>NC_136425.1:52822500-54022500 GCF_052625555.1 Lactuca saligna
GGTACGCAAGAGTATAGGACACAGAAAAAAGTACATGATTGTGAAATTTATCACGCTCTTCGTGCGGATTTGGTGGAGCACGTTTATAGGGCTGACATACAGCCTCACACAGAGTATTGGCACAATGATTTGTTTGACTAATCATATGAAGATTTAAATATGTTTGTCGAAGGTGATAATGTCGAGGATAACGATGACGAGGATGACGATGACGAAGATCACGATGACAACGATTCCGAGTGACGTATTTTGTTTTTTTTTTTTTTTCAAATTTGGATATTATGCCATTCTAAATTATGCTTTCTATGTCGTTTCTTTTTTTAAATCTAGGTTGTGTTTTTTTTAATATTGGTTGTTTTCTAGGTTTTTGTAATCTTGAATGTAATTTTTATTTTAAGCAATAAAGTATCTTAATTTTAATTAATTTTTTTATTTATTAATCATTTTAAATAAATTATATTTAGTTTTCAAATTATAAATCTTAAAAATTAATTATTTTTATTAAAAAATAAAATCAAAGTGAAAGGAAGTAAAATGTGATCATTTTCTACCTATTTGTGAAGGAAAGCTAATGTGACACTCAAAAAGATGTTTCCTAAATATGCCTTATGGTCTAATCGGAATGTTTTCTTGATGTTGCATGCTACATCGCCTCATCAATGCATTTTCTTTAATTAAAAAACACGTTGCTTACACTATAGGGAGTTGTCACACTCAACTAACTCAAAAAGTGATATTAACTCAACATCTCGTCAACTCCACTAAAAGCTCACCACCAAATCACTTGTCATTGGAAATGATTACCACTCCACTATATTTATTTATTTATTTATTTATTCTTTTGACATTAATAAATAAAAAAACATAAATAAATAATTTATATTAATTAAAAACACATTACATTAATTAAAAACACACAAACTTAAATCCTAAATTACTTAAAAAAACACAAAATATTAAAACCTAAATTACTAAAAAAAAAACATTAAATACCAAATAAAACTAAAATATTAAAACACTAGAACCTAATTTCCATATTTTTCACAAACTTGTTATTGAATTTTTAGAAACATCGTTAGATTTTCCGGGTCGAGGTCCGGTTGGTGCTTTGTATTCATGATTTGAAGATCGGTATGTGCTATTTATCGGTGACGAGCTTCCTCAGTTGATTCAAAAAAAATCTATAAAAGTTTGAGTCTTGTCGATTTTCCGCAAGTACGTCTTCGCAAACCACTTTTTTGCTTGAAGACCTTGCCTTTCTCGATATGTCCCTTCCCGGTGGTCGACGAAGTTGGACTTCCGGTGGACCCTCCCCCTCGGTGTTGTCGATCTCATCATTGAGGTCAAGGCCAAAACCCCCTTCGGACTCGGAAGTTCTTGGCCTTTTGTAGGATCTGGTGGTAGATCTCGAATGTGACTCACCCAGATAAATGATCCATTTTAGACCTTTACGAAAAACTTCTCATGCTTTTGGGTTGCCGAACGTTTTACCATTATTGGTAATTTTTAACTAGTAGCATGCGGTCAATAAAATATTGAAATTGTTGCTACCACTTTTGTGCATATTTTTAAGATTATCAAATATACCGTCAAATTTTGTGCAAGCCGCTTGTAGGTCACACCATTTTGCATTGACCGAATCGTATGTCCGCTCCATTTCCCTTCTTAATAGCGCATGAAAGTGGTCTAGAACATGATTCAAAAAACTTTGACCCGATTGTGCGTTTTCGGTGTCATCATCTTGTGATATGAAAATTCAAGCTTTCGTTAAAGTTTCCTCCTCGCCTTCGGTCCATTGCGTAGTTCTCCCTTTTTTTTTTTTGTTCTTTTCCTTTTTTGCCTTCTCCGAATTGATTGTTGTCTTTCTTAGACCCGTTCATCGTCGTCGTTGTCGAGGTTTATAGGTTGTGATTGAGATAAGGGGACTTGAGATGGTTGTGAAGGTTGTGCATGAAATTGTTGAGGTTGAGAAAATTGGGGTTGAAATTGTTGAGAATGTTGTTATTGAAAGCTTGGAATTGGGGTTGATTAAATTGTTGTGGTCGATGTTGTTGGTAGTAGTTTGGATGGTATGAAAGATTGGTGAATAGAGGTTGTTTTTGGATTGGGGATGGTATCAATTGCGTGTAACTAAGATTTGTATATGGATCATTTGGAGTGTTTGCATTTGGTGAGTTATTTTGTTTTGATTCCATAGGTTGAAGAAAAAAATGAGAAAATATAAAGAAGTTGTGTGTTTTTGTAGTGTGACATGTTAAGAAAATAGGTGGTATTTATAGTTGTAGTCTGTGTGTTTAAAATTAAAAATTAAATAATTTCTTTTTGGGTCAAACGTTCACACAAAAAACGATCAAAAAGTCGACCGTTGCTGCTTCCTTCTTTTGATTTGTTGTTTTGGCCCGTCTTCGCAACCACATCACAACCAAGCCAATGGACATCGGAGCAGTGTTCATGCGTGACTTGGGTTGCCACATAGGAAACCCACGCGTGGGGGATAGCCAATTATGGATAGCCTTAGAGGATGTAAAAGGGTGAGCATGTGTAGCAAGATAGGACCTCTCATGAAGAAAGTCATCCCTAAATACTAAGTTTGAAACAATTATGATGTATTAATCATTGAACATTACTATATAATATTTATAATATTAGAAGACTTTACATATTGTTATTGGTATTATATATTTTATGAATACATGCATATATATTTTTATGAATATATGCATATAGATTTTTAAATAAAGTTATAAAGATATATGATGTTATGGAGAGCTTGAGCTATCCAAGGTGGTTGAATCGGATTCCTCGTCGCCTCTGCAAAATATCAAAGGAAGAAGGCCATCAGCCGTTCCCGGGAGGGTGCTCCCGGAAGAACGTTCCGACGACTGTCAAGTTAGAATGCTTCTAGGGTTTTTCTGATGAGAATGGCTTAGTGAAGAGTGCTTACCTTGCGAGTCCAAGGATGCATCCTTATATACCTAGCGCTCTTGCCTAGTCCGTACCAGACAAGATCGCCTTTTGGGGAGACAAGATCAGGGGAACTAATTTGGAGGATCACGTGCCGAAGACAAGATTAGGGGAACTAATTTGGAGGATCACGTGCCTTTAACCGTTAGAGCGCTCTCATTGACCCTGACGGTAGTGTCCTGATTCTGTAGTTTGTCTCCTGACCGTGTCTTTTATCTTGGAGCTGGGAGCGTCCCTTGACTGGCGCGAACCTTGCGTCTCGACGCCAAGAGTATCCCTAGTGGGCACTGGCCTTTTGTTGAGGCGCCCTGCTCGCGGGGGCGTTGGCGGGCGCTGAGCTTACTGAGCCTGGCCGGCACGGTAAGGCTTTAGCCAGGGCATGATTATGTCATGTTGGCTTAGGCACGTCATAAATATACATATATTTTTAAGGTACACAATACTTTTTTTGCACATATCGTATACATTAGATATGCTAAATAAGTTTAAATATATTTAAATATGTATAAATATGTTTTTATACGTTTAAATATGTATAAAAAAAATTTATAAATTTTTAAACATATTTATATATATATATATATATATATATATATATATATATATATATATTTTTAACGTATGTAAAATATATGTACACATTCATAAAATATATAATAATAATAATAATAATAATAATGCAACACCCAAAAAATTTCAAAACTTTTTCAAATGTTATGGTTATAGAAACATTTGGGTATTAACTCTCATTTAGCATAAAATTGGTCCCATAAAAACAATTACAATTAAAACATTGGGTGTTACCATTAAGCATCATACAACCATTGCAATAAAATACGAATTACATCAATAACATTAAAAAAGGAACTTAACAAGTTCCACTCCATTCTCTATCTCTTAATCTTCCAACTTCCATTTATCAATTTTTCCTTAATTGCAACCTAGAATACATGGCATTAAAAAGAGATATGTAAGACAAAAATATCTCGTGATCTAGTGAGTTTGTGACCCAAAACATTTATCACTTTTTCATCAAAAATGGTTCATCTTTGCAAAACATAGTTTTAGACCATAAATCAGTTTCAAGCATTTTCAAGGAAAACTCGTTTCGTACGCATTATAAATATCATTTTATTTCATATCTTATCATTTCATTTCAAAAGACATCTTTCCATATTCCATTTTATTTTATCATTAAGGGTGAATTTCGGTATTAAATTGTTGCCATTTTTATACTTAGGGTCTATGTCCAATAAATGAACCACTCCCAAGTCTAGACCAAGGTGGAAAGAACAAATCAATCCACCAATGCATCATTTCCATTAGGACATCTATCTCGCAAAGGGGAGGCGTCACCCTGATAGATACCTCTAGTGCCTCTTACGAGGTATCATGGCCCAGACAATATATTTTTTTTCATTACTTTCCAATTCTTTCCATTCTATTCATTACTTTCCATTTCTTTTCATTACTTTCTGTTCTTCTCATGACTTTCCATGCTTTACATATTTCATACTTTAGCATCACAATGCTCATTTTAAAAGTAACACGTCTAAACTTCAAAACATTATTTCTTTCAAAAACATTCTTTACTCTTAAAACATTCTTGCCTTCAACATTAAAATGACCAAAATACCCCTGAAAGGTACCATTACTAAATTTTATTGTTTCATCTCATTCCCTATGCAAAAATATGAACATAGGCGAAAACCGCATGTAAATCTGAGTCCGTATGCAAAAGTTACGAAAAAATTACATGATGTTAATCAGGGCATTCCGCGCCCGTGGAATAGTTGGCCTTGCCATTCCACGATCATGGAATGAGGTTTGTACACACAAAATTATCGAATTTTCTTAATATAACACCTTACTTTGCATAGTTCTTGAAGACCCTTTTCCCAGTCACTTTGTATCATTTGCTTAGGTTCTCACACATGTTTAGGAGGTGTTTTATCATCTTAAAACACTCCACTTAGTCTATTAAGTGTTCATTGAAACCTTTAAGATCATATAAATCCTCAAATTCCATAAGAAGTGTTAACTTTTCCATTGATCAATTGGGTATTTTAAAACTTACAAAGCTTGTTCCCAACTTATTGAACACTCAAATGAATGTGGTCAAGTACATGAACCCATACTGAAACTCATTGTAAATATCTAATTTAATTGTGAATCCTCAATTCCATTTCCATGTTCCCAAATTACCCTTTTGGCCAAAACATTCCCTAGAGCTAGAACCTTACTAGTATCCCTTCATGTTTGTGCTCTAATATTATCTCTAGAGTATCAATTCATGTTCATGAATGTCATTCACTTCTTAGATGTCAATCACCATGTAGTTATGTTTAGCGTCCCAAAAATATGATCCAAAATTTTCATTTTTAATTTAAGTAAAAACAATATTCCAACATTATCCATACATCTCGAATAAAATAAGTGTATCAAACATCATAAAAATCAAAGTGAAATCTCAAATACATAATCCAAATGGTGTGTACAATGCAGTCAACCCGAGATCTTCCTTTTGGAACCGGAAACACCTGAAATATAAACTTAAAATTGTAAGCAGAAAGCTTAGTGAGTTCCCCAAGATACCGTATACCATACATACATAGCATATAACAGTCCCCTCCCTAACTTGCATAATGGGCCCCGCCCAATGATTATAACGGGCCCCAACCTAACTCGGATAATGGGCCCCACCAAACGAGTATAATGGGACTCGCGCTAACTCGGATAATGGGCCCCTCCCACATACAAATCATAACACATAACAACTAATAGCATAAAGGATCATCATCGGGCCCCGCCCAGAAAGCATATAAGCACATATACATAATAGTGTCACATAGACAATGAGTATTCTAACAGGTCAGATCATGGGTCGGAATTGGTGCCTTGGACCAGTCATACATGGTGAGGAAACTCACCTCGAATGTTGAATCTCACTGAAGATCCATAGTTGTTGTCCTGACGACTCCCCAAGCTATTAGTACAAAATAACACCCAATTAACACTTGAGTTCCAATCTATATCCAATAATCCATAATTAGGGTAAAATAAACATTTTACCCCTGACCAAGTGTGATCCAAGACTAAGGCCCAAATCCACAATCTAAAAGGCCCAAAACCAAATAATCATTCAAGGCCCATTTTTGGCCTAATTTTCCAAATTGGGCCCAAACCCTTTATATGGCCTTATCTAAAAGCCAAATAATTTTACTTAGTCCAAAAGCCTGATTCTAGATGGCCCATTTAGGCCCAAATCAACAAGGTCCAAAGAAGTGACCCAACCGAGGCCTAAAAGATACGAAGCCGAACAAACTAAGTACGTAGGGCATACTCAGTTGTATGCTAAGCGTACATGCAACCTGGGTTGTACGTTGTGTGTACAAGTCGTGCGTACGGACTTGTACGCACAGCGTACGAAGCCATTAAGCCAAAAATCATTCTTAAGCTCTTAATACTTAAGAAGAAAAGCCCAAAACACAGATCTAAGCCCTAAAAGACGTCTAGAACCATAAAGTCACTGACTTGGTGACTTTGCATGCCCTAAAAGATCCCAAGTTCAAGATATAGCATTATACTTTCACAAAAATGGCATAAAATCATGCATGGATGGATTTAACCCTTAAAGGCGACAACTTTACGCATCTACAACCTTAGAAACACCAAGAGTGGCAACTCAAAGCTCTTGGAGTGGTATCAAACCACTAGATCTCATTTATGGGCCAAAAAGGGACAAAAACTCAAACTTAAGAGATCTAAACCAACATTGATCATGTTCATAGCTTTTTACCTCAAATAAGCGGGAAATGAAGCAAAAGGTCGAGATCCACAAGCTCCTCCTTGATCCAAAACCTTGCACCAAGCTTCTTCTTCTTGAATATTGGTTAGAGCACACCAAAATGGACACTATAAGCTCAAATGCAAGAGAAAGGCTTGAGGTTTCGAATATAGGGCTAGGAGGAAAGAGGAGGATGAGAAAATAAGGGTTTCATTATCCATAATGATGTTTATTTAGTGTCTACATGATAGGTGCATTTTATGCACCTATTTTGCATGTTTATTTCCATCCTTTCATAGCATTCTACTTAATAACTCTTGCATTTAGTTAATTATTTGGACAACTGTATGTTTCATTAAGAATGTTTGGTATTTCACTATTTTTTTTGGTTTATTTTGGGCACAATATGGAGCGTGGAGCTTGGAGCTTGGAAGCATGGAACTTGGAGCATGGAGCTTTGGAGAATGAAAAGAAGATGAACCTGCCATTCCATGGAGGAAAGCATGAAGACATAACCCGAGTCAGTGTTACATTGTCATCATAGCAAAGGACTACATTTGAAATGCGGTTCTTGTCGCACCGATACGGTTCGTGTTTATCCTTTATCATCTCATAGTTGATCAACATGACTCGTGGTGAAGTTTGACCGAAGATGGAGCCAACAATGATGACTTATTTGTGTTTTAGCAAAAAGTATGGGCTATGCCAAAAACACATGGTCAAGACACATGGCCATGCCAAAAACACATGGACAAAAGGTATGACCATGCCAAAAACGCATGGCCTCATGGCATGCACGTGAACATTAATGAAAACAGGAGGAGATGTCATTTTTTTAAAGGCAGATGGTTTTTGGAGCATTTTGGGGCGATCTTGGGCGATTCTAAGAGATTTCTTGGAGCTTTTAAGAAGACCTAATCATTGCTAACACTTTTGATTTCATTTTAGTAAGCATTAAACATTTCAATTTCATCTTTATTCATGTTTGATTTGTTCTTAGCCATGTCTGGCTAAGAAACCCTAGTTTATAGTTCTTGTTCAAAACATGTTGATTGCTTGACTTGAAGCATATGATTTGATGTTTGATTTGTGATTCTATTCTAGTGATTATGTTTTTGTTTAAACTAGAACCCTTAAATTTGATTTATGTTTGATTGGCCACTTTCATGAATTGAATTTTTGTGTAGTTAATTAACTTTTAGGGCACCTAATCGTTCTATTAAGTTAATAATTGGTAACAAGCAATAAGTTATCTTATTGTAAAACATATATCACATGTTTTCACACTTCCGGGCATATGAGAAGAAATGAACATTGTTGGGAAGCTTGTACAAAACTTAATGTAGTTTTTCAATACAATCTAAGAGCGTGTTTAGGTTGAATTAGTAAAGCTAGGTCTAGTCAAAGAGTGTGTTTTTGTTAGATAATTTGGCAAGCGAGAGGTGTTAGAGCGTGTTAATATCTTTCAGTACCAACTTAGAATAGCAATCTTGAATTACATCAAGTCATAATCAAGTTGAACAACAACATTGAGAACAAGAACTGGAAACACTTTTACAACTTGTTCACAAATATATTTCATTTTGTGCATGTTTTTAAAGTAGATTGTTATTTTATTATTTCACTTTTGCAAACAAATCCCCCTTATTGTGATCAAAGTACCTTGCGCAAAGAGGTATAGACTTTTGTCCCGTGTCTCTATGGTTCGACCATGCTTGCCTTGTACTACTTTTTAGTGCATTAAAGCAGTGTATTTGGAGTCTATTGTACCCATATCATTTGTTGGATTTGACACGCCTAACATGACACTTGAAAATTAAGGTTTTCATTAAGTCATGTGTACGCCCCGCGTATACACCCAGAACCTTGTCCAAGTCTCCGTATGAGTAGGCTAAGCGTACCATTTGGTACTCCCCGCGTACTCGCTTTACAGCTTGTACGCTAAGTGTACCTTGTGGCACGCCCCACATACAACTCAAGGACTAAAATGCTCAAATAAACTCATCAAGGAAAAAAGAGAAACTTACCAGGATTCAAGTGTTACATTATGCATAGATTTCCCATGATGCCCTTATGGTCAAATATTCCATAAATTCAACTAAGCATCATTCAAGTCCTCATGCTTTTGCATTCAAATAATGTTATTAGTATCAACTCATGTTTAAAAGTATCATATAGTCATCGAATGCTCATAATCAAAGTATTCCATTGTTTCATCATAATTTCCCTAAAACCATCTAAATTCCATGTTTATGCAACATTCTCCCATCATAGATGTGTTTGAGCATTCCAATTGGATTTATTGCTTCTAAACATCATCCAGGTCATTAAATCCATTCCAATCTAACATATAAACATGAAACCCCCAATTTGAATTTCTAGGGTTCATGAGGGTTTTCACCCAAATCCTAAAATCCATCAATAAGATGATTGGATTGAGATTAGGATCATCAAAACAGCTCAATGAAGGTTAGAAACCAAAACCCTAATCCTCAAATGAGATGAAATCATACATAACTCCCAATCCATAGATGAATCTCGAATTCTACATTAAGGGAGGATGAAAGTATACCTTGAACCACTTGATTTCTTCACAACTTGCACTAAATGAACCAAGAAGACTTGAGATTGATTCCTAGGGTTTCTCTTGAGCTTGAATCGCCATTTCACTTCATCTCTTCTCCTCCCATCGTTCATATTTGGCTGAAATGGAAAGGATGCATTCTTATTTTAATATTTGTCATATTTGGTCCTCCAAGTTTCCTTGTTTTGGCTAAAACCTACCAAATTTCAATATTTATAATTTTAACTTAAGTTTTGGCATAGAAAGCATTTCTCCATCCATTATATAACTTTTTTAGTCATTTTCACTAAATAAGTTAACCATTTGGTCAACTCACTTTGTCAATTTGACACTTTTGCCCATTTAACTTCTAAAATGTTATTATTTCACTTCTAAACTTCCAAACTTCATATCAACTAATGATATGAGTATCCCTTGATGATTTAACTATATAAATCATTTTTCATTTATTTACTTTATTAATTTAAGAACCCGATCTTAAATTTTAGGATGTTACAAATAATAATAATAATAATAATAATAATAATAATAATATCATTTAAAGTCTCCTAGTATTATATGTACTATATATTAAAGTTCATCAATTTATACATCAAAGTTGTTTCAACTTAATGGTAAGGTTTGTCTTTGTATGTGAGAGGTTATGGGTTTAAAAATGCTTAATGGTAAGTTGTTGGTTTTATATGTGGAAGGTCCTAGGTTCAAAACTTGTTTTCCTTTTTCAAAGCACCTTGATTTTTAGGTAAATGAAAAAAACATTGATGTTACCTACCATATCAGCCCCATGACAACAAAAGATCCCGATCAACGTCCCATATGAAGTGGTGGCTCGTTTGTCTTCAAAATGGGATAATGTCATCTACAATACCCAATACTAACCACTATACGGATGGATGTCAACTCATCACCACATTCAACCACTAAAAGTTAGGATACTCACCACTATATTTTTCTTACTTTTTCTTATTAAAATAAAAAATATATATTTTAATTAATTAAAATGGAGAGAGAGAGAGAAGTTGATTGTGTATGATGATCGGTATTTCCCACCACAAATAACCACTAAAATGTTTCACAACTCACCACAAACACCTAGGATGATGATCACATTCTGTAATGTTTAAAGTGAAGATAAAATGTTAATAATTGATAAATTTTAGTAAAGAGCTTTTGGCCTAACTTAAAAAGTGATCTCTCAAATGAGTTGAAGTATTATTTGAGACATGTGGTAATCACTAGTAGTAGATTAGTTTGTAAAAAAAAATATTAGATTTTATTTTTACGGATATTAGATTTTATTTACAGTTTTTATGTCGGTATCTCTAAAAAAAAAACTAGTTTAATAAAAACGGAAACATATTTGTTGTTTGGAACCGTGGACCTTTCATTATTCTGTCGGCAACCTCCCAAATAAAATCAGACACCGATTTATCTGATTCAAGTAAATATAAAACGCTATGACTCAATAATAAATACCTTCAGTTTATCTGATTCATCAAAAACAATCTTATATCATTTATCTTATTATCTTAAACATCTTAAACTATAGTTAAAATTCTAATACATTCTAGAAGATAAAAGAGAGCAGGGGACAATGGACACCGGCCGGCGTGGTTGCCAATGGGAATCCAATTACGTCTCTTTTACTGGGATTGCTTTTGTTGCCTCCACATCCACACTATCTTTTTGCTTTTCTATATTTTCATTATTTTGTAAATTATACTACTTTGTATTGCAGAACTATTTTTTATACTGTAAAAAATAAATTTCTATAATCTCTAACATTATCTTTTACGTTTAACGTGAAATTCTTTCCAATTTATTATATTATATATTTAACATTAAATTTTCTTTTCAAGTATATTCTATTTTATTCATTTTTAATAGCTTAAAATATTCATAAATAGTATAGCATTATTTTAAGTGATATTATTCATCAACACTATAATAGTATTAAGTTTAATGTTATAGTATGGATATTAGTGTCAAAGTAAATTTAGAATAGAAGTTAGTATGCAATTGAAGATGCCCTTAAACGGTCAAACCTATGATTTCTAAAATATTAATAACGTAAAACCTCGAACATAAAATTAAGTGGCAAGTATATTTTGTGTTTATATGATAAAGATTTGATCATTTGATCTAATTACTATTAATGTAACCCAAATACATGACCAAATACTCCGTATTATCTACAAAAATAAGGTATGAGTTCTTTTTTTGTTTTTTATTTTTTGTATCATAGAAATATTTTATTAGTACTATAAGAGATATATTTTTGTTAACAGAAAAATAAAATTTTCTGCTTATTTTCAAAATTGATAAATACACGTAGTTATTTATTTATTTATTATTTTTTACTTTTATTTTATTTTTTTATTTTTTTATATTTTTATTTTTATCTTCTAAAGCCAACCAACTCGTAGTGTAAAAGGTATGAAAATCATAAATGACGTCCAATCGTCTAATGTATAAAGTCGCTCAATCCCATAACGAGTTATTTGGACCATTAAGAGGTTGTGAGTTAACTTTCAAAGTACAAATTTTTGATCACATAGAACTAGCATTTTCTAGTATATGTTAGTTATATAATTATAATTTGATATTTTCTAGATTTTAGCATTTTCTGGAAATAGAAAGTTAACGCAACAACAAAGCGATAACAAAAATATAACATGTAGCATTTTCCAGAAATAGAAAGTTAACGTAACAAAAAAGTGATGACAAAAATATAACACGTTCAATGTCGACGCAAATATATGTGAATCAACAGGACAGGCCATGATTCATCTAGAAGCAACCTTTTTAGTCCTATAAAACCACACTTCACCATTCATTAACCCATACTCGATTGACATTTGTTCAGTTTCAATTCAAGCAACATTCAACAATGGTTAAAGCAATTAGGATTCATGAATTTGGTGGCCCTGAGGTGATTTTCTACTTCCTTACGTTTATACTTCAGTTTTGATGAAGATATCGTAGACTTGTCTTTAAATCGTTAAATCTAGTGATGTTTTGCTCTACCTTTTTCAAATCGATTTTGATATTCAATGAAAGTAATTTCGTTTGTTTCTCAATGTAATCGTTGTCACAGGTGATGAAATGGGAGGATTTGAATATAGGCGAGCCGAAAGACGGAGAAATCAAAGTGAAAAACAAGGCGATTGGGATAAACTTTTTGGATGTTTACATGCGTAAAGGTTTAGTCCCTAGTTTATCTCCTCCATTGCCATTCACACCAGGTGTTTGTTTTAATGCCTTCTCTTTTCTCATACTTTATTGCAATCCATTTGAAGTATTTCACCGATTACCAATCAAATATGTGTTCGGCGTTCCTAAATCTACGATTAATCTGAAGGTATGGAGGCTGCCGGAGTAGTAACAGCAATCGGTCCCGGAGTCAACACCTGCAAAATCGGAGATATTGTCGCTTACGCCGGCTTCCCTGTCTCCGCTTACGCTGAAGAACAGATACTTCCGGCAGATAGAGCTGTACAAGTTCCACCTTCAATTGATCCAATCGTTGCCGCTTCTGTTCTCTTCAAGGGATTAACCGCCGAAGTTCTGGTTCGCCGGTGCTTTAAGGTAATTAAAATTTTCCCTTTCAGATCCGAATCCATGGATGCCGATTAACGAAACACATCGAGATCGATGATATGAATTTGATTTTGGAAACAGGTAGAACCAGGGCACACGGTTCTTGTCCATGCCGCCGCCGGTGGACTCGGATCGTTGCTGTGTCAATGGGCGAACGCACTTGGTGCGACTGTCATCGGAACTGTTTCAAACAAAACGAAGGCAGTGCAAGCTAAGGGAGATGGATGCCACCATGTCATTATATACAAAGAAGAAAACTTCGTGGATCGAGTTATGGAGATTACTTCAGGAGAAGGTGTTGAAGTAGTTTATGATGGAATTGGTAAAGAAACATTTGAGGTACAACTTTCAAAACACCATTTTCAATGATCTTGTATTCTTGTTTGACTTTAGAAACAAATGAAGAAATTTTGTTTCTTTCTTGAAGGGATCTGCTGCGTGCTTGAAATTTCGTGGATTCTTGATTTCACTCGGTGGGCCATCGGGTTCAGCCGACCCGTTAAGTTTCAAACTGGTGGCCCAAAAGTCTTTGTATTTCACGATTCCATCTGTGATGCTTTATACAGAAAAAAGAGAAGATCTTCTTGCAGCATCAGAAGAGGTTTTCTCTAATGTCGAAAAGGGTGTTTTACGTGTTCGTGTAAATCATAAGTACCCTTTGTCACAAGCGGGTCAAGCCCATTTTGATCTTGAGAATCGGAAAACAACCGGGTCTATTGTGTTGATACCCGACGCTTAAGCAATTCGTAGTGTAGTTGGTTTTATACATGTTTGTTGTATTGGTAGTGTATGTGGTTGTGTTATGTTATCATTTGTATTTGTACTTTTAAAATGTTAAATTTGGTAGTAATATAAAGAGTTTGAGACCTAAATAAAGCTATTGGACCATGAAATTATGTTTGTTTATGTGATTATGTCAAACCCGGCTC
The DNA here is from genome assembly GCF_052625555.1 of Lactuca saligna. NCBI lineage: Eukaryota > Viridiplantae > Streptophyta > Magnoliopsida > Asterales > Asteraceae > Lactuca > Lactuca saligna. Next base: position 52,836,365 of record NC_136425.1, read on the forward strand.
AACTAATACTAAAAAAAAAAACAAACCATCAATCTATGAGTCTACATTAAAATAGTATTCAAAAGTTAAATTTAAGATCTTGTTATAATTTTTTGTATTTTGAGTTGCACGTTCACTGTATTTGTTGTTTTAGAATCGTCAAATAGTTTAGATGAACGTAATTTAAATGGATACCAAAAGATAAATTTAATATATCTAAGTCTGATATATGTTTCTGTAAGGCTGTTTTGATCAAAGACAAGACATGTATGCATTACAAGTATTGCAAAATATTTTGATGTATATTGATTTGATAAACTCGTGAGATGCAAAATATTCTTTGTCATAACAAAAAATTCTCAAGTTTTTGTAATACATATCAATTTGGAAAAAAATTTAGATTATTGTTTTAGTTATCTAATTTTGTTCCATTATGAAATTATACATTCACATATTTTGACCACACCATTACAAAATGTTAATAACACCAAATATTACGGTTAACGAATTTTTGTAAAAGGTTTCATTTGTTTTCTAGTTGTCAATAAATCTGAAAATTGTTATAAAGGTATAACATTATTGGAGTTTCACGAGTTATACTTTTGTATTTATATTTTCGGTCAATATTTTAGTTTTTATTACGAATTTGATCCAAACTTTAATATTTTTACGGGTATCGTCTCAACTTTATTTTTATTTAAAAAAATTCTACCCAAAAAATAATTTTTTACAACCTTTTTCAAGACTTTATTTTACACCTTTTTATAACTTTTTTTTAAAAGAAAATTTAAAAGTTTACAAATGTATCACATTTTTCAGAATAAATTATTCATTTTTCGACTTGTAACACTCATTTCCAGAATAGATTGGTTGAAGACCTAGAAGGATCAAATGTAATGCTTTTGGGAAAGACCTTGTGCCACGACATGGCGAATAGAGCACCACGTGGTGGCATGTCAAATACATAAACGCACATTCAGGTGTCTACCACACGTGGCAAGGGGAAGGCAACGACATGACATCAGTTGCAGCCCAAGCCCATGATCTTTTGGGATTTCCCCCATATTTAAACCTATAAACTCAAGGTTTAGGGCATCCTCTTCAGCCTCTATCCCTTCCAAATAAAACCCTAGCCTCCTTGAAGCTTTGAGAGCTTGTTCCTTTGATTTGAAGCTTCGTTCTTAGTCTTTGGTGGAACTTGAAGAAAAAGGAAGATCATCTTGGTGTAAATGAGCAAGGAACTAGCTTGGATCCACCATTTACTCTAGTATCTCTTTAATCAGAAAAAATTGAATATGAGGCAACGACACTGGCTGGAATTACTCAAGGACTACGATTGTGAGATACTTTACCACCCTGGTAAAGCAAATGTTGTCGCTGATGCTCTCAGTCGGAAAGTCAACCTTGAGAGAAAAAGGCTAAGTGCATTGAGAATAGAAGTTGTCTCGACGATTGTGGAAAGTATCAGGAAAGTTCAAGAAGAAGCTTTAGAGAAGAATAACCGAAAGGAAGAATGTTTAGGCAAAATGTTAGTTTTCGGTACAAACACTCAGGGAATGAAGGTATTCCAAGATCGAATTTGGGTACCTAAGACAAGAGGAATAAGATAACTTCTGATGGAAGAAGCGCACAAGACCATGTACTCAATTCATCCCGGTAGCACTAAAATGTATAGGGACCTAAAACCATACTACGGGTGGCCGACGATGAAGCTCGATGTTGCGAAGTATGTAGCCGAGTGTGTGACATGTGCGAGAGTTAAAGCACAACATCAAAAACTGTATGGGAGTTTAGAACCTTTACCTGTACCCATGGATAAATGGGAAGACATCACCATGGATTTTGTGACTAAACTGCCAGAACGAAGAACGGTCACGACATGATCTAGGTGGTCGTGGATCGTTTCACTAAGAGTGCACACTTCATAGCAGCCAACGAAAGGTGGTATATGGATAAGATCGCAAATGCTTACATGAAGGAGATAGTAAGACTTCACGGTGTTCCTCTTACAATTGTATCGGATCGTGATAGTCATTTCACGTCAAGGTTCTGGAGAAGTCTACAAGAGGAACATGGTACGAAGTTGTGTTTAAGTACAACTTACCATCCGCAGACTGATGGCCAAAGCGAAAGGACGATTCAAACACAGGAAGATATGATGAGAGCATGTACCCTAGAGTTCCAAGGTAATTGGGATGAGCACTTATCTTTGGTAGAATTTTCCTATGACAATAGTTTCCGCTCAAATATCAAGATGGCACTCTATCAAGCTTTGTATGGACAGAAGTGTCGTACGCCGACTTGTTGGTTTGAGGCTAGAGAAAAACAGTTTACGGGCCCCGAGATATTCCATGAGACTGTTGAAAAATTGAAGGTGGTCAGGGAAAGGATGTTAGCAGTTTAGGATCGTCGGAAGAGATATGCTGATAAGAAAAGACGACCGATGACCTTTGAAGTTGGGAATTCAGTTTTGCTTAAAGTCTCACCGTAGAAGGGACTTATAAGATTTAGGCGAGGGAATTCGAGTCCAAGGTTTATTGGATCGTTCAAAGTTCTTCAGAAGATTGGGAACCAAGCTTACAAGCTCGAATCTCCCAAAGAACTAGATGGTATTCATAACACTTTCCATGTGTGTTATTTGAGGAAGTTCACGGGAGAAGTTCCCGATATAATTCCAATCTCAGAGTTAAGAATGGATGAGAATAAGAGGCTGATTGAAGAGCCTGAGGCAATTGTTGACCGTAAGACTAAGAAGTTACGACGCAAGATGGTCAACTTAGTGCTAGCTGTTGGAAACATACGAATGGACCGTATCTCACTTGAGAAACATAGAGTGACATAATGAGTCGCTACTCGCATATGTTTGTTGATACATGATTTCGTGACGAAATCATCCTAAGGGGAGAGAATTGTAACACCCGTGTTTCAGGGATAAGCATTAGTAGATGATGTAATAGTCTAGGTCAACTATTGTAACTCTTTTTGAAGTAATAAAGATGAATTATTTGAATCTTATGTGGAGTATGTGCATTTATATGCTTATTACTTCTTTATAAATGTATAATAAATAAGGATAAAAATAAGCAACAAAATTAAAGTGTGAGATAAGCCTGATATCTTTACATAAAGTTGTAGTGGTCGAAACAAGGATTTCGGGGATATAAACAACGCCGAAATCTGAGTTATAACGAAGAAGGTATGACCCGTCAAAGTTTCGCGACGGAACCGGCACGACACCAGGAAACGTAAATAGTTAATTTACAATAGAGCGATTTTTAGACTTAGTGATCTAAATGAAAGTCGTAGAATACGTTAAACCAAGAGCGTCCATAAAAAGAACGCCAAAATCTGACATCGTATGAGGAAATTATGATTTTTCTAAGTTTCAAATCGGTAGTACACAGCCTGGAATTCGAATATTGGAACAAGCGGTATTTAGCCAACACAACCTAAACGAGAATCGAAGATCTCGTTAGTAGTAGCATAACGGTAAAAAGATAGACGAAAAAGAACGTCAGATGAAGAAGTTATCGATTTTTACAGACCAATCCTGTATCGGCTTTTTAAAAATATAAAATATTAAATAAATTCAAAATTAGCAGACGGAGTCTATACGAAAATTATTGAATATGTTCCCGCCTACGCGTGGATATATTTTGATTTATATTATTGATTTTGAAGTTTGTATGTGTAATCTATAATTATCATTTGGAATGACTTTTGAAATCATAAATCCAACTTCTCAACCACCAATGTTGTTCGAGTTTGACATATTGAGGTCAGGGTTGAACAATACAACATGAACACGATACAATTGCCACTTTGGTCCAAAAATGTTTGGACTAGCACCAGAGGTCCAAACTTTTCATTTTGTTGCAAGTTTGGTCCAATTTGCTTTGGATTTTTTTATAATGACGATTTTGCCCTTGCTTTTTGCTTTTTCAGTTTTTATTTATTTATTTAAATATATTTTACAATTTTCATAATTAAAAATAAAACAAAAAAGAAACTACTACTCCAATCCCTACCCCACCCCTCCTCCTCTCTCTCATACCACTGCCGGTTATGCTATCACCACCACCGTCCGCCATCAAAACCACTGCTACCACCGCTGTTAGTCACTGATAACCGCTACTGCCATCGATCACCACCAACACCACAACAACATAAATTGAAACTCAAGAAAACTATCATTATCTGATCAATACAAACATATTTTTCCTGATCTGGAAAATAAAACATTACATTTTTAATCTACAACCTCAAAATCAAGAACAACTAGAGATTTAAACCCTTAAGAACAATCAGATAGAGTGTAGAATGCATAAGATCCATAATATTTATGGCTTTGGCATAAATATTTATGGCTTTGGCATTTCATCTTCAACATTAGAAAAGGATACCAATTCAACTTCAACATTAGAAATATTTATGGATCAAAGCCATAAAGGGTAAAAGAGACATACCAATTCAACTTCAACATTAGAAAAGGAGTAAGCTCAAAAAGTTTGGCAGTTGAAATGTTGCCAAGCTCTGGTGGAATCATTCTTCCTGTGAAGGTACGTAGGGAATGGAATGGAATGAAATTAAACAAATAAGTAAGCAAAACAAAGAACAAAACAGGGATCAATGTTTTTAACAAAAAATATCAATCAAAATATGGCAAAGGATAGATAGATCAATTAGGCTCAAGTCCAAAATTCAAATTACATAATTCCTTGGAAATCAAAACCAATCCAACATAATAAATCCATGAATAACCCATTCACCAAATATGGTAATTTATTAGTAGATGACTAGAAGCAGATAGCATGCTAGTAAATGTGATTTCATCAAGGTTAGTGTTTGTGTACATCATGTCAATAAAGAGAGTTAATGCATCATAGAGTGTAGAACCTTGACACTAATATGTGATCATAGTAGTCCATGAGATCACATCTCTTTTGGCATTTCATCAAATAGCTTCTATGCATCAATCAAGTCTGCTCCAATGTAGTACAGAAAAAGTAAAACATAGAATAAAAATTATCTTACCTATAACGTGTTCAAGATCAATGATCACTAAGTTATGTTCAATTATGCATTATATATTAGTTGATTAAAACTAACATAGACCACAAATAACATGAATCTAATTATCGTGTACCTTTTTATGATGGTTAACAGTTTTTAATCACACACATTAGGATTAGCCACGTCCCAAATCAATCTCTTTTCTGAAACACCATCTGGAAAAAATAAAAAATAAAAAAAGATTGAATTAATAAAATATGAGTTCTTAAAATATATGATGTTTTAGGTCAATTTTCTTTCAAAATCACGAATTGGTAAACTTGTCTTATAAGATGAAACTTAATGAGAAGCTTACATATATGATTTCTAAACTGGAAACTAATCAATTGAGCATAATTTTTGAAATGTGATATAAAATTTTGAACTGGAAACTAATCAATTAGGTATAAATTTTTCATGGGCTAAGAAAAGTAACACATTTCAAGAACACCCAATCTGAACTCTTTTCTTGAAATTAACCATACAAAGTCAAGAAAACTTAAACGAGTATTAAAGCAACAAAATTCGACGAAACTAGAGACTGGAAATAGTTGAATTTACCTAGTTGGTGTTGCAGAGTGTCGATAGTTGGAGTAGAAGACTGGCATTTGCGGATCACAGTGAAGATGAAGAAGAAACCATATCTAGGGTCGATTCAAGTTCGATTTTAGTTCAGGTCCGAAATAGAACCGTACAGGTCCACGGGACAAATTTTTTATGGAAATTTTTATATTTAGAAGATAATACAAATAATTTTCTTACAATTATTAAGTTATTATAAAAAAAAACTTGATGAAATTTGTTTACTTTAAGAGCCCATTTTTTGTCATCGCCCTGAAATAAACACAAACTAATCACTGAATTCAAATTATGATTTTTAGTTGAAAAACAGTAAAATTCAAAAAAAAACCCAAATCACTCATACCATATACACCAAAGCAACGACACTGATAATAGTTAAACTCCGCCTACGAATTAAACAACTTCACCAATGATCTCCAAGAATAAGTGAGAATGTCTTCAACAGAATCCTCTAAAATTGGGAGTAATAACCTAATTGTTTCAGCTATGCTCGTCCGATTTCAACAACTCAACGTGTTTATGGGAGATTGAGGGTTCCGAAATGATGATGATATCGGTCAAGAAAAACCTCTGAAATCATGGAGGAAGATGTTCAGGCGAGAAGAGGAGAAGCGGCTACGTATTTTGGGGATCGATTCCATTTACCAGAAAAGCGGGTGAACGGTGATGGAAACTTCACTCGAAAATGGGAGCAGATGAAGAGGACGACCAAACTGGAGAAGGGGAAGATTGTACACATAGGGTTAGGTAGAGATCGAAATAAGCGGTGGATTACATTGGAAGATGGGAACGGTGATCGGCTCCAAACCACATGTGGTATTGATGCCAAACCAAACCACCAAGCCTAAAGCTCCAAACTAGACACTGTAGATAAGCATCTTTGTAATTTATTGTATGTATAATATAATAAAAAATAGAAAAATATCAAGTAGCCTCGGTCCGAGTAAACCCACATTGAAATCAGCCTATATATTAATATTAACTAGCACGGATTAACAAATTAATATAGCAAAACTAATACATAATGAATGGTTAATAAACATAATGGAATTACTAATGTTATATTTTAAATTAAACTTAAAAGATATACACTGTAAAAATTAAATAAGCCTTATACCATATGTATTGACAAAAACACAATTTAATTGAAAAAATATCAATAAAAAAGTAAATAAACAACACATACATACATAAAAAAATATATACAAACCACACACATACTACAACACATATACACAAAATGATTACATTTGTGTTGTATTTCTTTTTTAGCTTTTAAAAAAATGGAAAGTAGGTTGTTGTAATAGAAAAATAATTGAAGATATAATGGTATTTGTTGCTTGTTATGAAACGGTTGTTTACTGGAAACATACAAAGCAAGTTAATATCAAATAAATAAGTTTCTAAAAGGTAAAATACAGTTTAAAAAAGCTACAATGCACAAATCAATGAAAATATAACATTCTGCACAAATCGGTTTACATTATTGACATTTATAGCAATATACTTAGAAAGTACATTCCTATTTTAGGATAGAAAGTCATAATAAATATATTGTATAAACTGGTAAAAGAAAAGTGTATTGCAATATTATGGTTATATTGCGATATTAAGTCATTGTTAGTTATAAAAAATGGTATTATGGGAAGTTTTCAAAAAAATTAGTAATTTGCAAGAATAGTTCTTGTTTGAAAGGTCCATGTGTTACTAACTTTACATAAAGGTCTCTCTGTTAGTAACTTTACAAAAAATCTCCATATTTTTAAAAATTTACATAAAAGGTCCCTATTTTTTCAAAGTTAATAGAAATTATCATTATTTTTATTCATTGAGAATAAAAATAACTGTAAGATGCTATATTTGACAAAGGTAATAGACTGGAAAAAAAAAAAAAAACAACAACAACAACAACATAAATGGTCCCTGTTTTAATATGAAATAATTGTAAATACATGAATGGTCCTTGTGATACTAACTTTCCAAAAAAACCCATGTTTTTAAAGTTTTATTGAAATGGTGTCTGTTTTGTAAGAATTAACCGAAAGTGTCCATATTCATAATTTTAAAGTAAATAACAATGTACTTTGTAGTGCATGTCTAATTGTCTAATATAGCATCATTGAATTTTGAATAAAAGTAATTGTAAGATGATATATTTCACAAAGGTAATAAATAATGAACTTGAAAGATTAAAAAGGACGATGAATTATGAATTTATTATTGATAAACTATCATTACTTTTTTTTAGCTTTTGAAATATAACCATACTTTGCTTCAAGTTGTTGAGAGGTCCTTCCACCAAGCACTCATGCTCTTGGTCTCAACTTAAACAAAATGATATTTATTAGGGGAATGGTATTATTGTCTTTTCATAGATGTTATAGGGTATGACCTTATAGTGTGTGAGTAAGCCATTCCATAATGGTTGTTTATTAAGAACTTTTGGATTTCCAAGAATCACAATACCATATCGAGCACGAGTAAGTGCAACATTAAGCCTATGTGGATCATTCAGAAACCCAATACCCTAAAACACACAAGCAAACCATAATTAAAATCTCATCACCCCATTATAAACCCTAAACTAAATACAGATCATAGCAATGGGTAAAAATTGTATGTGTTGTCATGTTGTATAAAGAAAATATAAGTATGTTTCTATTGAGAGTTAAATATTTGTAATTATTGGGAAAAAATATTAACCAACTTGATGTTCGTTACTTCTGACGCATGACAAAATAATGTAATCTTTTTCCCTCCCTTGGAATGAATCAACACTTGCAACCTAGGTATACATGATGTAGCTCATAAATTATATGAATTTATGAAAAAAATGTGAAATTAGTTCAATGTCCTTGTAAAGTAAGTGCACCATTTCTTGCATATAATTAACAATATATGCACGCTGGCCTTCGTATGATGTCATAACCCCTATCTGCATAATATTTAAGTATAATAATAAATTAATTATATCCTATCAGTGCTAGTTATTTTTATAAAAATATATATACCTGACTTGGAACTACACTTTTTAAAAAAGTAGTCTCTATTTTTTCAACATTTGCAGCAACTGTTCTGTTAAGATAGGATGTCTCAATAGCACTTATTTCTTCTTGTCCCATCTTACAATATAAAATAAATTAGTGAAATCAATACATAAAAGAATGTTAAGATTTAACTTTTAAGACCATTTTTCCCTTGTCACATATACCTGGACATAAAAACATGTGGCGATTTGGACATGCCATGGAAAATCAATGCCTGTTGACTGCCTTTCGTTTATGGTAACTCCATTTTGGAGGGTACCTTTGTAAAAATTATTCGAAGGGAATTCTGAAAGACATGGATGCATAGGATATTGCACCTGAAAAGTTTCAGATGGAATAAGTCAACATTTTTTTTGTTTTGTAAAAAGATGTATTTGCCCTTGTCACACATATTACTATTTTTTTTAAAAAACCTATAATCTGATTAGTTTTACACCAAGAAGCACAAGTCTAACGTTGTTCATCTTTTAATTGTTTAAGCTTGTGAAGTTCACTCTTTTCAGATGTATCAAGATGGCGAACCTTAAATGAAAACATATCGAATTCAAACTATTAAAAATCAAGCGTGTAAGAGTCCTAAATGTATACAATTTGGAACATTAAGAAAAAAGAAACCTAAAAGAACCATAAAGCAAAAAAAAAAAAAAAAAAAAAAAAAAAAAAAAAAAAAAAACATATCATCAACTACCTTCTAGACATGACAATAAATCATAACATACAAAGATTTCAATGCCAACGAAATATAAAACATGTAATATATAAATCAATCAAAAGTATTATAAATGAGAATGAGAAAATCAAAATATTATAATCATACCTAATTCCCATGTTCATGGTCATTTTTGTCCAAAGGCTTAAGTAAATGATTGAATCTTGAAAATATCCTTCAGATCTTTAACCCCTTAATCATACAAAAAATTGCCATTAATATTCAATAAGTTATACCCTGTTTTACAATATCATCATAAAAAAAGACCTAGTTACTACTCTCTCCAATGTACAAACATGACATGATACAAAAAGGATTAAAAACAATTCTGTGGATACTCAAAAAAATCTTATATATTTTTAGACAGCAAAGATAACTGATATGAAAACTAACCGCATGATGTCAAACGAAGTAATAGGAAACGTGATGTCAAAGATTTGAGGGTTTGCATGAATCGAACGGAAATTTCAGGGGTAGACTCGCTGAAAAAGCCGGTTTGCAATCGCATCTTTTACTTCATGGTATTCCAAATTTGATTTGGGTTGGAATTCAAAGATTTCACATGTTGATATAGGAGTTTCATTCCAAACCACCAAGCCTAAAGCTCCAAACTAGACACTCTAGATAAGCATCTTTGTAATTTATTGTATGTATACTATAATAAAAATTAGAAAAAGATCAAGTAGTCTCGGTCCGAGTAAACCCACATTGAAATCAGCCTATATATTAATATTAATATTAATTGTTGTTCAATGAGAACAGAGAAAGGAAAATATTTGTAATCACTAATCAGTCCATACATGTTCATAGCAATATTGCATTGTGGTGCTATGTTGACTTTTTGACCTCTCTATATGTAAGAAAACCAGGCAATGTAATGTTATTTTTAATGTTACACTAACACAACAAAAGCGACTACAACCTTTTTCGTTCCTATATATATAAATCGCATTTAAAACAGTAGAAACTCAGACGTTCTTCATCGATTCAGTTCAAGGCTTCAAGCAACACTCACCATGGTTAAAGGAATTAGGGTTTATGAACACGGTGGCCCTGAGGTGAGTTTCTTCATCAATCCATTTGTAAAATAGTAGAAACTCAGACATTCTTTTGTTAAGATCTTGTATGTTTGATCTCCAAATCAAATGGTTTCCACTTTCCACTATGGTCAGATCTGTTTATATTCTGCTCTAAATTGAAAAACATGGTTGCCATTGATTTTCAATATTCAATGAGATTAGTTTTGTTTGTTTAACAATGCAAAAACTGTTGCAGGTTATGAAATGGGAGGATGTGGATATAGGAGAACCGAAAAGTGGAGAAATCAAACTGAAAAACAAGGCGATTGGAGTAAACTATTTGGATGTTTATATGCGTAGAGGTTTAATCCCGAGTTTATGTCCTCCACTGACATTCACACCAGGTATAAATTTGTTTTAATTCCTTCTCTAATTTTCTCGTGTCTTATTACGAACTTATGCGATGATTGATCAATTCTACGTTCTTGTTTGATGGATTACATTACTAATAGCTACATTAAATCGTGTAAGTATTAAAATATATAAAGTGAAAATAGCAAAGGTGATAATGAATGGAGTTGGTGGTTTGTGTTCATGGCAACTCAGTAATTGGGAAAGTGTGTATCTTTACTTTATTAGTATTATTTTAATCATTTGTTTTTGAATTTTAATTTGTATCTTTTTGTATTTATGTGAAAATTCAAAGAAATTCAGTAGGCGTGAAACAAAAAGTGGAATTATCATATGCATTATATCTAAAAGTTATATAATTAAAAACATCAACTCTAACATGAACATTTTGGATGTCTCGCAAGAATGACGGAAGAAATTGACAAAAAGTTGTCGAAACAAAGATTTTGTGTTTTAAAACTAACTTTTTTAATTTTTATTATTTGCAGCCCAGATTTTAAATTTTATTATAAATTTAATCTGAATTTAAAATCTTATTACGAGTTCTTAACAAGTTTAGTTAATTTTTATAAATTTATTTTTCTACAACGTTTATTGAACTTTAAAATGGTTTCTAAGATATTTTTCTTAACTTTAAAAAAAAATCTTTTACAACAATTTTAAAACTTTTTTCCCACTTTTCATTGCCTCATATACATATTAGCAAAGCGAATTTTATAATGATGGTGCCACACTTGATACGATGAAGTAGCTTAAAATAGAAGAAATAATATATTATATTTTTTATTTCATTAAATCCATGTGTCAGCACAATCATCGAGAAAAAATGGTTTGCTAATGTAGATCACGTAATGCAAAAGTTGAAAAAAAAAATAGTATTGTAAAAGAATTTTTTATAAAAAATTTGGAAAAAAAAGTTAAGAAAAAAATCTTATAAATCATTATATAAAAGTCTTAAAAAGGTTGTACAAAAATAATTTTTTTTTTTAAATTTGGGGGTAAATTCTTAACAAGATTTTAAGTTCTAATCAAATTTGTAATAAATCTTAAAAGTTCTAATCAAATTTGTAATAGATCTTAAAATCTGAGCCCAAAAAGTAAAATTTGAAATAGTTGTGATCACTTTCAACAGATAGCAGGAACCGTGTAAAAAACATAAATTGGCTATTTTTTAAAGCATTTTTTACTTTGCAACTTTAAAACATTTAAAAAAAAAAAATTTCCAAAATATAATGATAACCATAAATAAGTATTACTTTAAAATTATTTTATTTTGAAATAATGAAAAAGCAGTTAGTTTTTGTTTTGTAGTTTGATTAATAGAAAACTTAATATATTTTCAAGGATTACATAGTATTGTCGCGCGTATTTGTTTACAACAATACCATTTTTTTTCAATCATCTATCATGATCCAAAAATAATTGAAATTAAATTAAGCGAATCTGCCATTAATACGAAGGTATGGAGGCAGCCGGAGTTGTAATAGCCATTGGTCCAGAAGTCACCACCTGTAAAGTTGGAGATTACGTGGCTTACGCTGGCTTTCCTGTCTGCTCTTACACCGAAGAAATGATACTTCCTGCGGATAGAGTCGTACCAGTTCCTCCTTCAATTGATCCTATTATAGCCGCTGCTGTGCTTTTTAAGGGACTCACTGCTCACGTTCTTGTTCGCAGTTGCTTTCAGGTGATTAATTCAATTTTGCTTTTAGATGCCAAAAATGATATTGGCAATCAGTATCGTTATAATTTTGAAAACAGATTGGACCCGAGCATACGATCCTCGTCCATGCAGCCGCAGGTGGAGTCGGGTCATTGGTGTGTCAATGGGCAAACGCACTCGGTGCAACCGTGATTGGAACCGTGTCAAATGAAGTGAAAGCGGTGCAAGCTAAGGAAGATGGATGCCACCATGTCATTATCTACAAACAAGAAAACATTGTCGATCGTGTTATGGAGATCACATCAGGAAAAGGAGTTGATATTGCCTATGATTCTATTGGGAAAGACACATTTGAGGTAACAATTTATAATTTTAATCCAAGGGTTAAATACAAGAAACAACAACATATTTTAAATTTAACTACTGGTTTGTTAATTTATTATAATTTTTATACTTTGTTTTTGAAGGAATCGGCGGCGTGCTTAAGGTTTCGTGGATACATGGTTTCATTTGGGTTTGCATCGGGCTCACCCGAGCCTGTAAAATTCAGTGTGTTTTCGGATAAATGTTTGCACTTTACAATTCCATCCATGATGCTTTACACAAAAGCACGAGAAGACCTCCTTGCAGCTTCGGAGGAGCTGTTTGATAATGTTGCAAAAGGAGTTTTACGTGTTCGAGCAAATCACAAGTACCCTTTATCGCAAGTGGCTCAAGCTCATTTGGACCTTGAGGATCGGAAAACAACCGGGTCCGTTGTTTTGATACCCGATAACTAATATTTATATGTTGTTTAAGCAAATCCACATAGTTCGTCCAAGAGTGTACTTTCATTTGGTTGGTCTTATTCATCATCTTTTTTTTTTTTTTTTTTTTTTTTATCTGTAGACTATAATATTCTGATTTGCCCCATAATTTAATAATTCATACATGTTGACTGTGGTGGTATGTTGACTTTTTGTACCATGTAATGGAGAGCGTTACTCTCTACCAATAATGGATCTGTCTTTTTACGAACAGTCAATAATGGATCCTGAAATTTTGACCTAAGTTCTAATTTTGTGGAAGAAAAAGTTATCATTAGAGTTTACATAATGATTTTATATTAAAACTTTCATATATATATATATATATATATATATATATATATATATATATATATATATATATATATATATATATATATATATATATATTAGGTTATAACCCGTAGAAACCACGGTTGTTATTTTTATAATCATCATTAGACAATAAAATAAAATAAAATATCAACAAAAAAATAGTGTAACTTTGATTGTAAGAAAACATGAAATAATGTGAAGTTACATAAATTACAACAATGTACTTTCAAAGTACATTGCTATTAGTTGTAAATTTGTTTTAGTTAAAAAAAAGACAACAATATAATTGACATTGATGTTATTAGCCAAAATTAGTATAATTTTATTGAAAAAATAAAAAGGATAAAATGATCATTTACGTTCAATGTGTATACAAAAAAAAAGTAGTATCATGGGCAAAACAGAAATTGGATTGTGTTTTCATAAGCAAAACAAAAAGTAGCCTTGTAGTTTCATAGACAAACTGAAAATAACATTGTACTTTCTAAGGTTAAGAAGTTATTTATAAACTGAAACTACAATTACAAAATTGCACTTAAAATGTACAATGCTTAAATAAGAATAATGTGAAACTAAGACATTGGTACTTGACGGTGTCCGATCCTTTGTTTAAAATTCAAAAAATGAGAATTTAAAATTCAAAAAATGAGAATAGTATGGAATTTAAAGTTCAAAAAAATGAGAATAATATGGAAAATCAAATTTCATATTATTTCCTTATTTGACGGTGTGCGACCTATGTTTGTTTCCCTGATAAGATTGAGTCATTTTTTGTATTGTGAGCTTCTTTTTTTCCTTAATTATAAATAAATTTATAGACAAGAAAGTGTAAAATCGTAAATTACATAAAGTAAGATTCTTATTTTTAAACCTCTTGAACAAATTAAAAAACGTAGATGTGTACCTCTATTTGATTGGTGTTGTTTAGGCCAAAGTTGTGTATGTAACAATCAAGATAAACCCCTTGAAGAAAATCAAAATGTGGAATGGTAATTTGCATATTAATCCATAAACTAATAACACTATATCATCAAAGTCGTAAAGTGCCATGAGGACTTTTAATAAACAGGTTAAGTATATATAAAGAGAAAAAAAAAACATAAACAACTCTAGAGACTAAATCTGGATTTCAATCAATTTTAGTAAATAGCCAAAGAATTGTATATACATACACAAAATGCTAAATTAATTGGTGCGAGTTTATACACTTTGAAAGCTACCATTTATTTTGGTCGAAAAATATTAAAACACCATAGCAGTAAAAATGATAGAGAAGGGCACCAAAAATAGTAGAGCATAGCAGGAAAATTGATACCTTCACAACGATAGAATTATACAACACCATGTGCCACCTTTACTCAATAAACTTGAAACTGATGAAATAAAATGTTAGAAATTTGGGTGTAGAAAGGTTTGGAAATTCTGAGAATTGTGATTATCACTTTCAAATCGAAGTATTTGGTGGTACTCTCAAATATTCAATTGGATAAGACTCAGAGAGACAAAAACCGAGAATGTTTGATGATATTTTTGTATGTACCAGAAAATGAGACCAAAACCAACTTTAATATCTTTGTCTGAAAACTGTCATATGACAGTTTTAAACTGTCATAAAACCATAAAAACTGTCATAAAAATGAATATATAGATAAGAGTCAAACCAATGGTCAATTATCGGTCCCAGCCAGGGGCTCTGCCCCTTGGACCCCGCTCCCAGGGGCGCTGCCCCCGAACCCCCGTTCGTTCAGGGGCTTCGCCCCTAAATGACAGTGTACTTTGAAACTTGATCAAACTTAAACAAGTGTGTATTCCACACCTTCCTTACTTGTTTAATATTTATCAAGATCATTTTTGGTCAACACAAAGTAATCTCATTACACTTAAATAACATTGATGATCAAAATCACCAACATAAAATACCGATGATATAAGAACGTTATGAAGACAATATAGTGGATGATTACACACCGTTGCATGGCGTTTATCTGTTGATTCTTGGAGTCTTCGTTGAAGATATTGAAGATCTGGGTTTCATATCATTTATTTATTGTGTAAATTGGGATTTATTTAGTTAAGAAATTTCAAATTTTGATAGAATTTGTTGAAGAATATGGATGAAACCGAATAATAAACATAGATGATAGAAACAAATGAACCACACACATACTGCAGAAAAAAAAATGATTACCTGGTAGAGAATGAATCTTCAAACCTATGAAGAAAGCGAAGCAGACTATTACATCACCGATGCAGAAGGCGATTGCACTCTGCTACCTAACAGAATGGCTTTAACTTTTTGATAAAATTAGATTAGTTGCTTTATTGCCTATTGTTATTCCATTTCAAATAAGTAGATGATTTTTTTGCTGATTTGTTGGGATAATGGAATACATTCTAATTTAAATACCTTATGTCAAGGGATATTACAGATTTCATTAAAGAGATATGAGCGGGAAATTTTGTAGAAAAATACAGGATATTGTGCCACGTGGCAAACCATAGTTGTAAAAAGATGACATGTGGACAAAAAAAAAATCTTTTATTAAGAATAGTTTAAGTTTATTTATAACCCGTGTAATACACGGGTAACAAAGTAAAATAAGAGATAAAAAAAATCGTTATGATTAACGGTAAATTTAAAAACAATTAAGAAAATACAAAAATAATATTGAAAATGAAAAATACAAAGTTACAGTATTAACGAATAGTCCCGTCAATTTACCATTTATACTCTTCCTAAATTCAAAATGAAAGAAAGTAATTTGGTATTAACCTACATATTAATCAAAAACGACATTAAGTAATTAGATCACTACAACCCACATAAATTTCTTATTAAATCATTATATTTTGGAATATCTAGCTAACTATAACCATGAAGCATGTTATAACAAAGAAAAAATACGAATTCATATCAGACTTGAAAGATTGTTGAAACAAATAAACATTGCTAATTACAAGACATGATTAGGTAGAGATCTTACTCTAGGCCATGTACCTTCTGTTGGAGTTCCCATTAATCTATATCAAATAAAAATAATATGGAAGGATATTATATAGTAATGGAAAATTTCATATATATTATATTAGAATCTACCAAAAGACCAAAATCCAAGAAACTCATAATAACAGATTTTCCATCACCCTACAACCCAATTTCAATATCCTGCTTGACAGAAAATAAATGGTTAGTAGTGAACAAATATTTAGATAGAGAGTTAGACATCAGGTTGAGTAATAAGAAATATGATTGCGTGAGACCCAAAAAAAATTATAGTTGTTCTATTAACCACGTTACTATCATATAACAACTTAATACAAAAATAGGTTTCTACAAACATATACTGTTTTTGTTACAGGCTAATGCCAGCAGTTCATCTTCCCCTATATAGTATGCTAATCAACATTATGTATTAAAAAGCTAATCTCCAGCATAAAATAATTTCAAGTTTGAGTGCCTACAACTAATAATAACTTATGGATTTTTCCACTATAGTATGTTAATAGGTCAAAATCAATCTACTCCTAACTAAAAGAATATAGAACAATTAAGTGAGTAGTGATGGTATCATGGGATAAAATAGAAGAGTAACAATCGATGCTTTTGTAGCTTAACCAGCCTTAATTAGATAATTTATTCGTCAACAACTACCAAGCTGGAATTAACTTAATCTTAGTTTTCATTCTAAAAAGCATCAAGTTCCCAACTTTACAATAAAATTAACCATCGCGCTACAATCTCCAAATTATACATATGCGCCATTGTTTCTTAGATCTAAAAAACTTCTTAACCCAAAAACATGAAACAAATCACCAGCTAACCATTATGACTGCAAATATAAATCTTTTTCAATATATCATATTCAAACTTCTATACGATGTTACTCCAGCATATATAAATTGAAATATTTCAGCAACTCATTGTTTAAGAATAATAGGCAAATAAGTTGGTTAATCAAATAGAAAACCTTCTAAAATTAAAATCAATGCAATCATCATGTACTTATTGTTTGTGACATTTTTTCTAACACATGGTGGCTACTATTCGTTTTACAATGTGTGACAAGAAATCCTTGAACAACACCATGACATGATCACATAATAAGAGACTTTAAAAGATGGTTAATTTACTATAAAATTATATTGATGCTTATAGATACAAATTTATTAAATTCAGAAGTTACAAAAAGGGAAAAAAAGAATTACCTTTACATGTATTGTTGTTGAAGCAGCCATGATAGCTACCGGTTGTGATCTTCCAGTAGAAACATGCACAAAATTTTGAGATGGAGTTCAAACTCTTTAATCTTTCAGCGTATGCTTATGTCTTCACTGTATTTATCGACAAAAGATAATCACCAAGTTACTTTCTCTACATGAAATTTCGATGCTAGTTACTTGCATTAAAACTTGATAGATAAAAGAATAATACAAAGTCATGGATTTTTTGGAAATTTATGAAGGAGCAAAGCAAGTAACACAAACACGCACACAATATTCCTTGTAAAAATTTTTGATATAGAAAACAACTTCTCATGGGCATTTTATCAAACACATAGAGTGCAAAATCAAATTCAAGTTTTCCTATCACCAAATCATGTACAAATGGTTTTTGAATATCATTGGATTATCACAATCAAATACCATACATCCAGTATTGATAGTCAAATGTTGAAAACAAAATATATAATATAAGAATAACAGATTAAAGAAGAAACTTGGATGAACAACGTATTGAAAAAGAAGAGCAAGGTTAGATGTAAAGAAATACTGAAATCGTAACAATTGGAGACATAATGGTTACCACAGTAATACATCGGAAAATGATGACTTGAATCTTAAAGTTGAAACCTATAAATAAAATCGACATACCATTAGGTTTTGAGTTGATGTCAACATTCTCTGTCTTTTGATTTACAGATTTGTTGTTGTAGTAAAACCTAAAACAGGAACAAAGTCAATTTGAAGCGGATGTATACATTTAGCTCTCTTTGTGTTACAATTTATTGTATCAATCTTCATCAACGAAAAAAATGAAGGAAAAGATATCGTGTAAGGAATTGACTGATAGGGAAGATATGAAAAAGATGAAGTTAAGATCGATGATTCCTAATTAATCGATTTGATTGATATATTGTCTTATTAAGTTTCTCATATAGTTCCTAATTTATAGAGGAAATCGAACATTTTTTTCTTTCAAAAATCGTCCTCTGTTGATATTATGAATGAAAAGTTAACAGGTATCAATGGATATAACCAATAATCAAAATCTGTAGAGAAAATATGAAAGTGTTTTCAAAATTTCAATTTTAATGTCAGATTCATTTCAAAGAAACAATGAGGATGAAGCAAGGTTCGTAGATGGTAACTTAGGGTTATTGACCATGAAGCATACTTGAATCAAGGTTACGGTGAATGTGAAGGGAAGGGAAGGGCTAGCCACGGAAAACTGGTTTGCCTTGAATGTTGCAACAATCGAGATGGAGATGGAGAAAAAGTAGGTTCTAAGGGATTTTGAAATTAAATTGTAGAGCGATACAAATGGTCGAAATTTGGGGCAAGATTTGATTGAAGATTAATTCCAGATTTTTTAGATTGATTGAAACATCCGATTGAGGAGGAATATACATGAGCGGGAAAAAAGTAAGAAAATCTCATAAAATGACACGTGTCATATGAATGGTTTATAAAAATGACATGTGGCACCTTAAAGAGGTTTTTATTAGGAAGATATATATATATATATATATATATATATATATATATATATATATATATATATATATATATAATTCATAAGTTAATTGTCACGGACTTAAATTTGGTACCACTCCTTATATGTGAGATCCCCATAAAACCATGAGGCCAACCTACCTTATACGCATGCAAATTGGTTTTGCCTTGTCTTTGGCTCGTTAAGGAGGCAACATTAGTCCTCGACCAGTTGTGTCTAACACGCTATAGTCCCTTCACAGTCAATTTCTTTATACGACTATGCATGACGGCAATGATTAGACTAACAACGCCCTTATAGAACAAATATGTCCCCCTAATTAAGAAAAAGATCTTAGTTTGAGAGCTCTTGGTCCCATGTTCAATTTTTGGTCATGTTAAGGACTTAATAGACTTAGGGTTAGAGATCTTGCCTTGGAGTGAAGTCCTAATGGATAAAGTTGGTAACTTTATCCATTAAGTAATTGAGAAGGATTAGATCTGAAGTTTTGAGCCTTGATCTATAAGGATTAAGCTCTTAATGAAGATTAGAGGAAAACTGCCAATGACCACGTCATTGCCAAGGACTAACCACAATGTGGTGAAGTTCAGAATTACGACTGTGTTATCTTGGTATTCCTACGACGTGGCAATCTCCAACATGTTGACTATTTTATCTCAACATGCCCACAACGTGGCCAAGAGGTATCCACATCGTGGTGGCTGTTGACTTGGTTGATCGTTGACTTTTGTTGACCATTTGACTTTTGACCAGTTTGACTTGGGGTCAATTTTGGAGGATTTGGTTTGTGATGGAAGATTTATCTCTTTTCGTGTTAGTCGGTTCATGAAATTGATTAGTGTAAGGGGTGAGAGTGTTGTTGTGCTTCTTCGGTTCTCCAATTCAAGTGAGTTTCTCACTACGCCACGTATCCCACTGTATATACTTTGCATGACACGGTAGTGGTACTGTTAGAGTACAAGTATGCTAGTTGACTAGGATAAGTCCTTGGTTTTCATGTAGAGTATAGGACACTTGGTATCATGATATGATAGACTTCTAGGGTCATGCCTGTTGGTCGTATGATATTGTTAGGATTTAAGTTTGGTTAGAGTAATTGGGGAATGCCAGTTATCAAGATTATATATGTTTGACCAACAAAGGACTTGATTGAGAAATGGTCAGGAGCAGGATAACTAGGGAAGGCTAATTGCTAAGGGTATGTAATATGGTAGTATATGTTATGTGTTATGTTACATGATTATGTGATAATGATAGCATTGGTTGTATATAGTTTAAGTTGGATGGTCTGAGAACTATTGGTCTAATGCCTGATTATGATGTTCTTGTCTGATTATTCGCTCTTGGTTGGACCATATGTTCGACTGCCTATCTGATCCCTGACTACGTGGGTGTTTGGATAAATTAGATTATAACTTATTAGCTTATTTGCGGTGAGAATAAACAATAAACAGTAAGTAAGGGGGGGATGCTAATTACAAGCAACTTATTTAACTTATCCCTACCACAATAAACTGATTTTTAAGGATTCTTATCCAAACACTTAAACATAACTTATTGTGGTGAGAATAAGCAATAAGCAATAAACAATAAACACCATCTTTTTTCCCTATCCAAAGTCCAAACACCCCCTACATATGACTTTATGAATTCTAAGGTCTGGAAAAAGTGAGGATTCGTGAGGGCATCTTAAAAAAATTGAAAAAAAAAAGTCTAAAAAAATACAAATCATAAAATTGTGCAAAGATCTATGTTCACGAGAAAAAAATTGTACATCATTAAAATTGATCCATGATTCACTTTTAATGATTTAAATTTTTTTTCTCTCTGATATAGATCTATGCACAATTTTATGATTTGTATTATTTTTTTAAGTCGTTACCTGATCTTATATATATATATATATATATATATATATATATATATATATATATATATATATATATATATATATATATATATATATATATATATATATATATATATATATATATAGAGAGAGAGAGAGAGAGAGAGAGAGAAAAAAAGTAGGTTTAATGAAAAATAAATAATTCGGGCAACATATGTTGAAACCAATGATCAAGTGTCACGTGTCCATTTCTTTATTCATAAGCAATATACTATGGAAGTTATTTATGTAGTTAATCCAAAGTGATGTGTTATCATGCTTTCATTGGTTCCAACATATGTTTGCCCTAATTATTTATTTTCCGTATAACCCATATATATATATATATATATATATATATATATATATATATATATATAGAGAGAGAGAGAGAGAGAGAGAGTGAGAGAGAGAGATAGATATAGAGAGAGAGAGAAAAAAAAATGATCAAATGAGAACACAAAAAATGTTGAGAATGCGATAACAAAGTATATTCATTTGCGATTCCATGTATTCATTTGTGGAGAAATGATAAATTTTTACGCATAATCAACATGAATATGCTTTTTCTCTTCAATTGAAATTAAATGCGTAAAAATTTATCATTTCTCCACAAATGAATACATGAAATCGCAAATGAATATACTTTGTTCTCGCGTTCTCAACCTTTTTTGTGTTCTCATTTGATCCTACTCCTATATATATATATATATATATATATATATATATATATATATATATATATATATATATATATATATATATATAATATTTAATTTCTACTCCCCATATTCCATATAAGGGTTAATGACCTAGGAGGGTAATAAGGTTTTTACTTTGTCCACATAAGGTCTTTAAGGGTTTTTTTTTGTACATATTACACCAATATGGTTGTTATAAACCGTTTAAAAAGGGTAATACGGTTTTAATTTTGTTCATATTATGTTCCCAAGGTTTTTTTTTGTACATATTATACCAACATAGTTGTTATAACCGTTTAAAAAATGTAATAAGGTTTAATTGTGTCCACATTAGGTCCCTATTTTTAACATTTTTATCATTTCATCTAACTTTTTTACAATTTATATTAGTATCTAGTTAGATGACTTCATCATTTCATCTTTTCATTTTAGTCATACATTCACCACAATAACGATTTCAATCAAAATTTACATAACGTTTTTTTTTTTTTTTCATTTTTATGACAAAAAGCTAATAATAATGAAAGTCTTAATGATTAAGACTATATTTTGCGTCACAGCTAGCTTATAAGCTAGTTTATTTTTCGATTTTTTTTAATTTTCATATTTGGCAAACTAAAAAGTAGTTTATAAACTAGCATTTTAAAAGCTACTTAAAATAATTTTTTAAAAGTTTTTTTTTTTTTTTTTAATTTCCAAATATACCTCTTAATTAATTAAGAAAATATTTTTTTAAATATCATTTTATGTCGTTATATAAAATTCAGATAGCTTATAAGCCAGTGACAGAGCTAGAGTCAACGTAAAAGAGTATCCCGACAAGTAATGAAGTATCTCCGATAAGTAATTGCCTATCAGGGATACCCAATTGGCGGAGCCATTACTTATCGGGGATAACCCATTACTTTTCGGGGACAGTCTAATACTTTGACCCAGTGCCGGAACCAGGAATTTTGATATGGGGTACAAACATTGTTAAAATATATTATATGTAATTATCCAATATCAAGCATTAAAAAACATGTTATAATCTCTTTAGTTAGGGGTACAATAACATGAAAAATGTTTATAAATAATATTATATATATATATATATATATATATATATATATATATATATATATATATATAAAATAGTTTTTTGGGGGTACTGTAATACCCTCAACGCCCCATCTAGCTCCGCCACTGCTTTGACCTGACTCTGCCATTAGCTTATGTAACCTTTTGATTGAAACCGTGGTTGTGGTGAATGGACGACTAAAATAAGAAGATGAAATGATGAAGCCATCTAACTAGATACTAATATAAATTGTATAAACGTTAGATAAAATGATAAACATATTAAAAATAGGGACCTAATTTGGACACAGTTAAACTTATTACCCGTCTTTAAACGGTTATAACAACCATCTTGGTGTAATATGTACAACAAAAGACGTTAGGAACCTATCGTGGATAAAATTAAAATATTATTATTTTTTTTAAACGGTTATAATAATTATGTTGGTTAAAAAAAAATATATATATATATAAAAAAAAAAAAAAAAAAAAAAGAATAAAATTAAAACATTATGACCGTACTAAGTCATTAATCCTCCGTATAATTCCTATGAGCGTACATGCCCTAGAGTTTATTTATTTATTTTGTTCGTTGGAGAGGTAATGAAATATTGTTTTATACTATCATGTATGTAAATTTTTGACGACCTTTAACTTATTTTCAAAATTCTTGACAAAAAAGGTAGATCGGCTTTCTGATCTTCGATAAATTTCGTTGTTCGATTGGATTCCTATCCTATTTCCGTGTTTGATTGGAGATGGTTTTATCGCAAAAGATTCACGACGCATTCAAAGGTACGGTAGAGAGGATCACAAACCCTAGAACTGTATCCGCTTTCAAAGAGAAAGGCGTACTTAGCGTTAACGAATTCGTCATCGCCGGTGACAATCTCGTTTCCAAATGCCCTACTTGGTCATGGTAGATTCGGTTTCCCTTTCCTTCAAGTTATTCATCTTTGATTGAATGATGTCCCTTGAGTGTCAGTGTTATAAGTCGATGTCATCTAGCAGCTTATTGTTTTTAGAATGCATATTCATTGCTATGGAATAAGCGTAGTGTTCCTGAAACTTAGATTCTATTCATGCTTATGAACAAGGGAAAACAAGCTTATAGCTGCATTATGTTATCCTTATTATGAACCAGAATTGAAATAAGCTAATTGCTTAAAGTCCTCTACTTTCTATATCATCAATTGACTTCTCTTTCACCCATCTGTTTTGGAACATAATCACAGATAAACAATGTTTTCCTCTCCCTGAATATGAGTTGCTCTTTCCTCTGTAGCATGTTACATTTGGACTCTACATATATAAATCTGTTTTCTTATTCTCATCAACCAAATGGTTTTACACTGCTTAGTGATATATCTGTGAAAGAAAAATGTCTATTACTATACTACTCAATTTGGCTTTGTTTCTTTTCTTTGTTAGGGAATCAGGTGATCCAAACAAAAGGAAGACATATTTGCCCTCCGATAAACAATTTTTGATCACTAGAAATGGTAAAAATAATGTTGCCTGATGCTTGTGAACTACACAACACATTAACTATGTTTTCTTCTTTGAATCATTATATAATTACAACTTTAACTTTCGATATGAACTCTACTCAGTTCCTTGTTTGCGAAGAGTTGCATCAATACAAGAAGAATATGAAGCTGCTGGAGGTGAGATATTGCTTGATGATGATGAGAATGATGGCTGGTTAGCTACTCATGGAAAGCCAAAAGGTATGCAGGCATTTAGAAATCCTTGATACGAGCTTTCTTTATGTTTTGACTTTGTTTGACTTTTTGTATAGATACCAAAGGTGATGATGAGGAAAATGTTCCTTCAATGGAAACCCTAGAAATAAGCAAGAACACCATACACCCAATTTCTTCACATTTTGGCACTGAAGAGGAGGAAGAAGACATCCCAGATATGGAAGAGTTTGAAGAATCTGACAATGTTATTGAGAATGATCCTGTAAGTATGCATATGATGAAATATAAAGTTATAAACAGAATAAAAATGGTTATTTACTCAGATTAGATTCAGACAGTTCATTCGGTCTAAAAAAGAAACAGTTTTTCATGTTTACATCACTCTACCCATTCAGCCACTTAATGGGTCCAGCCATACAGGATTGAATAAACTGTCTGAATTTGAGTAAATGACCATTTTGCCCTTTCTATTTAAAAATAAATTAAGCTGCTGAATGGGAAATGATGTTTGTCTGGATCAAGTGTATACATAAAGACTGTTTCTTTTCTAGACTGTTCAAATATTAGTAAATGACCATTTTACCCTTACAGTCAGAAATGATATAAATACAATCAAGACTACATATCAAATCTGAAAATATTCATGGTTTATGCTTTATACATTCCTAAAGATAAAGAATCTGTAAACCAACTCTGATAATTTCTTCCATACATAAATTCATATTATAATATATATATTCCACTATTCAGGCAACCCTTCAGCCTACATATCTTGTTGCTCATGAACCTGATGATGACAATATCTTAAGGACTCGAACTTATGATGTCAGCATTACGTAAGTTTCAACTCCTTTTATTTTATTTAATTAGTGAAATATTTTAATTAAGTACTCACACACACACACACACACACACATGTTTCACATGGTTTTAGTTCTTTTTGTTTTGCTGTTTATAAAGTGATGTTTCACTTTTCTTTTTTTTCTTCCAGATATGATAAATACTATCAAACTCCTCGTGTATGGCTTACAGGTTATGATGAGGTTAGAAACATCATCAAATCAATCAATAATCATTTAGTATTTATTTAAATTAGTGGGTTAAATTTATTTTCATAATTCAAAACTTGTTTTACCGGTTTTTACTACAGTCAAGGATGCTTCTTGAGCCAGAATTAGTTCTACAAGATGTCAGTCAAGATCATGCTCGCAAAACTGTAAGCACTACATAGTCCACATGGTAATAAAAAAAATGACCATTTTACCCTTTCCTTCTCCATTTCTTCATCTCCAAAATTTTAACACAATTAAGTAAACCATAAAAATCAAAATCCGAGATTTGTGGCTTAGTTATATTGTGTTATGACTTGAGGAGAAAAGGAGAAGACAAGGGTAAATTGGTCATTTATGATGGACTTAACGGATGCACGGTTAATTTAAACCTTAGTTAGTGACCACGGGTGTAACAAATGAAAGTGTATCCATGACTTTTGACAATACCACAGGGACTAAAACTGTAAAATTTACGAGTCTCAGGTAACTATTGAAGATCACCCGCATTTACCCGGGAAACATGCATCTGTACATCCGTGTAAACATGCGGCTGTTATGAAGAAACTGATTGATCCTTTATTTGCTGGAGGATTCGAACCACAAGTTGACAAGTAAATTTTTTTTTATTTTTCCTCAAATAAACATGGAATCAATTACTAAATTATGTGGTGGTTGCAGATATCTGTTCTTGTTCTTGAAGTTTGTGGCTACTGTTATCCCAACCATTGAATATGATTACACCATGGACTTTGACCTTGGGAGCTCAAGTACCTGATTTCGATGGATTGTAAATTTCTGGAAATGTTGTATCTGATTTACTTGTTTATTCCTCACATTTGGAGAGGGAACTATACATTTTATATTTATTAAATTAGAAATATATATATTTTTAAAGTAAGTCATGTTTTTTTTTTTTTAATTAAAACCAGTTGTTAAGGGTGGCAATTCTCGAAATGAAAATAAACGGATTTGGGTTGAGATTCATGACCCGTCAACCCGTCAAATAAACAGGTTATCTGGTCGTGTTCAAGTTAGTATTTAAGTTCTCTGGTCGATCTACCAACCCGTTTTATTTATTTATTTTTTTTAAAGGGTAATACCGCATTAAAGTAGGCTCCTTTGAAGGTGGTTCACCATTTGGTGAAGACATGGACACGTTTTGCCTTGCATTTGCAAGCGTCCCTCTTGGCCACCGTTTAAACATGGGTTAACCCGCCACCGTGAAGATTAACCGCAAACCCGTATAACTACACGAGTTAGACGAGTCGAGTTTCGGTAGCTGTTTCAACCTGTCAACCCATGATAGGATTGTCATCCTTACTGATTCATGAATAAAATGCAATTTGTTTTTTTTTTTTTATCACTTTTAAATAGAAGGATAAAATAATTATTTACAATTCATTGGATGAACAAAAACGGTTTTTATATGTATAACATCTATTCGAAAAGTACCAATTCAACTATTTAGGTATGTAAATTCCAATATCTATGAAACTTTTAGATACATTATGTCAATTTGAAATGTTTGATCCCTTTCATACTTATCTTTTGTTGTGATATGTTTACAGTGGATTATAAGTCGGTATATTAAATCAACCATAAGAAAACACATGATATTCAGCCCAAGACTCTTAGGTATCATGATCATCACATTACTATCCGAAAGTTAACCCATACTTTTGGGTTTTTGCACTTCCCACATTGAAAGACTATAAGTTCAAGTGTGTTTTAATGTGAGTAACATAATATTTTATATTTTTAAACTGATTTCTGTTTTTCTTAATTAAACTATTTTAAAATTTATTTATTAAAGTATTTTATAATTACCAATTTTAAGTTGTAAATATCGTATGTAATTAATTTTAATAACTAGTATACTTATTGAGAAATATAAAAATGTGTATCAAAATGTAATGGTTCCATTATCGTCTTCAATCGATTGTATCAGACGATGTAGTAAGAAGATTCATCATCTGTATTTTTCTCGCGACATCGTGGTTCACTGATCAATCAAAGTTCCACCTGTATTGAGAAATTCCTCAGCCACTGCCACCGGAGATATTTCATCTTGTTTAGGTCTCTACCAATGTGTATGTTTCATATATGAAATTGCGATTTTTCCACTTTATGAAATCGTTCTCTCCCTGTGTAATCACTTCATCAATTTCAGATACACGATAGATAAGAAGTGTTGATCTGCTCAAATCAGAAATTTCGATGTCTTTTAGGTAACATAAGTTTGTTTGTTCAATTAATTCATTCCAGGAAACGAATTTATCTTCGAATTTCCTTTTGTTAGATTTTTGATGTTGTGTAGTATCATCATTCACGTTCAGAAATCTCTCACATTCCTTCCTCCTATCATCGCCTCGCCTTCTAATGTTGGCGCCTCATCCCCTATCGATCGCCTGGTTCTCACAGTGCTTGTGTCGATGTCTTACAAATCTTCTATTCGTTTTGGTTTTTAATTGGGGATATTTATTCTCGATTGAGATCCAATAGGCTTATTGTTCTGATTAGTTGGTCGGAAATTATGGAGATGGTGGTTGATGTGCACAAAAGTACCCACTAATTTTAATATTTATAACCTAACAAACTTAGACTATCTATGCACTTATAGGCAGTGTACATAGTCAGATTACAGTATAGCTTAGGTAAGTCGGGTGTCGATCACAGGGAACGGTGGATTAATTTAATATATTTAATTATAGGTTATATATCACACGTAAAGAATAATTTAATAAATCTCAAACTAATAATTAATTAACCATTCTCGATAAACTAACAGGAAAAAAACCAAATCTCTTTAGGTACTTTGGTTTAGACAAATTCCACCTTGAAAACATAGACAATTGCATGCACAAATTCATTTATTCATGTTCACCGATTCCTAAATTGATTAGGTTCATGTTCACTATAACTAATCCTTTAGCAAACAAGTTAATTCAAACAGTGATCAATTGATTAAACTAACATGCTTCCTAGTGTTCAGTTCGTATCAAGCAAGACTTGTAAACTTAGTTAATTTAATCATTTAATTAACCTCTTGTTGATGGTCATCAAACAAGGCTCACACATTAACTTATTTATTCTCATGTTAATCCTAGTTTCACATTCGTTATTTCTAGTCTTATAATCTCAATGGTCATCAAAAATCATAAGAGACAAGCAAATCAAGCAGGTTTTCATACAACTTAATTCACTTAACAATTAACAGCAAATAATCATCATTAACACATGAGGATCTTTGAACAAGCTTGGCAAGATAAATTAAACACAAATAAATTATTTAACATCACAATTAGTCTAGGAATCAAAACTTTATTCAATCATAAACACAAAGTAAAAGGTTTTTACACCCTAATCAGAAAATAAATACAGAAAGTACCATAAGGAAGTGCTAAACATGGTCACGTTAGCAATCCATATGATTACCGACATGTATCCGCTCTCTAATCCTTCAGATCTCTGCTCCCGTTAGCTTAACGGCCTTCCGGCCGCCTTCTAGACCCTCAAAACGGCTTAACAGAAGTTAATTGTCGACTAAATTAGGTTAGGAGTTGAATCCCCCTTTTCTGGTTAGCTAAAAATCGATATTTATAACCTTTGTGGCCGACCTAAGTACGCTGGGCGTACTCAGATTTACGCGGCGCGTACTATGGATATACACGCGATCATGTATATCTGTTGCAAGCCAGTACGCGGGGCGTACTCTTAAGTTACGCGGGGCGTAACCGCTACTTCAGCACCATTTTGTTTCTTTTAGCTTCTAAGCCCGGTTTCCGCTTCAGTCTTTTCTTTTGTGCTTTATTGACAACAAATAGCTGCAAAACATAATTCAAAGTATTATGAGTACTCTCTAGTTCTAAAATATAATAAATAAGGCCAAAATATTAAGATAAAGTGCATAAAAATATATATAAAAATACACATATCAAAATACCCCACACTTAGCCTTTGCTTGCCCCCAAGCAAATTCACTTTTATTTTACCAATATCGCACTAAACAATCCATTTAAAACTCAGCCATTATGCCAAGACCTCAACGCATGCATTTGTGTCTAAAATTTTCCTAAGTACCCCCCCATACTTTAAATACTCACAATCTTCATAAACACTTGCCCACTTTTTCCGAACAATGCTCATTTTATGCAACCCTCCGAATCCATCCTCAGAAAACCTCCTAACCTCAAGGTATTTTTAGTTGAGCAACCTAAGCATACATAATCTAGAACTACAATTTATGATACCACTATGGAGCTTTCTTTGAATTCTTCATTTGCTTGATAATTTGATCTTGGATATCTTTGAATTCACCACCTTACTGATTTGATTTCTTGGTATCTTCAACTTTTTTGGATTTCTTCAAAATTTTGATCTTTTGATCTTCACTTTATTTGCTCCAAAATTCTTCAAACTTTTTCGTAATTCTCTCTGTTTTTTTTTACATGTACCTCTCTCTTTTTTTTCACTCAACACCTACATGCTTAAGCAGAGGCGCTCAACCTCAACCTTTATTGGTTAAAGATAATAATTTTCCTGGATACATTTCAGGTTTAGGCTGCTAAACATATTGCATCCTTCAAACCGAGCGGGGTTATGTTTTTGTTCCATGATTTCACTAAAATAAGGGAAGCCACAAATGCACTATAACGTATATTGGCTCAACTAAACATTTGAGTTCTCATCGGATCATCTCATACAATATTAGCAAAATCTTGAATTATCACTAGATTTTTCTAAATTAAACTATTATTTCAAGTTTTCTTTTAAATTTTTAAATTTCCCTAAATCTAGCAATTTCCAATCATTATTTCATTTTTATAATTTACTTTTACCGACCCCCTACCCCACACTTATTTCATACAATGCCCTCATTGTATGCTAAAACAAATTAAGAACATAAAAAAAAAAAAAAAAGGAACAGACTCCCCTGGGTAGTTGTGGCGAGATCGAATGGGGCTGCTACAGGTTGCTTCAAATATTGCTGAAAAACTGAAAACTGGAACTGCTACTTCTTAATATGCCGAAAAATAAAATCAAGACCGCCATCTTTGAAAATGTGGTACAAAATATTGCAATTAGATGCAATGCATAGTAACCATGACGTGGGAAAGTGTCGACCACGTCGTCTCGTCAAGAATGACATCCTCTTCTCGCGATGAAAAATTCCCCACATCATAGGAAAGTGTCAACCATGTCATGGCAGCCGGGATGATACTTCTTCCTCGCGTCGAAATACACTCTAATAAATATGCACCCCACACTTATGACAAATTGTGGGTCTTGACCATAATCTTCGAACTCTCACATGGCTCTCTAGCAACAGTCGGACCTAGCTGCTGAACTTATGGCCAGCTTCCTAAGGGCGAATATTCTGCATAAATCTAAACAACCATAGAGCATCAACATGGAAAACAAAAATAAAACTAAATCAAAGTTTAATTACATACCAAATACTAAAAACTAAACTTAAACTAAAAAAAACAAACACAAAACAAACAAATAAACAAAATAAAAAGGATCACTCGTCATTTCCATCATCATGTGGCTGTGTCCCAGAAGTACCGGCCCCGTCAAATCGTGACTGGAATGGTGGTGGAAAGGAAACCGAATACTGAAATCCCTGATGGGCAAAGAATGCATTCAACGCATTCCCTTGCCATCGCTGTTGCGCGTCCACATGTGCAACATACTCGCTAAGGTTCTGGACCCTCAAGTCAAGACGATCCATGCCCCGAGCTAAATAGCGCATATCAATCTCCGGCTCAGGTCCCTGCTGCGCTCCCCGAGGAGCAGGTCTACGCTGCGGGACCCGTCTCGGCTGTGGCTCGGCGGCACCCTCCTCATCTGCCACATCATCTGCTCGAACCCTCAAAACACCATCTCCACCCCGCTCTAATACGCGCATCGACTCCAATAGTTGAAGACTCATCGGCCTCATGTCGTGAAACACCATCGATCTCGTGATCTCACGTGTCATCAACTGATATGATCGAGCCAAACGTGTGATAAAATGCCCTCCGCATATCGGGCTATCTCCACGAAGTCCCCTGGCCCTCCGTCCCAAATATGCAGCTAAAGCAACTGGAAGGTTCAGGTGCCTCCCTGAAGTAACAAGTGCCCATAGGAAATACAGGTCCGTCGAAGGCACTCTCTCACTATTCTTGTGATGTGTGAGAGACATAGAAATCAACCGGTGCAACATTCGGTATGTAGTAGACCGAATCATCCCCCCTCGAGCGGTAGATGGGGTATAAATTCCTCCCGTAATCTCGGCCCAAAAAGTGTTCTCATTGTAGTCCTTCGGCCGCTCCGTGAGACAATCAGCAAGAAATGTCGGGAAGTGGACACTCCTTGTCTCATCGGCTGTGTAAATACCCACCCGAGTAGCAAGCTCACGCTGCATTCCCGGCTCACTCCTCCCAGTCTGAAAGCAAAGGCTGTCCTGTCATTGAGTGGCTTCCTAGGATCATAGGAAACTGTAGCATAGAACTCCAGCAAAAACTCTCGATACACCGGCTCCTGGATCCTGAACAACCGCGCCCATCCCTAACACACAAACAATTCCACACCACTCGCGTCCGAGTGTGTGTATTGCAAAAATTCCTGGATCAATGCAGCAAGTCCAGTCCTGGCAGCCAACTCCCAGTCGAAAGAGGGTGCAATATCAATCTCCTTTGTGAGAAGCAGGCTCAAGTTGGTGCTATAACGCGCCCGGGTAGCATCGCTCAGAGTTTGCGGAAATTGTAAAAAGCGATGATCGGTCACATCCTCGGGAGGGTTGGTTCTTTGTGCCCTTCGAGCCATAATCTGCACATATTAACACAAAAACACAAACCCACAAAATATGGCAGCATCAATATTTTTTTTTTTTTTTTTTTTTTTCAAACCAAAATAACAAAAAAAAATTGATACTTGGACATGGAATTTATGTGGGGCGGACATCCAGGCACATGAAACTGCCCCCTGCTCGTTTTCTTATTCCCATATCCAAATAACGCAGTAAGAGCAACATTGCAGTCAATTTTTTTTTTTTTTTAAAAAAAAAAATTGCTTGGTCAACAAGAGCGTAGGAGAGAACTCGGGACCTCCCTAAAAATATGAATCAATTTCTATGAAACCATTTAACAGGGAAACATGTATAATAGTCAAAAATTCGAGCCAGAATCAAGAACTCGCGGTCACGGGGGTACGCATTGCGTACGACCCCAAACTCGAATCGGTGGGGCAGGGATGGAAATTAGACAAAATTAAGCTCGAGGGTTTAATGTATTAACCGAAATCGGTCCATTCAAGCCCTAATCAACACATACATTTGCAAAATCGGCCCTAATTCGAAAAATGTATAAACCCTAGAATTCGAACAAAAGCCGAATGCATCGTTTTTCATCAAATTTAACACAAATCTATAACATTTAATAACCGAAAAAGCTTACTTGTGTGTCGAATTGAACAAGAACGAAGCAGAATCGGGAGTCTTTGGAGAGAGTCGCCGTTACAGTTCGTGCAAGAAAGGAGAAGAGGGAAAAATAAAGAAGAAGTCAACAGGTCAAAAGATATACCTGGTCGCCGTGTTACGCGGGGGGTAAATCAAGAGTACGCGGGGCGTACCTCAACCCCCTGAGATGTTTATTCGCGATCCGGGGCATATTACGCATGGCGTAATTAAACTTACGCGGGGCGTAATTTTAAATGAAAATTTCCCCTTTTTCTTTTAATTGTATTTCCTTTTTTTTTTTTTTTTTTTTTTTTTTTTAATCATTTCATCTAGGACTTAAAACTTATTTAATTTTTTCCTTTTTAATTTCCTTAAGCTAATGATGGCTTCACGATGAGTGATAAAAAAAACAAAAATGAGATGTCATAATCACTTATCTTTGTCAAGATCAAACAACAATGGTTGATCAAAAACCTTTGCATGCAAGAATTGGTTTGCGAAAACACCCACTTTCGGGACCCGTTAGAATATTTCCTTTGTTTTCCTTGCACCATTAACTAGAAGCGGAACAAGAATTGACCTAACTAGTCAAGAACAGCAAGAGCTCGGTCTTCCACTTAACCACCACAATACGCCTTGCTATACTACGCCTCATGGATTGAGTTGGACAAATCAGCAAAGTAGTAGGCTAAGCAGGTCAAGAATTCCCTAATCGTTTTCATTCTCGAAACCCATGCAAAAAGTAAAGTCAAGCAATGTGTACAATCCCAAATTCCTGCAAAATAAAAAACAAGAACCTTCCCGACAAGTGAAAAGATATCATCGAAAATCAAACTAAAAATAATTGAGAACTAACTAAAAACACATAACGAATAATCAAATAAACTAAATTAATGACAAGCCGTTCCCCGGCAACGGCGCCAAAAACTTGATGTGCACAAAAGTACCCACTAATTTTAATATTTATAACCTAACAAACTTAGACTATCTATGCACTTATAGGCAGTGTACATAGTCAGATTACAGTATAGCTTAGGTAAGTCGGGTGTCGATCACAGGGAACGGTGGATTAATTTAATATATTTAATTATAGGTTATATATCACACGTAAAGAATAATTTAATAAATCTCAAACTAATAATTAATTAACCATTCTCGATAAACTAACAGGAAAAAAACCAAATCTCTTTAGGTACTTTGGTTTAGACAAATTCCACCTTGAAAACATAGACAATTGCATGCACAAATTCATTTATTCATGTTCACCGATTCCTAAATTGATTAGGTTCATGTTCACTATAACTAATCCTTTAGCAAACAAGTTAATTCAAACAGTGATCAATTGATTAAACTAACATGCTTCCTAGTGTTCAGTTCGTATCAAGCAAGACTTGTAAACTTAGTTAATTTAATCATTTAATTAACCTCTTGTTGATGGTCATCAAACAAGGCTCACACATTAACTTATTTATTCTCATGTTAATCCTAGTTTCACATTCGTTATTTCTAGTCTTATAATCTCAATGGTCATCAAAAATCATAAGAGACAAGCAAATCAAGCAGGTTTTCATACAACTTAATTCACTTAACAATTAACAGCAAATAATCATCATTAACACATGAGGATCTTTGAACAAGCTTGGCAAGATAAATTAAACACAAATAAATTATTTAACATCACAATTAGTCTAGGAATCAAAACTTTATTCAATCATAAACACAAAGTAAAAGGTTTTTACACCCTAATCAGAAAATAAATACAGAAAGTACCATAAGGAAGTGCTAAACATGGTCACGTTAGCAATCCATATGATTACCGACATGTATCCGCTCTCTAATCCTTCAGATCTCTGCTCTCGTTAGCTTAACGGCCTTCCGGCCGCCTTCTAGACCCTCAAAACGGCTTAACAGAAGTTAATTGTCGACTAAATTAGGTTAGGAGTCGAATCCCCCTTTTCTGGTTAGCTAAAAATCGATATTTATAACCTTTGTGGCCGACCTAAGTACGCTGGGCGTACTCAGATTTACGCGGCGCGTACTATGGATATACACGCGATCATGTATATCTGTTGCAAGCCAGTACGCGGGGCGTACTCTTAAGTTACGCGGGGCGTAACCGCTACTTCAGCACCATTTTGTTTCTTTTAGCTTCTAAGCCCGGTTTCCGCTTCAGTCTTTTCTTTTGTGCTTTATTGACAACAAATAGCTGCAAAACATAATTCAAAGTATTATGAGTACTCTCTAGTTCTAAAATATAATAAATAAGGCCAAAATATTAAGATAAAGTGCATAAAAATATATATAAAAATACACATATCAGTGGTGATCACATGGAGATGTCAAAACAGGGACAAATTCATTCTCTAGTTTATATGAGAAATTGAAAGAATTAAGAGGTTGCATCATTTGAAATTCGAGGTTCACATTTTTCATATCGACTCAGCCTCATGATTTCAAGCAATTGTGAAAAGTACCAAAAACCTTGGATTAGTTTTTTTAGTTGATTGTTATTTTCTTCTGGTAATGTATGGCATTTATACTATATTCATCATTGTTCCTTAATTGACGATATTTGTGCATATACATGATTTTTTGTTATAGTTGATAGTGATGCGTGTGCATTACCTTGATGAATATTTGTATTCATCCTTCTCATTGCCTCCTTGATTCGTGCACACAACCTGTTTGACAAAATGCCACAATTTTGCTTTATTTGAGTTTTTATGCCTAGAAGAGATCTATGATGTAATCCATTGTTTTGGTAATTTTACACAATTTGTTGCATATTCAATGTTATTGTCATCCACTAGGATTTCTAATTAAAACCTTAGTTGAATTGAAAAAAGTATACAGGAGTATAGTAGTTTTGACTCGAATCACATTAAATTTCAAACTTGGTGATCTTAGGTTTCATGTTTTTGTATACTCTAACATAATTATGGACATTCTTTATTACAACAAAATTAGAATTAAAGAAGTTTAAATTTGATGATAAGGGCTTAAACTCCATTGGACATGGTTATGGTTGTTTTCTTCCTTTATGCAAATCAATCACTACTATACTATCTAAACCATTATAGCCAATTGTTCTGGTATATTCATCTTCTCTTCTCAATTCTTCCATGTAATATATTTATCAACACCTGTAGCAAACAAAAGTTTATTTCATTTTCTTCTTTTGCCATATCATTATTAAGTGCTTAATGGCTTAATCACTTAAGCCTAAACTTCAGATCCAGAGGCCTAACATGCCTAGAATCCATAAAGTTGTGAACTTTATCCCTTTGGACGTCCATAAAGTCCTAAATGCTTGTTCTTAATCCATTAAGACCTTGCATGGAGCACATTCAACTAATGGGACCTCATTTTTATCACTCAAGGTCCTTTCAAGAGTCCAAAAGGGCAGTCTTTTACGTCCAAAACACAACATGCACCCCCTTGTGGATTTTGGGACAAGAAATGGGTATTTTAAAGCAAATGAAGAGATCTAAACATATAAGCATAAAGTTTGGAACTTTATACCTTCTAGAGTTTCTTGAGCACGAAATAGCTTCAGATCTACAAGATTGGTCACTTCCTTCAACTCTTTGATGCAATGGTTTCCTCTTAAACACCCAAGAACACACCAAATGAGTTAAAACACACAAAGGGGAGGCTAGGGTTTTAGAGATACGAGTTTGATCTGTGGAGGCTAAGGTAAAAGGGGTGTGGGTGCACATCATGTTGCCTATATAGGCCCCAAACCCTAAATATTAGGGTTTTCACTTCTGACGCTAGTACGCCCAACATACACAAGTGTACGCCAAGCGTACTAAGGTGGGTCCTTATACGCTTAGCGTACTCAAATGTACGCGTAACGTACACCCCATTTTGGTCAAATTTGCAAATTTGGCCCTAATACTTGTCTTGGCTCTACATTCTAAGTCCCTAATGGCTATAACTGACAAAGTAAAGATAGAAGAGGGTTCGGAAATACCTGAAAATCTCGGGGTGTTACAATTCTCCCCCACATAACCTAGACTTCGCCCTTGAAGCCTGTTGCAGCTAATAAATCCGGGTAATGCTCTTTCAGGCTCCCACGTCCACTCGAATCCCTTCCGATGCTCCCATTGTACCTTCACCAAAGGTATTGCTTGTTCCTTAGAACCTTTATCTTCCTTTCTAATAGGGCCATAGCCTCTCCACATAATTCACGCACTCATCAACCTGAATGTCGTCCAATGGTACCACTGCCTCCTGATCCATAATGCACTTTTGCAATTGTGAAACGTAGAAATTGTTATGGATCCGAATAGACTCCTCTGGTAGCTCTAGCCTGTATGCTACCTTGCTGATCCTGGCAATGATCCTGAACAGCCCAATGTAACGAGGACTCAATTTTCCCCTCTTCTTGAAATGGATCACACCCTTCCGGGGTAAGACCTTCAGGAGTACCATATCACCCACCTGGAACTCTAATTTCGATCGACATCTATCGGCGTAACTCTTCTGCCGACTCTGAGCGGTCTACAATCACTGCCTAATCTGCTAAATCTTCTTGGTAGTCTGCAAGACTACCTCCATCTGTCCCATCACCCTGTAACCGACCTCTCCCCAACAAATCGGGGTACGACATCTCTGCTCGTACAACAACTCAAAAGACGGGGCGCCAATGTTGGAATGATAGTTGTTGTTGCAGGAGAAAGGGGCAGGTGGGAATCCCAACTCCCACTGAAATCGATGACACACGCCCTCAACATATCCTCGAGGGTCAGGATGGTCCACTCACTCTGACCGTTAGTCTGCGGATGAAAAGTTGTGCTAAAGTGCAATTGCGTGCCTAGTTCCTCGTGGAACTTCTGCCAAAAACAGGAGGTAAATCTAATGTCCCGATCAGAAATAATGTAAACCAGAACCCCGTGGCGAGCGACAATCTCTCGAACATACACGTCGGCCAACAAACTCTCCCGAATAACCAAGAAATGAGCACTCTTGGTTAACCAATCCACAATGACCCATATAGAATCAAACCATTTTGTTGTCCTCAACAGCTTGGTAATGAAATCCATCGTGATCTACTCCTATTTCCACATGGGAATCTCTAGAGGCTGCAGCATACCATGCGGTCTCTGATGCTCGGTCTTGACCATCCTATAGATCAAGAACCTCTCAACATACCAAGCGATTTCTTGCTTCATACATGGCCACCAATAACTCAAACTCAGGTCTCGGTACATCTTGGTGGGCCATGGGTGAATAGAGAAGTGAGACTTATGAGGCTCCTCCATGACTGTCTGCCTGACCCCACCAGATATCAGAACCCACACCCCACCACATCGGGTTAACAATCCCCGATTATCCCTCATAAATCGGGTGTTTTCGCCCATGATCCTCTCTATCTACCAATTCTCTGGTCGCATTCCCTCAACCTGGGCATCTCTGATCAAGCCCACAAGCAGAGAATCCACTGCTATCCTCATACATATCGCTGGGGTGGAAGACCTAACTGACTTGCAGCTCAAAGCGTCCGCAACCACATTCACTTTATCGGGGTGGTAAAGGATCTCACAGTCTTAGTCCTTAACTACACCCAGCCACCTACGTTGCCTTATGTTCAGGTTGGCCTGATCCATGATGTGTCTCAAGATCTTGTGATCCGTGTATATGGTACAACGGACCCCGTATAGGTAATGTCTCCATATCTTGAGGGCAAACACCACCGCTCCCAGCTCTAAATCATGAGTAGGATACCTCGTCTCGTGCGGATTCAGCTGCCGCGATGCGTAGGCTATCACTCGTCCTCTCTGCATGAGGACCACCCCCAAACCCGTGATGGATGCATCACAGAATACCACAAAATCTACAACTCCCTCTGGGAGTTTCAAGACTGGAGCTTTGCACAACCGCTGACGGAGGGTCTCAAATGCCCTCTGCTGCTCAGGGCCCCACCAGAAATCCACCCCTTCCTAGTCAGTCAAGTGAGGGGTACTGCAATCTTGGAGAAATCTCGAATGAATCTCCGGTAGTACCCTGCCAAACCCAGAAAACTCCTGATATCCGAAGGAGACCTCGGCACCTCCCACTGCATGACTGCCTCGATTTTGGTCGGATCGACCAAATTCCCCTCTTGGGTGACGAGATGTCCGAGGAACCGGACCTCTCGTAACCAAAACTTGCATTTCAAGAACTTGGCATACAGCCGTTCTCGTCTCATAACTCCCAACAACTCCCTGAGATGCTCCTCGTGCTGCTCTCGGGTCTTGGAATACACCAAGATGTCATCTATGAATACGACAACCGAGCGATCAAGCATCGGTCTACAAACCTGATTCATCAGGTCCATGAATACTGTTTGCGTGTTGGTGAGCCCAAATGACATCACCACGAACTCGTAATGACCATAGTGAGTCTGAAACGCGGTCTTCTCCACGTCCTCCTCCCTGACCCAAACCTGATGATACCCCGACCTCAAATCAATCTTGGAGAACCAAGATGCACTCTGCAATTGATCAAAGAGATCATCTATCCTTGGGAGTGGATAACGGTTCTTCACCGTCAACTTGTTCAACTCCCTATAATCAATGCAAATCCGGTGCGATCCGTCTTTCTTGTTGACGAAGAGGATCGGTGCTCCCCATGGAGAACTGCTCATACGAATGAACTACTTGCCCAACAGCTCCTGCAACTGGGATGATAACTCCTGCATCTCAGGCAGTGCCAATCGGTACAACGACTTAGCGATAAGGGTCGCACCTAGAACTAGATCGATCCTTAACTCGACCTGCCTCTCCGGAGGCACTCTAGGTAACTCCTCCGAAAACATATCAGTAAACTCTCTAACCACTAGAACCTCTGAAGCTGGAGTTTGATCACCAACCCGTGTATCCACC
This sequence comes from Lactuca saligna, assembly GCF_052625555.1. Lineage (NCBI taxonomy): Eukaryota > Viridiplantae > Streptophyta > Magnoliopsida > Asterales > Asteraceae > Lactuca > Lactuca saligna. The sequence goes on from NC_136425.1 coordinate 52,876,398, forward strand.
ACGTACGCTAGTTAACTCGCACACCCGTGCTGAATGTAATGTTGAGCCCTGGCGACTGAACAAAACCTTGATCCCACTCTGGTGCCCTAGCCATATATAACTAGTTCTCCCCCACTCGGGGTTCGAACCACTACCCGCTGTCCCTCACAATCAATCATGGGACCGAATTGACTGAGCCAGTCCATCCCTACAATCACGCACACGTCCCTCATGGGAATCGGAATCAAGTCTATCGGGAAGGATATCCCGAAGATCTTCATCTCATATCCTCGGTAGACTGAAGAAGCAGAAATCCCATGTTCGTTAGCGATAGAGACTCGTAATAGACACTCTAGCTCGCATATGGGCACTTTGAACTCCCTACTAAATGTCTGAGATACGAAAGACCGACTCGCCACCGAGTCAAATAGAACCAATGCAGGCAAGGAATTCACTATAAACATACCTAATCGCAGGTACCACAGATAAGTATAACACAAATAAACAAAAGAGGTAAAGAGTAGAATCATACCAGCACCCACTGGTGCCGCCTTGGCCTCCTCGATCATAAGCTGAAATGCACACCCATGAGCCTTCGGGGGATCTACTCTACCCTGCCTCCCATCAGTGATCCTTAATGTAGTCAGCGCTGGAGCCTGCGCCGGCTTTGCGGCAAGCAACGGACAGTTGGCTCCAGCGCCGGCATTGCAGAAAGCAACGAACAGTTGGCCTTCAAGTGGCCAACCTAATAACAATGATAACATAACCTCGTACTCGGAATAGGGGGTTGGCGACAATCCTTCGCAAAGTGCCCCTCCTTGCCACACCTGTGGCACCCACAAGTGCGACTCTGCTGACTCCCAGACCTAGAATCAGCGGTCTTAGACCGCTTCGATGTCGGCTGGGACTGTGTCGGGGCCGGCTGTTGCTCCCCCAACTGCAGCTCAATCTCCAACTCCCGTCGCCTAGCGGCCTCCTGTAGCTCTAGAAGAGTATCACATCGTTGTGTGGCAACAAACTGTCGAATGTCAGTCTTGAGCATGCTAAGATAACGAGTCATTAGAGCCTGTTCAAAAACAAACTCTGGGCAGAACATCGCCCCCTCTCCATCGCCGACTCCCCATTCTGTCTCAAACTAAAAAACTCTTGATCCAATCGTTCCCGCTCGACTCGTGGAATGTAACGGGTGCGGAATATGTCTCGGAACTACTCCTAAGTAACAGCAGCTCTCTGCTCATCAGTTTATGATCCTGTCGTCAGCCTCCACCAGTCGTTGGCCCCGAGCCTCAGCATGTTCAGGGTGCATCTGACGTTTTGGTCAGTAGGACATGAACACGTGAAGAAACAGCCCTCCACGCCAGATAACCACCTCATAGCTCGGATAGGATCCTCGGTACCATCAAATGTCGGGGGGCTTCGTGTTATCGAAGTCCCGGTACTGGAAGCCCCTAGTGGCTCCTCCCCCTATCGCGGATACAGCTAATGCAGCTGCCGCGACAACCATCTCCACAAGGGCTGCGTATCGCTCATGAAAGTACTCAACCATGGCGGTCTTAATCGACCCAAACATCTCCGGCAGCTGCGGCTGGAACATAGCAACAATCTCATCATGCATGATCTCTTAAATCCTAGCATCCAAGTCATCTGTACCCATCTGCACCACAGGCTCTGGTGTTGTTGGCCCCTCCTGGCCTCCGTCTCCCTATCTTGATCCTGACCTAGTTGTAAAGCGTCTCGTAACCACCATATGTGACAATCGTCAATCTTGAGTCAAGTCAAGTCATCAGGTCAAGCCGGTCAACCCTATTAAACCTTGTGTATTAGGGTTTGTGTTATGTTCATACTGTATAACTTGCTATATTAATGGGAAAACATCACTTGAGAAAAGTCTTGTGTTAAAAATTTCCTAAGCCCTAGTACTAATCAATGAACTAAACTGATGAAAACCATGTTGCATACTCATTAGGAGTGCGTGGGATCCTTAATCATGACTTAACGGGGCTCAAGAGACTCGCATTACGGAACCAAACACTCACAAATGCCACACTTGAAATCTCTCTCAAATATCTCTTTGTATGAGGAATCTCTCCAAGAATGTCAAATCTCTCTCAAATCTCTCCAAGTATGTGAAATCTCTCTCAAATATCTCTCCGTATGAGAAATCTCTCCAAGAATGTCAAATCTCTCCAAGTATGTGAAACCTCTCTCAAATATCTCTTTGTATGAGAAATCTCTCCAAGAATGACAAATCTCTCTCAGATCTCTCCAAGTATGTGAAATCTCTCTCAAATATCTCTCCGTATGAGAAATCTCTCCAACAATGTCAAATCTCTCTCAAATCTCTCCAAGTATGTGAAATCTCTCTCAAATATCTCTCTGTATGAGAAATCTCTCCAAGAATGTCAAATCTCTCTCAAATCTCTCCAAGTATGTGAAATCTCTCTCAAATATCTCTCCGTATGAGAAATCTCTCTCAAATATCTCTCCGTATGAGAAATCTCTCCAAGAATGTCAAATCTCTCTCAAATCTCTCCAAGTATGTGAAACCTCTCTCAAATATCTCTTTGTATGAGAAATCTCTCCAAGAATGTCAAATCTCTCCCAAATCTCTCCAAGTGTGAGAAATCTCTCCCAAATCTCTCTCAAAAGTTTCCCGTAACTTTTTGGAATCATTCGGGTCATTCCGGCCCTTAACCTGGTCAAAAACGGCTTGAAACGGGGCGAAAACGAGAAAAATAGGCTTTAGGAACCGAAACCGGAGTGAGAGGCCTCTTAGGACCAGAGACCGAGCCTCTGGTGGCTAAGAGACCAGAGACCGAGCCTCTGGTGGCTTAGAGACCAGAGACCGAGCCTCTGGTGGCTAAGAGACCAGAGACCGAGCCTCTGCCTCTGTCGCTCACGCTCTGCTCCTTTCGGTCTCTATTCGCGCCTTCTGTTCCTTCTTCTCGCTCTGTCTCTCTTCGCGCCCCCTCTGTTCTCTCCTTCCCCCTCTCGGTTCCTTCCCTTCTCTCTTCTTCTTCTCTCGGTTTCTGCCTCCCTCTCTCTCGGTTCAGCATAAGAGGGCCGAGCCTCGGCCAAATTTCGCATTTTTGTCACTTTTAGCCCATTTTTGATATTTTTAACATTTTAAGCCCGTTTTTCGTGATTTTCTCCAGAAATTATATTTTAACATAATAAACTCTAAATATTCATAATTTAAACATATTTTGATAAAAATCATTATTTAAATAATAAAGATCTAATGGGGGATTTATTTAAGGTAGAGTGTTGACTTTGCCTTAACTTATGACACAAGCAACCACCCCACACCCACTCTATGACCAGCCATACCTCCCCACCTTACCTATGTCACTTCAATGTTCCCTTACACTCAAATTTCACTCACTCCCACGTTTTTGAGCTGGAACAAACAACCACACTCCTCATTTTCTCTCATTCCACTAAGTAACAAACACCACTTTTTCTCTCAAACTCTTCTACACAAATTTTCGAGATCCAAGGCTGATTTCAAGTGTTCTTCCACACTTAGTAAGTAAAAATTCATCCTCCCTATTACTATTTCACTTCATTCTACTCAAATCTTTGGTTGCTTACACAAACTCCCTAACTATGATGTTAGATTCTCGAAAACCTTCAAGGCATCTCCAAGTGTTCTTGAATTAAACACTTCCATTCTTCAACAATCATCTACTGAAATCACTTAAGGTGAGTTCATACCCCTACATTTTCATGTTTTCTCAAGTTTTCAGGGGGGGAATACAAGTTAAAACACTAAGGACATAACTAGATTTTTCTAACAGCCTTCATCAGAAAAGTTCAACTCCATTCACGGACTGTTTTGGGTATCTTAAACATTTTTGTTTTCAAAACTGTACAAGGTGTAAGTATTTCAAGTTCTTAGCTTTAAAATGACTACTTGCACATCTCTATACGATTTTTCTACAATTTATGGTGATTTTTACAAAACTGCCTATTATTTCAAACAACAATCCGGACCAGTCTGTGATTATGGACATTTTCACCCAAGTTGGAGGTCATTAAAAATCGTGATAAAAATTATGAGTAAACTAGACACATTTTGTGAACTCCCAGAATTTACGGATCTAGTTTTCGACTTCGTATGATTTTTCTATGATTTTTACAAAACTGGGCAGAATTGCTAAAGTTAGCCAACAGCATGTAAATATCATAACACTTTGTAATATGTTGAGCAAAGTGTATAATCATAAGTTCTAATATTTGAATGTGTATCCTTGTTAGTTTATCATTGTGAACTGAAACTAAGTTATTCATATTAAAAATTATTCATTCCTTTAGAACACGTATTATGTAACTATAAAAAGTATAGTTGGATAAATTCACAACACTAATACATTCCATAAAAAGAATTCATACATATTATATACATTTTAGATAAACTATAATAGGTATAGTTTATGATACATCACTCAACACACTCGTACGAAAAGGGTACATTCATACAAGAAAGATTTATATCCACACACATTTCACGTAAACTTGTTAACCTATGTTGTGAGACTCTCTCTCTCCCCGTACGTCCGAGTGCGGGATATAATTCCTGGTAGTTATAATCAAAATCTCCTTGAGGGAGAACGTGATACTTGTATATAGATCTATATTGGGTTTGACACCCCACACCTTGCTGCTAGCTACAGTGGGACCTGCAGGTCTACGAGTGACAAATGTCATTACATTTTCGCAACGCCTGAGAAACGTTGTGGCAGGTTCACATAGTCACAGTATGATTATAGCGACTCACCTAGGGAGATAACAATTCATAAAGTTTACGGGGTTTCATAAAACCGAAGTAGGTTTTAGATTGATAAAGAAATTTACTTTCCATATCATTATAAACTCACGACGTTTCTACTAAGAAATGATGATTTCTTATACATTTTAGTCTTTGGTTATAAGGCTACATTTTTCGGATTTCAAGGAAAATATTGGATTTTTCTGACACAAACGCGACATTTACATGTGATAGACTTCTACTAAGTTTATTAATAAAAGCTTATGAACTCACCAACCTTTGTATTGACACTTTTCAAACAACTCGTATTCTCAGGAAAACACTAAACAGGTAATCAAGTGCTTTTGAGGATGGGACGTTAAGACGTCAAACTTTTCATATTTTGTCAACATATTGTAATTGATTTTGAAACATGTAATTCATACAAGTGATGTAACTTTTTTTCAATTATATATATGTTGGTTGTGTTTGCTTAAATTACTATCGAAATTGTGGTTATGATACTATACATGAAGTCCTCCACCCCCGGACGTTTCCGCCATCCTTGGTTGGGGGTGTGACACCATACTGAAAATATAACAGGAAAATATCAGGTAACCATATAAAAACAGGGAACCAAATTCCCAACCCAACTCTAAGGGTTGTGACTTCCTTGCTACGCGTGTAGGTCCTGTGCTTTCAGTAGTATGGGCCCATACTACCTTCCACACCTACCCATATTTGTCTCAAGTGTCATCACAACGCTCTAATATTATACATAATCATAATGAGCGCTCAGTCCTCACTCATAGAGGGATGCTAAATACCACATAGCTGGCCTCCCGGCCTCACACCACCCATCCATGAAACTTCCACCGACCCTGCAACACTAGTGTATGCTAGCCATACATAACGCTAGACCCTAAAGACTTTTGAATATCCAATCCTACCCTAAACTCCCAATCAAACAAGAACAGAACACAAGGCCAAATCAAACATTCTTAGGCTATAAGATCTTAATTATGTATAACCGTGTTGCATACACTAAGCAACTACTTGATGATGTCAATATCATATAAAGGAAACCCTAGGCTAACAAACATCATGTGATCATAAATTTTTATTATCTAATTCCTGAAGATCCCTAGCCTAGCACTAGGGATCTTGTTCTAACATATCACATAATCAAGTAACTGTATGGTATTTTGGGGTCTACTTACTGGCTCCGGCTGATAGTACACCCTGCATCCTCCTTTACTCATTTTGAAAACCATTTAGAGTTTAATTTAAAAATCTTTCCTTGATTTGAGATTGGATTCACACGAATGTTCATCCAGTTCACTCAAACCAAGGCTTTGATACCAACTTGTAACACCCATAAAATTCATGCCAAATTTAAACTTTAAAAATTGTTTCAAATTCATCACTTTATTACAAAAGTGTTTTCAAAATGTATCATATCAAAGTTTTCCCAGAACCATAAACTAAACAGGAGGAGCTGTATGATCATGCCTTCGCCTTGCCACGATCCCATGATGTACCTGAAACAAAAAATTGAAACTGTAATCCTGAAAGCTTAGTGAGTTCCCCAAAATACCGATACACATATAGTTCGCACAACTATAACAACACTATCGTATCATAACATAGCAAACAGAACAACATGCACCGGGTCCACAGTTTTATAGATTAGATTACGCCTGGGCCCATAATGTGAGTCTGGATTGCCTTCTGGGCCCACAAAATACATTTGGCTTGCCACCGAGTCTACAGTACGAGTCTCCCTTAGCTCATATCTGAAATGTTCCACTGACTGGATTACCCCTGGGCCCACAGTGTGAGTCTGGATTGCCTTACGGGCCCACAACTCACATCTGGATTGCCATCGAGCCCACAGTACGAGTCTCCCTTAGTCCGTATCTAGAATGCTCCTGGGTTTGTTGGTTACCGCACGAAGCAGTATCACCTCAACCCATCCCACATAACATATCAACATAACACAACTACTGAGCATACAAAAAATCATATAACAATACAGGTAGTCCTAAAGATCTACCAAACTGGCATAACCACTAACATGCAACACTAACTCATACTCAACATCTAACACTGCTAGGATAACATATCTAACGGGTCGGCCTTGGTTCCTTAGATCCCTTAGTATAGTGAGGTAACTTAGCTTGCAAGTAGTGTCGAAGTATTGAAAATCTCTGACTGCTGACTCACCAAGAATCCCGAACTATTACAAAATAAACACTAGGTTAATTCTCAAGATAACCTTCTTGACTAAGTGTCCACCTAACTGATTAAGTCCATTCTTTATGTTGGTCCAAAGCCCAACACCAAGTCCTTGGCTTGAAAGTCCATAGACATAAGTCCATTCTTGGCCCAATTTACTCAATTGGGCCCAACCTCCTTAATGGGCCTAGCCCCATGATCCACTAACACAACCTAGCCCAAATATTCCATTTACAGAATCCAATAAAGGCCCAATTCCATTTAGTCTATAATTAGCCCAAAACCCGAAGCCCATTTGTCAAAAGTCTAACAAAGGATGTACGCGGGGCGTACTCCTCTAGGTACGCGGGGCATATTCATCCAAATCGTTGACCACCATCGGGGTGGTTGACCTAGTACGTTGGGCGTACTGGATTTACGTTAGGCGTACTAGACAGTTTGCCAAATCCTTATTAAGTGCTTAATGGCTTAAGCACTTAAGCCCAAACTCTAGATCCAGAGGCCTAACGTGCCTAGAATCCATAAAGTTGTGAACTTTATCCCTTTGAACGTCCATAAAGTCCTAAATGTTTGGTATTAATCCATTAAGACCTTATCCTTCCATGTATGGGACACATTAAGCTAATGGGACCTCATTTTTATCACTCAATGTCCATTCAAGAGTCCAAAAGGACAGTACTTTACGTCCAAAACACAACATGCACCACCTTGTGGATTTTTGGACAAGAAATGGGTCTTTTAAAAGAAAATGAAGAGATCTAAACATATAAGCATAAAGTTTGGAACTTTATACCTTCTGGGGTTTCTTGAGCACGAAATAGCTTCAAATCTACAAGCTTGGTCACTTCCTTCAACTCTTTGATGCAATGGTTTCCTCTTAAACACCCAAGAACACACCAAATGAGCTAAAACACACAAAGGGGAGGCTAGGGTTTTAGAGATACGAGTTTGATCCATGGAGGCTGAGGTAAAAGGGGTGTTGGTGCACATCATGTTGCTTATATAGGCGCCAAACCCTAAATATTAGGGTTTTCACTCCTAACGGTAGTACGCCCAACGTACACAAGTGTACGCCAAGCGTACTAAGGCGGATCCTTATACACTTAGCGTACTCCAACGTATGTGCAACGTACACCCCCTTTTGGTCAAATTTGCAAATCTGGCCCTAATACTTGTCTTGGCTCTACATTCTAAGTCCCCAAGGGCTATAACTAACAAAGCAAAGATAGAAGAGGGTTCGGAAATACCTGAAAATCTCGGGGTGTTACATTTTGCAAATAAGTATAATATATCGGTTATATGATGTGGTATATCTCGGTTATCATTTGAGTTTACTTATTTGACATGGTAAACAAGGTGTTTAAGAATTCAATATACAAAATAGTATGTTTATATAAGGTTAAATCTCCCATTAAAAGTTATATAGTTTTAAGGTTTACCTTAATGTGTCATGTATTTTAGTACCTTTCCACAAAAAAAGTTGACAATCAATATAATATATCGGTTATCATTAGAGTTTACTTATTTTATGTGGGTTTTTGGCTCATCGTAAAATTGTTAGATATTTAAAGAAATAGGAAGTGATTTGGAGCATTTTTTGTTCAATAATATGGAAGATAATATGGGTAATAGAGTTTTTGAAGATTTTGATTCATACTGTGGAAAATATAACCTAATTTCTAATGATGATGAAAGTATGATATATCGATATTTGAATGTCATGGAAGGAATTAGTTGGATAGGTAAAATGACAATGATAAAATTTGCAACCTTTGATTAGTGGAAAGTTGAAAATGAAGAGAAAAAATGTTATTCAAAATTGGATTACTATTTTTGGCTATTTTGTGAATTTTAAAATGTTGGATTCGGGTTGCCTTCCAATGGGCCAAAAAAAAGAAGATACATAAATGAAGCTACTGGGCTAAATGACAGAAAGAATGTGGTATTAATTACATTGAAACTTATAACTTTTTTGGGCCAACATATTAGGTTTTTGTTTGACCAAACTTTAATGACAAAAAAACTCTACATTTTTGTTGTAGGTGAGCTTAAATCACATTTTTTGGGTTGGGTTTACTCCAAAAGAACAAAGGTGCATTTTGGGCTTAAAGAATGACGTTCGTTTGTGTAAAAGATGATGCACTGATGCTAAAGGATGTGAATAGGGTTTGTGTGGGCGGGTGTTTCCTGTATCATTAGTGACCCGGACAAGCTAAATGGAAAAATGTTTATTAATCAAACTTTGGTTATTAATTTGAAGTAAGAGGCCACCAAATTAATTGAAGTTGAGAAGCAAAGGAACAAAAATCTTTCCATGGAGTACACTGGATTTAGGGGGTGTTTGGTACGGAGAAAATGAATTGAACCAATAAATGGAAATACAGAGAAAGAATTATGATAGGGAAAGAGAAATGATTTTTCTGTTTGGTACAACTAAGAATTCACCAGAGAGACTTACCCGATAATCAATTCTCTTGTTTGGTTTTATTAAACAGTGGAATAGAAATAAATTTTTTAACTATGTTTATCATTTTCAATCAGACATTCTTTTAGGATATTTTCATTATGATTGAAATATTAATTTCTCACATTAAGCATTTTTATATTTCTAATTTTTCATTTTCTCAGTTATATTTTACCAAATACCTTTTAATAATTGTCGATTAAACCTACAAACATGTTAATGATCAAACTATATGGAAGCTATATTTCAACATCAGGAACTCTATATGGAAGCTATAGTTCAACATCAGGAACTCCAAATTTGACTTATGCCGTCCAAAAGAAACTTCAAGTTTGACATTTAAATGTCAAATATGTAATTTTAACTTCAAAAGCAATGTTCCGGAAGCAATATTTCACCATGAAAATTGCACTCTCGTAGGTGCGTAATTTAAAAAACAAGAAACTCCTTGCTTCACTATCATCTTCATTTATTGAAATCGATCATACCATAAACACTCAAACACATTATAATTCAAAAAAAAACTGATGAATTAGAACACATGAGCAGTTAAATTGATTATACGAAAAAAAAAGTTACCTTAATTGGAGAATTATGGGTTCCCAAGATCAACAGGTAGAAGAATTTGTTTAAGGGCATAATCACACAATAAGATTGACACAAAAGGAATGAGGAATACATGGGCCGATGTTCAGTCACTAATCAAATATGAAATCGAAGGCAGAAGGCGGCGTGCAGTTGAAATCGAAGGTGGAAGGGGAAAAATTGAAGCAGAAAAAAGATGGAATCAAAGACAGAAGACGACGTGCAGTTGACATCGAAGGTGGAAGGGGAAAAATTGAAGCAATAAATAAATAAATAAATGTGTGCATGGATCAAACTAGGGAGAGCATTCTTTGATTTTCAAATCTCCGTTTTTTTTTTCTTTTCTTGGGAGGCCTTCAAGCCTCAATTCTCACATTTTCCCTCTAAATAATAAAGAAATAAACTCATGGAAATGAATCCGTTTTTTTTCTTAATTCTCTACATTTTAATACAAAACAAACAAGGGAAATAGAAACAATTTCATTTCCCTGTACCAAACACCCTCTTAGAGTCTTCAAAGTGTGTTACATTGGGTTCATTCCTTTCATTGGAACTGAATTTGGATTTTGATTGGTGGGAAGTATATATCTAGATTTATGCATAATTGTTTTTATTTAACGTTTTAGTTTGTTTAGGTTTTTTTCTCTCTTTCCTTGTAATTTTTTTATTTTCGTTAAAGTATACAGAAATAAATTGTTTATTATGTTGAAGATCAGTTACAATTTCAACCATAAAGCATACTAAGAGTTTAAAGATATCATAAAACCTAACTCACAACCTCACATTTATACCAAATTGTTGAGCACAACTCTTTTGTTGGATTACATTGACACTGTTTTATTACAACTTGAGAATAATTAATAGGATCAAGTCTATAAGGACTTACAAAACAAAAATACTCTAGGACGTTACTATTATATTTTGCTTTTCCAAAATATTAAAGAAAATGAGCTCCTTAGCTATTTATAGGTGTCTCCCACCTACATGTAGGAAGGTTCTAGGTTTTCCTAAGAACTTGGTACATTAAAGACAATTCTAGAATATTATACCACACTAGATTAGTATTCATAAGGTTTTGCATGTTTTAAAAATGTTCCGCTATGTCGTAGAAAGTCTATAACTTTCTAAAATCTTTGAGGGTATTTTAAGACGTTTTTAAATCTTATGGTATCTTATAAGATATTATAGATTCTTTCGTAACATTATAGAACATTTTAACATTTTCTAATAACAAGTTTATATTAAAACTGGGTTACACTCTATTAGACTAGTGATGATCTTTAAACATATATAACATACAATCTCCACTTTAAGAAATCTTATATATAACATACAATCTCCACTTTAAGAAATCTTCATTACTTGGACCTGACTGATGCTCTTTTTCTTGATGCTTTCTTTCTTGAAACACTGAAACCACATATTTAACTTCTTATATTTAACTTCTTTGCATGAGACATCATATGATACGAGGAATACCATATTGTCTTCTATTAAAGGATAAACATTCCACGTGACAATTACAACTATTGTACAATCTTTGAAATCAACCAAAGTTTTGCGCCAAATAACTTTTAGTAGATATGTTTCTTAGTTAGGTTTGTTCAATGATGAAAGATTTCATATGAAAACTATAATGTTACATTTTGCATATATTATATAGACTTAGTTGTGTCAATTGTGTTAAATGTCAATTGATTTTTGAATTGAAATATCATCATTGCTAGTACTCAAAGACTATTTAGAAGTGAAAAATAATAAAATAGTATGTAAAATAATAAAATAGTTCGAAAAAACATGTCCAATATGAATTTCTATTATTTTCCCACATATTCGTTATCTAATTCATCCTAAAATAACAAAGTTTTTCATGAAAAAGAAAAATCGTCTAGGCCCAATTGTTACATATGACACCGAGCCCAATGAAATCCTTATAAGGTTATAATGTTATATCTTCTAAAACCCTAATCCATAGATTCACTCTTTCACCGTCGCTGTGCGGTTCATAGGCAGGAGAGAGCGCAACAATGGGTATGGCTTCCTTCCGTGATCTCTGATTCTGCAAATCCATGGTTTATATAATCTGTTTTCCTTGGTTGAATGTGGATGATGAGGTTTTAATTAGTTGAAACGCCGTGTGCTTTTGGTGGTTCTAACAGGTGCTTACACTTATGTTTCGGAGCTATGGAGGAAGAAGCAATCGGATGTGATGAGATTTATGCAGCGGGTGAGGTGCTGGGAATATCGCCAGCTTCCTTCCATTGTCCGTGTCACTCATCCTACCCGACCCGATAAGGCTCGTCGTATGGGTTACAAAGCCAAGCAGGTATATTTCTTCGTTTTCTCCCCAATTGCTTGTCTGTGATTTGTAAGCTTACACAAAAGGAAATGTATTCATATTATCATATCAATCAAACAATACTTAGGTTTACTAAGGTTGGCCAAAATGATTGAAATCCAATCTCTTAATTAATCAAAATGATTGTATTTGCAGGGCTATGTGATCTATCGTGTTCGTGTGAGGCGTGGTGGAAGGAAGAGGCCAGTTCCTAAAGGTATCGTCTATGGAAAGCCCACAAACCAGGGAGTTACCCAACTCAAGTTCCAACGTAGCAAGAGATCTGTTGCTGAAGAACGAGCTGGAAGAAAATTAGGTGGCCTTAAGGTTCTCAACTCTTACTGGCTCAATGAGGTATGCTAATTTCTTCTTTTACGGCTGTTTCCTTTAGAGTAACTCAATGCGATATCTACTCATTTTGAACAATTATACGTTGGCTTTTTCTTTATTAACTTGATGATTTAATTGGTTTAACCATAAAGGGTCTTAATGTATTAAGACACTAATCCTTTACAGAGCATGTTGAATCCTAACTTTTACAAATTTGGCAAGTTTGTTGTTATTCTCTGAAATGTTTTTTGAACATGTTTATGTAGGACTCTACCTACAAGTACTTTGAGGTGATCTTGGTGGATCCTGCCCATGCTGCGATCCGCAATGACCCACGGATCAACTGGATCTGTAACCCGGTACACAAGCACAGAGAGCTTCGTGGGCTGACATCAGCAGGAAAGAAATACAGAGGTCTACGTGGCAAGGGACACTTGAACCATAAGGCACGTCCTTCTAGGAGAGCAACATGGAAAAGGAACAACACTCTTTCACTTCGTCGATACCGTTGATGATGATGATGATGATGGGTTTAAAGGGTTGTTATTATTATTATTATGTCTGGTTTTTTCTTAGTTTTAAATTTCTGTTTTGGGATTTTGGACGCAATGTTTTTGGTTAATTATGGTTTAAGAACCAAGTTCAGTTTGTCATTTGAGAGATATTTGTTTCTGTTGTTTATTGAAAGAGAATGATGCTTTTAAAAGGTAGTTTTGTTGCTAACTTTGGGGTTGGGATGGTCTGGACCGTTTCAGACCTTCATACATGAGATGGTCACTGGTTACTGAGTGTTGGTCAACAAGTATGAGTCATTGTCAAGATCTTTGACCTTCGTTATGAAATGAAAATTTTGGGCACATTCTAGAGTTTTCAAATTTTATTTTTTCTCAAATTCAAAATCCCACAAAACTAACACAATTTAAACTAAGGATGTAAAGAGCAGGATGTTATGTATGATTGTTTTTCATTTTGAAAAAATGTGATTGGAAAGTCAAATTAGAAAATAAACTATTTAATATTAAATAGTTGCAAGTTTAAACTTATTATATAAAACTTCAGATCTAAACTATTGGGTTGTTTTTTTTAGCATTTGAAATGTTAAATCTGGATGGTTCACAATCTTTGAAAGAATATGTGTCTTGAGTGATATGTATATTTTATTTAAAAGCTTTGATCGAATTTGTCTCTAATTTAAAACACACTATAAAGTTGTTGAACGGGAAAAAATTGTTTTCCCTTTTTATTAAAAATTGCAGAACGACATCAAATAAAATCTTTAAAATAAAGTAAATGAAATTGCTAATTAAACAAGTGAAGCTATCACTTCAAATTGTCTTCCAATAGAAGCTTATGCCAGGCCTATTAGCTAATACCAAGGAGTGGTGAAACTCTTGTTGCAAAACTTGACAACTTAGCTCTTGTCTTTTTGTTGCTAACGTTAACAGATTAGAACACATGAGCACCATAACACAAGCTAAGAATAAAAACTACAATCATCTGCAAAAACCCGTTCGTAGCACAAGCATAATTATATCGACAAGCAAATGACCACATATCAAGCGCTAACAACATTAATCATATGAATGATTAAATATTTTCCACAATTTAAGAGCCAGACACCACAAAGCCTACAATTTTATGAGATGTATTACTTTGAACCCAATATAGGACACATCTAGATTAAACGAGATAAATCATACAAGGACAATTAATTATTGGGATAGGAAGAAGACAAACACAAAACCCTAGAACCAATATGATTTTAGGGTACAATCGATGAATTGAATCGTAGATTGTAGTATTGTTTTCTGGGACCGATTTAGGCAAAATGTTTAAAAAAAATCAACGATGGTAAATGATTTAAGCAACATCAGTGTTTCGAGGAAGATGGTTGCGACACTTGTGGCTTCGAGGAAGGAGGAAGACGACGAGGGTAGTGTGGTTGGGGAAGGATGGTGGCATGAACGAGTGTTTGGAGGTGTAAAGGCGCATGAAAGAAAATAGAAAAGGAAGAAAGAAATTGGTTTTGTGGGTATGAAGAGAACTCTTGCATAACTGGATGGTTCTTAATCGTATTTAGTTGAATGGTTAATATGGTTCCGAACTAGAGGCTTAAATTTGACAAATCAAAAGCTCTTAATGATTGAACTATTTGGAGGTTGCCTCTTAATGGAACCATTAAGAGGTTATTAAATTGAGCCTAACTAATGAGCTATATCGTTTTTCCCTTCTATTGTATTATCTTTATTTTTCTCATAAATCTTACGAGGCAATAAGAATTAACTAAAAAAATCTTATATTTGTCGACAATTATAAAGTCATTAAATAAACAAATAACAACGCACCAAGTTGTGATTTTGTATGCCGCTTCATACGATATGTCATGTTCAGTTTCAAGCTCAAGGGACAAATTTTGAGGTTCGATTTTGAGTAGAAAAGAGAAACAATTTAAGATTATACATTGAATATTTGAACTAATATGTGAGCTCAATTTTTCTAGTGTTTGGAAATAATTTAGAATTTACACTTTTAAAATTTAAAAACCATTTAAAAAAAAGTAATTAGGATTGTAGCTTTGCTACAAAACGATCCTATTGAGATTCATGTTGTTTTTGGTTTATGGGACCTTAGGATCTTATAATATTATCAAGATCCCGTTCTTAAAAACTCTGATATATATACCCATTAGTCTTTCTTTGTTAGGATTTAACTTTTTATGCATTTGTTTTTATTTAAGTTTCCTTCCACATATATATTTTACTTTTAAAATATTTTTTAGACATTATTGCTTTAGTGAGAAGTCCACATAAAGATCAAAAATCCAAATTGACATTAGTCGATAAAACTCAAGCGACTCGTGATTCAATAGTGTAAGGTCTATACTCAAGATCAACTCATCAAAATATCATTCAAGTTGATTGCTATTTCACTAAATGTACTAGAATCTTCACTTCACTTGGATTAAATGAGCTCGCAAACTTCTTTCTTTTTCCTGTATCTTCAAATAAAAAAACATTTAGTAAACAAAAGTATTTCTTAAATTATTTTCATTATGTGCAAACATACGCACAATTTATGTATCAAAAAAACGAAAATAGTTCACCTTAAGTGTCATGACGACACGCATCCATCTTTGTAGCTCTGCCAAAGACTCTTTTTCTTCTTTTGCGATGATTGAAAGTTCGGTTAACAAATAACATGAATTCTCCACCTATATATTAAAAACCATGTGACATGTTAGTAAAAATTATAACAATATAATTGTATTTCAACTCTGTTTTTTTTTTTTTTTGGGTTCAATATTCTCTTACTAAATCTTTTTACTTATCCTTCTATTATTGGATCATGACAAATATCAAAATAATGAGATGACAGAAAAAAGAAAGGTGCATTACACATATCAATAATTAATTAGGTAAGATGATGAAATAGAAAAATAAAATATGTAGAAATTTTATTTTCTGTTTTTTTTACCTGACAATTTAATTTTGGGATTGTTGATTCTATATCTTCCAAGAGTCTTGTGGCGTTGTCCAACGCGTCACGAACCATTAAAATCTCTCCCTATGTAAATACAACATGATAAAAATGTTTAAATAATATTTTAGAAACTTAGGAGAAATATAATTGAAATGAAATTAAGAATGTACCTTAGAATCATCAACCAATGGGATATTGACAGATGCTACAGACAATTTTCTAACCATTCGACCTACAGCTTCAGAGTTTTTAGCCTCCAATTTCGGCCATTTTTCTAACAAGAATAACTGTGAGTTCATAATATGATACAATCTGATGTCTCTTTCGAGCTTTTCTAATTCCATCCGCTTTACCATGTTCGAATTTCTTATCGCAAGTATCTTGAGCCATGCATTGAACGTTTTCTTCTGCATAAAAATACAACTACAAACATAAGAGATCACTAAATTCATACTTGATCATGTATCTTTGATCTTTCTTGTTCATGAAAATACCTCTGCCAAGCTTTTCACGGTGGACATTGCAGCCTGAGCTCGAGCATTTGCAAACCGCCATTGCAATAACCGATTGTTCATCAGTTTTGAACAATGCCGATCTGCTTCTTCCGATGACGCAACTTTCTTTTGCTTAAAGTACTTTAAAACTCCGCTGATTCTACCACCACCGCCGCCGCCACCCTCACCGCTGCTCCTGCCACCTGTACTTGGCGTCTTTGGCGGCACCACCGCTGTCAAAATAGGCGGAGCCCTCCCCGGAGATAAAGCCCACGCGGAAGGAGATGTGGGTTTTTTTCGTGGCAGAAACCGGGTAAACGTTCCGTCTCCTCCATTGCTATCGGCGTCTGAAGACTTCTTCTTTTTAACCACCGGATTAGTGACTCCGGTATTGATCTTCATCGGCTTCGGGAGGTTAATCATGAAACTGTTTACTTCCATCTCCTTAAAATTTCTCGTTTTTGAAGTGGATGTTGAGCGCGATTTGGAGACTGTGTTTGATCTGTTGGATAATGTGGTGGTGGGAGGCGGAGATATGGCTGGATTTTCGCTTTTGCAACGTATCAGACGGGGCAATGGTTGTTTTCCGGCGGGTGATGGGTGGTGGAGACGGCTGCTGGATCGAGGACGTTGATCCATTTTGAATTTGTTGAAGTTTCTGGAAACGAATTGGTGGAATTTATGTGAGTTGAGGGTTGCATGGAAGTCAACGTTTTGACTTAATTACGCATGTAATATTGAGACTTGAGAGCACGTTTAGGGTTGTTGGCTTGAAGTCAACTTTTGGACCATGCAATGTTGAGAGCATGTAGTGTTTAATTTCTTGCCAAATTTTGTCGCCATATATGTTTTTATAGTGTGGGTGTGTAAATTCATTTGAACTTATATTATTAAAAAAACTTAAGCCACTTATATTGATTCTCGTTCGGTTTAATACAACCTCACGATAACAGTGATGAATATGATAAATTAGGGAACTCGAGCTTTGAAAGGGTCAGAGATAATGCCATGATGAATGATTATCTATGGTACACGAAATTATGATATAAATATTAGGCAATTGATTATGAGAATCGATGTTGGTGAAGTAAGAAGAACCAAAGGGAGTTTTCTTATAATTGCAAATAATAATGTTGGTGTGTAAAGAGAAGAAAATTCAACACTCTTTTATCAATCATGTTAACATGCCATCATATGCTAACATCGCATAAGTGTTTCTCATTATTTGTCATCATGGCAACACTAGGGTATATGTTATAAGTCTATCTAAGTATATATGCATTACATTGAAGGTCAAATGCCACATTTGTATAGTTTCACTTTCACATTGATGAAACGCCACTTCATTGGACTCAAAGATTGGACTCAAGGATGAGTGTTTGAATGGGTCGTATGATTTCCTTGTCTAGAACCTTGAATCACCCGCAAAAACATATATAAGCGTTTGTCGTAACCTGGGGTGTGGCCTCCTGATCACACTCTCGCACCGGACGAAAAGGACCAGTTGAAAGAATGAGTATTTGCTTTCCTTGAACATTTGTTGACGTATGGTATTATAAGGTTGGTGGCATCAAACATGTTTTGATTTTTTGTGTAGCACAAGGTGTACGGTACGAAGTAGGGGTGTTTGCAGTGCGGTTTATAGCCAAAATCACAAACCGCACCACATATGTAGTTTGAGTTTTTCGAAAACCACAAACCGCGCCGTGAACTATGTAAACCGCATTTTGCGGCGCGGTTTATGTGGTTTGCAGAATTATGTATTGTATAAAAGTATTATACGATATAAAAAAAGAATTAACACAAAGAATGATATTTATGATAAATGACACATAGAGGTTAAACTACACGATTATCAATAACTTGAATGAAATAAATTTTTTTATCTTAGTTATGAAATGAGTTAAATCCATATCTTGCATCCTTCAATCTTCGATCGGTTTCTTCCTTTGTTTATATGTATGAACAATTGGTTATATATATATATATATATATATATATATATATATATATATATATATATATATATATATATATTGCGGTGCAGTTTAAACCGCGATTTCATATTTAAAAACCATAAACCGCACCACGTAGTGTGTTTTGACAAAATTAGAAACCACAAACCGCACCGCGAATGTTCCAAAACGCATTATATGGTGCGGTGTAATGTGGTGCGGGCGGTTTATGCAATTTTCTGCACACCCCTAGTACGAATTACCCTATACAATAGTACTTCTCGTGCTTCGCTTGATAAATTGGTGCACGATCGTTTGGGTTAAGGTTACCCACTAATTATTATTTCGTTCAAAATGTGTTTGGATATTACCATATTCATATCATTCAGTTGAACCAAATGTCATCAACCGTATGTTGGTGTTTGAGTTACTTTGCTTGAGTTTAAAATTATCCTAAATGTTATTATATTCAAGGCTTTTTATGGATGGATTGCAAATGGACTCTCGTACCTTTTCACACCCTAGAAATGTCTCAAGCGGTTCTTGGTATTTTCAACTAGTATATAATCCGTGGTAACCAAAATTATAAAATTAGTTAAACTTCATATAAATTTATATTTATTAATTAGTTATTTTAGACAAATCGGTTTGAATAAATTATTAATTAAGAGATATATAAAAATTTTAAAGTTATTATAACTTCAAATTTAATATATAATTATAAAATATAAATTTGAATTTTAAATTTAGTTGCCTAATATATCTACATGACATATGGCATAATATTAATGATGAGTTGTATCAGAGTGATACTTGGCAAAAGGATATTAAAATTATTCATTTATTAGAATAGGGATTAAAAGTTTGAAATATTTATTTAAAACATCATTTGTTAGGGTAAATGTAACATCTTGATTTCTAGGTATTCCATTTTGACCC
The DNA here is from genome assembly GCF_052625555.1 of Lactuca saligna. Lineage (NCBI taxonomy): Eukaryota > Viridiplantae > Streptophyta > Magnoliopsida > Asterales > Asteraceae > Lactuca > Lactuca saligna. Next base: position 52,895,950 of record NC_136425.1, read on the forward strand.
TTGGTTTGAGTACTGTTTGCAAAATTAGTCCCGAGTGGCATTTTTGTAATTTTGAGGCATGCATGCGTACGCTAGGCGTACATTGCGTACGCAAGGTGTACGTAGCCACGTTGCAAACCCTAATTTTTAGGATTTGGACTCTATTTAAGCATCATTATAGCCCCATACCCTTTCTTAACTCCAACGTTGTAACACCTAGATCCCCGTTACGTATTTAAATATTTATTTAATCATTTTCACAAGGCAACTCGACGAGTTGGTAGCCCCAAACTCGTCGAGTAGAGATAGAGAAGGACGCAGGGTTTGAAGTCTACTCGACGAGTTGGGAAGCCCTAACTCGACGAGTTGGGAAGCCCTAACTCGACAAGTAGGACCGCCAGAATGAAACCCTAATTTTAAGGGTTTGGCACCCTATCTAAAGAACATAAAACCCCCTTGTGGCCTCCCTAATCGTCTCCCATTGTCCAGAAAACCCTAATCAGTGAGCTTGAGCTTTGTGTGAGTGTGTGAACCATTTTGAGTGATTTGGTGTGATTTGAAGCTTGTGAGAAGAAGAAGATGCTAGAGGAATCCAAGAGAAGGTTGTAGATCCATAAGCAAAATCACATTTCCTTCACTTTCTGGTAATCAGGTCCATACCTTGGCCATTTGTTTTCTAGATCTTCTTATGGGGTAGTTAGGGCATTTTTGAGTTCATGTTGGAACCATTCATGAGTGCAAGCATGAGTGGGTGTATCTTCTACAAATCTAGGTCCTTGAGGGACTCTGTGGCATAAAGGTGCCAATTTTATGGCCATGGGAGTCCCATGCACCTTATGAGTCACCTTTTTGGACCTTTCGAGCTAAAAACCCCATGCATGCACGTAAAGTTAGAAACTTTATGTGATATAAGGACCTTAGGTGTAACGCCCCGTTCCTGGTACGTATTTATTTTGATTAATGTTTCTTTTTGGAAGAGCTACTCGGTGAGTTGTAGTCCTAACTCACCGAGTAGATGTCGAGTTGGATGCGGGCTTTAAGTGATCTACTCGGTGAGTCCACGCCTGGACTCGGCGAGTAGGCCAGTCAGGAGGAAACCCCAATCCTTAGGGTTTGCACCCTATTTAAACGTCCCTATAGCCCCATCTCAGCCTCCATCACCCTCAGAGCGTTCCTTATCGAAACCCTATCCTCCATTGGTGAGCTTGAGTGATTGTTGACTTATGAAGGGACTTTTGGTGCACTTTGGAGCAAGTGGAAGAAGGGAGAGGTTGAAGAGGTCAAGGAAGGGGACTTAGATCCAGAACACATTCGTTTGTGGTCATCCATTCTGGTAATAAAGTTTCCATCTTGATTATTGATCTATTAAATCTTGTTTGTGCATAAATTGTTGCTTTTAAGCCCTAAAACCGTAAATCCTTTGTAAAGAAACCTTATGGTTGGGTTATACTTCAGATCTGGACTCTCATTACCTTCTAAAAGTGTTAAGTTTCAGTCATATTTGTGATTAAGGTCCCTCTTAAGCTTAGAACCCCATTAAGAGCTTAGTTTGGACATTTGAAGCTCCTAAAGCCATGCATGCACGTAAAGTTTACAACTTTACATGATAAGCATGCCCTAGAAGCCTAGATCTGTGGTTTGGAGCTGCTGCATGGCTCAAATCAGGTCTATATGGAAAAAGGACTGAATGAACTCAGCGAGTAGAATGTTGGACTCGGCGAGTCCTATGAAGATAGCCGTGAACTCGGCGAGTTGGATGAGCAACTCAGCAAGTCCGATGAAGATTGCCTTAGACTCGACGAGTTGTTCTTCAACTCGGGGAGTCGGATAAACTTGGACTCAGTATACGTGTATCGAAGAAGAACGCGTCGAGTCTTCGCTAAGCTCGACGAGTATAAATGAGTATAAAACTATAACAGATGGAAGGGACTCGGTGAGTTGGCGAGCCAACTGGGCGATTCCGGTCAACCAGGAGTTGAATTTGACCACGATGTTGACTTTGACCGGGGGTAAAATAGTCATTTTACGCTAAGATTAGTTATCAGTATTTGACTTAGTGTTTATGGAAATTGTAGCCGGGGAGTTCCGGTTTAATAGTCAGGCGCTCAGCAAGCATACTTTCAGTAGCTACTTCGTGGTGAGTTACCTTCTAGTAGCAGTGGGTCTAAGGCCACAATGCCGACCCACTAGTAGGAATTATATGATTAGATGATTGTCTCTGTGATATTCACCTAGGATTGCCACTACCTATGTTATGTTTATGTGTGTGTATGATATGATGTTATGTGCTAGTGATAGAAAGGGAGACCAACACCCAGATATGCTAGTCAGTATCCGGTCGAAAGGACCAAAGGGGAGACCAGCACCCAGATATGCTAGTCAGTATCCAGTCGAGAGGACCGAAGGGGTAGGTCGGGCACCCAGATATGCCTGACAATATTTGTATGTTATGTGGTTATTTGGTATGCGGTACGATGGGGGAATTCACTAAGCTTTGTGCTTACGATTTTTAGTTGTTGTTTCAGGTACCTCTTCAGCCAAGGGGAAGAAGCTGGCGCGGTAGCGGCATATCACACACACTCTTGTTTTTCCGCACTATGAGACATTCTGGGATTTGTACATTGATATTATTATGATTTACGTTCTGTTTTACAACGCGAGGCATGTTTTATTAAATGATATGGTCGAATAATATTTTGTTACAAACGTTATGCAAATCACTTAATTAAAAATGAAATTTTTGGCCCATAATTTTTGGGATGTTACATTAGGGGTCCATATCTATGTTTTTCAGTGTCACTGTCACACCCCAAAACCAGGAACGGTGGAAACGTTATGGGGCGGAGGACGTCATGTACAATATCACAACAATGTAAAGTAGTAAACAAGCAATAACATCATCCATTGCATTAATAATATAATTATTATACAAATGTGTTCTGTTAAATTTTGATAAACACTAAAGCATAAATCAAAATGAAAGATGGGTCTTGAACAAGCTCCATCTTCCTTTCTCCTTGCATCGGTACCTATCTATGATAACCTGAGGATACAAGTAATTTTGAAAGCGAGTATCAGCTTTGAAGCTGGTGAGATCATAAGTATTTTAGTGTCTTAATTTGTATATAAGTATTTGTATGTAAGAATTTGTATATGAACTGTAAGTAATTGAAAATGTTTGTAAAACAACTGTAAACGTTTGAAAAACCCTAGAAATCCCTATGATTCCTACTATTATAACATGGAGTCTTCTACCAAGACTTAATTGATCTCTATATAGCCTTTTACCAAGGCATCTAGTGTATGTGTGTGTCTCTTGTAGGAGTGTGTATTTTCCCAAGTTTGACTACCATTAATCAAAAAGATAGTTTCTACATTATCGTACGTCGTGTGAATGTTCACGAAGTGAATGTAATGGTAAAATGGAATAGTACTATGGTGTAGCACCGAACTACAATCGTACCAATTACCTTAAGTCTAGGGTAATACTTCTAAGTATTGTAGTAATTGTAATAAATGACCACATCGGTACTCAACTGCCTTATTTGAGGGATAAGGTATAATGTGATGTCTAGATCCCAGACTATACGCTCCCCTATCAAAGGGATTTTGGGACCTACCCATGACCCCTGCATATATGCAAGCCATGAGCATCCACATTACTATGATCATGTATACTCGATATAACGATCACAATTACGTTGTGATTCATCGGTATAGTTAGATCCTGAATTGGTTCCATGCTATAGCACCTAGTGACGTTTGTCCTATGTATATGTAAGTGTGATCATGTAAGTGATCATGTAGTAGTTCTCATGTAAGTGTGATCATGTATACATATCTATGTAATAGTATAGTAATATACTGTAATGTTCCACGTATGCTAGTTGTAAAGTGTGATCTCTCTCTCTATCTAGCATGTATAGTAATGTACTCGTTCTAGTATCATTGTATATGTTCTTCTCTAGTATAGTTGTATATGTTCTTCTCTAGTATAGTTGTATATGTTCTTCTCTAGTAGTAAGTATTGACTCATGAATGAACTGACTCATAGTATGATATTGTGTTCTAGTAATACTTCTAGTGTCTTCCTAAACTACCCATATGGTAGTTTACTAGTAATCTAACTGGTATGTATGGACATGGATGTATACCCTTGCTACCCAAGGGCATGGGATGAACTGGAAGGGCCTTTATGACCATATATGTACATATGTTATATAACTAATATTTAAACGACCTTCGGACGAGTACCCGATATCCCACCAGACCACATCTCAAGCGCGAAAAGGAAATAGGGTGGATAGCCTTCCTAAGTCTTTTAAACATTTATTATATAACTATACATATAGAGGCATGCAATTTATAATATAAAAGCATAAATAAGTTTTTTAAAACATTTGAAACATAATTATTATCTTAAGAAAAGACCGACTTGATGTCAATCTATAAAACAATTTGAAGGCATGGGTTTGATAAAACAGTTTAGTATAAAGAAACATTTGTTTGAAACACAATTGTAAATAAGTTTGAAATGTAATATACCGAGTAAAATGTACAGTGTAATAAAGAGTTTAAAACATATAAAATGTTTATCAAAATCATTTGAAGGAAACTGTTTGGTAAAACGGCTAATGTGTAGTAAATCATTTGAATGTTGCATATTAATCACACGTGATTGATATAATAACTAGCATAATTCTACTTATTAATCACATGTGATTGATATATTAAATAGTATGATTCTACTTGTATCCCCCCCCCCCTATAAAACATTTAAAAGTAGTTTAAAACATTGATTAAGGGGTATGAACTCACCTGCAGTAAGTGACTGAAATTGAACGGACTGTTATCGTAAGGAAGGATCGGACAAGTGCTTGGTGTCAAGTGAAGACTTTAGACACACAAAATGATCCTAATTACATATGAAGACATATGTATATAAATAATTAGTGATTAAAACACTAATTATACAAGTATAAACATTTTAACACGGGGAAAACACTTTTGGTCAAGTGCTAGGAGGCTAATGGGTTGCAACCAAGGAGTGCAAAGCCTCTAATGGGAGTTTATGATCAAATGACCATGTGCTTTGGAGTTTATGTCTTAGGGGAGTAAACTCCTGGCTGTAAACTCTCAACAAGGTCTCTAAATGAAGCCTATCATTTATACAACTAGTTTGGTGAATTGTTTTAAGGCTAAATCAAGTGTTTGGGCTTCCTATTAACTCCTTTGAGGAGTTTACAGCCCTGGGACCATATCCCATGGATATTACGGCCATAATCTCCTTTAGGGGAAAGTTTATGGTGCTTTCAAGGTTCTAACACTTCAAGGTTATGATCTATGTTGGGTTCTAGGCATAAGGAAGGAGTTAGGGTGTCATTTGACCCCTTTACAGGGGTTTACGGCCCAAGAACTTGTCTTGGCCGTAAACTCCTTAATACTTGTGATTCCTTATGTTTTCTAGGCTTTAAACACTTTAGGGTACATGTCTAAATTCAAGCCTAAGCCTTAGGTAGTGTTTGTGGCATCAAAACACCCCTAACTAGAGTTTTCAGCCCATGAACCAGTTGGCCATGTGTTTGCGGTCGTGAACACCCCTAGGTGTTGGTAGTTTGATTGTTTTGGGTATTAGACACATCAAGGTAATGTGCTATGCTAGTCTCTTGGCTTAATGAAGGCATTTAGGGCATTTTGGCAACCAAAAATGGAGTTCACGGCCCTGGAACATCCTTGGCCGTGAACTCACTTTCACCATTGATTTCTAGTTGTTTTGGTGTCCTAAACATGCAATGGTGGGTTCTAGTTCGAGATCCGAGGCTTTGAGGGACATTGGGACACTTTTAGCCCTTAAAATGGAGTTTACTCCCCAAGTGTTCTTGGGTGGTATACTCCCGAATCTAGTTGTTTTGTTATGAAATTGATGTTTCTAAACACAATCTAAGCTATATAATATAACTAGATCGAAGTACTCACAATTTGGGATAAAAACCCGAAGATCAGTGAGAGAGAATTTTGACTTTTCTTTAAATGGAATGTAACTAATGAACCAATTTGGTTCAGAATTCTATTTATAATCCTGAGATATTTTTGGCAGAAAATATTTTTATTCCTGAAACGAACTCTAATGTCCTATAGTATTGGAATAACAGTGTTGCACAAAACCCTAGTGCATCCACTCTCCTAATATCTCCTTAAGTGTAAATCCTGAAAATAGCCAAACTTATACTCGAAGTCTGAATTTTCACTGTAATTGTTCTACTTCTATTGGCTTGATATGGTTTGTTCAGAATGGAAATTTCGGGTTGTCACATCATCCCCCTGTTGAAGGGAATTTCATCCCGAAATTAGAATCTAGGCAAGGAATTAGGTACGAATGATCGAGTCGTGAGGAGGAAACTTCCTAATCGATTGGTTCTAGCGCACCTAAGTGAAATCGGGTTCTCGGTTGGAATCCCAATGAACCTTCACTAACTGGCAACGGCGTTGCTTTGTCCGCTTGACCTCTCGGTCGAGGGTCACTACGGTTCTAATACGAAGGCGAGGATCTCAACGAGTGGACTTACAAGAGTCCTAACGGAAAGGTATGGTTTCATGATTGAGACACTAAGAGTATAATGTACATTATTGAGTTCGCGGAGTAGGCCTAGTTTGTGCGAGGCACAGGTCCGATTCTGATTAGAATCTCGGAGGTCCTAACTATATTGGATTTAGCTTTCCACGCGATACGAAACGTATTAAGCCATTCCCATAGTGAGTTCTCCTAAAGAACTTGGTCACTCGCTTGGAATACCAAAGGTTTCTTTTTCTTGTTTAACTTCCTAATTAAGGGCCACCCCTCACTGGGTCAGAGTCGAAAGGGTTTCTGTGATTTGCGGGGATTTATGAACAAACTATGACAGTAGGTCAGTAAGACCTAGAATTTGGCGAATGTTTGTCGGCGTCTCAGGTGTCGACAAATTTCTCAACTGTTTTGAAAAATTGTAAGAGTACTCAAAATTTCCCACATCACTAACAGTGTGTCATAGAAATTCGACTCTTCAATTTCAAAACTCGTGCCTAGAGAACTTCGCGAAAAGTACCTCTGAAGGTAATGTTTCCATGGGTTTCTTCTTATTACGAGGGTAGATAAGTAAGTCATTATATGGAGAAATGATTGACTAATCCATGTAAGAAAGACGTACCCTATTCATTTAGCTCATGAAAACTATGGGCGTAATGGTCCTATCCGAAGGGTATCACTACGGACTCAAAGTGTCCGCATCGAGTTTGGAAGATAGTCTTACGGACATCTTTCCCCAACACTCGAACTGGCGATATTCAGATCTCAGATCCATTCCTGGAAGTAGTGTCTTTCCTTGCGTTTGCTCAACCATTTCATCTACGCGAGGCAGAGATAACGATTTCAAATGAAAATCTTGACGGAGTCCTCGATATCTGAGGCACCTATGACGCAATCCGTCGATCTCTGGGAGAATAAGACTGGGGTTCTCCGGGGTGAGAAGCCTAGTCTTCTAATTCTCTTTCTGTGTGGTTTGCTAAGTTGTCTGCACTGTTCTTGTGTCTCCGTAGGTGTTTAGACTATAGGGCGATCTGTTTACAAGGGTCCTACTGGGTTCTAAGTTTGTTCGCATGTCGATGTGATTACTCGTAGACTTAGGCAGTTCTCCGTCCTGAAGTTCATATTAGAATTCATACATGGTTTCAAAATCACAATCTCGTGTGCACGAGTCGTATATAATTAAGATTGAAAAGGTAGTCGAATAACTGATTCTTCTTTAAGCTCACATCCCATCGAGGGAAAAGAAGTTAAAATGGAATCATCAATTCTAAACCTATAGAAACTTGATTATATATTACTCTTATGCATACATTCCTCAGTGGTAGATCAACCGCATGAATCCCTGGATTAAACTTGACGTACTGCACGAGTGGTACTTCGGGGGTTTCTTCGGAAAGAAAGGAACTATGAGGTACTCCTGGCATGAGTACTTTGGTGTTCTGGTATGACGGTTTCGCTAAAAGACGTTTACTGAAAAGGAGACGTACGTATCAATCTGTTTTTATGAGGATCAAATTGAATCTAGTCGTATGATAATGTCGAAATCATACAGAGACTTACTGACATTAGATTTGAACATAAAACGTTTACAGACAAAAACAACTGTGCAACCATGAACATAGTTACAATACTTTAGATTTACTACAAGACTATTGTTGCGAATAAGATATACTACAAAAGAAAAGTATACGCATCACGAGTATCCCTATACCGACAGGATCCCGCAAAAGATAAGACTCTAGTTGCACTAGTCCTGGATAGTTTATAAGTCTGTTACAACACCACGTCTGAATTACATTAACGTGGGTTCCGGAGCAGGTTCTCCCGCAGCTGTGATCCTGAGAATCCTCCCATCTGCGCCAGAGTTCTTTGTTGTAGGGCAATCCTTCTTGAAGTGCCCTATCTCCCCGCATTGGTGGCATGACTGGCTAGTACTAGCTTTGGTGACGGGATTGCGGTGCTTAGCCAGTGTTATGTGGACACGAGTGCCTTCCTCATTACTCCACCTTGGGAATTGCTTCCTAAAGCGTTTGGCTTTATAAGTACTCTCGTGTGTAGGGTTAGTCCCGATGAAAGGGACTTGAGTGATGGGTTGTGCCGGTGCTCCACAGCCACAAGCATGGTGCCGTATGTTTAGGCAATTGCAACATTGCATCTCATGGCAAGCCCCATGATGATGGAAACTACACTTATCACACTTCGGGAGTTTTCCCTCGTATGGACTGCTCGGTACGGGAATGGCAGGGGTCTCCACTTGTTGCAGTTGCATAGCCAGCCTTTGGGATCTCTTGCGTTCTTTTCGGGCTTGACGCTTTCGTTTCTTGTTCTCTGCTTTTCGGCTTTGCGAGCCTGTGCCTTTTACTGTTTGACGACTTCCTGGATGGATACCATGATTGGTAACTTCATTCCCATCAGCAGCATTGACTGTGCTGATAGCGCTATGGTGTGCAAGGACCGCGGTTACGGCAGCCACCACGGCAGCTGTAATTGCTGTTTGAAAGGTAGCGGCGTCCATAGGAAAGGCGGAGGTTTTGTCGTTCGACTGATTGCTTCCGGATGACGACATGATTTTGTAACAGGAAAGATAAGGATTTTGTGAGCGATTCTGGTTGACCCTTGATATACTTAGATTGTTCATGAAAAAGAGTACAACTATGTTCTCGAAAGTTTGACCTACATCCCTATGATGCAGTCCTAGTATAGAATGGAAGTATGTTCGCGAAGTTTTGACCTACATCTCTATGATGCAGTCTTAGTACTGAGTGGAGGTGTGTTTATGAAGGGTTGACCTACATCCCTATGATGCAGTCCTAGTGATGAGTGAAAGTAAGTTTGGACACTGGTCTCAAGACGTTTGTCGTTCAAGCCGAGGTATCGATGGTTGGCGAATAACGGGATCCAACCACTAAAAGAGACTTGGAATGTCTCCGGAGCTAAATTACTATAGTCCAATGACTTGAATAAAGCATGATTCAAATAGACTCCAATGAAAGTATGATAAAAGTACTTGAGTGAAAAATGACACAGAAGTTAGCCAACTATCAAAATCTTTGATATTCATGACGTAAAAGTTCGGGAAAATGACCTTGTAAAGGTCTTACCTCATATCCAGAGAAGATAGTTCTTAACAGCATAAAGACCTAACCAAAAGTACTTACGGTACAAGATAACTTCATAGAAAATGCCACTTCGGGCATAAACAGAAAAACATTCCTTTTAACAAGGAAAATAAAGTAAAACATTTATTACTGGCGACGGTAATCCCTCTGGTGAACTCTTAGTTCAGCCAGTTGACGTTCTACATCGAGTAGGTGTCTTTCGTACACCCTCTGTCGTACTCAGAGTATAGTTGTATATGTTCTTCTCTAGTAGTAAGTATTGACTCATGAATGAACTGACTCATAGTATGATATTGTGTTCTAGTAATAGTTCTAGTGTCTTCCTAAACTACCTATATGGTAGTTTACTAGTAATCTAACTGGTACGTATGGACATGGATGTGTACCCTTGCTACCTAAGGGCATGGGATGAACTGGAAGGGCCTTTATGACCATATATGTACATATGTTATATAACTAATATTTAAACGACCTTCGAACGAGTACCCGATATCCCACCAGACCACATCTGAAGCGCGAAAAGGAAATAGGGTGGATAGCCTTCCTAAGTCTTTTAAACATTTATTATATAACTATACATATAGACGCATGCAATTTATAATATAAAAGCATAAATAAGTTTTTTAAAACATTTGAAACATAATTATTATCTTAAGAAAAGATCGACTTGATGTCAATCTATAAAACAATTTGAAGGCATGGGTTTGATAAAAACAGTTTAGTATAAAGAAACATTTGTTTGAAACAAAATTGTAAATAAGTTTGAAATGTAATATACCGAGTAAAATGTACAGTGTAATAAAGAGTTTAAAACATATAAAATGTTTATCAAAATCATTTGAAGGAAACTGTTTGGTAAAACGGCTAATGTGTAGTAAATCATTTGAATGTTGCATATTAATCACATGTGATTGATATAATAACTAGCATAATTCTACTTATTAATCACATGTGATTGATATATTAAATAGTATGATTCTACTTGTATCCCCCCCCCCCATAAAACATTTAAAAGTAGTTTAAAACATTGATTAAGGGGTATGAACTCACCTGCAGTAAGTGACTGGAATTGAACGGACTATTATCGTAAGGAAGGATCGGACAAGTGCTTGGTGTCAAGTGAAGACTTTAGACACACAAAATGATCCTAATTACATATGAAGACATATGTATATAAATAATTAGTGATTAAAACACTAATTATACAAGTATAAACATTTTAACGCGGGGAAAACACTTTTGGTCAAGTGCTAGGAGGCTAATGGGTTGCAACCAAGGAGTGCAAAGCCTCTAATGGGAGTTTATGATCAAATGACCATGTGCTTTGGAGTTTATGTCTTAGGGGAGTAAACTCCTGGCTGTAAACTCTCAACAAGGTCTCTAAATGAAGCCTATCATTTATACAACTAGTTTGGTGAATTGTTTTAAGGCTAAATCAAGTGTTTGGGCTTCCTATTAACTCCTTTGAGGAGTTTACGGCCCTGGGACCATATCCCATGGATATTACGGCCATAATCTCATTTAGGGGAAAGTTTATGGTGCTTTCAAGTTTCTAACACTTCAAGGTTATGATCTATGTTGGGTTCTAGGCATAAGGAAGGAGTTAGGGTGTCATTTGACCCCTTTACAGGGGTTTACGGCCCAAGAACTTGTCTTGGCCGTAAACTCCTTAATACTTGTGATTCCTTATGTTTTCTAGGCTTTAAACACTTTAGGGTACATGTCTAAATTCAAGCCTAAGCCTTAGGTAGTGTTTGTGGCATCAAAACACCCCTAACTAGAGTTTTCGGCCCATGAACCAGTTGGCCATGTGTTTGCGGTCGTGAACACCCCTAGGTGTTGGTAGTTTGATTGTTTTGGGTATTAGACACATCAAGGTAATGTGCTATGCTAGTCTCTTGGCTTAATGAAGGCATTTAGGACATTTTGGCAACCAAAAATGGATTTCACGGCCCTGGAACATCCTTGGCCGTGAACTCACTTTCACCATTGATTTCTAATTGTTTTGGTGTCCTAAACATGCTATGGTGGGTTCTAGTTCGAGATCTGAGGCTTTGAGGGACATTGGGACACTTTTAGCCCTTAAAATGGAGTTTACTCCCCAAGTGTTCTTGGGTGGTATACTCCCGAATCTAGTTGTTTTGTTATGAAATTGATGTTTCTAAACACAATCTAAGCTATATAATATAACTAGATCGAAGTACTCACAATTTGGGATAAAAACCCGAAGATCCGTGAGAGAGAATTTTGACTTTTCTCTAAATGGAATGTAACTAATGAACTAATTTGGTTCAGAATTCTATTTATAGTCCTGAGATATTTTTGGCAGAAAATATTTTTATTCCTGAAACGAACTCTAATGTCCTATAGTATTGGAATAACATTGTTGCACAAAACCCTAGTGCATCCACTCTCCTAATATCTCCTTAAGTGTAAATCTTGAAAACAGCCAAACTTATACTCGAAGTCTGAATTTTCACTATAACTGTTCTACTTCTATTATCTTGATATGGTTTGTTCATAATGGAAATTTCGGGTTGTCACAGTCACACCCCCGGACCAGACGGCGGAAATGTCCGGAGGCAGGTGAATTGATTGTACAATATCATAACAATTGAATATACCTGAAAAAGATCAATCCAAACATCATACATTGAGATAACAAACTTACATTGTTTACATATTGTATTTGTTCTTCGAATTACACAAAAGAGACATAAGCAGAAAAAAATTCCAAACTACAGCTAAATAGTCCAGCATGCGCGTCCCTTATTACTTGCTTACTAGATCCCTGAGAATACATGTCGTTTTGAAAAGCATCAACTAAAAAGTTGGTGTGTTCATAAGCATTTTTGTATAAATAAGTTTACACTTGTTTAGAAATCGTTATCATTGCACTTTCAAAAAATTCAATGTTTTCTATGAAATCATTTGAAGTCTTGCTTTGAAAATCATGGATATATGTGCACATGTCATTACTTTCGTTCATCCTTATAAGGGGTGGTTTTGAAAAGTAGTGTATTTTGTAAAGACGAGCTGTGTTCGAGAATAGTTCTTTTGTATAGTGATAGTCAACCGTTTCCAGTAAATCCCCTATTTTCAAAAAGAGAATATAGTTGAACATCTTGTTTTTCTTATCGAGTAAAATTAAGTGTGCGTTCTAGTTTATCGTTATCTAAATCGTATAAAATCATTTTCTCTAGAAAATCCTATATTTTCTGGTATAAAATATCTGTAAGTTCTGTTCTAACTATGTGTACTTGTCTATGTGTGTGCTAGTTTATGGTTTTCAAAATCGTTTACATATGTTTTCCATAAAGTCTTACTTTTTTTATTTGTAAAATAGCAGTATTAAGACTCTATATTTGATAAGTGAAAGAATCAACATGGCGATTGTGGACATTCTACGCAATGAAAAGGACAGTCAACGCAACAAATGCGGACCATCACTACCATGTGTAGGACAGTCGACACAAAGTGCCAAAATTTATTTATGAGGTTTTCCTTGCATAAATTTCTAGTTAATAAAACATATTCTAGTGAGTCGTTATAACCATACTAATCATGATGGAGGCTTGTTTTGATGTTTCTCAAGCGCCCTCGATTTGATAAAGACATTTGTCACCCTAGACTGGCCGGTCTAGCTGTAGCAAACAACGAAGGTGCGGGGTGTCAACCCCGTATAGATCTATACACAAATCCCCGCTCTCCCTCCAGGAGACTCTGGATACAACTCCTTACAGAACTTTAGACGTACACTAATATTTTCATATTTAGGCACCTTTGAGATTTGTCTGGCTAGAATATTGACAACCTTTCGAGCAATCGTTTGGGATTCATTATTTGTTATATAAATAATGATATTAGTGCTCATCGAATAGAAATATCATTCTCGTTCCGTATCGTTATTCGTACTTGTTAACCGGGTGCTTGTTTTCGTTCCGTTTCGATTATTGAGAGATAAGTCATTTTGAACTCTTGTCAAAATGACCCTACATTATCGGAATTGGCAAATATGGTCTTTCCTTACTATGAATTGTCAGCTCAGACCCATATTAGACAGAAGAAAAGTGTCAAGTCACAATTTGTGAAAATTTACGACTGCCGATTATGACACACATTTTCTGTTTTATGACATATAGAGCATTATTTATGTTCCTAAAGGTTTTACGACATCAATTTATGACATGCAAAATTTTTTGTCATGAAAAACTCTATTTTCGTATATTGTTCTTGATAAAGCTATTCATATTAAAATATTTCTAAATAAACTCAACTAGTCAGTTGATATAGTAAATTCATGAGCATGAAATAATACTCCAAGATAACCTTTATATTTATGTTTGACCAACAGTGATTTCAAAATATCATTATTTTCATATTTTAATCACTTCCCAAAATATTTTATCTAACAACTTGTTTAAGTTAATCTTGAAGCAATCCCTTATAGTTGTTTTAAAAATTCATGACTTATAATTGGTATATATACTAGTTCTTGTTTCTAAACATGTTTTGTGAAATATAATCCAAACTCTTGAGACTTAACGAAAATCTCGAGTTTTTGGACTAAGAGTAAGGAATATCATGCTTAAGCACATGTAAGATGGCATGCATACACAATAAGCAATTAGATGATGATTTACACAAGGCTCTGACTTGTATTCCCCCCCCCCCCCCCCCAAAAAAAAAAAAATAAATAAATAAATAAAAAATAAAAGCTTAGAAAAAGTGGGGGTATGAAGCTCACCTTAAGTTGGTTGACGAGTTGTTTGGAGTTATGGAGTGAAGATCTCAAGGTTAAACTTTTGGCTGAGACGAGGAACTCCTCTAAGAATAATGTTGTCCTAAGGTTGATTATCACATATTATTATGAGTAAAATAATATGGATTCATCTTGAAGATTATATAAAATCTTAGATGAGTGGAGAACTTACTTTAGAAAACTCCAGGGAAGATTTGAGGATTTGCTTCCAGCAAGATCCTTAACTTTGCTCGTGAGAGGAGTATTTGAGAGAAAATGAGAGTGTTCTTAGGAGTTACTGAATATGGATATGAGAAGTGAGAGAGTAGTTTACGTTTTCAGTAAAGGAAGATAAGGAGTGATTTGACATTTTCTTGGAGTACTGGTGGGTAATGTCTATCACTAAGGGTTAATGCATGGATTACTGGGATTTGCATGGGAAATGAAGAATTTACATCAAGTCAAACCCTTATCCTTTTAGAATCCCTTCATAAAAACCTTGGGTATTATTCTATATAAATATATTTAAAATAGTTGATTTTGGCATAAAATAGCGGTTTAAGGGGTCTATGATATGAAAAATATGAGTTTGGTGCGATTTCCGACGCCAAAATGCCTTAAAATGATGAAATGGTCCAAAAATGGCAAAAATCCAAAGCTTAAAAGCAAAATGAGGAGTGACAACATGAATTTCGAAGCTCCACTTAGCATTCCAAAGCTATATCCCAAATTCCGGAGGGGAGGATTAAGGCTACGAGGGTCCGAAGTGGGTAGACAAGGAGTTTCGGAGGCGCTTGAATTTTCCGGAGTCATATGCGAATTTGGTCGGTTCGGACCGACCAGGTGTTTCTGAACCGAAGCGGGGCGAGGCTGGATCTTCCAGAGCCAAGAAGGTGCTGAGCTGCGAAATTGTCTGGCTCTGGACGCTTCCTAGATGCGAGGTCCGAAGCAAGGCTTCACCCTTCCGGAGCAGGTGAGATCCGAAGCAAGGAGGGGAGTTCCGAAAATGTGCTTCCTCTTTCCTTATAAGAAGGCATTCCGGACGAGAGGCTCAGGACCAAGAGGAGTCCGGATGAGGGGTTTAGGACCAAGAGGGTCCTGTTGGGGATTCCTCTTTCGGTTTTAAGTTGTTTTCGACTGAGGAAGGTACTTAGAGAGATTTCACATACTTGGAGAGATTTGGGAGAGATTTTGTAACATCCCAAAATTCAAGGCCAAAATTTTCATTTTTAAATAAGTTATTACATAAAACCATCAGTATAAAAACATTCATAATAATATCTCGTGTCAAACCAAAGTGCCAGCAATCAAAACATATTATCATAAAAACCATATCAGAGTGTAATCCCCAAATATCTCATGTGCAGAAAATCATAGTGTGATGCGCTGCGATCAGGACAACTCCTTTCCTTTAGACATGAAGTACCTGAAACCAAAACTGAAAACCGTAAGCACGAAGCTTAGTGAGTTCCCCCCATCATACCACATACCATACAATCACAAAGCATACATATTCTCGGGCAATTCTGGGGTGCCCGACCAACCTGGTACAACCATTATGGGGTGTCGACCTACCCGGTACAACCATTCTGGGGTGCCGACCTACCCGTGTCAATCCATTATGGGGTGCTGACCTACCCATGTCAAGCCATTCTGGGGTGTTGACCTACCCGTGTCAAGCCATTATGGGGTGCTCAGCTACCCGTCGGTCCTAACAACTGACCCTCAGGGACTATTCCTGTAACAACGCAAATGTTCAAACCAATTTTTTTTTTCATTTCAAAAATAAAGTATTTTCATTCAAACCAAGCATAATTATTCCAAGTGTTATGTCAAAATAAAATTCATAGAATTCCCAAGATCTCAAAACATCAATCAGTGTGTACACATCACGCCGGCGCCTTCCCATGGTCCTCGCTAGTACCTGAAACACATACATAACAACTGTAAGCATAAATGCTTAGTGAATTCCCCAATATACAACTTACGAATATACGCCTTTCCAGGCCCTGACCTTCCGGTCCACAACACAACGCCTTCCGGCCCATAACATAATCGCCTTCCGGCCCATAACATATTGCCTTCCGGCCCATAACATATTGCCTTCCGGCCCATATAACATACATAGCACGCATAACAATTAACTTACCACATATAGCACGTATATCACATATCATATCCGACCTTCCAGTCACACAGTCAAACCCTTCCGGGTACAGTATAGTGAGAAGACTCACCTCGTGGATACTGAAAGCTAGCAACTCCTAAAACCACTCGTACTCGATCCGCCGAGCTACAAACTCCCTATAACATCATATATCTCTTATTAACACTTTTATCTTCCAAGTTAACTGACCCTAAGAAATCACACATAGGTCAACTCTGGTCAACGGTCCACGGTCAACTCGACCGGACTCGGCGAGTACCCTGGCGACTCGGCGAGTCTAGTCGTCCTCCAATCCTCTAAGATTCCCTTTCTACTCGTCGAGTATCCTCCTTGACCCGACGAGTTACTCCTGGAAGAATCGTGGGGCCACCCCGACTCCACTCGCCGAGTCTGAAGAACAGCTCGACGAGTCCTAGTTATTCTTCAAGCTACTCGCCGAGTCTATTCATCGGACTCGGCGAGTCCATGCCATGCAGCCGCTCAAACTGCTTCCTAAGGTCAGAACTGCTCCGACCATTCATAGGTCTGGCCTTCCTAGACTGGTCCATCACGTAAGGTCCTCATTTCGGTGCTCATGCTACACCCCAAGACTTATAATTTACATATTGACCTAAGGCATAAGGATTTCAATCCAAAACCTTCATCACTTCCCGAAATGCACAGGCATGGGACATTCTGGACCTCCAAAGGTCCCAACACGGGGTTACAATCGTTTGGGGGACTAGGGTAACATTCAATCTATCCACAAAAAGGGTTCCATAAACCCTAATCCTCTAAACACATCACCATAGCAGAGCATACTCGAATTCTTACCTGGATGATGTACTCTCTGTGTCCCCAATCCTCAGAACGTGACTCCCTTACTGTTCCTTTAGCCAAGCCCTTCTCTTCCCTGCACAACAACTCCTTCAAAATCACCAATGGCCTTTAACCTTGCTCTAGATGCACACAATCGATTTAGGGTTCCTCTCAGAAGGCTAAAACGAACAATGACGGCCAATAAGTCCCTTTTATACGTCCCAAATCTGAATGGCTAGGGTTTTCGCTAAACAGCGTAGACTCGCCGAGTCCATATCTGGACTCGTCGAGTCCAGTCGCGAACCCGCGACCAGGTCTGCGATCCTACTCGGCGAGTCTGGCTCCAACTCGCCGAGTCCCCTCTTAGAACACCCCAAAAACATAATTTTAACAATACCTGAGATTCCGGGCTGTTACAATTCTCCCCCACTAGGATTAGACTTCGCCCTCGAAGTCTCACTCTGAAAATAGTTTCGGATGCTGCTCCCGCATCTCACGTTCCGTCTCCCAAGTCATTTCCGATCCCTTCCGGTGTTGCCACTGAACCAACACCAGAGGTACTTCCTTGTTCCTCAGAACCTTGGTCTTCCAATCCCTGATGGCCACTGGTCTCTCAGCATAATTCAGGCTCGCATCCACCTGAATATCCTCTAATGGAACCACTGCCGACTCATCGGCTATGCACTTCCTCAATTGTGACACATGAAAAGTGTCGTGGATTTGCCCCAACTCTGCTGGCAACTCCAAACGATAGGCTACCCGGCCTATCCTTGCAATTACATGAAATGGCCCAATATACCGGGGTCCCAACTTGCCCCTCTTCCTGAACTGAATCACTCCTTTCCAAGGAGAGACCTTCAGGAGAACGAAGTCGCAGGCTTGAAATTCAAGTTCGGATCGGCGTCTGTCCGCATAACTCTTCTGTCGGCTCTGGGCGGTCGATAACCTCTGCCTAACCTGCTGAATCTGCTCTGTCGTCTGAAGCACGATCTCTGTACTGCCCATTACTCTCTATCCCACCTCTCCCCAACAAATGGGGGTCCGACACCTCCTACCATACAACAGCTCAAAAGGTGGCATACCAATGCTCGAATGATGGCTATTATTGTAGGAAAACTCTGCCAAGGGTAAATACGCATCCCAGCTACCCCCGAAATCTAACACACACGCTCGAAGCATGTCCTCTAGCGTCTGAATCGTCCGCTCGCTCTGACCGTCTGTCTGGGGATGGTATGTGGTACTAAAATGCAATTTAGTACCCAGCTCCTCATGGAATTTCTTCCAAAACCTGGAAGTGAAGCGCACATCACGGTCTGAAACAATCGAGATCGGCACTCCATGCTGAGATACTACTTCTCTCACATATATCTCCGCCAACTTCTCCGCTGATGAACTCTCGTTGATGGCAAGGAAGTGTGCACTCTTCGTCAACCTATCCACAATCACCCAAATTGCATCAACTCCCCTGGCAGTTCTCGGAAATTTGGTGATGAAATCCATAGTGATCTGTTCCCACTTCCACTCAGGAATCTCCAATGGCTGTAACTTGCCATACGGTCTCTGGTGCTCGGCCTTAACCCTACGGCAGGTCAAGCACCTCTCAACGAACCATGCGACGTCCCTCTTCATACAGGGCCACCAATACTCCTTCCTCAAATCCAAATACATCTTCGTAGCACCGGGATGGATTGAGAATTTCGATCTATGAGCCTCTTCCATCAAAGTAATACGCGTACCGCCTACAAACGGTACCCAAATCCGACCCTGAAAAGTCAGAAGTCCCCGTCCATCCTTAACGAACTCTGAAATTTATCCAACGACCCGCTCTTTCTTCTGCATCTCTGGTCTCACAGCCTCGGCCTGTGCCCCACGAATAGCATCCAATACTGGAGTCATCACAGTCAGTCTCAAACATACATCTCGCAATGGGGTGCTCTCCGCCCTGCGGCTCAATGCATCGGCTACCACATTAGCCTTGCCCGGGTGGTACAGGATCTCACAATCATAATCCTTGACCACATCTAACCACCTCCTCTGACGCATATTTAGGTTGGGCTGATCCATCAAATACTTCAAGCTCTTATGGTCCGTGTATATCGTACATCGAACCCCATACAGGTAGTGACGCCAAATCTTGAGAGCAAACACTACTGCCCCCAACTCTAAATCATGCGTGGGATATCTCGCCTCATGAGGCTTCAGCTGCCTCGACGCATAAGCTATCACATGACCTCTCTGCATCAACACTGCACCCAGTCCCGAAATCGATGCGTCACAATATACAACAAAATCTTCCATCCCTTCCGGGAGAGCTAATACCGGGGCTTTGCACAGTCTCTGGCGAAGTGTCTCAAAGGAAGTCTGCTGCTCGGGTCCCCATGAGAATGCAACACCCTTCCGGGTCAATCTGGTGAGCGGCACTGCGATCTTGGAGAAATCCTTGATAAATCTCCGATAGTACCCTGCCAACCCAAGGAAACTCCTGATCTCAGAGGGTGACTTCGGCACCTCCCAACTCATCACAGCCTCAACCTTGGCCGGATCGACCAATATCCCTTCCTGATTAACAATATGTCCTAGAAATTGGACCTCCCGTAACCAGAAGTCACATTTGGAGAACTTTGCATAAAGCTTCTCCGACCTCAATACCTCCAGGACCTCCCTCAAATGCTCCTCATGCTGCTCTCTAGATCTCGAAAACACTAGGATGTCGTCGATAAATACAATCACTGACCGATCCAACATCGGCCTGCATACCCTGTTCATGAGATCCATGAACACAGCCGGGGCATTGGTGAGCCCGAAAGGCATCACCACAAACTCATAATGCCCATATCGCGTCCTAAACGCTGTCTTCTGGACGTCCTCATCCCGCACTCTCACCTGATGGTACCTTGACCTCAGATCAATCTTGGAAAACCAAGATGCTCCTTGCAACTGATCGAATAAATCATCGATCCTCGGTAATGGGTAACAGTTCTTGACCGTTAACTTGTTCAACTCCCGGTAATCAATGCACATCCGGTGCGAACCATCCTTCTTCTTGACGAACAGAATAGGTGCTCCCCACGGCGAGCTGCTCGGCCGAATGAATCCCTTCCCTAGCAACTCCTGGAGCTGCGAGGACAACTCTTGCATCTCTAGAGGTGCAAGACGAACAGGCACCTTAGCAATAGGCGTGGCCCCCGGAACCAGATCGATACCAAACTCTACTTGCCTCACAGGAGGTACTCCCGGTAGCTCCACGGGGAAAACATCTGGAAACTCACGCACCACTGGGACCTCCTCCACTGACCTTGGTCTCTCGGAAGCCTCCCGCGTATCCATCACATACGCCACAAAACCCTTACAGCCCTGCTGTAGACACTGCCTCGCCCTAGCGGCCGAACAAAAAGCTGATCCCGAACGGGTACCCTCGCCGTACACCGAAAGAACTCCCCCACTAGGGTCTCGTATAGTCACCAGCTGACGCTCACAGTCGATGACAGCGCCGAATCGGCTCAACCAGTCCATGCCTACGATGACACAGACATCACCCATCGCAATAGGAATCAGGTCAATTGGGAACTCAACCCCGAAAATCTCTAGCACGCATCCCCGGAGAACCTCCGTGGCATAAATCACTCTCTCGGCCGCTATAGAAACTCTCAGAGGCCGACTCAACGACTCACGACTAATGCTGATATGATGACTAAAAGCTAAGGATACAAAGGACCTACTCGCACCCGAGTCAAATAACACTAGAGCAGTCACAGAGTTCACAAGGAAAGTACCTACACATATAATAACATAAGCATAACACCTCGACTTTAAAACTAATACGTGAATTACAGCATACCTGCCACAACATCGGGCGCAGCGCGGACCTCCTCCGCAGTCAGCTGAAAGGCTCTCCCGGGAGCCCTTGGGGCCTCGACCTTCGCTGGTCGAGTCTCAGTAGTCCTGGCAGTAGGTGCAGATCCCTGATGAAGCTGAGGGCACTCGGCCTTCCGATGGCCTGTCTGGTTGCAATGAAAGCAAACCATAAACCCCTTGGGGCAATCCCTAGCGATGTGTCCCTCCTTGCCACACTTGTAGCAAACACCAGCTCGACACGCCCCATCGTGACCCTTGCCGCACTTTCCGCAAGTGCGGCCCTTCGGACCTCCCGTCCTCGAATCGGCGGACTTGGTCCGCTTGGCTGCCGGCTGAGACTGATCCGGTCGCCGGTCCACCTGCTGAGACTCGGCCTCCTCCCTGGCCTGGGTCTCCAACTCGATCTCGCGCTTCCTGGCATTCGCCTGAAGCTCAGCAAAAGTATGATAGGTGGAGTTCGACACAGACTCCCGGATATCCCTCTTCAAAACACCTAAGTACCGGCTCATCCGAGACTGCTCTATGGACACCAGCTCGGGGCAGAACATCGCCCTCTCATGAAACTTCCGCGTGATCACCGCAACCGAATCAGTACCCTGCTTGAGGGTTAAGAACTCCTGAACCAATCGTTCCCTCTCCACTGGGGGAACGTACTCGTCCCTGAACATTGCAGTAAACCTCTCCCATGTCACTGCTGCAATCTCTGCCAAAGTGAAGTTCGCCGTCACGAACTTCCACCAATCCTTCGCTCCCAGACGGAGCTGGTTCAAAGCGAACCGTACCCTCAGGTGCTCCGGGCATGAACAAGTGTAGAAGCACCCCTCAATATCAGCGATCCACCTCATCGCAGCAATCGAATCCTACGTCCCATCGAACTCAGGTGGTTACGTGTTGCTGAATTCCCGGAATAGCAACGAGTCACCCCCCTGTGGCCTGGCAGCGGCCACAGCTGCGGTAGCGGCAGCGGTTGCAGCTTCAGTCAGTGCGGCGTACCGCTCCTCAAACGTCTCCATCAGGGTGGTCTTAATGGACCCAAACATCTCCGGGATCTCAGCCCGGATCGCCACAGCTACTTCCTCCTGAATCATCTGACGAATCTCCTCATCACTCATACCGCTCGAACTCGCCCCGTGGCGTGGTCTAACCATGATGTCTCTGAAATACAACATAAAACTATCAGAGACTCCATCAAGTACAATCGCACTCGATAACGCAACCCTACTCAGTCTCCGATATTCAGGGATTCTTACTTGGGTCTCCCACTGACCCGGTGTCCTCGGTAGTACGGGCCCAATACTACCGACCACACCGTATCAGCATTCGTCCCAAATCTTCCTCCCCAAACCCCGGTTAGTGAGTACTCTACTTTTGTATGCACTATCTACCTGCACGCTATCAAACATCTCATATCGACAAACTCCTTAGACTAAGGCATCACAAATCAGGCCACTCTAGTCCTATCATGAGTACCTAGTCTTCTAGCATGCATAACAATTCATATCATAACTCATCTCATAACATAACATTGTAAGGTATTTTGGGGATCTTTACCGTTCGGGCGCTGACTGATCGTACACACGGCTTCTTTCTTATTTACCACAAAATCATTTATAAAAGTTTATGCCTTTATTTTTAAAAGTTTTTCTCAAATCCTCGGTTTGAGTTCAGTTACGCCCGAAGGTGCACCCGAATCCCTCAAACCAAGGCTCTGATCCCAATTGTAACAACGCAAATGTTCAAACCAATTTTTTTTTTCATTTCAAAAATAAAGTATTTTCATTCAAACCAAGCATAATTATTCCAAGTGTTATGTCAAAATAAAATTCATAGAATTCCCAAGATCTCAAAACATCAATCAGTGTGTACACATCACGCCGGCACCTTCCCACGGTCCTCGCTAGTACCTGAAACACATACATAACAACTGTAAGCATAAATGCTTAGTGAGTTCCCCAATATACAACTTACGAATATACGCCTTTCCAGGCCCTGACCTTCCGGTCCACAACACAACGCCTTCCGGCCCATAACATAATCGCCTTCCGGCCCATAACATATTGTCTTCCGGCCCATAACATATTGCCTTCCGGCCCATATAACATACATAGCACGCATAACAATTAACTTACCACATATAGCACGTATATCACATATCATATCCGACCTTCCGGTCACACAGTCAAACCCTTCCGGGTACAGTATAGTGAGAAGACTCACCTCGTGGATACTGAAAGCTAGCAACTCCTGAAACCACTCGTACTCGATCCGCCGAGCTACAAACTTCCTATAACATCATATATCTCTTATTAACACTTTTATCTTCCAAGTTAACTGACCCTAAGAAATCACACATAGGTCAACTCTGGTCAACGGTCCACGGTCAACTCGACCGGACTCGGCGAGTACCCTGGCGACTCGGTGAGTCTAGTCGTCCTCCAATCCTCTAAGATTCCCTTTCTACTCGTCGAGTATCCTCCTTGACCCGACGAGTTACTCATGGAAGAATCGCGGGGCCACCCCGACTCCACTCGCCGAGTCTGAAGAACAGCTCGACGAGTCCCAGTTATTCTTCAAGCTACTCGCCGAGTCTGTTCATCGGACTCGGCGAGTCCATGCCATGCAGCCGCTCAAACTGCTTCCTAAGGTCAGAACTGCTCCGACCATTCATAGGTCTGGCCTTCCTAGACTGGTCCATCACGTAAGGTCCTCATTTCGGTGCTCATGCTACACCCCAAGACTTATAATTTACATATTGACCTAAGGCATAAGGATTTCAATCCAAAACCTTCATCACTTCCCGAAATGCACAGGCATGGGACATTCTGGACCTCCAAAGGTCCCAACACGGGGTTACAATCGTTTGGGGGACTAGGGTAACATTCAATCTATCCACAAAAAGGGTTCCATAAACCCTAATCCTCTAAACACATCACCATAGCATAGCATACTCGAATTCTTACCTGGATGATGTACTCTCTGTGTCCCTAATCCTCAGAACGTGACTCCCTTGCTGTTCCTTTAGCCAAGCCCTTCTCTTCCTTGCACAACAACTCCTTCAAAATCACCAATGGCCTTTAACCTTGCTCTAGATGCACACAATCGATTTAGGGTTCCTCTCAGAAGGCTAAAACGAACAATGACGGCCAATAAGTCCCTTTTATACGTCCCAAATCTGAATGGCTAGGGTTTTCGCTAAATAGCGCAGACTCGCCGAGTCCATATCTGGACTCGTCGAGTCCAGTCGCGAACCCGCGACCAGGTCTGCGATCCTACTCGGCGAGTCTGGCTCCAACTCGCCGAGTCCCCTCTTAGAACACCCTAAAAACATAATTTTAACAATACCTGAGATTCCGGGCTGTTACAATTCCACCCCTACTGCTACTATCACATATATCATAACATAAACACACTATTAGACATACCTGGGGTGTCCGAACTACCCTTCGATCCTAACAACCGAACTTGGGGACTATTCCCCTCCTACTACCACTATCACATATAACATATCATGCCAGCATATAAACATATCATCACATACTATCAGACATATCTGGGGTGTCTGACCTACCCTTCGGTCCTAACAACCGAACTCTACTACTATCACATATAACATATCATACCAGCATGTAACATATCAGGTAGTAGCAAACCTAGATGATATCACAAAGACAATCATCTAACATACAACTCCTACTGGTGGGTCGGCATTGTGGCCATAGACCCACCTCTACTGAAAGGGTAACTCACCTCACACTACTGAAGTCTCGTAGACACAATCCCACACTACTGAAGTCCCGTAGACTCAACCCCTGCTACTGGATGACAGATTCCCAAACTGTAAACACCAAAATAACACCCAATTAATAATTGGGTTCCACTACATAACCATGAGTACGTACTTGGGGTCATTACTACATTACCCCATGCTTGGCTTTATTCAAGCCCAAGGCCCAATCCATATGCCCATAAGTAAACTATGAGTCAAAGCCCATCATATGGCCCAAATTTCTAAATTGGGTCCAAACCCTTACAAGGTCTTACCATAAGGCCCAATCATTTAGTCCAGTCCAACATTCAACATTCTAATGGCCCAATAACACATAATCATAAAAGCCCAAACTATGGCCCATCTATGGCCCAATTTCCAAATTGGGCCCAACTCCTCATATGGGCCTTACCACAAGCCCATTAATTATTATAGTCTATTTGCTTGATCGTGGATGGCCCATTAATAACCCAATCATCAAGGCCCAAATGAAAGGTCCAATAATAAATCCAAGTGAAATTAGGGTTTCACATAAAATGATGATTAGGGTTAAGTTTCCTACTTAACCCATTAAGGACTTAATCCTCTAAGGACTTAATCTTAAGTCCACTATCGCTTAGATTAATCTTGCCAATGATTATTATTTATTATTCCACGTTATTAATAATTCCCGTGTGTTCCGATTAAATTCCATAAAATTAGGGTTTTGATGGCATTAGGATTTTCCAAACCCTAATTAGGGTTTCCAAGAAAAATACTAGCCCATTTATTAATTTTTTGGGCTTTAAGTCATTTAGGGCTTTATCGGGCCTATTAAGGTCTCTTTGGGTCAATTAGGGTCCATTAGACCCATTAGAGTTTCCTTAAGCCCATTGATCACATGTTTGGGCTTTTATGTCCATTAAGCCTCATTAGGCCCATTAGGGTTTTAGTCCCTTGTCCAAACATCCCAAACTAGCAATCCCAACACAATTAAGCACACTGCCACCCGAAACGACGGCCGGTAGCAGCAGGAGGCGGCAGCCACCACCCTAAGGTGGTGGTTTTCAAGTTCTTTTCATTATTCCATATTTTTTTTGTTACAATTACAGTGAAAATACCAAAGTAACACACCTACTAACTAAGTTAAACATACACACACATAACCACCTTGGTTGTTGGCGGTGGTGAGTGGCGGCAGCCACCATCCTATGGTGGCGGTGATGCGCCAGCCTCCTAAAACCCTCAACTGGCTACTCACTTCTGATAACCTGTGATTCCCACCATAAACCTGGGTCACAACCTAATTACCTCCACATATCACTTATACTCAGCTAAGGCTCAGATGCTCCTACTGTGAGTGACTTGTCACTCCTTAAATCATCTAGCTATACCGTCCACACTTGCAACCTGAAGCGCAATTGCTAACACTGCCCAAACGCTAAAACTGCTCGAACACTAAACTACCCGAAGTAGTATGCTGCCACATAGTTGCTTCCCAAAATCTATCGAGACCTCCCTAGTCTCAATTCATCTGTCAGTCGTCTGAAATACCAGGTCCAGCCCGGTTGCGGAGTCAAAAGGACTCCCACTTAGTCGCCTCACACGACTTCTAAACGAAATCCTTCTTTGGAACTAGTTGCCACTAGTTGTCATGCCACTGTGACTCTAACAACCTCCTGATACAACCGATCAGGTCCATATGTCGAACCCTGACGTCACCCAATACAAGCTAAAAGTGATTGCTAGCTAACCAATGGTAGCCTTATCTCACACGCAACCTTATACAATCCATTGCTTTCCTAATCCCATAATTGTATTGGCGCTCCTACATTCCTATCACTGGCTCAACCGGATCTAATCCATTTGGGTAATTATGAAATCCAATCCGTGGATTTCCTTATCCTTACTGCTACGCCCGAACTGGTGGTACTACTGTTCCTTCCGATGTAGATTATATGTTTCCGGACACCGGTCCGATGCTGGGGCGGTCCCGAGAAGTGTTTATGTATGCTTGATGTCTTTGTGATTCTTGCATGTTATGTGACATGTGTTCCGTACTTCATTCTGATGCCGGTGAAAGCCCGATGCATGTTAGCTTATATGTTATGTGTCATGTGTTCCAAGCTTTGGTTCGATGTCGGGGCAAGCCCAATGTATGTTTATATGCTTATGTTATGTGCTTATTTGTATATGCTTATGTGATACACTTAAGATATGTTGTATGTATGTCGGGGAAAGCTCGATGTCGGGTGAGGCCCGATGCCAGGCATGGTCTGATGCCGGGGTAAGCCCGATGTCGGGTAAGCCAATATCGGGTTCGTCCCAATGCAGCTGGGCAGAGTCACAAAGTTTATGTTATATGTTATATGTTATATGTATGATATGTGGTAGTTTGGGGAGCTCACTAAGCTCCGTGCTTACAGTTTTCAGTTTTGGTTTCAGGTGCTTCCATTATCAAGGGGAAGAGCTCGGGATGACTGCATGACACACACCACAATTTTTAGCCTAGGATATTTCACTATGATGTTTGATATGATTTTTCGATACATTGATAGTTGTTATGATATTTTTGAGATACATGTTTTATGATTTTTACATGATGATGATATTTGTGGTTTTATTAATAATTTAAAAATGAAATTTTTGGACCGTATTTTTGGAATGTTACAAGTTGGTATCAGAGCCTTGGTTTGAGGGATTCGGGTACACTCTTGGGTGTATCTGAACTCAACCTAAGGAATTGGTATAGAAAAATTTTCTAAATATATCTTTTTTTTTTGTAAATAAAAGAATTTAGAAAAACGAAAACAACTTTGAATAAGAGAAAAAGGTTGTGGTGCATGCAATCAACCGAGCTCAAATAAGTATCCCAAACTATCCATACAAGTTATTTTGATATGATATGATTATGTGATTAGCATGCTAGACTAGGGCTAAGGACCTAGGAATTGATGCCTTGTATGCTTGCTTTATGTGTATGAGAAATGTATGCTATATTAGGGCTAAGGATCTAAGAATGATGCCTTATATGTCTGTTATATGTGTTTGTTGAGTTGTATGCTAAGTACTTATTATTCGATGATATGATAGCATGATTATGTTATGCTTAGTTATGGTTACTCAATGCTCGAATGCTGCTTGCTTTGTGCTTTAAGGAGTTCTAGTTGTCCTTTGTTAACTAGTAAAACGAATACATTAAGTTACATATTGTGAGGTCTAAATAATTACAGAAGGTTAGGTCTAACTCTACTTCGCGGCTCTCGTTTGAGTCCAACCGTTGTAGGGTAAGATCTTTCATTCAAAGAATTATCTAGTTTGAGTAATATGTAACTGTATTCGCAAGCTAGTTAGGGAAGGGTAACAAGGACTTCTTGTGCAATTGATGACGGAGAGTAGGTTGGAGATTACCCTAGGGTAAACCTAGGATGAGAGTAGCACGTGAAGCATTAGTAGTAGAAGGCACTTGGTAAAGTCAAGACAGTTCTTAAGGAAAGTACGGACAGATGTGGAAGGTAGTATGTGCCTGTACTACTGAAAATAGAGGATTTGTACTTGAGTCAATGAAGGCTAAGATGAATCCAAGGAACTTGTTGTACATGAATGAACCCTCGAGATATGATTAGTATTCTGATGTTTATTATGATGTGTTTTTCAGAATTGTGGTTTTACGCACTAGACCAGTAGCCATATATTGTAAATGAATATGTAATACCCATTAGTAAAGGAAAATGTAACTATTCCAAAGAAAATTTTGAGTATATATTGTAAAATGACTCATAAACTATACCTATTATAGTTTATAATGTATGTTATATTGAAATGAAAAACCTTTGTATTATAACACTTTGCATGTAAAAATTTATAATTTTGGTAGTAACATTATTTAACCTTTTTACGTAATATGTATAAAATATAATAAAACATAATAAACGGTTTGTAATTTTAACATAAGTTTCCTTGTGTTTTACTTGTATCCCCCCCCCCCCCCCAACATAGAAAAATCTTGAAAAATGTGGGGGTATGAACTCACCTTGAGCGTGATTGCGGTTAGAATCTAACTAGAAACGGTCAACAATTCGTGATCGTCGGGCTCGGGAAGCAGAACGCCTTCAACAAACGAGGGGGAGAGAGAGAGAGAAGAATTTGATGGAAGAAGTGAAATGGTCGAGCTTGTTATTTATAGGTTGATTTTGGTCTCTCACATCGTGAGCCTCACATGCTCATGTCGTGAGCTTCCATGTGTCATCCCATAGCCTTCCCAGATGTTTTCTAGCATCGATTAGTGTCTGTTTGACTCCTCACGTCGTGAGCCTTAAAAGTAGACTTGTCATCTGCATTTTAGGCTTGAAAAGTGGCGTTTTGACTCCTCACGTCGTGAGAAATCATGCTCAAATCGTGAGTCCACCCAGTTTAGGGTTTATGACACGTGTCATGCTCTCAGACAACTGTAACTTCGACATGTCATAACTTATTCATTATAACTCGGATTTCAACATTCTTTATATCTCCGAAATCCTTGTACCGATCACTAAAATTTTCTTCATAGATATTGGGTCTATCTATTATTTTATTTTTGACGCTTATTTTTATTCTTAACTTATTATATCTTATAAATAAGTAAAATGCACATAATATTCAAATAATTTATCTTTATTACTTCAAAGTAGGTTATAATTGTTGACCCTAACTATTACACTATTATACTAATGCTTGGCCTAGAAACACGAGCGTTACAAGTGATTTCAGTCTTGTGGTTTGATCTTAGAAAGGAGATTTCGGTCACACTCAACCGGAATCTCAAAGGCATGGTACAAGTATGCTTTTATGTAGTAACCATTTGATTTTTGTTTGACGTAGTCAACTTACTTTGACTGGAAATAACTGGTTGTTACACATTAAGCACTTAATCCATAAGGACATGGCCCCAAAACATAGATCCGACTTAATTGAGCTGGAAAACAACATAAAGTTGCCAACTTTACGTTCATGCATGTCTAAATGAACCTCTTAAAGCTTAAAATGGACTTAATAATTGACTTAATGGATGCATGACACCAAAATCTTCATAAAGTTTGCACCTTTAAGCTCAAGGCTACCAAAACTAACTCATATCTGAAAGAATAAACCCCTAAAATGACTTCACTCCATTATCATCCCCCCAAAGAGGCCAAAACACAACAAAACCCAAAATGAGGATATTTAGTCATCTACAAATCAAGGTATGAACTTGATACCTTAAAGTAACTGCAATAAATGGATGGATTCTGGATCCAATACTTCATTCTCTAAGCTAGAAACTTCAATATCGTCTAACTCCTTCACAATGCACAAAATGGACACCAAACTTCCTTCCAAGGCTCAAAATCTTGACAATGGAGGCTACAACTCGTTTTAGGGTTTTGATAAAATTGGAGGCTAATAAGGAGGCCAAAAAAGGACTTAAGGCCTTTAAATAGGGTGCAAGACCCTAAAAATTAGGGTTTCCTTCCCAGCTGCCAACTCGCCGAGTTGAAGCACCTCAACTTGCCGAGTTGGATCATTAACTTCCGCGACCAACACCCTCTCGACACGACGAGTTGGAGCTTACAACTCGTCGAGTCCCAAAGGAAGATACAACCAATTTTCGAAGAACAATCTCATACTTGAACCAATCATTACACATACATTAGTAGATAATCAAACAACAAATGCAACCACCAAAATGCTTTAGAATGGAGATTTTATATAGATTAAAACTTGTTGTTATCAGATAGTATAGGATTATAACGACTACATTTGAAGGTGAAGAAGAGTTACGAGATAAAAGGGCATACATAACTGCATTAACGGCTTGAAATAATCCACTACCAAATACCACATATCGTCCTTTAGTTTTTTCATTCCCCACAAGGGAATGTAATTTATGGATGTATTTTTCCACCTCCGATGACATCATAGTGTAGTGATTATTATTTTATTATTTTATTTTTTTTGTGTGTGTGGGTGTGGGTGGGTGGGTGGGTGGGGGGGGGGGGGGGGGGGAGATAAAGCCAATAGAGAGGTGGAGGTTTCATCAAGGAGTGTAAAATGTTTGACGAGATTGGGTCGTTGGTGGTAGGCGGTAGAGTTTTTGAGTTTGGTTGCTATAGAGAAAAAAGAGGTGATAAGAAAGAAAAAAAAATATGGGAGAAGAAGGGGTGGGTTGATGTGTTTTTTTTTTATCATATTATTGAAAATTATAAATTAGTAAACTAACAAAATGATAAATTTGAAGACCATTAGTAATGTAATTTTTTAAAATATAGAGATGTGTTTTGTCAAACTTTTAAAAGTTTACACAAAAAATAAGATTTTAACCAAACTTTTGAAAACAATATTTTAAATAAATAAATAAACAAAAAATTATAAAGGATAATGACTCAAAAGAGTAATATATTATTTGATTTTTACACATTTGGTCACTGAGTTTATTTTTTGTCCACATCTACTCATTTAAGTTGTTAAACTATATACATTCAGTCATTATGACCGACTATTCCATGTTAGCTGATAAAAATGTCTTAATAGGGTAATATATTTATCATTTTGTACACATTTAGTCATTAATATTTGTGTATACATTTAGTCCTTAATTTTTTTTGTTGCAAAATAATTTATTTTTGTTTTTGTACTCATTCAATACTTATGAATAATTTCTTTAGGTTTTTCTCACATCTTATGTGGAACAATCATTACCGAGGTGTTTTTGACTTTTGATGCTTATGTCCATCGCGATCTCGACTACTTGGTTGCTTAGGTCATGTGTTTTGGATGTTATAACTTTTTCATACTATCTCGGATTTATATCTATGCGTTTGTATTTTAGTATATTACAACTTTCATTTATATTGTTTATGTTAAAAAGTAATATATTTTTCACTTACAATATTTATATTCATATGTTTATGAATGCATGTATGAATGTTTTTTTACAAAATCGTAAGTAAAAGCATATTATATTTTAAGGGGAGTAATCTTAACGAAAATTATAACAGACTTAAAAAACGAACACGTGGATATAAAGATCGTTAAAATCAGATATCATATGAAGAAGTTACGACGTTCGGAACACAAAACCTAAGCCAAACCACAAGACCTGTGCAACCATACAGTCGAGAACGCGATTAACATAAACATCAACAACCCCAAACACCTCATCAATGATAGTCCAACGTTAGATGTGGTGAGAAAAACCCTAAATAAATCATTCATAAGTATTGAATGTGTACAAAAAAAAACTTATTTTGAAACAAATAAAAATATTAATTACTAAATGTGTACAAAAATATTAATGATTAAATATATACAAAATGATAAATATATTTATCTAATATGTCATTTTTCCCGGCTAACTGATTATAAAGACTAGATGTGTACAATTTAATAAGTTGAAAGGGTAAATGTAAACAAAAAAAACTCAGTGAACAAATATGTAAAATTTAAAAATATATTACCCTTTTAACTCATTATCCCATTTAAAAAATACAAAAAATTATTTTTATAAATGTACTATAGTGGATTTACGTTGGTGATGGACTACAAAGCATATCCAAATTAAACATAAATATTATACCAAATTTACAAATTAACTCAAACTACAGGGACCATTTGTGTTATATTTTTGTAATAAAATTTCATTATACAATCCAAAAAGCGTGCCTTTCGATACTTTTCTGTCAGAGCCCAGAAAGCCCAATCAACGACGGTGAAGCTCTCTTTCCCGCCAATTTTTTCCTAATCGCAGAGAAAATTCAGGAGAAAAAGAAAGCAACAACGACAACCGCTTGTTGTTGTTGATGACGATGCGAATTGAAATCCGTTCTGAATTCTGCGTGACTCGTATAATCAGTAGTTAACATATTGTAGTTCGCGATTAAACCCTAAAGATGGCCGACGCTAGGGTTTCCAATGGACCTGCCGGGGCTTTGCAAGCAGGCATCATCACCAAAATCCGATTAGAGAACTTCATGTGCCATACTCATATGGAAATTGATATTGGCGACCGTGTTAATTTCATCACCGGACAAAACGGAAGTCAGTCTATCTTTGTCTCTGTTACTCTTTCAATATCATCTGCTCTCTGTTAATCTTTTTTCACATTTGAGTGGTCTTTTTTGTCTTATAGGTGGAAAGAGTGCGATACTTACGGCGTTGTGTATTGCTTTTGGATGTCGAGCAAAAAGTACAGACAGGGCAACGACATTGAAGGAGTTTATAAAGACTGGTTGCAGGTTTGTAGTCATTGGTGTAGATGGTGAAAGTTTGATTCTCAATTATGTGATATCTTTAGTTTGTTTCAGAAATCCAGATATTGTAAGCTTTGTGAAAGCTAATTTTGTCCTCTCTATCGTCTATCTTTGCTTTTCTGCTGTTGCATATCATATATCATATGGATCTAAACCTTGGACATGGGGCTAGTTTTCTTTATTCACACGATCTATGTTTTGATACTATATACTTGTTTCCAGCTACGCCCTTGTTCATTTGGAAATAAAAAATCAGGGAGAGGATGCTTTTAAGCATGGCATTTATGGAGATGTTATAATATTAGAGCGCAGGATTACTGAATCAACCAGTACTAGCGTCCTTAAAGATCAGCAAGGTTTTTGGTTTACTTTCTCCTTCCTCTCTAATCTCTATGATTTTGAATTTTATGTCCATCCTTAAAACTTCATATGCTGGATTGCTGGAAACAAAATCCACCTTTTGATCCTTATCTTTTACTCAACATGTTATATATAACAGGGAAAAAAGTAGCTACCCGAAAAGAAGACATCCGTGAGCTTGTGGAACATTTTAACGTGAGTATCTGCCTAAATGGCTAAATCTCACATGTTATCTTTATTATATATAACCATATTTTTAATCTTATGTACAACTCATATAAAGATCTACTAAGTCTCATACATGTTCTAAGCATCTTGCATTTCCATGTGCAGATTGATGTTGAAAATCCTTGTGTGGTGATGAGCCAGGACAAGAGCCGAGAGTTTTTGCATTCAGGGAATGACAAAGATAAATTCAAGGTCTTTTTTTCATTGACATGTATATAATATTTGGATGTAAAATCTTTATAGGGTTCTTTTTTTTGACATTTTGTTTTTCAGTTCTTTTTCAAGGCTACACTTTTAAGTCAAGTGGATGATCTACTGAAAAGTGTCAAAGACAATCTTGACAAGGCAAATAGTGAGGTTGTTGAGTTGGAAAGGTCAATAGCACCTATAGAAAAGGAATTGAATGAGTTACAAGGAAAGATTAAAAGCATGGAACATATTGAAGAAATTTCACAGAAGGTTCAGTTGTTGACCAAAAAATGTGCATGGTCACTGGTATACGACATAGATAAACAAATCCAAGAAGAAACTGCAAGGATTAAAAAATTTGAAGAGAGAATACCTCAATGTCAAGCTCGAATTGATCAACAAATTGTAAGTAAGAAGAGAGTTCAAATACTTTCTTTATGAATTTTGATTTGTGGGTACTTCTTAAGAACTTATATTGATGTATTTGGTAGGCAAAAGTAGCAGACTTGCAGGATTGTTTAGACAAAAAGAAAGCTCAAAGTGCAGTTATGATGGAAAGTACTTCAAAAGCTAGGAAAAGGAAGAGTGAATTGGAGCAGAAATTATCTTTGGTATGTTTAAAAAACTGACATTAAGTCTTGTATAGATAAAGTGGCTCTGAGTAAAGTGTTGTATACATAAAACTTTTTGTACTAAATGAACTGTCTGAATCTGAGGAAATGACTATTTATCCTTAAGAAATGAAGGTAAATAGCAAATGACTATCTATTCAAAAGCTGTTATAAATCAATGTTTATTTTCTAAAAAATTGAGTTTTCATACTAATAAAAATATCAATTACAAGGCTACCAAGGAGAGGATTGAGTTAGAGCAAGAATATGGCAGAAGAAGGAACAATGTTGCTAAAATGGCTAAACGGATCAAGTTACTTGAGCAACAAATCAATGATGTCAGTGAACAACATATGAAAGACACACAGGTTTTTATTTCTATATCATCTTCACTTGTATAAATATTTAGCAATTCACAATGAACATGGGTATGTAATATCATATCTGGATTTTGTAGGCTGAAGAACATGAGATGGAGAACAAATTGAAGGAGCTTCAAGAAGAGATCAATGTTGCTGAGTCAGATTGCCTAAGGTTTTGTTTGTTTCATGGTTCTTGTGTAACATAGGAGTATATTTAATAAATAATAATTATAATAATTTCATTATGCTTTGTTAATTTTATCAACTTTCAGATTGAAGAATATTGAGGATGATTTATCAGAAAGATTAGCGATTGCAAGAGATGAGCTTAAAGAGATCACTTCTGAGGTATGGAATTGCTTTCATGTATTTCTTTACCAAATTATTTATTTATTTTTTTTCTCTTTCAGATTGATGAGTATGAAAAGAAGATAAGTGATAGTCAACGCCGAATTCGTGACCTACGCCTGAATCAGACAAACAAGGTCTTGTAATTTCTTAATTTAACTAAAAACAACAATTCACATATCTTCATGTTTTATTAAAAATTGTAGCTTTTGATTGTATATATCTTTTTCAACAGGTGACAGCTTTTGGAGGATACAAAGTTACCAGTCTTTTAAAAGTTATTGAGAGGAATCACCATAAGTTCAAAAAGCCTCCCATTGGTCCTTTAGGAGCACATGTGGTCAGTACTAAATTAATAAATAACTAACTAATTAATTATCATCTCTATTGTTCTTATATATTTATATGATGATTTGATTTATAATCACAGGTGTTACTCCATGGTGACAAATGGGCTGTTGCTGTTGAAAATGCTGTTGGAAAATTACTGAATGCTTTCATAGTAACAGATCATAAAGATTCTCTTTTATTAAGATCATGTGCTAGAGAAGCAAACTACCACCACCTTCAAATCATTATATATGATTTTTCTATACCAAGGTATGTATGTTATGTTTCTTTATTAATTTAGGGAACATAAGTTATATGATTATAACAAGATCTGAAAATTAAACTTTGAATGTAGATTACAAATTCCAAATCACATGCTTCCTCAAACAAATCATCCAACTGCTATTTCAGTAATGCAATCCGATAGTCCAACAGTAGTCAATGTGTTGGTGGATGTGGTAAATAATAATGACTTTCACATTTTCTTATTTTTGATTTTTTGAAAAAAAGAAAATAAAATAAATGTTGGTGTGTTTATGTAGGGTGGGGCTGAGAGACAAGTGCTTGTAAGAGACTATGATATGGGAAAAACGATTGCTTTTGATCAAAGGATTCCAAATTTGAAGGAGGTTTATACGTTAGAGGGTCATAGGATGTAAGATTAATATAATTTAAAATTTCTTTTTTTTTTTATTTAGTTAATACAGAATAGTGAAAGTGAAGAGATATTGGGTTTTTTTGTTTGTTTCTAGGTTTTCTCGTGGTTCAGCACAGACGACTTTACCCCCGAATAAGAATGCAAGGAGTGGGCGTCTTTGTAGTTCATATGATGATCAAATTAAAATTTATGAAAGAGAAGCAATCCACATGCAAGAAGAAGCTAAACAAATTCGGGGAAAGAAAAGGACTTTTGAAGAACGTGTTAAGAATCTTCAAGATGAATTTCAAAATGCAAAAGTAAGATGCTTTTTAGGGTAAATTACATTTTTGTCCAAGTTGTTTTCGTGCTAATTTTGTCCTTATTATGAAGTAAGTTTCCTAACAATTTTTATATAACAAGATATGTTAGTAATATATAAGTAAGAATAATATATGTTAGAAAAGCAAGATATATTTATATATGTTGTAGCACATAATTCATTTGACATTATGCATTAAAAATAGGAAAAGTTAAAAAAATCATATGCACATATAAAATCGAAATGTTATAGACCTCAGTTACAGATCTGGTTCATGTGGCGTACTGTTTCTTTTCATAAGTTTGGTCCAAGGGCAAAATGGTCATTCTAAATTTTGTTACAGCTAGGCTAAGACACAGGGACAAAAGTCGTTAGGAAATTTCATAATAAAGACCAATTTTGCAAAAGAACTTTTTTGGGACCAAAATTGCAAAGATAAGCTATACTAAGGGACCAAACATGTTAATATTAGTACTTATGTTTTTTAATCTTTATTTAGAGACAACGGATGAATTCAGAGAAGTGTGTAATGAGCAAGAATCTTGGACTAAAAGATTTGAAGAATTCACTTGCTGCAGAAGCAGAAGCAGCAGCTTCATCCGTATCTAATGTTGATGAGCTCCATCAAGAAGTTTCGGTTTGTTTTCTAAATTAAATTTCCCATTTTACCCCTGTAAAACATTCGTATTCTCAAATCAAATGTCTTAAATTAATTAAACTAATTTCCAGAGATTAGAAAGCGATAAAAACCAATTTGAGATGTCACTTGAGAAGATTCAGGAGAGATTGCAGGAAGCCGAAGCCAAAGCAAATGAACTCAAAGTATCATTCGAAGAGCTTTGTGGTATGCTATTTTTTATTTTTATAACAATTATATAAGAATTACATTTTTATCCTTTTTTCTATCTATACAGAGTCGGCAAAAGCTGACATCAGCGCTCTGGACAAAGCAACGGGTGAGTTGACTCAGATTGAGGAGGATTTACGTGCTGCTGAAGCGGTAATTCACTTTTCTGATGTGATATTATTGCCCTGATTTATGTATATATATATATATATATATATATATATATATATATCATTAATTGTGCTAAATATATTTTGTATAGGAACAACGTCATTATGAAGGGCTTATGCAGCAGAAGGTCCATAAAGGAATTGAAACTGCAAAACAAAATTATAAGGCTTTGGAAAGGGAGCGAAAGGTGTGTAGTTACTTTTATAAGATATATGAAAACCAATCATGTTAAAAATAAAAATACAGGTGAGTTATGAGAAAGCTTCAATCATATGCCCTGAGAGTGAAATTGAGAGTTTAGGAGGATGTGATGACACAAGTTCTGATCAACTCCAAGCCCATCTCACAAGGCTTAAACAGAGACTCCAACAGGAAACCCAAAGACATCAGGAATCCATTGATGAGCTTCGAATGCTGCATGATAAAAAACAAAGAAAGATTATCAAACAGCAGAAAACTTACAAAGCTTTTAGAGACAAACTTTCTGTAAGCAACCCTTTTCTCCCTTTCAGTTCAATTCTTTTTGATTTTATATATAATATGAAATTATTTCATTATTCAGGCAATTCATACAGCTCTTGACAAACGATGGAGCAAGTTTCAGAGGAATGCCACTCTTTTAAAGAGACAGCTGACGTGGCAGTATGTTCTTCCTCCTTTTATCTGTTCAAATTTCTCACTTCTCATATTAATATCTGTGGTTTAGATTTAATGGGCATCTGAGAAAGAAGGGGATCAGTGGGCTCATTAAAGTTAGTTATGAGGAGCAGAAGCTTTCAATAGAGGCAAGTAACTTCACAATTGAAGCTAGCTGATTTTTTGCAATTTTGGTCCCTTATTTGAGGATTTTGTAACCATTTTCTTCTATGCTACCCTTTATCTATTTTTTTATTTTTTTAAATAAAAGTTTGAACGTAGTCTACATAGTTATTGTATTACTTTGAGAAGAAGGGGGTAGTGGGCCCAAAGTAATTCAAACTTATTATAAATAACAAATCTTTATTAAAAAATGAGTTTACATGGGAACATTTTAGGACCAATATTGCAAAATCCACTTAATACTTGAGGACCAAAATAGTAAATATACCTTATAGCCCTAATTTGGTTGGTTATTACTTATATTATTATTTAGGTTAAGATGCCCCAAGATGCAACCAGCAGCAATGTTCGCGACACTAGAGGGCTTTCAGGTTTCCTTTTATCAATTTTTATAACTACATTCGGATAACTTCAGGCATTTTTTTTTTTTTAATAAAATGTTGATATGTGTTTATAATAACAGGAGGAGAGCGATCGTTCTCAACACTATGTTTTGCACTTGCACTTCATGAGATGACAGAAGCTCCGTTTCGAGCTATGGATGAGTTTGATGTCTTTATGGTAAAATTACTTCTTTTTAACCAAATTAATTTAAAAAAAAAAACAAAATGAGTGGGGTATGGTTTTAAGTTTTTACTTTTAATAATTTTTATATTGATATTGCAGGATGCTGTGAGTAGGAAAATAAGCTTGGACACCATTGTGGATTTTGCTTTGGCGCAAGGATCACAGTGGATATTTATTACACCTCATGATATAAGGTAAGATCATTTCTTTATTTACTTACAAAATAAATGTTTTTAACAATTTAGGAAAAAATAAAGAATAGTATTGTCACATTTTATGTATAGAGTTTACTTGAGATGTATATATTTTAAATGCAGCATGGTAAAACATGATGAGAGGATAAAGAAGCAACAAATGGCAGCACCTCGCTCATAAACAAAGCTTTGCTTTTGTTAATGCATTATTCATTATTGTAAACATCACTCACTAACATCACATCTATCTATTCTATCTTGCTTCAAGTTTTTATAACTGAATCTTGGGTTTCTGTATGATATTGTGTTTTTTTTTCTCCAGTGTATGAATGTAGATATTGGCTCTAGTTAATTTTTGCACTGTTATTATGGGTTAGTATAAAATGTAACACGATCCCTATCTATGTTACATAGAGTTTATTCTGCTTGTGAATTGTTTTGCTTACTTGATACTAGGCATCTCATATAACACTGAACATTTAAAAAGTAGTTGATATAAAACTGATTCTTTGACACAAGACACTGTTTTTCATTTTTTTTTCTTTTGACAAAAAAAAAAAATAATAATTTGAATATGTATTTTCCAATTTTATTCAATGTTTGACCTTTTCATTTCCATTTAACAACGTGATAAAACTGATACTATGTTAAAGAAAGTATTTGACTTGGTCAACTTGTATTCCTAGTCTCCTAGGTATAGTTGACGTGTATTCAAGGATTAAGGATCGTTTGCTAATTGCTGATTGGGTTAGAAATATTTACTGAGTCCACATCTGATTGAATTTATATTGTTTGATTATTTTTCTGACCAATCCTGGTAAGTACAAGTCAAATTGTCCCCTTAGTTATTTAGCTAGTGATTTATTTCTACCTATATATATCCATGTACTTTGACATATCAAGCATAGAGGAAAATACAGAGCACTTCTATTTCTATACCAGTCAATGAGACAATTCACTAAATTTTCATTTTTTATTTAGACATGCATTTTCTAGTTTTTTGTTCTAAAGATTTTTTTTTAAACATAGTATTTTCCAACTAAACATGGCAAATTGGGTATCCTAAAAGGGTCTTGGTGAAGTTTTTCAAGTTGAATAAATTTTGAAAATACGATGTTCCATATAGAACAAAAATAATACAGTGCCATAGTGAAAAAATAATAACATAATGTACCATTTGACTTTTTTGATAATCTATTAGTTCAATATTAGTTCATTGTATGATTGAAGTTTGTCAAAAATTTGAACCACGTGAACATCTAATTATTGAAACTTCAAGTGACAAAAGCAAATCAAAACATTATCTCGGGTGACATGTTATATTAAAATTAATGCTCTGTTTGATGCGTATAAATTAGATTATAACAATTTATGGTTTGCTAAGGCCACAAAATAGTTTTTTGAAATTTATAAACTAGCTTATAAGCTAACATTTTGATAAACTATGTGAGACAGTTTATTGGTAAATTAGCTTATAAGTTAAAACTAAACCGTTTATTAAATTTGGTTCAACTACTTTATAATAATAACAAGTAAACAAAAAATCATTTTTCAATTGATCTAACATTTTTATTTTTTATAAATGTAACTTATTTATCAGTAAAATATTTATTTCAAATTTAGAGAAATTTATAACTTGACACTAACATTCAAATAAATAAAAACAATAAAAAAGAGATAAAGATATTGATATTGTAATGTTTTTGACATTCAATATTTGTCTAATTTTGATTGTTTTGAAATTTAATGATATACTTTTTTATATATTATATTCATTTTATTTTGTATATTTAACAAAGTAGATTAATTAGTTAAAAGTAATAAAACTATTATATGCAATATAATTATATAATTAAATATAGAGGCAAAATATACAAAATAAATAATTGCAACGACAATTTATAATTTTCTAAGAGTTGATCTAACATCTAAAAAACTAATATAATAGTAAAAGAAAGGATAATAACTTATCAGATACACATTTTTTTTTATATATTTAGTAACTTATTATGTTTTGTTTTGTTTTGGACAATGTTAGACTATATAAGTTTTATTATTTAATGTTATATAGTTAGTTTGAAAATTGTTAATAATACATATTTTTATATTTTATAGAATAAATACTTATAAATTCGAACAATAGAAATAGTCTACAACAGATATGAGATATATCAATCTAACTCAACTAGATTTTTTATAAAATGCTGCAATTTCTATTGAAATTACACAAAAAAAAAAAAAAAAAAACTTTATTTGTATTATTACTGAAATTCGATAAAAGTTCTTGTTTATCCGGTCTGGTCTAAAGTCTAATATGAAATATTCTAGTTTAATCCAATCTGGATAAAATAAAATCCTATTTTTGTACGCCTTTGATCTAACTCCATCTACTTTCCTACCTTTAATTTTTTATAAAGATTTTCAAAGACATTATATATTCATTCACATTATTATCTCTAATTATCATGGCGCCTTGCATCAACTAAACATTCTTACTTTATTTATAACTAGTTGTGATATCCATGTATTAGATGAATTAATTTAAAAAAAAGTTAAATAATGAATTATTATAATGGAAATATTTTTTATCTTTTAAATTTAAACAAATAATTTAAATAAATACAAAAAACTAATGAGCTTTAATTTTGGAAATTTTGAAATTAGAAAGTGAATTTATTAATGAAATTAATATCTATTTATTACTACATTTATTATAATTATTACATTAAAATATTATATGAAAATTAATAAAATATAAAAACTCATAAAATGACGTATGTTGGGTCATATGGATTGCATTATTTAGTCCATGTTTTGTATAGCGAGTTAGGCCTGTCCACCCGGTTAATTTATTATTAGAATTTTACTATTTAAAGTGCATGCATGCACCATATCTTGTAATTTGTCGAAGTTGTAAATCCTATACGATCTTTATAGTAGCAGTTCTTCATCGAGCTCTTCTAAAGTTGTGCTTATTAATCATTCGGCACAACTTTGATCTTCATTCTGTTTTTTGATTCTTTTACCTGTTTGTATATAATCTATCATTCAAGTTTTATTCTTAACAATTGGTATGAGATATAACATCCCATTTATTAGATGATTAAATGGATAAAAATTTATAAGCGAATAGTAGCCCTAAAACCCATAATATTTAGCGGGTGTTGGTTTCGGGGAGCTAAATTATATAAATTGGGTTTTCGGGGGTTAAAGTGTAGTTTCGGGACTTATTTTGCAAAGATTTTCAGTAGTGAGGGGGTGTATGATATTATTTCAACTTACATTGAATAGATTCTTGGGGGCAGGGACTAAATGGTAAATTCTAGACCTAAATTGAAAAGGGTTTTTGTATAGGAAGGGCCGTTTGGTAATATTTGGATTAAATTTGAAAGAAAATGGAGAAGGAGGGGCCATTTCCATCATCATGGGCTGAAGTTGTATGAATCGGGTATACAAACTTGTCACCCTTCCAGAACCCTAACCCTAGGGGTATCTTCAGCCGCCACCTACACCATCCTTGTCCCTCCACTCCTCCAGTCACCGTATGGCCACCGTGAGCCCGGATACCGCTGTCGCCATGCTCCTTGCTGCAATGAACTGCCGAAACCTACCACCACTTGTTGTTGCCAACAATAGAATAAGAGCGCCAGATGGTGAGTGACCGATGTTGCCTCTACCTTCTTCGTTAATAGCGAACTCCTACACCTCCTTCGTTATTCGGTTGTTCCTTGCGTCCATCGCCATCGTCGCTCCAACGACTATCATATGCTGACATTATTCTCTCAGACCACCGCATATCACCATAAGAATGACTGCACTGTGCGTGTTTAAGAAGATATTACAGGCGTGTGTAGG
The DNA here is from genome assembly GCF_052625555.1 of Lactuca saligna. Classification (NCBI taxonomy): domain Eukaryota; kingdom Viridiplantae; phylum Streptophyta; class Magnoliopsida; order Asterales; family Asteraceae; genus Lactuca; species Lactuca saligna. The sequence continues at coordinate 52,939,023 of NC_136425.1, forward strand.
TGAGATGTTGGCTGGAAAACGTAAGAAGACCACCATGGCAGCCAACCATGGTGGCTGTCGCTGGGAATGCTCTTCTGTCGCCGTAAGTGTTGTTGCTGCCGCCATGCTACCCTATTCTGCCGCCACTAGCCACCGTGAAAGATGGTTGTGGGCGTGTTGTGTTTGTGTTCGTGTGTTGTGATGATATCAGCTCCACCCGACACCTAAAGAATGACCGATCCTTAGATATAACTCAAAATATCTCAACACCCTCCCTTAGGGTCAAATTTGGTTAAAGACAAAAGTCAAGCTCAAGGTCTACAGTCTATGTTTCACACACCATGCTGACTTGACAACACGCCGTGTTTCGCCATCATCCAAGTAGTTGGGGAAAACCCCAGACAACACGCCATGTTGACTTGCAAACATGTCATGTTTTCCTGAGTTCCAACAACTTAACTCATAAAGATACCTTCTTCGACTCTAAGAGCTCCAAAGGCCAAATCTAGACCAAAACGAGGTTTAGAAGGGTAAAGTTTCCAACTTTACCCATAAGGACTACCAAAAGGGTCCAAAACCCAAACCCTAAGGCTTAATAGCACAAAGCTTAACCAATAAGCACTTAACTCTTAAAGACATAACCCCAAAACATAGATCTGACCTCCTTGAGCTGGAAAACAATGTAAAGTTACTTAATGCATGCATGTAACCAAAGTTTCTCATAAATTTTGCACCTTTATGCTCAAGGAGTCCAATATAACTCAGATCTGGAATAGCAAGCCCATAAAATGACTTCACTCACTCATCAATCCAAAAGGGGCCAAAAGTATAACAAAGCACAATATGAAGAGATCTAAGCATTTATAAGTCAAGGTTCAAACTTGATACCTTAGAAAGCTTGCACAAAAGAAGATGATTTTGGATCCAAAGCCTTTCCACCAAGTTGGACAACTTCAAGATCCCCTCTTTCTTCACAAGGACCAAACATGAGCACCAAAAGCTTCTCATTAGCTCAAGAACACCACCAAGAGATTTAAAGATCGATTTTAGGGTTTTAGTAGCAAAGGAGGTTGGTAAGGAGGCTAACCATTAAGAGTTAAGACCTTTAAATAGGGTGCAACACCCTAAAAATTAGGGTTTCCCCAGCAGCCCCTAACACGCCGTGTTAAGATACAAACACGTCGTGTTGGTCCAATAAAATCCGCTGCCTATCACCCTACCGACACGCCGTGGTGAGGCTTCACCATGCCATGTTCAAAAGGAATTACGAAAACATTTGGAAATAATTTCATACCTAGAATCGAGTGTTACAAGAATGATGCAGTCTCCGAAATGGACGAAATTCGCATAGTGTACGTAGATGCTAAAACTATACATCCCTTCGTGATCATCTGCGATATTATTTTGTCTACTCGGGACTTTTAGGGGGTCAAAATGACATTTTTTGGCTTTAGGGTGGCTTGCAAACTTTTCGAGTAGAATGATGCAGTCTCCAAATTGGACGAAATTCGCACAGTGTATGTAGATGCTAAAACCAGACATTGCTTTGTGATCACCTGCGATATTATTTTGGCCATTCGGGACTTTTTAGGGGGTCAAAATGACATTTTTTGGTTTTGGGGTGGCGCGCGAACTTTTCAAGTAGAATGATGTAGTCTCCGAATTGAACGAAATTTGCACATATATGTAGATGCTAAAACTATACATTACTTTGTGACCACCTGCAATGTTATTTCGAAAATTTGGGACTTTTTAGGGGGTGAAAATGACACTTTTCAATTTTGGAGTGGAGCGCGAATTTTATGAGTAGAATGATACAGTCTCCGAATTAGACAAAAATTGCACAGTTTATGTAGATGTTAGAACTATACATCACTTTGTGGTGAAGCACAAATTTTAACTAAAGTAACATAGTACAAAACACATCCAAAAAACTTGTTTGTAATCCGAAAACTAAAAACTGGACCATTTAATATTGTTCATCATATTTAGGACTTAAGACTAAGATTTACATTATTTTTTATGAAATTTTAACAAGAAATGTGGACATTAAAAGTTGACAGCTAACCTGATACAATGTAATCTTCTCCGACTCCGAATTGGTATGAATCGGATTTTGTCCCGTCGAAATCTTTGATAGAATCTGAACTGGTATACCGATTGCAATGGACCACATTTCAAATTTTTGGTTAACATGAGAGACCAAATATTTAGCCGCACTGGGGTTTTTGCCAAGAAAGAGGCACCTGTGAACTTTGTGACTGACCCATTGGAATGTAGATCAACACTTAGACCAACTGGTGTTTTAGTATTTGGATGGATTGGAGGAAAACATGTATGCATGGATCTAACTGGGGTTTCCCCTCTTGTGGGCTTGGTAGTGGAGTTTTCACTGTGGGGCAAACTACTTTAAAAACTGCATCAAGCAAAGTGGCAAAACATGAGAAAGCGTGCATGGAAAATCAACACACGTTTATATCCTTTACATTTGATACTTTCGGTTTCCTTGCGTCAGAAGTTGTGAAGTTACTCAATAGAGTCCAACGGGTCATGTATAATAATGTTATGACTCCAAGATCCATAGATGTTGTTTTTAAAATAAGAGTAAATTACTGAAATCGTCTCTATGGTTTGATCAAAATTTCATGTTTGGTCCTAACTTTTTTTTTTGCACTTAGATCATCCCAGTGGTTTGATTTTGTTACGTTTTTCGTCTCTTACATACATCAAATTAGGGATCAAACGTGTAATTTTGACCAAACCATAGGGATAAAAATCGCAACAAAATCAAACCATAGGGACGATCCGAGTGCAAAAAAAAAGTTAGGGACCAAACGTGAAATTTTGACCAAACTATAAGAAACCATAAGGACGGTTTTAGTAATTTATTCTTAAAAAAATTAGTTTTGTTATAAAAAAAATGGTTGCGATACAGTTTGTTGTTCATTTAGCCGCTATTTTTATGTAAATATTTGTTATGAATTTGTTTATATGAAAGTTGATTTAACCAAATAAACGAACTGGTATATCGAACTTCTGTATGTAAAATAATCCATTTGGAAAGAGTTGGCAAAATCCATAAATTGAGGAAAACTTGATCATTGATAATTCACAAAATCATGTGTCCCAAGAAAATAATATACAAAATATTAAATAAAGAATATTGGGACCCACATAAAATGGCCGTTGCCCGTTGGCTGCAAACTCGATTCAAAAATCCATAAATCGAGAAGAAAAAAGCAGCTCAAATCCCTCAACACAGATTCAAGAAAAAAGCCACCAACTGATTCACACAAAAATTAGCACACTAGTTCTAAAGATCTTTGAATCAGATGTGAAGTGGAGAAGAAGGAACAAGTTTCCAATGTCGTCGTGTTCTGTGGAGAATCAAAACCCTAACCATTCTTCCCCGTTAAATTGGTCCAACCTTTGGTTGAAGAACAAGAAAGCTCTTGATCATGTCTCTTCAACTATCCGCCGTCGTTCGTTCTACAGAAAACCCCCACCCCCACCCACTCCTCAATCACCACCACCGCCACAGCAACCACCACCACCGCCACAGCAACTACCATCGGAAGTGACCGTTGTTCCTCTTTCTCCCCATTTTCAACAAACCCATAACAACGAAACCCTACTTCCTGATTCCCCCGAAGTAGTCCCCTCTCATGATTTCATTTCCCTCCTTTCCGATGAAACACTCCTGCAAATTCTCTCCAAACTTCCTGACAGATCTCAAAGGAATTCGAATTCTTTGGTCTCCAAATCGTGGTTCAATCTCCAAGGTCGTTTGGTAAGGTCAGTTAGGGTTTTCGATTGGAGTTTCCTTACATCTGGTCGTATGTTCACGAGATTCCCTAACCTCATTGACATTGATTTACTTCACGGAAGCGTAATTTCTAGCAGCCATTTAAAAAGCTGTGGTCTCTCTTTAGGCCGTGAATTTGGCCCCTTCTGCATCGATTCCGATGTCTTTTCACCAAACAACCATACTTTCCGACCTGTTAACGAAGTAGATTCTGTGTTGAAATCTTTAGCTACCGCATACCCCAATCTTCAACGACTTGTACTCCTAAATTCTTCCGAGGTTGGGTTACTAAGTCTTGCAGAAGGGTGTCCGAATTTACAAGAAATGGTTTTGCATCACTGCCATGATCAGATTCTGCATGGGATTGCGGGATTTACAAATCTGCAGATACTGAAGTTGATTGGAACCATTGACGGATTCTATTCCTCTTTGGTTTCAGACATAGGGTTAACAATTCTTGCTCAAGGGTGTAGAAGGTTAGTGAAACTTGAACTCAGAGGATGCGAGGGGAGTTATGATGGAATCAGAGCAATCGGACAATGTTGTCAAATGCTAGAAGAACTCACCTTCTGTGATCATCGAATGGATAATGGGTGGTTATCAGCTCTTTCCTACTGTGAAAATTTGAAAACTTTAAGGTTAGTTTCATGTAAAACCATCGATCAAAGCCCTGGACTTGATGAACACTTGGGAGCTTGTAGATTGCTTGAAAGATTACAATTGGAAAGGTGCAGATTGTGTGAAAAGCAAAGTCTGAGAGCACTTTTTCTTGTGTGTCGATCTGTTAGAGAAATGGTTGTAAAAGATTGCTGGGGTTTGACAGATGGCATTTTTCTCAATGCCAATTTATGCAGGTAGTTTCTTGTTTTCTTGATTTCTTAATTTTCACTACTTATCTTCTCATAAAAAAACAACTTTTTTTTTGTGTTATTTGATGTTGATACAAATTATGATTGTGTGTTGATAGGAGGGTTAAATTTCTGTGGATAGAAGGATGCTCAAGGGTAACAACAGAAGGTTTAGAATCTGTTGTCCTTTCTTTGAAGGAGCTTGAAAGCTTGAAGGTGATATCGTGTAAAAACATGAAAGATGATGAAGTGAGTCCTGTGCTTTCTATGTTGTTTTATAGTCTTAAAGACTTGAAATGGATGCCTGATAACGGATCGGTTCTCTCAACGAGTCTTGTGGGGTCCGGAATGGGTAAACGAGGGGGTAAGTTCTTTAAAAAGTTGCAAATTTGAACATGTGATTTAAGACTTTTGTTGATTGTAAAGATTATGTTGTAGCACTTGCACTTGTTGTGTATTAATGTGTATTAATTACTAACTTGATAGAATTCTTGTTGTATGAAAGAATGTCAATGCTTTATGCAATTACTACCTTTTTGGTTTTCTTTTGTTTCTGTATTAGGTTATGTCTGACTAAAGTGACTAAATGGATGATGACTCTTGTATATATAAAGTATAATAAACTATCTGGATGATAAATGAAAATATGTTTCTTTCCTCGTGTTTCCTTCCTTAAAAAAAACCGGAGAAGATGGTGTTAAGAAGGTTCCTTTGATGGTAGGGGTATTTTTGTAAATGGTGATGGATGGATGAGTAAAGCTTTCATTTCTAACTTAACAGTTAACACACAAAGTAAAGTCATGTATCTATAATATTAGTAATATTTAGAGATTGACAATTTCAACTCATTCAATGGATAAAATTAGTGGTTTTTAAATATATAAAAAACATATCAAACAGGTGGGAAATGGCTTAACGTGTTTTCAAATGTTTCTAACTACGAATCATCTTATTTAAAGAAAATAAAGTATTATTAAAAAAATATATTATTTTTAATATGATTCATGTGTTATAAAGACAAAAAAATACATAAAACATGTTAATCAAAACTTGTTATAATCCATCCATATTTTAATTGTTATTTATTATTGTATGTAAAGGTGACAATGATATATTAACCATTCTGGTCAAAATGTAACTCAAAATACATATGTAACGCAAAATACATAGGATTGTTTTTGGAAAAACTAGCTTGTAGCTGGAAGTAGCTTTTATTTATTTATATAGAAATATTTGATAAAAATAGTTGTTATCTTTTAAATATATAAAATTATTTACAAACAAAAACGTTCCAAAAACTACTCGAGGTAATTTTGAATTCGAAGGTTATTGTATAAAATAAAAAATAATATCTCCAACCGCCAAATATATTTTTTTTCGAGTTTTTCATTAAAAACTAAAAAAAAAATCAAGTTTTTAAAAACTCCTTTCCAAATACGTAAGAATAAAAAAGTCTTTTCTTCAAAAAACTGGGGAAAGAACAAATGCGTATACCATTTGTAGAGTGTCACAATCATCGAATTGAAGGGAGAGCTTCGCTTTTTGTGCAAATCTCATTCCTTTGTCATCATCTTCTTGATGATCGATAAGAGGTATATGCAATTCACGCTCCTCTGATCGCTAATTTTCAGTGTTCGCCGTTTGATTCTCTGCAGCTGCACGGATATAGAGGGACGATGAAGAAGGATAAATCAGTAGTAACAGAGAACCCTAGCGGAAGTGGTGTAGCGAAAGCATCTTCATCGAATAGGCTGTTTGTACGAGAAGAAGAAGACTCAGAGAGAAAACAAACTACTTACGACTTCCCCTTGCCAATTGTTACTCGTAATGGTTCCTCCAAATACGATTTCGTCAAGGTTTGATTCGTTCACGTTGATCCGATTTCTGCGTCCTGATAAGATACGTTTTGAGTTGCAATTTCGGACCTTGCAATTTTCAAATGAAAACTGATACGAATGTTCTTGCAAATTTGTACCCAAACTGATCAGTACTTGTTATAAATTAGAAGGTGGCTGGATACGAAACTACTCCATTTCTTAATCTTTCCAGTAAAAACAACGAAATAGGTGTTTGGAATGAAAACAGTCCCAAATGAAATCAACTTGAAATTCAAAGAGTAAACAATATCTGATATCTCACAGTTTGAGTTAAAATGTAGCATTTTCGAATGAAGAAGTACTATATCAACGTCCTGGGTTATGCACATGATTTTATTATTGGCTGAGTTTTGTTTCATTGATTTCAGGTGAAAGTATGGTTGGGTGATAATGCTGATCACTACTATGTCCTCTCAAGATTTTTGCTTAGCAGAATGTTGACTGTTACTAAGGTTCGGCCTTCAACCCATGGTTTCTTACAAGGTTCAATCCACATGTCTAATCGGAAAATTGTTCACCATTTCATCTTGATTAATGATAATCAAGAATGATAGGTCCAATAGAAAAAGCTAAAATAAACTTTCAGTGTCCTAGAAATAGAGAAAAGAAGAATTACCTGTGGATGAAAAAAAGCATGCACCTACCACCAGTGTTTATACTTATGTTATATTTTAAGATAACCTTAAATTCAAGATTATCATGCTTTATTTTCAGATTCCTAATCATACTGCTCTCAAAATTGCACTTGAACTCAAGAAGTTGCTGGTAGACAATAGCCTTCTTGATGTGTATGTCATCATATTCCATCTTTTGATTGCTATCTTTTGTTGCTTCAAATATCTCATTTTAGTTGTTCTGCAGCTCTCAATCTGATCTGGAAACTAATTTGTTTAAGGTAATATATCTGCAAGATCCATGTTTTTCCTATATTATGCTACTTTATCCATTGACTGAATTACAAAGTTCTGATTGACCTAAAACTTCTGCATGAAACTTCATTGCTTATCTCTATTTCCAGCTCATGAAATGGCATGGCTATGGGCAAGAGTATATAAGCCATTACAGGATGATGACAAGGTAAAATGAAAGAGTATGAAATAAATAGACTTGGTGAGTGTTTATAATTAGTTGATTTTAATCTAACATTCTTTCATAATTTACATCCTCCGTAGATTTCACCATCAAAGGGTACCACTGGTCATTCTTGTAAGTGGAACAGCATGTGTTGGAAAGTCTACAATTGCTACCCAACTTGCACAAAGGTTAAACTTGCCAAATGTATTACAGGTGAACCCTTTTACATAATGTTTTCTTTGACAAACTTATGTGCATAAAAGATCCATAAACTCCAATAGGATTGACATTCATTATTCATGAATCTTTGATATATGATGACAGACTGATATGGTGTATGAATTGCTAAGGACTTCAACAGAGTAAGTAAACTATCCATACTTTCTTTTTCCTCCCATAATCTGTATGATACATATAACTTATGGTCTTTTTATTACTTATTAACTCAGTGCACCATTGGCATCTTCACCTTTATTGGCACGCGACTTTAGCTCCTCTGATGAGTTAATAACTGAGTTTTGCAGAGAATGTAGAATAGTCCGAAAAGGTATATTTATAAATACAGATAATAATGGAAACATGTCCATAAGTTGTATATGTTCATGTTTTGAGTTTTGACATAGGTTTGGCTGGTGATTTAAAGAAAGCAATGAAAGATGGAAAGCCAATCATTATTGAGGTATTTCATATCAACACAAAGATTCACCTTTTTGAGTTATGAAACAGAAAATAAAATGTTTATGGTTGTAGGGAATGCATGTGGATCCAAGCATATACCTAATCAATGATGGAAATACCAACAAGAATGCTGAAAAGATGAATAAGGGTCCTGAAATTATTCCTGAGAATATTACAAGTTAGCTCTTAATTCGACCTCCTGCATTATTTTTATAGTTTTTTTTTTTTTTTTTTTTTTTTAATTCTAATTGGTTGTTTGGCTATTCAGGTAACAGTGTAAAAGATCAAGCAGTGGACAGAAAGGCTATTCATAAGAGAGAAAAATCTGGAGCCCCAGAGCCAGTTGTAATTCCTATTGTCCTAAAGATGGCTGAGTTTGATCATAAGGTGAAAACATTTTAACTTTTAATTCCATCCACAACATTATGAAATGTACATTTGATAGATACATCACTTTTTTTAAATATTCTTTTTTGTTTTTATTCTTGACTTCCTATCATCTACAGGCATTACTAGAAGAGTGGATATCTACACGTAAATTCAGCAGATATCCAATCAAGGTAGAATGTTTCTTTTTCTTTTAACTTATTTGTAATTATATAAGGATGCGTCTTTTAACTTATTTGTGAACATTTTCAGGATAAAGACAAACTGATTAGCAACCTAAATACCATTCAAGATTATCTGTGCTCTTTCACATCACAAGTACACTAGTTTTTCTCTTAACCTAACGACATCTTTTTTTGGTCAACTTTTCATATTTTTATTATTCATGTTAACAGGGCTCAGAAGTAGCCAACATATCCGCAACAACTTTCCCCCAAACACTGGACTGGCTCCATAATCATCTTCTTCAGGTAAACATCAGTTTCCATTCATGTTTCTTATCAATTAGTTCTTAAATATTTTGTCATGTTATTTATGTTTATCCAGCGTATTGAACAAGGTATATCCTCTGCCTCTAAAGAAAATGTTGGTCAACATGATGAAACGTAGATTGGGCATTTCACACGGTTGACTTTTCATCTCCATAGTTAATGTTACAATAAAGACTCGAACTTTGTCTGATTTACAATGATACAAAAATGGTGACACGTGTACATTCATATAGCAAATATATGGTTCTTAAAAGTGCCACTTGGGTCTGGTTTCTTCTTCTTTTTCTGTCAAATCTCTGTACTGATACCATTCTCCTCCCACCTTACCAACCGGAAGTGGGGCCCGGACAAAAATCTCAACAGGTTTAGGAACATGAACATCTAATGATATCTCCATATCCTTTTCTTCCACTAAATTTGACCCCACTTCTTTGACCATTTGACCAAGACCAACTGGTTCAACTGTTATCCACCCAAGACCCGAGATTGCCACATCACAAGCAGGTCTATAAAATGATAGTCTTTTAATGCCTTAAAAATATAAAACTCAATAGATGTTACAAAAATATAAAATTCAATGATGTTTAAATACATACCTTTGTGTGTCATCGAATCTTATTTGTAATTGGCGAATAGTCTCGAGTCCTGTCCAAGTTGCTACTTGTTCTCCACTTGGTGGTGTTAAAGCAACTCCTACTTCTTTCTACACATGTTATACAAGATTCTTCAATTTTTAACATAATGTTTAGCACAATACATATGTTTAGTCAAACTATACCTTGTAGAATTGTTCTGCTTTATTTGTGGGTAGAATTTGAAGCTTTAGGGCTTTGGGTCCATAAAATGTTAAACATGTTTCCGGAAGGACCTGAAGAATAGAAATAAAACATTAAAAAAATGTAAAATGAAGAATAAATAAAACATTAGAAGGTTAAAATACCTTCAAAATATCGATTCGAACGAGGCCTCCCCAAAATATGGAAAAACCAGTTAAGTCGTTAAACTCCATTTTCTCACTTACCCATTGATCCAAGACTACCTGTTTCTGTTAAATCCAAGAAATAGCAACATACTTTCACTTTCACTGTTATATAGTTTCAAAACAGAAGTAAATGAAAGTACATTGCTATTAAAAGAAAGGAAAACATAACATACTGTAAATGATTGACCTCTGAGTCGACTCCTGGGAGCAAGAGCAGGTAGATCTTGTGAATGAATCACAGCAGCTTGCCTATGATGGAGATGAACTCCAGGTGTGTCATATAATTTCTGAATGAATGAATTATCCAACAATTTAAACTTTTACAAAAATGGCCCTTCTTCATTTATGATTTATTATAATTCAGTAAAAGTTGAAACAAAATGACATGCATACCCCTCCTCCAAGGAAAGCGTTAATTGGAATTGGACCAACTGTGGTTCCAGGAACAGCAGATTGTATTGGTTTATATTTTCTTGCCATTGCAGCAACCGGATCTTTATTTGAAAGCATCTCTGTGTATGTTAAATTGGTCATTAACATAAATATATCTGCAACATTCGCTTGCTTTATAATTTTTTTTTTTTTTTTTTTTATCATACTCCAAAAATTAACTTACTCAATAATGCATTGATAAATGCAGATTTCCCCACATTAGCTGCTCCCTGAAGAAACACAGAAAATTGTCACTTTTTTTAGTAAAAAAAAAAAAAAATAGCATTTTGTTTTGGCAGTTTAAGAAGTTAATTTTGTGGGTCCCTTGTACTGAATAACTAACCAGAATGTACACATCCCGCCCCTGCAAAAATAAAAAAGTGTATTATGTATCTTTTTTCAACATCATTTATCCAAACAACACTTGATTAAAAAAAAAAAAAAAAAAAAGAGGAAAGGGGATCTTACCTTCTTTTCCTTCTGAATTTCAGAGATAACTCCAGCAAGTCCAACCAATGACTTTGAACTTGTCATGTGGACACTTAAAACACTAAAAAAAAACAATATATGGGTGTTTCTTTTTCAATTAATGTAGAAGGATTGACTTAATAGAGAAAATTCAGAATGAAAACAGGGCCTTACTTAAGCTTCTTTTTCATGGTGGCTTCCACAACCCAATCACCAACACAATTAAAATCTGTCCCTTTTGGAAGAAGATCAACCTTCATCAACATTTAATACAAAAAATCAGCAACGAGAATAAACCAAAAAATGGAGAAAAGCGAAAGAATATTCACCTTAGTCACAACTAATATAATTGGATTTGCTCCAGCAAGATCACGTACATGAGCCAAAAAGCTGCCATTGAAATCCACTATATCAACCTAAAAAGTAATCAACCATACATACAACAATTCACCATTAAAGCTATTTACAGATTATGATTCTACAATTGAAATCCTCACCAGTTTTACAATCAAAGCCTTTTCATGGCGTAAATGGCGTAACTTTTCTCTAAGCTCCTCCGCAGTAACAAACTGTTTTCCACCGGCGTAACCTCCATTTCCGCCCACCGCGGTGACCATATGCCCATGAGATAACAGGCGGCACCTCCCACAAAGAACTGTTCTAAGCTGACGATGTTTCTTCTTCTGCAATTACACTAAAAATAATCAGTTATATGAAACAAACAATTGTCCGAACACAAGTACCCAAATTTCAATTCTTATACCAGTTCATATGTTTCCGGGTCAACATAACCCGGGGCATCCAATTCTGAAATCTGCAACGGGGCTCCACACCCGTAACAGCTGTAAGTTGATGTCGAAGTAGGTTTCAAGGAACCATTGATTTTCTCTTTCTTCTTCTTCTTCTTCTTTTTCTCAAGAACGAGAGCTGAAGCTGCTAAGTATTGTTGTCGTTCAAGGAAGATATCGCCTCGGGTCGGGGCGGCAGCTCCGGTTCCTTGTGATTCAGGTGCAGAGACTGATAATTGGGTTTGAGATGGTGGTGGATTTTGTTGTTGGGACTGTGAATTAATGGGTTTGCAAATGATTATGGTTCGACTCGAATTGCAGAATTTCAGGGTTTTGAAATGGTGAGGAAGGAGGGATGTGGAGAAGGAGGTGAGGGAGAGGGTTTTAGGAATCATTATCGGAATCAGAAATGTTGGAGTGGGTTTTTTCGAGCTAAAAACGTTTTTGAGAATCTTGTTGGCTTTTATGGCCCCTTTACTTTTATTTATTTACGTTTTTGCCCCTTAACTTTAGTCCTATCAATAGTGTTGCTCGAATATTAATCTATTTGGCTTGTTATTTCTCAAATGGAAAAATACATTGTTATGAAAAAATTATTTAATTAAATAAAAAAACTCCATGTGTATAGCTTATAATTTTACAAGCAAAATGAAAAGATTCATGGTGAAAGAGTTTCCACGATAGCTTGTTTGACTTTGACAAGCTTATTGATCCAAAAAAAAAAAAAAAACTCTCAATAAGCTTTTATTATGGATATTTTTAGTATTTTGAAGTTTATAAGATATATTGAAAAATAACAACGCACTTAAAAATGATTGAGAGAAAAATTAAATAAGGGCATATATGTAAAAACTATAAGGTTGAAAAAAATAAAAATGGGAAATGTTCTTTTCATTTACATTTTATATTGAGTGTTGTGTTGTAAAGAAACTATGTTATGCAATCAAAACATCCTAAGTATTTATTAACGGTGTCACACCGTAATAAGTTAATAAATTATTAGTTGTATTTAGATTGTGTTTGACTCGTTACTTGAAAAAAATAGATTTTAATTGAAAATCTACTTCTCGAAAATCTACTTCTAACTTCTCGTTTGATAATACTATGAGGTACCGTATGAAGATGGGGAAATATGGGGAAAATGAGTTAGGAAGTTAATTACCTATTATCCGTGTTCATATATTAGCAACTTCTTCTTTTTTGTATATAATAAAGCAACTAACTTATTTTAACTGTTTAAATTACACCAATATTATCGGCTAATATCTGTTTTAACCGGTAACTCAAATGAAAAATGACTTAGGAGGGTAACTACCTCTTATCCGTGTTCACATATTGACAACTTCTTATTTTTTGTACATAAGAAAGCAACTAACTTGTTTTAACTGTGTAACATCCCAAAAATCATGACAAAAAAATTTCTTTTTAATTTAATACTAAAACCATAATTGTCAAACCATTAATTTAATACTCCGGCATTGGGCCCCGCCTGGCATCGAGCCCCGCTCGGTATACAAATATGTCTCTCTTAGGCCCCGTCTGTCTCCGGGGCCCGCCCGTTAAACACATACAATCCTATAACATGCTAACACATAAAGAAACATACTCTACTGTATCCCTGTCCTAAGAAACATACCCTGATAATAATGAGATACAGAACATCGTTTGTACTCAGCTAGTGATGAGATACGGGAGCTTGCCCACACTCACCTCTTTACCAGGCATATACAAGTATCACACATACAACAAGTATAATCTAACATGAAAACATTCCTCAGGCACCCGCCCGACATCAGACCTTGGTCTGGAATAACATACTAGCAAACAATGCTTATGGCTAACCCCCGAGTCTTCCTACTCATAGACTACATGGGCTGGCATTATGGCCTTAGACCCATTCACACAGTGAGGAGACTCACCTTGCACTGTTAAAGCCCTGGCTGGAACTAGCTGAGTACGGACGAAGTTCTGTATCTCATTATTAGCAGAGTATGTTTCTTAGGACAGAGATACAGTAGAGTATATTTCTTTATGTGTTAGCATGTTAGATGATTGTATGTGTTTAGCGGGTGGGGCCCGGAGACAGGCGGGGCCTAAGAGAGACAAATATGTATACCGAGCAGGGCTCGATGCCAGGCGGGGCCTGATGTCGGGAGAGGTCCGATGATGGAGTATTAAATTAATGGTTTGACAATTATGGTTTTAGTATTAAATTAAAAACGAAATTTTTGGTCATGATTTTTGGGATGTTACACAGTTAAAACAAATTAGTTTATTTCTTATGTACAAAAAATAAGAAGTTGCCAATATGTGAACACATATAAAAGGTAGTTACCCTCTGTAGTCATTTTCCCTTTGAGTTACCGGTTAAAATATGTATTAACCGGTAATATTGGTATAATTTAAACAGTTAAAACTAGTTAGTTGCTTTATTATATACAAAAAAGAAGAAGTTGCTAATATGTGAACACGGATAAGAGGTAGTTACCCTCCTAAGTAATTATCCCGGAAAATATGCAAAGAAGACAATCCCCTATGCAATGCCCCACACTTACACCTCCTTTGTGGGGGAATTGAATGGCAACCAACATCTATTTTCTCTCTTCTATTTATTTTTAATGCTATATTTTTAAAAGTTAGATCCAAATGAATTCAATATGAATCCACTGAAAAATAGTATTTTGGTACAAATTGATCATGTCCGGTTTGAAAAAAATGGTATGTTGATTTTCAGTAACATTAACTCTTAAGTTAATTAATTTTTAACGAAATGTTCTGATTTTAATGGTATTTGTTAAATGTTTTTATTCTGTAAACTAATATTGTTTTTATTTCTATTTAAACACCAAAAATAAAAAGGGGAGGGGAGGAAGGAGAGATCATTCCCTAGGTAAACAAATATGGTGAAATGTGTGTGTGTCTCAAATACTTTTTTATAAAACCAACTTATAAGCCATAATCATGAGTACCTCATTTGTAGAATTCACAGAACAGAGCATAAACCACAACAAACATAATAAGCTAATAAACACTTTAAATAAGCAAATTTCAAACACTCCCTTACTAGATAAAATCATGTCCACATTTAGCTCATTAATTAAAAAAACAAAACAACAATTTAGTCATTAAACCCCAACCAAAAACATAAGATGCTAGACATCAATCCAAGGGTAAAAACTAAAATGAAGTTCATACTCATAGTTTCATACTCCCTCCTCCTATCAAATAACAATTATAAAACCATAAAAATAACCATATTTAATTATGTATGTAGAAGCAAAACCAGCTTCATACTTATAATGCTCGATATCATAGAGGTTGCATCTCCAAATTGGTATGATGTTCATGTCCATTCACAGCTGATGATGATGATGATGACTCTTGATTATTATCACCACCCGAATTCATCTGCTGAACAGGAGGAGCATTAACAAGAGTCATTGGCATCACAAAGTTATCAGAAAGCCTTCCCTTCATCTCCCTATGTTCTTGACACAACGCACACCAATGCATACAACAATGCACCAAACACGGATCACATGGTGAATTCTGCAAATTCAAAGAAACTAAATACATTACATCATATAGCTTCAAATAACTAACTACATTACAACAAGGGCATTCATGTCTCTTTTTTACCTTAAGATGGTATTTCTTCTGCAACATTTGTCGAACAATCCCAGTGTAAATACCACACATCCACCAACTAAACAGCAGCCCTTCACAAATGAGAAATGATGTTCTTGGGTCAATAACTCCATGCAATGCTGCTGTTGTTGCAGCAAGTGCAAGACCTCCTTCAATGAAAATTGCATGAAGAACACATGGAGTTGTTGTAGAGCCATAGTCGTCTCTTAGGGTTTCATAATTGCGCCCAAATAGAACACATGGACAAAAAAGTCCTGTCCAGCCTGAACATATAGCAATGTAAAAGGGAAATCAGATGAGATTTATATATATGTTGTGTAGTGTGGTGTAGCAATTTGGTTTGAGAGAAAAGCTTACAGCTTTCTGGATCTTCTGCACAAGCAAATATACCAGTTGTCCATGGCTCAACAGCAGGAGGCTCAAAGCTCTCAGGTAATGGTTGTCCACATTCATTGCACTTGCGCACATTTAACTGTAAATTAAGTGAGATTAAAAGGATGTGAGGAATTTGTAGAAAGAAATATGTCATATCTTAAGAAAAGAAGTAAAGATTTATCCTGAATTAAGTTGATTTGGATAAGAAAGATCTAAATCACGTTGCCACACAAAAAAAAGCCCTAAATTTTGAGTTTTGTGAAGAGGTTTACTTTTGAAGTAGTATGAAAGTAAAATTTCAAGGATTAGAATGCATCCAGATCTCGAAACATGCTTCAGAATTTCTAAGAACTAACAGAACTTATACAAGTAATTGAAATTGGTTGATTGTATTCTTCCGAACAAAGGGTTTGTTAAGCTAACAAGTGAGTACGTTCATATCAAGCAATGTCCATAGCTCCATACCACGTAATCACACTCATCGTACTTAAAATCCGAAAAGCCCTAAAGTTAATTGATTAAACGTTGAACGTTATCCGGATCGGTCAACTAACTACAATTGGTACACAAAACATGCCGTGATCAAACCTGAGGAACTTCAATAGGCTGATTGAGCTCTCCCGGATTAACCTCGACAGGCGCTTGATCTTTGTTCAACTTTACATACCGCGATGGATTATCTCCATCCGCCATCTGATCTGAAACAACGAGTGATCAAATTATAGAAAAATGAAAAGACGAAATTCTAAAGTAATCAAGCGAGTTAAATACAAAGACATCGACCGGAGCTCCGGCGGGTTGTCCATACCCTTGACTGAATTCAGCAACTAGTCAAAGACAAAATCTGTGATATGAATGTAGATGATCTTCGGTCCGGAAGTAAACGGATATTGGAGGAAGATTTAACAAGGAAACAGGTCTCTGACTTCTACGGAATCCAAGCGAGTTGCAATCTACTGCTTGTAGAGCACCCCCATTTTAAAGCTAATTACAAATTGAGTCCCTGCACTATATTTCAATACGGGGTATTAGTTCATTTGAGTTTTTCTATTTTAATTTTTATCTAACAATGGACTTTTAAGTCTTTTACATCATGTTCTCTCGTTAAAATTATTTTAAGGGGATAAAACTGTAAAAATGGTCATTGTGGTTGTCAAAATTATGTGGGTTTTGTCCAAAAAAGTTTGGTGGTGGATCTGTAGTCCAATTTCAGATACTTTGTGCGATTTAGGTCTTTATAGTTAGCATTTTTGTGTAATTTTGGTCTATACCCAAATTAAAATGATTAATATGCCCTTAAATTATTTTTTCTATTTGTTTTAATTGAATTTTAATTCCTTTAATTAAAAACAAAAAATATATATCACCCCACTAATCTCTCTCTCTCTCTCTCTCTCACACACACACACGAAACTAAACTTTTTAGATCAAACATTCACCCAAAAAATCATTTGTGTTCTTCAATGTGTTCATCAGAAAAACCACAAAAATTATCAACGATTTCAATTTTATGATAAACAAAAACTCATCGTTATCTTTAACAGCTAATCATCAACAAACTTTTCAGATCACACGCGGCTCATATCTCAAATCAATGCACCCCTCTTCTTACAATCACAGGTTCTCTCCTACCAATTCTAGCTTCAGTCAACAACAACAACGACCCTCCCTTCCTTCAGTCAACAAATCACAGGAGCTTGGTGATGTTGTGTCTGGTGGTGCTGATTGGAATTTTGTGGTAAATCAAGAAGAGATTAAGGTTGGTGAATGAGAGAAAAAGCTGAGGAGGGCAGATTAGAAGGGGTGGTGACACGATTGTTGTCGGATTCCATCATTTCTCACCATTATCAAACCTCCATCATTGCCCACCATGGAGCTTTCAAACGACAGTATAAGCAGAGCAGGAACTTTTCAGATCACATGTGAGCTGTCTAATGAAAGGTGTATGAGTTTGAGAAGCTTAGATAAAGGCTTATCAAAGCATCTCATATCAGAAGAATGAACTTTGGTTAAGAAATTCAATAAGTATTGTTTTCCTAGAAGTTTAGATGATTTCTGAATGCGTGTCGATGCTTGTTGGAGCATAAATGTTATGCTGATATGGATGTAATTATCATGTTATTAGGACCATGATTATTATTTTTTTAAGTATTGAAAGTTAGCAATATTAATTATAGAAAACAAAAGTTTCACTTTGCAGAGTTACAGGGGTTGAAAAGTTGTTTTGCTATAATTAAATGAGAGAATATTATACTTCATTTCAAAATCCAAAAGCTTGGATCGAGAAATTTTAATCAAATTTAGTCAAAAGGTATATATGAATGTTATGGTGAAAAAAATTCAACATAAGGAAATTCTATATATAACAATATTATAGCAAGAAACTGGTAAAGTATTACGTTTTTCATGAGTCGTGTCTCATACAATTAGGGTATAGGATCGATTGCATATGTTGTAATATTCGACCGTTTTGAATTTTCCAAATGCCTAGGGCATTAAGAGGGAAAAAGGACTAGAACTGGATATGACTAAAATAATTAAACAACTGTCAAGGACAATCTAAGGTTTGCCAATGACTGTTCGCTTGTGGGCAATTGGAAGTATAGTAATGAATGGACTATATTGACGTTATTATTATAGATATGATTCTATTAAAAATGAGTTTTCATATGACAAATATGGAAATGTTTCCATATTGGGAGTTGGACATTAAGAATTGATGTCTATATTAGAAACTTTTATGCAAGATGGTTGTTCAAAGGAATGTACTTTGAATGTGAGACTTCATATATATGGAATTGCCTTGTAACAATCTCCAACAGAGCACTTTGTAATTTCATTGGAAAAGTCTTGGTGACTTTGGCGCTATGACATTACAAAAGGATCATTACATAAAATATTAGAATCTAACATATTCTAATAGTGGGAAGAATTTTGTATTCTTACATTAATGATAAGGATTAGGAGTTGTGAAATGAGTATCATTGGAAATGTGTTCAATTGGTCTATTTCACAAAGTAAGGACCATAGGTAAACATAGTGTGTGTAACGCCCCATTTCTGGTATGTGATTTAAATAAAGTAATTTTCATTCTTGAGGGGTACTCGACGAGTCAGTAGCCCGACTCGTCGAGTAGAGACGAGATTTGCACGCAACTTAAGTTGGCGACTCGACGAGTCCGTATTCTCGGACTCGGCGAGTTTGCCAGTTTGGATGAAACCCTAATTTCAAGGGTTTGCACCCTATTTAAACGTCACTATAGCCCCAAACCAGCCTCCTTCACTTCCCAGAGACTTATTCCCGAAACCCTAGCCTCATTGAAGTGTGTGTAAGTGATCTTTGCCTTGTGAATGAACTTTTGGTTCATTTTGGATCAAGGAGAAGAAGGAGAAGGTAAAAGAGCTCAAGGAAGAAGAAGTAGATCCAGAGTACACTCCTCTTGGGCCATCCCTTTTAGTAATGAAGTTTCCATCTTGATTATTATGTTAATAGATCTACTTTGTCCCTAAATTGACCGTGACTCTTGGGCCATCCCTTCTGGTAATGAAGTTTCCATCTTGATTATTGTGCTAATAGATCTAGTTTGTCCCCAAATTATTGGTTTTAAGCTCAAAAACCCCAAATCCTTTGTGATAAAGCCTTCTGAACAAGTCATATCTAATATCTAGCCTCTCTTAAGCTCCAGAAGCTCAAGGAGACCACCTTTTGGCAGCCATGGCTTTGTTTTGGTCTAATAACCCCCATAATAGCAAATTTTGAGTGTTATTGCTTCATTGCATCTTATATACACGTAAATTTAGCAAATTTACGTGTTCAGATAGTCCCAGAAGCTTAGATATACGAATTGGATGCACTAAAGTTGATTAGAATCAACTGTATGGAATTTGCATGCAAAAGACTCGGCGAGTCGTTCTTCTAATTCGGCGAGTCGGGTTGCGAGTCTTAGACTCCCGGTTCAGTAGTAGCGAGTCTGTGTAGTGAGTAGAGTAAGGACTCTATGAGTTAAGACTTGGATCTGGAAGCAGACGAACTCGACGAGTTGTTCATATGACTCGGCGAGTCATAGACTGGGTGTGTTCTTATGTTGAAGGGGAACTCGACGAGTTGTTCATATAACTCGGCGAGTCAATTGAAGGTCGACTCGACGTTAATGTAGAAGGAGAACTTGTTGAGTCTTTGCCAAACTCGACGAGTAGTTTCGGGTGGGGGAATAGAAGGAAGGATAGGGGCTCGACGAGTTGACGGCCCAACTCAACGAGTCAGGTCAACCGAAAGTTGACTTTGACCAGGAAGTTGACCTTGACCAGAGGGTAAAATAGTCATTCTACCCTAAGAGTAGTTATCAGTGTTTGATTAAGTGTTTTTATGGGAATTGTATCCGGTGAGCTACCGCAACAGCAGTCGGATAGTTCCCGATCAGCATTTTAGCAGTCAGTTGTACGAGGTGAGTTTCCTTCTAGTAGGAACGGGTCTAAGGCCATAATGTCGGCCCGTTTAGTTAGTAGTAGTTCCGAACTTCGTTCCGATGCAGTAGTTAGTATGTTTGATGTCTTCGTGACTCAAGCAGGATTATGTGTTATGTGTTCCGGGCTACGATCCGATGTAGTATGCAGTATATGTGTTCATGCTACATGTTATGATTATGTTATGTTATGTACATTCAGTTTCGGACTTAGGTCCGATGCAGAGGGCAAGGCCCTGTTAGTTTCGGACTTCGATCCGAGGCAGTTCCGGATTAGGTCCGATGCAGTGGGCAAGGCCCCGGGTTAGTTCCGGACTTCGGTCCGATGCAGTTCCAGACTTCGGTCTGATGCAGAGGGCGAGACCCTAGTTAGTTCCGGATTCAGGTCCGATGCAGTGGGAAAGGCCCAATATGTACTTATTATGTTGATGTATGGTATGTGGTAGTTTGGGGGGGGGGGGGGAGCTCACTAAGCTTCGTGCTTACAGTTTCGGTCTGGTTTCAGGTACTTCAGCTAGCAAGGTGAAGGGCTCGAGTTGATGGCATGACACACACAACAGTTTTACCCTAGGAGTTATACTATGATATTTTCCACATGTTTTTGATATCGGTTTTGATTTGATACGTTGTTATGACTTTTTGAGATACACGAGACATGGTTTGATAATATGATATTCGAGCTTATGTTGTTAATTATTGTTAAAACAAAAAATTTTGGGTCGGATTTTTGGGATGTTTTAGTGTGCATGTTTGGAGCATGGGACAATTTTTGTTATAATTCAAGTAATAAGTTGATTATCTGAAACATTATATAATGAATAATGAGTAATTAATATGGTGATTAAATAAAGGCGTTTTATTTATACTCAAAAGTTTGGGGCCATATTGGATTCGATTATTCTTATGTTTCACTTTACATGTTTTGACTTCCCGAATAATAAGATTATTTAAACCATCCACAGTCGATTAATACTTTGGAAGTAGGTATTGAAGCTAACCTGTCATGAATCCAAGTAAAGATTTTCTGAAGCGTTTTAGACATAGCAAAAGTTTGTTGTACTGTTCATGAGTACTCTTAAAATAAGATTTGAGTATTGGATTAAACTCACGCTCACTTGAATCACTCCATGGATTTTATCACGGGTGATTAGTGAGACGGTAATATCATATATTCTTGAAACGGAGACGTGTGAGTTGTAATTTACAAGTTGGTTGCACATTGATAATATGTAAACACACCAGTAACTTGGTGTTATAAAACATATTGTTGTGTGTGATTTGATGAGTAGATACAAGCGAGCATTTGAGTCGAAGTTTATTTGTTCCTTTTACCCAAAGTGGGATAAAAGCGATATTTGTGGGCCCCTCGATGATTTAGTGATGTCACCCTAAGCGCTTAGCCAACCCGGGATTAAGTTGATGTGTTCAATTGTAGTCTGTTGTCAGTCATCATAAATCGAAAATCGAGAAACAACACATAGACTGAGAGAATGATTATAATCCATGTCTCATGTCTATACGATATCTAGAATGGAGGAATATATGATCCCTTATCCAAAGGACGGGTTACTGATAAGATTAAAGTTGACATCGAATTTTGAAAGCTACGATTGCTAATCAGGTTTTGAAGTCGTACTTGCAAAATAGTTATTAAACTTATCAAAGTGGGAGACTGTTAGATTAGGTGTCTAAGACCATAATTATTTTGGTATGTACATGACCCGATTATGAGCATGGTCCTTTTGGGTTGCCTTCACTCATGCAACTTGATATGATGACAAGAGGAGAGAGAGTATAATTTATTATATAAATAATAAATTCATACTCAAAATGGTTTTATTAATATATTACTATAACATCCAAAATTTCAAACCAATTTAAACTTTTTAAAACATGTCAAGTTCATTAAAACATTACAACTTTGTTTTCAAAATATTAATTATCAAAGTCTTTCCCAGAAACATAAACATAACGGGAGGAGTTGTACGATCATGCCTTTGCCTTGCCGCGATCCTCTGATATACCTGAAACGATAAACTAAAACTGTAATCCCGAAATCTTAGTGAGTTACCCCCAAAATACTGATACACATACATTACACATAACCATGTAAACAATATCATATCATAACAACTAAAACAGAACAACACGCAACGGGTCCACAACTCTACGGACTGGAATACCTATGAGCCCACAGTGTGAGTATGGAATGCCTATCGAGCCCTCAGCTCACATCTGGATTGCTATCGAGCCCTCAGTACGAGTATGGAATGCCTACCGGGCCTTCAGCTCGTATCTGGAATGCTCATGAGTCCTCAGCATGAGTCTGGAATGCCTAGCCTGGCCCTCAGCTCATGTCTGGAATACTCTAGGGTTTGTTGGCCACCGCATGGAGCAGTACAACCTCAACCCACCCCACATAACATATAACATATAGCATAACTATTGAGCATGCAATAATCATATAACATCACAGGTAGTCCTATAGATCTACCTAATTGCCATAACCACTAGCATGCAATACTACCTCATACTCAACATCCAACACTACTAGGATAACATATCCAATGGGCCGCCTTGGTGCCTTAGACCCCTTAGTATACCGAGGATAACTCACCTCGTAGATGTCAACTCGGTAGATAATCCCAACTCTCCGATCACTTGCCAAGGACTCCACCACCTATTACCATAGTACGAATATACTTATAAGTCCTCGTCCTTAGAAAGTATTCCACAAGGCAACTAGTTAATCCTTGGTCAAAGTCAAGGTCCTTAGTCAAGGTTAACAATCCATATTGACCTCAACTCGCTGAGTACCCTCGGCTACTCGCCGAGTCATCGGGGTGACTCGTCGAGTTCCTTCGATTTTCGATCAAACTTTAAGGCTACCCGTCGAGTTTCCTCCTAACGACTCGATGGATACACACGCGTACATATCCTGGAGAAAACTCATCCGACTCGCCGGGTTATTCTTCAACTCGTCGAGTCTCATGGCAATCTTCATCGGACTCGCCGAGTTGTTCATCCAACTCGTCGAGTTCTCGTCCATCTTCATGTGACTCGCTGAGTCGACCTTGCGACTCGCCAAGTTCCTTCAGTCCTTAAGCCATATAGACTCATTTAAGCCATGCAATGGCTCTAACAGATCCAAGCTTCCAGGGCATGCCTTTCACATAAAGTTGCAAACTTTACGTGCATGCATGGCTAAAATGGTTCTTAATGCCAAATCTAAGCTCTTAATGGGGTTTCATGTACAAGGGGGGCCTCAATCACGACCAAGACAGGAACTTTATGATTCTAGAACTTGGGAAAGGTCCAAATCTGAAGTTACAACTTCATATCTAGCTCACGTCTTGCAATATCACCTTATTCAAACCATAAAACCCTAGATCTCCACCATATGAGGTCTAGAAGGAAAGGAAATAAAGATGTTGACTTGATACCTTCAATGGATGCTAACTAAGGTAGATTTCAGATTTCCACTCCTTCCTTACTCATATCCTCTTGTTCTCCAAGTTCTTCATCCCACAAAATCTTCCTTCCAAGATTACAATGCACAAGAGTGACACAACACACAGGTTAGGGTTTCTATGAGCTCCCAAGGACTGCAAGGAGGCCAAATGAGGCTTATGCCTCCTTAAATAGAGTGCAGAACCCTGGGATTTAGGGTTTCATCTGTCAGCTCCTACTCGTCGAGTCCCTTTATGGACTCGGCTAGTAGGTCACTAAATGTGCGATCCCACCTCGCTGCTACTCGATGAGTAGGGCACCCTTAACTCGTCGAGTAGGACATAAAACCAAAGAGATTCTTACTTAAATCCATACTTGAGAATCGGGGCGTTACAATTACAATATTAATATATTATTTGGAACTCGTATTATTTAATTAGTATTAATCATAAATTAATTTGGAATTAATTTGGTGATCAAAAGAGACCGATTAAATAAAGGGGACTGATATTGCAATTATCTAATAATTGTTATTTGGGCTATGGATTCATAATAGAAACGGATTGGACGAAATCTATGGAGAGTACAAGAAGATTTCGTCCAAGGGTTTTCTAGATGGGCTCCATGGATTGCTTAAGCCCTAAGCAAGGAAATTAGGGTTTCGACCATAAAACCCTAATAGCCTTAACTACAAATTGATCTCTGAGTATATGAAAATCAGATATATGTCTTTTTTGAGTCGCCCTAGCCGATTTCAGCTCTCTCATAAGTCATATTCTTGCATTGAGTGTTTGTGACTCCATTAGATGTGCAACAATTGGGGCACCAGGCTTTCAGAAGTCAAGATCAAGAAGGTTTGTGATTGTTATTGCTACATAACAATCAAGGTAATGTTTCTAACCCTAATCTTATGTCAATTCCGATAATAGTATGTTAGATCTATGGTTTATTGCGTTGGTATTCAATGTTGTATGTTTAAATTAAAAAACCTAGATTAAAGCAATTAAGGTTGTGCGAACACCATAGGAATGATGTTATGCTCATAATCCATCAACGACATTATTGACCCAATATATTGATGGACTTAATGGATTAAGTTCTTAATGGGTTAACTAAGAAACACCTAACCCTAATCGTCATTTTATGTGAAAACCCTAATCTTACTTGGGCCTTAAGTTGGGCCTTTATGTTAGGCTTTGATGATTGGGCCAATAATGGGTCATCCAAGAATAATCATATGGACTAGAATAATTGGATGGGCTTTAGGGTAAGGCCCATGTGAGGGTTTGGGCCCAATTTGGAAAATTGGGACATAGATGGGCCATAATTGGGCCTTTATGATAATGAGATATTGGGCTATTAGAAATGCCAAATGTTGGACTGGACTAAATGGTTGGGCCTTAGGATAAGACCATGTAAAGGTTTGGGCCCTATTCGGAAAATTGGTCCATATGTTGGGCTTTGATTTATAAGGTTGACTTTTGAGCCTTTGGATTGGGCCTTGAGTAGAATCAAACTAAGATGGGGGTAAAGTAGCCTTTTACCTCGAGCATGGACTTATGGATATATGTTGGAACCCAATTGCTCATTGGGTATTATTTTGATGATTGACAATTCGAGAACCTGTCATTCAGCAGCTAGAGTTTTGTCTACGGGACTTCAACAATGTGAGGCAAGTTACCTTCCAGTGAGGTGGGTCTAAGGCACCAATGCCGGCCCACCGGTAGGTGGTTATGTTTGAGATGATTGTATTTGTGATAATTGTCTGGTTTGCCACTATCTGTTATGCTTTATGTGTTAATATGCTATGTTATTATGTGGTAGTGGTAGGGGTGAAATAGTCACCGGTTACCGGTTGAAAGATACCGAAGGGGAGGCCAATACCCAAATATGCTAGGTAATTTATTATTTACATGTATATGTTATGTTATTATGTGGTAGTTGTAGGGATGAAATAGTCCCCAGTTACCGATTGAAAGATACCGAAGGGGAGGCCAACACCCAGATATTTTAGGCAGTTACCGGTTGAAAGATATCGACGGGGAGGCCAACACCCATATATGCTAGGCAGTTACCAGTTGAAAGATACCGAAGGGGAGGCCAACACTCAGATATGCTAGGTAGTTACCAGTTGAAAGATACTGAAAGGGAGGCCAACACCCAAATATGTTAGGTATTATGTGTGTGTGTGTGTGTGTGTATATATATATATATATATATATATATATATATATAGGGTATGTGGTATGATGGGGGAACTCACTAAGCTTCGTGCTTATGGTTTTCAGTTTTGGTTTCAGGTACTTCGTTTTCAAAGGACTGGAGTCGGCTCGATCGCAGCGCATCACACTATGTTTTCCACACATGAGATCTTTGGAATTATACCCCGATAGTGTTTTATGATGGCATGCTTTAATTATTGACATACTGGTTTTGACATGATATGTTATTATGGATGTTTTCTTATATTATTGGTTTTATAATAACTTAATTATAACGAAATTTTTTGGTCTTAAATTTTGGGATGTTACAATTATATATGTTTTTTTTTACTATTTTGACTTTGCATGATTAATGATGTGGTTTATAGTATTATAATATAATGTATTGATCTTACTCAGCATAATCTATTATAAGTTATAATTTAACTTATTTAATCATTTACGAAGTGAATTGTATATATGGATGACTATTAATTATTCTTGCATATATGTTTGTTATAAAAATTCGTGTTCAAACCTGGCTTCTACATTAAAGAACATAGTTACGAAACTTTAATAAGGCCATGAGGTATGGGCTTCATTTCACACGTAGAAATCCTATGTGGATCCTATGTGGAAGAGATGTTCACTAGTGAACACCACCCCCAATGGGTGTAATGGTGGTGTGGATTGAAGCTACTCATGGGTTCTCACAACCAATCAAAATCGTTTACATCTATCTCTCTCTCTCTTCCGTTTCTCTCTTGTTCACTAGTGAACACCATTTCCAACCTATATTGAATGCATTGTGAACAAGTCTTGATGATGATGTGGAGAGATGTTCACCCGTTACCATACCCAATGGCCTAAGGATATTAAACACTTTAATAAGGGTATTGAACTAAATGTGGAAAACTTTGAAATATGGAGCATGAAAATTCAGTATGTATCGGAAGAGCAAAAGTATCACAAGGTTCTTATTGAAATCATGGAAGAACCTGGGGTGAAAGAAACACAATCAACATAAGTGAAATGTGACTTGGTTTATCTAACAAGTTTGGTGCAACATCCATTACTAAACTTAATGCTAATATAATGGTGGCTAATTATTATTACTCTTCTTTTTCTTATAATCAAGTTACATTAAATGATATATATATATATATATATATATATATATATATATATATATATATATATATATATATATATATAACAATTAACCTAGATGATCTAGGAACCAATGTTGTCCCAACCTATGATAAGAGTTTTGAAAATTGTTATGCTCCTCCGAAATGTAATAATTAACATTCAAGAGAAACTTATCTTAATTGAGAATTGTTCTTCAATTTGAATTTTAGATCCTTCTTCCTTCCATAATCTTTTATCTCCTGAAACTCTATGTCTCCAAAATTTTGGCTTTCGCATAAAACTCTTTCAACGTGTTCCACATTAGTGAGCTCTAATAGTAACTCATCGGACTTTAACTTTAGGTACCCTGTTAATGTTTCTAACATAGATCGTGATATTTATATCAAATTAATGTTAAGCATTCCTAGTTGTACTCATTTGTATGGCGTATTCTTTAGGTTTGTGATAAATTTATTTTGTATATTTGTTGATGTGAATTACTTTCTAAATTTAAAGCGGTATATCATGATTATAGATATGTTTTTTTTTTACTATATTGAATTTGCATGATTAATGATGTTGTTTATAGTATTATAATATAACGTACTCTTCTTTTACACCATAATTTATTATTAGTCATAATTTAACCTTTTTAATCATTTACGAACTCAGTTGTATATACGAATGAATATTAAATATTGTTGCATATATGTTTGTTATATTTGTTATAGAACTCTGTGTTTAAAGCTGACTTCTACATCAAAGAACATTGTTGCGAAACTTTATCAAGAGTGTCAAACTAAATGTGGAAAACTTTGAAATATAGAACATAAAAATTCAGTATGTATTGGAAGAGCAAGAGTATCACAAGGTTCTTACTGTGAAATCATGGAAGAACCCGATGAAAGAAACACAACTCAACATAAGAGAAATGTAACATGTTTTAGCTACCAAGTTTGGTGCAACATCTATTACTAATTTGAATGCTAATATAATAACATCTAATTAACTACACCCATAATAGTTCTTACACACACCCTGTTTTCGTACAATTAGGTTAAATTAAATGATATATATATATATATACATACATACATATATATATATATATATATATATATATATATATATATATATATATAAAAGCGAGTTAACCTAAATGACCTATGGCCTAATGGCCCCTATGATACAAGATTCAACTACAATGTCAACGTCTTCTCCAAGATAAGAGTTTCGAAAAGTGTCATGCTCTGAAATGTAATAACAAATATTTTGGAGAAACTTATCTTAGTTGAGAATTGTTCTTCAAATTGAGTTTTAGATCCTTATTCCTTCCACAACCTTTTATCTCCTGAAACCTTTTGTCTCCACAAAATCTTGGAATCCGCATAGAAAACTCGTTCGACGTGTTCTACATTATGGAGCTACAACGCTAACTATATCAAACTTTTCATTTAGACTCAACAACTCAATAGCTCTCATCCACCGTCTAATTTTGATTTTTAAGAAAGAGGCGATAAAGTGATAATCAAGCGTGCTCACTCTGCCTCCAGTCTCCAATCTCATATCTAATTTGGACCCTTGATCTATATTTAATCTTATTTTTTCTTAACAATTTGGTTGTAAATTACATTGCCCTTTCAAATTATCAATCAAGTAGTGAAATGGTATAATTAATAGATTTTTAATATCTTCTTACTTTTCATATAATATATGTATTGTTTCAGTTTTATTGTTAGTATTTACTTGTAACTTTATTAGCCTCTTATAAACAATCATGTAATCAATTTCACATATAGAATGTCAATATAAAACAATTGTTAACTCTTAAGTGGAGATACAAATGTCTACATCATACTTTTGTACCTAATTTTTAGAATTTGGGTATTGTATATAAATCCTAAAACGAGTTTGTTTGTTTGACTGACAATGATTCTTTCATTTAAATAATTAATTCATCCATATATAAAATATAGTGTATATGTATATGTTAAATCGACTTATATGTTAGCATAAAATTATTGCACTTTATATAGAATAATTTTTTTAAGTGGAATGTGCAATGGAAAGTTGATAAAATATTTAGTGATCTAGTATAATTAAATAATTATCATTTACAAAATAAATGATAATAGTCGGTAGTTGCAACATTTTTCATACTAAGAGGGGTTAAAGATAACCGAGCACCCAAACAGGTGTACTCCTCGACATTGATACTTATTTTACGCCCCTTTCATTTGATTGCATCGCCCTAAAATTTATCATGATGAAACCCTAGACAGAATCCCAATTCGTCACCATAAACCCCGTCAGCTCTCCCTCATCCTAGTCGATCTTCTACTCAGTAATCAATTAGGGTTTCATACATTCTTTGCTTACCTGCAATCCGAGTCATGGACGCCCAAAGAGCCTTGCTAGATGAGCTCATGGGTTCAGGTTTATATTTTCTATATGTTCTTGCACAATCCTTGTCATTCTCGTATTTATGTTTTCGGTTTTATTTGGTTTTAATTTTGGGATTCTGGATTTGGATTAAGCTTAAGTCCATCGCAATTGGTGCATGTTAGGACCTGAAATTTTGAAACCCTAATTATCTGAATTGATGTGATGGCTTATGTTTTTTTGGTTATTGGTGGTGTGTTTTTAGCTCGCAATTTGACTGAAGAAGAGAGAAGGGGACACAAGGAGATCTCTTGGGATGATAAGGAAGTATGTGGCTTCTACATGGTGAAATTTTGCCCACACGATCTGTTCGTGAATACTCGAAGTGATCTAGGTGGGTTTTGCATTAACCTCCTCTATTATATTCAACTAGCTTCTCTATGTTAATGTTCGGATAGATTGAAAAATAAAATTTGTCTGTTTAACAACTCTCCTTTTTTGTCCCTTTCAAGCTTCAAAAAGGCGTACTTATATTTAAGTAAAAGAATTTCAATGGAAAACTCAAAACAGTAGTTGATAAAGCAAGCCACAACAATAGTTACCTTGAAATCGGGACTAACCACTTGGGAGATTTAACTTAACATGTTACTTTAGGCAGAATTTAATGAAAGGCAATTGAAAGAGTTATGGATTCTTTATCATGAAGTTCAACATGTTGATTCTTTTTCTGTATTGTTTCTTTTCTCAGGTCCATGCCCTAAAATCCATGATCCGAAGTTGAAAGAAAGGTAACAAATTGAACTCTGAAACATGTTTTATAAACTGTAATAGACTGTTATTTGAATCTGATTACTTTTTGCTTTTATGATTTATAGCTTTGAGAGCTCTCCAAGGCATGATTCTTATGTGCCAAGATTTGAAGCAGAACTTGCTCATTTCTGTGAAAAATTGGTACGAACTTTTTCGCATAGATTTGATATGATGCTTCTTGTTACATAATATGGTAAGATTTTTATATTTTCTTGCAACAATTTCAGGTGATGGACTTAGATAGGAGAGTTAGACGTGGACGTGAGAGACTTGCTCAAGAGGTTGAAGTTCCTCCTCCTCCTCCAATTCCAGCTGAGAAATCCGAACAACTATCTGTTCTAGAAGAAAAAATCAAGAACCTTCTAGAATCAGTGGAGGCACTTGGGGAAGCTGGAAAGGTGGATGAAGCCGAAGCACTCATGAGAAAGGTACTAAAAGTAAAAGGGTTCTTCTTGGTTTCTAAAAAAAACTTTGATTTTTGATTCTTGAATCTTGATTCCCATTTTGTACAGGTGGATCTGCTTAACATTGAGAAAACCGCATTGACCCTTCAACCACAGAATGAAAAAGTTCTAATGCTTGCTCAAGAAAAGAAAATGGCTCTTTGTGAAACATGTGGTTCCTTTTTGATAGCAAATGATGCTCTTGAAAGAACCCAATCCCATGTCACTGGAAAACAGCATATCGGTTATGGATTGGTCAGAGATTTCCTTTCTGAATACAAAGTAAGCAAATTTCAAGATTCAAAATCTTGTTTTCTTCTTCATTTTCTTTTTCTGTAAAAACTCAAAAACTGATTACAGGAGGCAAAGGAGAAGGCAAGGGAAGAGGAAAGATTAGCAAGGGAGAAAGAAGCAGAAGAAAGAAGGAAACAAAGAGAAAAAGAAATTGAAGGTAAACACAGAAGTGGATCTGCTGACAGGGACAAGAATCGTTACAGTGACAGGTCATCACGTGATCGAAACCGAGGATCTCGGGATTCTGGAAGAACATCGGATCGTAGGGCCCACAACAACAGTTACAGAAATGGAGGTGGTGGGGACAGGAGAGGGGATAGATACAGGGACAGAAGCAGGTCTCATTCCCCTAGACATGGTGGAAGAAGAAGGTCATCCAGAAGTCCGTATTAGTGAGAGAGAAAGATTGTAGAAAAATCAAAAATGTCCAAGTCAGAAGAGGTAGACTTTTTATTTTTCAAAAAAAAAAAAATTCTATATAACTACCCGTAATAGAAATTCTATGAATGCGTGTGTTTTGGAGTCTTAAAATGTGTTTTGGTTTTTGTTCATGGGAGAAGTGAAGTGAAGTGAACCTGTTTTTTGTTCTCACAGCTTTGTTGAGATATAACTAAAGGAGAAAAAGAGTCTTAAGGGAGGTATTTTACTTAAATTGTTGTTGCGTAATAATAATAATGATCTGTTTTCATAATCTTTGGTTGGTGACTAATTGTTTTAAAGGGGTAGTTTTATACAAATAGAACACAAAGATTTGGTGAAAGAAATCATCATGATGGTTTTCCCATGGTTTGAGGTAACCCCACCCACAATTAAATCTTCAATCTTTACAATGAGGTTTATGAATGATAAAGAGATGATATGATATGCATGATGCAGCCTCTGAATCTGAATCTGAAGTTGGTTTTTGTATGTGTTGAATGATTCTTTTACAAAAAAGGTGTTGAAGAAGCTCATAGAGGTAACCAAAGCTTGAAACTTGAAACTGTAACATTTTGTTTTTGCAGGGAAGTTAGATCACATTTGTGATCAGTTTAATACTTTGCTATTAAACTGTTTTGATGTTTTTAGAATGTATTTGAGATATTTCAAACATTTTTTTTCAATATAAACTTTGTAAAATGTTGATGTCTGCATTTAGAACATAAAGTTTTTGAGATCTTGTATCAAAGGATCTTAATCTAGGCATTTTGCCATCCCGAACCAACTTGATTAATTTGAGTGTAAAAAGTTATTGGGAAAAAGAAAAACCTCCTTTTTTGTACAAACACCAAATTTTTCTTTATTTTCATATGTTGGGTTTCATGTTTCTTCAATCTTCGACACTTTTATGGTAAGTGTGAAGTTTTAGTTTGAACTTGTTAAATAAGTTGGGTTTTAATTAAAACATGATGAGAATAATGAAATGTAACGTGATAGGAGTTGTAGGAAAGTCTTTTGAGTTGGGGACTTTAGTAGGGTTGACTATGGTGCTTTGAGGTGGAAGATCATGTGGGTATTTGTGCTAAGGATCACCCAAAATTTTGGTTCAAGAATCACACATAGGATCAAACTATAAATAATGATAATAATAAAAAGATAAAATAAGAAAAGGACAACATAAAGGAAAATTCGTCATGCCACAAGCATTTAACGGTTAGACGTAGTTAGCCTGTAAGTTTTTTAAACCACATAAATGAGCAGTGTCAAAGAAGCATTATTTTCATAGGTATTTGTAGGCAACCCAATTACAAATACACAAAGTACCTCATTATTGTATTTTTGTTGAGTGTAATGTTGAAGTCAGCGATTTTTCTTCTCTACACAATCACAAGTCATGATGTTGATATAGAATTTAGAATTTTTCATAATCACACGGTTTCACCATGGCTCCACATCATAAGAGGCCAAGTCAAAGTCCAAATCCGAAAGGCAAAAGACTAGAACCTATATACGACCTTAGAAGCTCTTCATCCTTTGATGATAGACTCTAAAAATCGATTAGGTTATTTATCCTCTTTTAAGTTCATGTCAAGAATGAGTACCAATTGGGCAATCATTCTGAATCCTGTCTTATAAAAAATAAAAATAAGAGAAAAATGCAAATTTGGACCCTGTGCCGTTTTTTGAGGTTTTGGTCTATATTCAAAAATGGCAAATTTGGTCCTATTAGTCGGTTTCATTATGGTTTTGGTCCCTGGAGATAACCCCTCTCATCCGTTAACTCAATATATGTGCCTCTCATGTGAGTGTATTTCAATCATTTTACATCTCATCTCTCCTTAATCTATTACTTTCATCCGTGAAGAACCTTAATTTGTGACAAACATCTCTCTTGCTTCTGTCTTTCCTATCATTCAAACTCACAATCATCAACAAGTTCACCATCTTCAAGCTCTCACTCTCTTCTCACCAATGACATCATCACCTAATCAAATGTACTTCAAATAACTTTTTTAGTTGTTTCAGACATGATAGTTATGATGATGATTACACACACATTGTTCATATTAAAATGGGACGATTTTACAAAACACCCCAAGATTTAACTTTGGGAAAAAAACGAACTACATTTAAACGTAAAAAAAAGCTTAAAACTTGAACCTTTAACTTTCAAAACCCTGGACCTTCAACACCATAAACCTTCAAACCTAACGTGAACCTTCAAAACATTGAACCCTATCAAGAATTGCCATCCCATGCTTCACTCTATGACCAAAGACCTACAAAAGATTAATCATCGCCACAAGGATCTCCAAATCTTTAGCTCTAGAGATCAAGAGATAAAGTTGTGTGATTTACCTTTTTGTGTAGTATGGGAACCAATTAAGCTATTGAAGCATCTCACCCTTTTCATAATACCTTGCCATTATATCGTCACATTAATTCCAGAACAAGTTTATGTTTTCGAAGCCCTTTCATAGATCGTATTTTATTTCACCGATAAGTTGGGACTCAATTCTCTATTTTCTCGCCATTGATTGTTAGCTAGAAAAGATAGGTTTTTTTTTTTTTTTTTGAAGCTTAAGTAATATTTGAATATGTTTTTTATGTGTGGATTATGGTTGTTTATAAGGACAAGCTCATTACCCATTTTTAGTTATTACACTAAAAAGACCCTTTGGTTGTTTCATATGCGTAGATAATAATTATTGTTTAAACACTGGATTTATTTGTTTAGGAAATGAATACCATAATTACATACATATCTAGAGCCTAGTAGAAATAATATCTTAAGGAACTATTTATATACTCTTTTATATGCTTATAAAAAGTCATAAATTAGCCATACATATCTAGTATATCACATAATACTATGAATCTATTTCACAATTTCTTTATCATTTAGATTGGTAATGGCCAACATCCACCTTATAAATGAAGAATACATGCACTAGATTGCATCCTATTATTCAGAGGAGATAAGGAAACATAACAAAGAAACTCAAACTCGCTCTTTAATGTTGAAAAGACTTAATTATCTGTCGATGAAGAAACTAGGACGATTTTGTTATTTCCATTCATAGCGACCACAAGGAACATGGTTCCTAAGTATCCCAATACTTACTTATTTTCTTGATGATGATGATTGGGATGGATTTACATTATAGAACCGGTGTGTTGATCCTTAAAACTTGAACTTGGAATAGTTGGTATCTTCAATTTTGACGACCCTAATACGCCATTAAAATTCATAAAGGCATATGACCACAAACATGTTTTTGCATGATTTGGTGGTCCTATAATGAAAACATTTGTCCGACTCTATATTCAAATCTTCTTTATCGTTAAACATTTGACGAATCAAGACATGTGAAGTATGCTCATAGCACAATGGCATTTTATGAATGATAGCTGGTTCTAGGTTAATCGATAAAGGAGGCATACACGAGAAAACATTGAAATCTTTATTACCTTTGTTTGCTTCATTCTCCACATCATAATCATTCATTCGAATATATTTATCCACTAAATCACCATCAATGTTCTCCTTGTATGATATCCTTTACAACAATCATAATTTTCTCTGCATATGGAGATGGGTCTGCTTTAGAATCATTAAGCCAAAAGATACGGGCTCCATTTGCAGTCCTTGATGCACCAATATCACATGTATGTTCCTCATTGAGAACATTCTTATATTTACATTGGACTGACATTGGTTAACATAATCCAAAGACCTAATATGAGAAATCATCATAGTTGGGACTTGATTGCTACTGGATGTTGATCCCTTGAACTCTATGCCCCAAAATCGACAGCATACAACATAGTTGTATGTGAATACACATAACGAACAATATCTAAATAGTCATTTACCTCATCATCTAGACAACAGTGCCACCCATGTGGCACTCTTTTATATTTATATGATAATATTATCAACACACGTAATTTTATAGCCACCAAATTAATCAATCCATAATAGGTTACATCCAAAGGCAAATTCTAAGTGTGATTATAGTTAACATTTGTTGGACATATATTCCCAAACACCATTAACATTCTCTCACACCCCTCCACTATAAGGAACTACTTTAATATTACCATTTTGTTAATTTATTATTGATTTAAATAAATAGGAAGATAAAGATAATAGAATAAACTGATAGTAGGATTTTGAAATACGGATCTATCTATAAAGACAGCTAAATTGCGAAATTAAAACATATTGCTAATCATTTGCGATGGATGATATGACATGATTTATTTTTATTTTTTAAAAATTTAGTAAACGACAAGTTTACTTCAAATTACCAAATGACCATATATTTCTTAAAAGAACCAAACAACCATGTTTTTTCTTAGAAATGCCAAAAGACAATATTGGAGGTTACAAACGATAATATCACAAAAAGACATTAAATAATTTATCAAGCAATGTGTAAGAGACTTGATTGAAACCCGTTGGTATATTTCTTTTCTAACTGTCTGAAATGTACGCACAACTGTTTTATGTGTTCAATCCGGTAAAATCAAAGTTCTCTTTAATCCATATATAAATGTCTCCGCGAATAGTTATACCAAATTCACAACTACTCTCATCTATAAATACAACTCAAAAATTCAAACATCTCTTACATTACCTCATATATCATCATTCAAGGCTCACTCTTCGCATCTTACAAACAAGATTCGCTGTAGGAACATCAAGACTTTCCAAATCATTTTTCATCACATCCTTCAACTGATCCCTCGGTGTTGATAAACAAGTATGAAACGTAGCCAAAATCGGCGGAATCGGCATCGACAATGCCGACAACACATTGCTCAGATACTCGATATCCACCGACAGCTGTTGGGCCCCACGTTCCGTTATATACTGAATACCCCTCAGTTGCTCCATAAACAAACCCGCAGCACCTTCTGCCACCTATTTCATCATCATCATCATTACTACTCAATTATTTATTTATTATGATTATGATTATGATTACCTTAAACATCCATTCTGTTGCGAAGAACTGTGCTTCTTCAGCATTGGCATCGTTGTTTGAAATGGTTTCGGCTAGTGGTTCGAGTTGTTGGGGTAGAGTGAGAAGGTATTCACCTACTGTTGTTATGTATGATTGGGCGTATGCACTGAAGCTTGGAAGGTGAAAGGTGGTGGTTTGTTCCTCTACGGATGACCATATGGGTAGATTTGATACACCATTCAATTGCTTTCTTACTTTGGATATAAGGACATCGTATACAAGCTCGTTTACTGTGTCCACAAATGCGGATACTCTTTGAGATGCAATTGGAAGCGCGTGGAACCGTGGATCTTTTGACTGGTTTAAAAAGAAAATGTTGAAAACAAAGATCATCAAAATTACAAGTTTAGTCCATGTGGTTTCATTTTGTTGCAGTTTTGCTCCTGTTTTGAGTAATGGTCCCTATGCTTTTTGATTTTTACAGTTTTTAGTGCAAAATTAAAACATTTTCAATTCTGGTCCTTATTTCAAGGTTTCATATTGATTCTGGTCCTCGGATTTTCTGATTTTGACTCTTATAAGGTTTCAGACAATTTTGGTCCTTATTTCAAGGTTCCAGGGACCAAAATTGAAATGAAACATTAATATAAGGAACAAAACTGAAAAAAAAAAAAAAAAAAAAATCAATTTTCAACTAAACATGGTAAAAAAAAATCAAAAAATGTACTCTATGATAGTTGTCCTTTTAGAATAAAATAAGCTGCGTAATAATCTAGGAAACAATTTAATAATAAAATTACGAGGAAATTACAAATTAGGTCCTTGCGGTATACAGTTTTTCAGGGTTTGGTCCAAGGGCAAAATTGTCATTTTAAAAAAATTAACAGCTGAGCAGTTAAAATTAACGGGGACCAAAAACTACAAGAATATGAACCCTCGCAGACAAATATGTAACAAAAATAGAATTTTGGACTAAACCTATCAGTTTGAGTATACCACAGGGACCAAATTTGTAACTTTAACAGAAAAGATAAAAAAAATTACCTGCTCCAAAAGATTAAAAAGCTTGCGGGCTTTTTCCGGAGCATCAAACAGCCGCAAAGCCGCCATATCCAAAGCAGCTCTTCCAGCCATTGACAAGTCTCCACCTCCATCAACTGTTTCATGTGATGAATTCGGGTCAATACTTGACCCGAATACAGCAGAGGACAAATTTGTGTTGAATCTAGCAAGTGTGGCCCGCAAGGAAGCTTCAAAAACAGATGACCTGTTGGACAAGCAATCTGCAACCGTGAGTATTTGCAATGCACCCTGGACATAAGACCATTCGTCCTCACTTGACATCTCAAACTTCCTCCCTTTTTCTAATCCTGTTTCCTTAGGGGCAACACCAACAACAACATCGACCCCACATACGATTCTTAAAGTTTTAAGGATGTCTTGTAGGGTTGAAATGAACTGCATCATGACATCATCAAGGGCAAGAATGAGCTCATCAGCTTCAGATCCACCTGTAAAGCTGATGCATCGGTCAACAGAAGCTTCTAGAAGGACAATCACTTGTGGGACCGATTCTTCCATTCTTCTGACTGTTTCACTGAGTTCAATTCCTTGTGCTCCAACACCACGAGTAACAGCTCCTCTTAAGTCAATCCCTGCGATCTCGGATGACAGAGTCACACGCTCCATTTGTCCATACCTACATAACCAAGATTTGTAAAATTACGGAAATACCCCCTCGGATTCAGTTAGCTGTGTAGGTGGTGTACCTTTGTTTGTATGATTCATAAGGGAGGTAGATTGCTTTAAGGGTGTCTCGTAAAACGTTAAGATCGGATTCTCCAAAAAGGTGTTGTATGTTTCTTGCAAAACTTCCTGTCATATTGTGGAGATCGATTAATGTGTCTAAATGTTTTGTTTGTATTTTGACACCTTTTGGCATGTCCCCTGATAGGATATCTAATACACCTGAAATTGTAACATACTGCTGTTATATATGTGGTCAAAGATGTGGTCAAATCAAAGATGTAATGAAGGTTAAGATTATAATAACCTTTGGCTAATGCTCTGGTTTCTGGAACTACATCTCCAGTTGCAAGGTTAACGCGTGAAACAAAGCTAGCACCCACAGCCACCATTGCTTCTATTAAAAGCTTGGGGACAAGAGTCTTGTAATCTTCAGGAAAAGCACGCATAGACCTGAAAAAAATGTAGTGTAATAAGTCATTTAAATGAGAATGTGAGTCAAATCTTTAGTAAAGGTTTACCATTTCCATTCTTCTTCAAGATAAAGTAATAATTTATCATAGAAACTTGGTAGCCAATTGGGGAATGAAACTGTAGGTGGAGATTGATAATCATGAGAAGTTGAAATGCTTTCAACTTGGTTTCTTTCGGTTCTTGTTTTAGTATGTTGCTGCTTCATTTCATAATCTTCCCATAGTTGTCTTATGGGTTTTAGATGAACTTTGGTGTAGTGAGACTCCAAGGACTTGTATCTTCCAATTCGAATGAGGATTTCCCTCATTTCTTGTGCAACCTTATCCTAAACAAAGAAAAGATATATAAATATTGGCGAATTCAGAAAGATTGTTCTTTAAAATTTACCTTGCGATTGGTTATTGCATCTGTTAGACGAGGTTGAACCATGGAGTCCAGTCTATCTTCTAACACTTCAAGTTGCTTTCTAATATTGGCAAATTCAGCAACCTGAAAGGGAAAAGGTGGATAAATCATTTTAATATTATGATGTTATCTATAAGGAGTTTTTCTTTTACATAAATGATACATGAGAAGTCAGTTGACTTTTACCTCCCCAACAGCAGTCAAGCAATGCCTCATGTTGGCTAAGGTTTCTGCTGCACGAGGAAGATCTTTACTTGCAAAAACATCCTCAACAGTGGAGCTTAATTGAGTTAACCCCGCAGCATCCTATACATAAGCCATAATATATAAAGATCCAATATGTTTGAAGTATAAAAGGGCATAGTATTAAGAAAAAGATAACACAAATTATGGTAAACTAAGCAGAAGAACTAAAGGAATCAAATATATTTCCACCTGAAGTGTTTCATAGGCTGCTTCCATTCTCCTCTTGACTGTATCAACTTTAGCAAGGGTAGCTATTGATTCTGCTGATGAACCCTCTGCCTATAGATACAAATGAAGAATTACATGTAAGGTTAAGGTTATAGATACACTATTCACTTCATACTATTTGTATCCAGTTACTATTCTAGCCAAGAGAGATGAAATATGCACAATTTGGCTATATCTAAAACTGAACTTTCACACATTGCTTCCTGTTCCTATGCTTCAATCAATTACAGTATAATGGTGACCAAGTGAGGATCATGCCAAATGTCTATAGCATGACAAAGTAGAATGTTGAAACGGTGTTTAGCTAATGATATTTTGATTCTAAAACTACTGGATGGGCAATTCGTAGGACATATAGGAAGTATCAAACATGAATACTCCACAAAAATGTGTTTGATTTTAAAATATAATTGAACTCCATTAATACATCTCTCAAACGTCAAATTCCAAGATAAAACCCCAATCTAGCAGCAAAAGTGGATCAGCATTGCAGAATTAGCATATATCTATGGAATTACTGTGCGAAACAGTCGCACAATAGAACAAAGCTATATTCTCCGATAGATTGTCAAACCTTAATAGCAGTTAACAATTACGAGTGCGTATCTTGTGATCGACAATAAGATCTTACTTTTTTGAGCTTGAGGAGGATCGATCCGACGGATTGACGGAGGGAGAGAGCATCGTCTCGGAGGCGGATGACGTCACGGGTAGCGCGAGGGACACGGAGGATGGCGGCGGAGCTCTGTTCCTCGAGTGACGCGGCGATCTCTTCGGACACCATCTGTAGCTTCATCTCGAGATCCACTAGGTGCTTGTCTAAGGGATCCTGAGGATGCCGTGCCTGGCAAGCATTGTTTATCCATTTCTTGGCATCGAATTTCTCGTCGGAGAACGATCCCAGATCTATCATCATCTTCTCCGACCACTGGAAATGTTTTCAGTCGGTGAACTATGAACTAACTATATTTGATGATATTTGCACCATGATCGTTTTAGTTTTGGATATGTTGCGGTATTGTCCTCCGAATTTTATTTTTCATCACGTTTTGGTCCCCAAGAAAAAATATATATACATAATGAGTTAACTTTGTTTCAAAAGTAAACAAAAATGGTCTCTTTTGTTTGGTGTTCTTTTTGTAGGTATAGTACTAAAACCTTTCAACTTGCAAAAATAGTTATTTTAAGAGGGTTTGATTGTGGTTTAAGTCACTTGTCAAGTTTGCCTTTCTTTTTTCCTTAAATCCTTCTTTCTTTTAATTTAATAGTTTGATTTGATTAAATAATATTAGACCCCACAGTCACCCTAACCCATGTCTTGAAATAAAGGGATGACAACTCACTCTATCTTGCTTGCCTCTAGGATTCATTCATCTCCGACCAGGACCTCTCTCTCTCTCTCTCTCTGATTTCTTAGTCCATTGATCCACGAATTATAGAATCAGAAAAGAATAATAAGGTGAACAATAATGGTGGTGAATGAAAATGATAGTGTATGATAATGGAGGTGATGTTTCGGTTTTTGGTTATGATGTTTTTGATATTGGTTTATTAATTATGTTTAGGGGTTACGACACTAATATTAGGTCCGATTCTGGTTACGATGTTTCAATGCTTTCTTCTGATGAGTGAAAGAAAATAGAATTGAACGACAATGATGGTAGGATTAATTCAGAAATGGTATTTACTAGGTTGAAGAAAATGACAATGGTTTCCAGGTTTTAGATGTTTCATAAACCAATACGTGTTCCATTTTGATCGCTAGATATTTAAAGACTAATAAAGGAATTCATATGGTATTATTTATTTTTGGTTTGATGTATGTTTCATAAACCAATATGTGTTCTATTTTGACCGCTAGGTATTTAAAAACCAATAAAAAAAAGTCACGGGGTATGATTTATTTTTGGTTTAATGTATGTATTCCTTAAACCCATTCAAACTTCACTTAGTGAAACGACCCAAAATCACAACTAAAAATTTCCTTTAAAACATTACTAAAACCATATTTATAAAACCATATTATAACTCATAACATAAATTCGGAGTATCAATTCAAAATTATTATCAGAGTAAGACATCCCATGCTGACTAACTATGGTGTGTGCCATGCGATCATCCCGAGCCCTTCCCTCCGCTACCAGAAGTACCTGAAACCAAAACTGAAAACTGTAAGACGAAGCTTAGTGAGTTCCCCAACCT
This sequence comes from Lactuca saligna, assembly GCF_052625555.1. NCBI lineage: Eukaryota > Viridiplantae > Streptophyta > Magnoliopsida > Asterales > Asteraceae > Lactuca > Lactuca saligna. The sequence goes on from NC_136425.1 coordinate 52,980,722, forward strand.
ACCACATACCCTGCATAACCACATACTGCATATACTGGGCCACACCCGCTACTCCGGGCCTCGCCCACTACCTCGGGCCTCGCCCGCTACAACGGTCATGCCGCTCTAGGCCCCGCCTGGCTTCGAGCCCCGCTCGGATACAGATCTGTTTCTTTTAGGCCCCGCCCGCTAACATATACTAACACATAAACATACCATAACACATAACTAAACATATACTACTGAATCATGTTCTAAGGTGCCGCCTATCTTGGGCCTCGCCCTTATCCTGCTACTGATGAGTCATGGGACCCCATCCACACTCATCCTAATAGTGAGATACGAGCCCGACCCACACTCACTCCTTTCCTAACTTGGGCCTAGCCCCTGCTCTGCTGCTAATAAGATATGGAACGCCGTCCATACTTTGCTATTGGTGAGATACAGGACCTCGCCCACACTCACCTCCTTACCAGGCACATACATGTATCACACAAACAACAAGTATAAACTATCGTAGAAACCATTCCTTGGGTACCCGCCCGCTAACATTGGACCTTGGTCCTAGATACTATACTAGCATAATATGCCTAGGGCTAATCCCCGGGTCTTCCTACTCATAACTACATGGGCCGGCATTGTGGTCGTAGACCCATTCACACACTAGGAAAACCCACTTGTACTGCTGAACTTTGCTGATAACCCTCTGGCTGCTATCCGATAACTCTCTGAACCACTGCTCCACTACCTCCTCGAGCTACTAATACCAATATAACACTTAGTCCCAAACTTAACTCTAGAAGTCAACTAAGTCAACTCTGGTCAAAGTCAAAGTCCTGGTCAAAGTCAACCTTCCCGGTTGACCCTACTAGCCGAGTCTACCTATTGACTCGTCGAGTTTACAACTCCGAAATCCCCATACTTCGCGACTTGACTCGTCGAGTCACCCCGCGACTCGTCGAGTCCTTCAACCTCCAAGTCCTAGTCCTGGTCCTGACTAACCCACTAAGTCACCGCCATAACTCACTGACTCGACTCGCATTTAGAAGAGGTTAGGGTTTTGAACCGAATCACCGAGTCCAAGAACAGACTCGCCGAGTTCATCTTCATCATTTCCATTTTGTTGATTTCAGTCCAATCCATTGTTTTCCAACCGCAAATCTGGACTCCTAGGGCTAGCATTACACGTAAAGTTGCCAACTTTACATGCATGCAAGGAGCTATGAAGCTTGAATATCAAATCTAAGTTAAAATGGAGGTCCAAAACATAGAATGAAGCCATAGCTGAATAAAGCTTCTCACTCAGAGCTCCTAAGTCTCATAAATGATCAAATTTGGAGTCCATCACATCCTCAAGGCTTGTGTCTCAAAATAACCATGGAAATGGCATAAAAGGGACAAAATCTAAGCTAAGAAGGGGATATAGATGAACACTAGACAAGGTTTAAGCTTCATACCTTGAGATGGCCTGAAATTCCACACCAATACTAGATCTATAACTTCCTCCTTACACCACAATGAATCTCCTTCCTTCTCCAAGCTTCAAATCACTCACAAGGAAAGAAACTAGCTCAAAATCTATCAATGATGATTAGGGTTTCAAGAGTAGGTGAGGAGGGTAATGGAGGCTGGGTTGGAGGCCTTAAATGTTCTTTAAATATGATGTTGAGCCCCGAAATTAGGGCTTTCCAACCCAGGCTAGACTCCCCGAGTCAGCCTCCCGACTCGCCAAGTCAGTCATTAAATCCTCGACATGGGACCCACTCTAACTCGTCGAGTTCATCCATGGACTCGACGAGTTGACCCCTTTGACTAATGGTTTCCTTTTCCTTTCTTGATGTTGATGGATTAGGGGTGTTACAACTCTCCCCCACTTAAACTAGACTTCGTCCTTGTAGTCCGCTACGGCCAACTGCCCTGCAATTTGCTCTAAACACTCATACCCGAAGAGTACATCTCCTGTTGATCGCTTCCAATGAATTCCTGTCCAATCCCTCTGAAAAATGATCCCTGAAGGTAAGAACCCTGAGAATACTCTAATTACCACCACTCCTGAAAACACGGCTCTTACCCGACCGACAATCCCTTCCAGTACTCCCGAGTACTTATGTCAGACACCCTAGTGATTCACCCCTTTTTCCCTGCTCGGCTACTGATGTCGAGCATAATTTTTCCCTGTACGATCACTGGCCTTCCCAAGGAAACTTCCAAAAACGACCACCTCCTCTAACACTGCAGGGATATACCCTTTGTTGTATCTATACCTCCAGCTACTCCCAGTGCTGGTTACTTCCCTAACACTCCCTGACTGCTTCCTCTTACTATATCCTGATGTTGAATCCTTTACCAGCGAAATGGATCAGATAATCCTTCAAGTAAAAAATTCATCCCTGCAACGGTTAGACTCATACAAGAGCTGTGCAACAGGACCAAAGCCTTCCCTATGAGATTATTTAACCCTGCTGTGAGAGGCGTAACACTTCTTTGTCCATTATCTGTCCCGCGACAACTTCTCATAGCATCACTGCCCCTGACTAAGGTTCTGTTGTCTCTTATCTGCCTTATGGACAAACCGAGACACCCTGGTTCCAACTAATCTGCCAGCAACTGGGGTTAGTGGACCCTTACCAGTTACTGAAACCTCAGCTCAATCGCTCAGTCGCTCTTAGTGACTCCCGAAGAAAATTTCGGCTATCTAAACTGCTCTATCCACTCTGCAACTCTGGCCCTACTAGTCTTGGGATCCTCGATGCCCTATCTTGACCACAAGGTCTCTACCAGGTCCCAACTGTACTGCTACTCACATACGGGCCTCGCCCACGGGTCTCACCCGACTACATCTTAGAGTGGTTTCCCCTTCTAGTCTCTCCTGTCTAGCTACTGATGCACGGGCCTCACCTATGGGTCCCACCTAAACCATACTACTGAGCGACCCTTCCTTCAGGTCTCACTTATCTAAGGCTACATGGGTCCAAAGCCTTCCTGAAACTCCATGACTACTCTCTATCGATCTATTTTCATGCTAACTAGGATACACGGGCCTCGCCCATCCCTACTATCTAGGAGATACGGGCCCTCGCCCACACTCCTCTGACTTAGAAGGAGATACGGGCCCTCACCAACACTCCTCTAAATGGCCTCTACTAAAATGTTGCGGCTCTTCCGCGGTTCTAATACACTATCCGTACTGTCTCTGCTACTGACTACTAATCCAAAAGCATCCAATTTCGGTCGTTCATACACTCTGCGTCTTGACTCACTCGAGTCCTGCTATCAATCCTTCAACCTGGTTTCATAAACCACTCATCAACTAACGAATGATACTGTCATCCTACGATCTCACCACACTTCCCATACTTTCTCTCTCTACCGATGAATGCTACGGCTATCTCGTAGTATGACATCCTAGCTATTCTCACGCTCTGCCGAGAAAATCTCCGACTTGGTTTCCCTAAACCAATCATCTACTAATCATAATTTCATGAACCCAATGTTGGGAAGTTTCCCAAACTCCCAACTCCTGCACTTCTCTATCCATACAGTCCCTCAGATTGCTTTCCTTTCCTCTTTGAAGGTCACTAATTCCTCCAGATTTCGCACGCTACCTCTCTTAAATACTCGTAGGGTTCTCCCCCACTTTAATACGGCTAATCCCTTACCATTCCCTGCTTGAAACAGATTTCTAATCCTTCCTATCATCCAAAGTTTCGATTAGCTGACAACCACGTGTACTCCTGCTGGTGCTCCATCTAACTTTTACCTAATCCGAACCAATCTTGCCAACTAATAGAGCACCCTCCCAATCCCAATTACACTTGTTACAGTGACTGCATCCTGAAAACCTGACCTAAGGGAAACATCTACGGACTGCTACTCTATCATCCATGGCATGCAGATGACATATAACTCACTCATAGACAAGCAATATAATACTCCAAAATATCCACTTACTAACATCAATGAAGTACCATAACAATAAAATCATGAATAAAAGTTGACAAGAAAGCAAAAGTTACGCACCTCTAACATTCGGTGCTGCTCGCGGCTCCACTGTGGATAACTGAAAAGCCCTGCTCCTCACCACAGGTGCCTCTGCCCGTCACTGACGGGCATCAGTGATCCTCAACGTCACAGGGGCAGGTGCTATCACCTGTCCTGCAGAAATAAAACTCGGGCACTGGGTCTTCTTGTGGCCCCGCTGACTGCAGTGGAAACAAATCATATCTGATCCCTGGATGGTGGTAGCAGTACAATCCCTGCTAAATGACCAGTCCGGCCGCACTTGAAGCAACCAAAATCACCACCATTACCACTTCTACACGTACCATTGTGTGCCCTACCACACTTCCTGCATCGGCTGCGGCTCTGATAATCCATCGATCTCAAATCTGACCCCTTGGGCCTTTTGCCCGAACCTGTGGCTGTCTGAATCTCATTCGGCTTCCTCTTTCTATCTGTCTCCAAATCAATCTCCCTTTCTCTGGCTCGAGCAATCATACCCTCCAGCGTCTTACAGCTGGACCTGCTCATAAACTGCCTGATGTCACTCCTCAGCATCTCGTGATATCGGGCCTTCTTCATCTCCTCGCCCGCCACATATTGCGGAACCAGAAGAGCTCTCTCCTTGAACTTGGTGGTGATCTCTGCCATAGTCTCAGTCGTCTACTGAAGGTCTTGAAACTCTCGTGCCAACTGCTGCACCTTAATAATTGGTGCAAACTCAGCCCAAAACCTGGCCGAGAAATCACTCCATGTCATCGCGTCCAACGCGGAATCATCACCAATGGTGTGTCCAACCTCCTCCCACCAATCTTGCCTCTGTCCTTCAGAAGACAGGAGGCGAGTATGACCTTGTCCCCCTTGGGACACCGTCTCGTACGAAAATCGTTGGCAACATCAGCCAACCACCTGCTGCTAGAAATAGGGTCCCTAGCCCCATGATAATCTGGTGCTCCACTACTCTGAACTCTCGAAATGTCAAAGTACGCGCTCCCATCAGAGCCATCATCTCAGTGCGAAAGGCTCCCAGCCTCTCATCCAAAATCTCCAGTATACCCTCCTTGACCGAACCAAAGATCATAGGAGTCTAGTCTAGGATACTACGTGTAACCTCAACTGATATCAACTCCCTCATCCGCTCCTCGAGCTGCTCGGCTCCTGAACCCGAGCCTGATCCCTCTTCGGTGCCTGATCCGCCCACTGGTCTCTCACGTAATGTCACCATGCTGAAAACATAACACAATAACTATCAGAATACTCATCACTGCCGAGGGATCATATACACACACTCTACAATTTCCCTAGTTTCGTCTTGGCCCCTCTTGAATCGAGTAGGATCCTCTGCTTTCAGTAGTACGGGCCCATACTACCTTCCATATCTATCCGTACTTTCCTCAAGAGTTATCTTAACTCAACCAAGTCCCTTCTACTGCTACTAATCTCTACTACTCTCATCATAGGCTTGCCTCAGGGAAAATCTCTGACTCCACCTAAACCAATCCTCAGCTGCTGAAGGCCTCCTTGTAATGCCAATTAGCCATCATCTGAATACCATCACATGTGACGAGGCTCAGATAATCCTTTAAGTAAAAGATTTGTCCCTACAACGGTTAGAATAAGACGAGAGCTGCACAATAGGGCCAAATCCAACACTCTGAGATTATTCAACCCTGATCACATGTGATGTGACGTATTCACCTAATGGCTAACTCCTATCACTCAGAGTCCTACAAAGCACAAAGCAAGCAACATTCAGACATAGGAAACTACTCAAGCAAATCTATTCTCACGATGAGAAATTGCACTAGCACACAATGCTAAGCTCATACTATTAGGCATAACCTAAACAGGATATCCTACTAATGTCTACTCAATACTAGCATGCAATTCTCATAAAGCTGAAACACATATAGCAGGTACATAAGGCATCCTATTAGATCCTTAGTCCTATTCTAGCATGTTGTTCTACTAACTAATAATCATAACATAAACATGTATGGGTATTTTGGGGTACTTACTTGAGCTCGGCTTAGTGCATGCACCACACCCCTTTCTCTTTTCAAAGTTCCTTTCTTTCTAAAAAATCTTTTCGCTTTTCTAAAACTCTTTTCTTTTGCAAAACTCCCTTTTTACAAAAACTGATTTTCCTTTTGAAAATTTCTATACCAATTCCTTAGTTTAAGTTCAGACACACACGAAAGTGTGCCCGAATCCCTCAAACCAAGACACTGATACCAACTTGAAACGACCCAAAATCACGAATAAAAATTTCCTTTAAAACATTACTAAAACCATATTTATAAAACCATATTATAAATCATAACATAAATTCGGAGTATAAATTCAAAACATGTTCTTATTATCAGAGTAAGACATCCCAGGCTGATTAACTATGGTGTGTGCCATGCGATCATCCCGAGCTCTTCCCTCCGCTACCGGAAGTACCTGAAACCAAAACTGAAAACTGTAAGCACAAAGCTTAGTGAGTTCCTAGCCTACTACATACCTTGCATAACCACATACTGCATATACTGGGCCACGCTCGCTACTCCGGGCCTCGCCCGCTACAACGGCCCCACCGCTCCAGGCCCCGCCTGGCTTCGAGCCCCGCTCGGATACATACCTGTTTCTTTTAGGCCCCACCCACTAACATATACTAACACATAAACATACCATAACACATAACTAAACATATACTACTGAATCCTGTTCTAAGGCCCTGCCTATCTTAGGCCTCACCCTTATCCTACTACTGATGAGTCATGGGACCCTGTCCACACTCCTCCTAATAGTGAGATACGGGCCCGACCCACACTCACTTATTTCCTAACTTGGGCCTCGCCCCTGCTCTGATGCTAATGAGAAATGGAACGTCGTCCATACTATGCTATTGGTGAGATACGGGACCTCGCCCACACTCACCTCCCTACCAGACACATTCATGTATCACACAGACAACAAGTATAAACTATCGTATAAACCATTCTTTGGGCACCCGCCCGCTAACATTGGACCTTGGTCCTGAATACTATACTAGCATATTGTGCCTAGGGCCTACCCCCGGGTCTTCCTACTCATAACTACATGGGCCGACATTGTGGTTGTAGACCCATTCACACAAAGGGAAAACTCACTTGTATTGCTGAACTTTGTTGATAACCCTCTGGCTGCTATCCGACAACTCTCTGAACCGCTACTCCACTAGCTCCTCGAGCTACTAATACCAATATAACACTTAGTCCCAATAGAGAATGCTTCTTCCTTCCCTTCTTTGATGTTCATGACGCCAGGGTTTTTGGCAATTTTTTTGTCTCTTATAGAATGAACTGTCAAGGATATCTTTTATTTATAATAGTTATGGAATTTATCCTAACAAATCTTTCTTGTCTTAAAATCCTAAACCCCTTTATTACCAACCCATACTAATTAAACCTAATTAATGAATATTTATTAATTATTCAAATAAATAAATGTTTATTTATTCATCCTATAATACACAACAAATTAACAATTAATTCTTATTTATTAATAACTGGTAAACAATAAACATATATACATTATAAACATGATTATTTATCTGTTTTTTGTGCTCTTAATTATGTGACCAAATTGGTTCACATAAGAATAGCAATGTAGTTTATTTCTTTGTTTTCGAACTTAAATCCAACATATTGTTCTATGTTAGGTTTTAGATTCATGCTATTGCTGTTGTTAGTTTTAATACTGTGTGGTCTATGTTATCCGATTACCATGATAGGTTGATGTATATTGTTGTTGTGTAATATTATGCTAACTATGTTATCTATCTGCCATATAGGTTGTTGTTTGTTATTCGTTATTGTTTTATTATAATATGGTTGCCATGCTATATTACTTGACATATTAGTTATACATTATATCATTTTATTTCATGTGAGGTATGTGTGACTTGTTATGAGTTACATGTAGAGGTCATGACCATTGATGTGTTTTTTTGATGTACTAGTCACCAATGACATGCAGTGATGATAATAGTGTTGGATTAGTGTCTAAGTCCATAACTATAATTGGTATATACTTGACCCGACCCGACATGGTCCATTTGGGTTGCATGGCATCATACATTTGGATAAACTAAAATGAGAGAAATAACACTTAAGGTTTATTAATATATTATAAGTTATAATATATTAATAAGATTATTTAATTAGTATTGATCAAGAATTAATCTAGAACTAATTAAGTGATCAAAAGAAGACTAATTAAATATATGGGTTGATTGTGTAAATCATCCATACTTGTATAGTGAGCTGATACTCCATGGATTATCAATTTGGGCTAAAACCCATAGGATGCTCCATGGTGTATTTGAACCCATGGATCCAAGGAAATGGAAAGCCATGAAAACTAGGGTTTACCCTAATTGTGTCACACAATATAAACATATCATTCTTGTCAAAATCGGCCACTATGTGTGTATGTAGAGGGAAAGCCAATTTCATGAAGTGATGATTTCTCTCTAAGTTATTCCAAGTTCATATGATGTTGTGTGAACCATTTGAGGTGTCACATTTGAGACACTAGGCTCTTGAGCTCCATGGAATCAAACACCAACAAAGAGGTATGTATTTCTACTAGTTTCTATATTACTTGTACTTCATAATATGCTAGTTAGGATAATACCTTGGAAAAATTGATATTTGCATGTATAATAGAGAAAACATAGATCCAAGGTATTTAGGGTTGCATGTACACCATATGAGTGTTAGAATGCTCAAAACCCAACAAATAGATCATTCTAGATAAGTAGGTGGACATAATCAAGATAATTACTAGTAAACGTTGAGATTTTCATTGCATATGGATCTTCTTATAAGTGGTTACTCCTCTCTCAATATCAAGATATCATGTATGAGGATGTTCCCGATACCGTACTGTTATTGTTGAGTTTCGGATAACACTTATGTGAGATATGAGGCTACTTTGGGTGGGTGGATAGTGCCTTTATGATTTGATGTGAAATTTATGATACCCCTTATATTTTTGTTGTTGAAGAAGTGATATCTTTTAACTCTTATTGTGTTGTTGAAAGGATGCTATCTTTTAACTCTTAGATGTTTGATGCGCTTTTTGTTGTTTGCTACAATATGGGTGGTTGTTTGTTATGCGGTTTATTTGGTTTTATATTATTGTTGATGTTGTGATGCGTGATGTTACTTTTGTGGATTTTTTTTCTCAAACAAGTAAATGATTTCATAAATATTGTCTTTTCATTTTATTTATATATAATAGCTATGAAATCAAATCATATGTATTTTATCGGACTTTCTAGTTTGAAGTTGTATTTTAATGTGTTGTAGATCTTAGGAACAGTTGTATTTAGAGACACAATATTGTTGAGTGCTTCATAAATATTGCTTAGTATGTTGTTGTTGGTGTGAGACTTAATATTTTATGTGATGAAGTAGAAGATGCTAGATTTGATATGTAGACAATCTTTTTGTAAACTTTAAACATCTTAATAAAATGTATACGTAACAGATTTCATAACACAATGGAAGATCTAAGCATGGGGTAGTGTGGGCAACTGTCCCATAAAAAATTCTCAAAATAATTAGAAACATAAATTATTAGTTTTATTTAAAAAAATAAATTAATAGTTTGTCCTCATGAGAAGTTCAAAAAAAGGAAAAGCTAAACAAAATCTAGTAAAAAATATTATAGTATAATCTTAAATAGAAAAAAATCTTTTAAAAATAGACAAAACTAGTATGTTATTGCCCTTCAGCCTCATTCAATTTAAGGTTTATTACCTAAACTCCCAACATCTAGTATCTCAAATAGTAAAGTGTAAAAAAATAGGTTTATAGGAATAAAAGAGTAAAACCTGAAATTGTACCACGTAAATATTAATTTACTTATTATTAGGGGTGTGCATTAAATCGTACAAACCGTATAAACCGTCCGCACCGCATAATGCGGTTTAGAATTTCACGGTGCCGTTTGTGGTTCGTAATTTTGTCAAACCGTACAATGTGGCGTGGTTTGCGGTTTATAACTACAAAACAACGATTAAAACCACACCACATCATGTAAAGAATATATATATATATATATATATATATATATATATATATATATATATATATATATATATATATATATATATATATTGTAACATCCCAAAAATAAATTATAAAAATTTCATTTTTATTATAATCAAAACATAGATGTAACTTGATCCAAACATTTAAGAACATTTCTAAGTAACACAATTATCAGAGTTAAATCCTAAAATAACATTTTACGGGAAACACGGGTGTATGCGCTGCGATCAAGTTGGGCCATTCGCTTTCGAACTGGAAGTACCTAAAACCAAATCACAAACTATAAGAACGAAGCTTAGTGAGTTCCCTAAATGCCACATATAACACAAACATACTGACAGACATATCTGGGTGCCCGACCTACCCTGTCGAGCATATCTGGGTGCTCGACCTACCCTTTTCACGCATATCTGGGTGCCCTACCTACCCTTGTCATGCATATCTGGGTGCCTAACCTACCCTGCTAGGCATATCTGGGTGCACGACCTACCCTGCCAGGCATATCTAGGACTTACCCTCCAATTTATTTCAACCGGTTACATGGTCTATTTTGCTCCTACCACTACCACATAACATCACACATAAATCACATAATCATCAAGCAAATACATAAACGATGATAATTATCATATAGAAAACCATCATATCATGCAATAAATAAGGGGTCGGCGTTGGTGCCTTCGACCCATAACTTTCAGAAAAGGAGACTCACCTCGAATGCAGAAGCTCACTTAAAGAAATACCTAGCTGCTGCTCTGATGACTTTCCGAGCTATCCATACTAAAATAACACCCAATTAGCAATTGGGTTCCCAAACCAAGATCTATAATCCATACTTGGGGTAAAATGATCATTTTACCACTGACCAAAACCGAAGCCCAAACCCAAAACCAAAAGGCCCAAAACTACAAAAGTTTATAAAAGCCCACTAATGGCCCAATTTTCCAAATTGGTCCCAACCCCCATATGTGACTTATCCAAAAGCCTAACAGTTCCTTGGTCAATAGTAAACTTCAGAAAGCCTAAAGACACCACGAGGCTCAAGCCCATTGGGCCCACAAGTCCCAACAAAGAAATCTCATAACCTAGTCCAAGAAGGTGTCCAACTCCAAAAACAATTCCTCAGTATAGAAGTCTAACTTTCAAGGCCCAAGACCCAAATCCATGACCCAAATATGACAAACAAGCCCAAAATGGCATTAGGCCATTTACGTTAGGCGTACACACTAGTACACTGAGCGTACTCCTGAAGTCCACAGTACGTGGGGCATACTTACGTTTACATGGGGCGTGCCCGCTATTTCTCCAAAACTTAATTCATGACTTAATCCGTTAAGTCCTTCCATAAAAACCTCATAATACATTCCAACTAAGCTCTTAATGCATAAAGTCGGCACCTTTATGCATTTACATGACTCAATGGGACCCAATAAACATTTTAATCCATCAAACCCCAACAAGAACATGCATGGACCATATCTAAGCATCAAACAAGCATTTTTATGAGCTTATAACCTCAGTACTACTAAGAGTGGCAACTCAAAGCTCCTGGACTGGTGTCTAACCGCTAGATCTTGCTCATGAGGTCAAAATGGGACCAAAACCCACATAATCTTAGATATCAACTTCTAATGAGCAAGCTAAGAACTTTTTAGCTTTAAATAGCTGGAAGTGGAGAAAGGAGTCGAGATCTACAAGCCTTCCCTTGAACCACCACCTTGCACCAAGCTTCCACTTCTTGAATAAGCACCAGAACCCACCAAAGATGCACAAAAAGAGCTCGCAACACTCTTGGATGAGGCTAGGGTTCGAGATTTGGGTTGGAGGGCAATGGAGGATGAAAGAGGGGTTAACACATAGGACTTAATGTGTTCAATTAGTGAGCCAACCCTAAAATTTAGGGTTTGGGGATCCTGCACACTACGTTGGGTGTAGTTCTAGTATGCTGGGCATACAGCTCAAATACCCGCTTCCACTTTTCCAATATTATGCTGGGCGTATGCTACCTTTGCATGCATGGGACCGAAATGCAAGCTTTTTCCATCAAGGGCCAAATCTGCCAATAACTTCAAATACCATAACTCCCTCATCCTAGGTTCGTTCCCAACGTACCTTATATCCACGAAAAGGTGGCGATAAGCCCTACGCTCCTAACAACACACCCAAAACTTAAAACCTCCCGAACAAAACCCAAAATCCATAAAAGATTGAGATATCCAATTACGATTATTCCCACGACCTCCAAAGACACAATCGAACACTTGAATCACTTATACAATGATACCCACATCCGAATTGGGCCAAATCCTTCATTTCCCAAGACTCTAAGCCTTATGACAACTGATGGTTGGGCCGCATCCCCAAGCAATGAAGAACTCCCAACTTTCAAACATTATGTCGAATAATCTATATTATATCATAATGATTAAGTATGGTAAAAACTTAAAATCCATAATGGTATCAATATTCATAAATCGGAAGAACTTATCAAACATTCTGTGATATTTTTCGTTTGCAATATTTATTAGACTTTTAAAGGGTATGCAATATAACTAATAAAAATTAGAAGTGTTTAAATTGAATGATTACCTAACAAGGGTTATAAATTGGAACAATTTATCAAACCACACGAACCACCCAACGAAACTACATCGCATAATGCATTTTAATGCTTTCCAGTGCGGATTGTGGTTTCCAAAAAGCTCAAACCGCATATGCGGTGCGGTTTTGGCTCTAAACCGCATCGCGAACACCCTTACTTGTTACTTCTATTCGTATTAAAATTTTGATAAGTTTAAAATTATAGTTTCATTTATGTAGTTTTAGAAAAAAATTATTTTTATTAAGTTGTGTGCAAGGATCGATTGGAGTGTGCTAATAACGCACCATGCAATGGTGACTTGTCACCGTGGTGGTTTGGTGAATACGAATCTGATCGGGGTGTTTGATTGCGGTAAGGGTATCGCACACGAGGATATTAAAGCACCTTATTTTTTATTTTTATTTTGTTTTTTAATCATTATTAAATTATATATATTAAAATTTTATAAAAATATATATCAAGATTTATGGTTTTTAATCCTTTATAAACAATATATAACATTGATATATTTTTATACATTTTTAAATATTAAAAAAATGAGAGGGGGGGTGAGAGATAGTGAGGGATGATAGTTCCTATTAGTTATGTGGGATAAGGGTAGGGTAGGGAGAAAATGATGTAACACTGATGTGACAGACCAAAAATATTGTAACATGTGATATGACACCCACCGGTCTAAGAAAATAAATCCTACACCTTTACCTATTCATGTTGACTTACTTATATAATAGCTTTTGTTTCTTTTATTATTATTATTATAATTATGTTTATGTTAATAATTTGTAATGCCTAACAACCAAGGTTCTAAATAACGTTAGACGTAACTTGATGGCAATGTCGAGCCTCAAGTTTTTATGAGTCGTGACGAGTCATGTCGTTTGTAAGACGTGAATTAAGGCGGCAGTTTTATATATAATTAATAATTCTCTCTATATATTTTCTACTTTTTTTTTGAAACAACAAATCTAACTTACTCCTACTAAACTACACCTTAAATCCACTTATGTCCACGATGATACTTGAACCCTTAATCTCAATGAGGGAGGGCAATAACGGATACCGTTAGGCTAGAAGCTCTTTGGTAAAACATACATGTAAGCCTTAGGTGTTGTTTGTTTTTTCTGAGGCAAAATGTCTGAAGTTTGCAGACCATATTTGTAGATCTCTATAGTAGAAGATGTGGACCAAATGTCTGTAGTCTGAAAAAAGAAGAGTGTTTTTTTAACATCTACAGACTACTAAAATAAACTAAAATATAAATAAACTGATTTTTGGTCGCAAATTTATGCCTAAACATTAATTAGGAATCAAAGAATTTGATATATAAATTAATGAAAATAAACTTCGATTTTTTCAATTAAATCAATTAAAAAAGTGCCATAAATACTTTTTCTAAGAAATTAACGATACTCTATTAAATAATGTTTTATAAAATTTGGCATAATATATATATATATATATATATATATATATATATATATAATCTTAGGTTATTCTATTTAAAATAATTATTGTGTTATTGTATGCATAAATGTGGGCCAATTAAATTTACTTATTTTAAGAAAGTGATTAATATATATATTATTGAATTAAAAATATCGAAAAATACTGTCTAATTCAACTAAAATGGTATTATAGTCAATTAATATAGATTTAATAAAGGAAATTTGCATATTTTAAGGGATCAATGATTCTATTAATTTTAAAATTCCGATTTTACAAATTATAAGATTTTTATTTCGGACATTCTGACAGAATATGTTTGAGTATGTTCAAAAATAAAAATATTCTAGAGCCATAAAATAATAAAGATATCCTTGAACATATTTCTTGTAGAATAACAAATTCTTGAACCAACAATTGAAGAATTAAAACAAAAATTATATTAATTTTATAGAATACATGTAATAATTGCTAAAAATTACATTTATTGTTAAAGAATAAAACTAAAAAACTTTCAATTTGGGAAAAAAACATTAAAATCTAACAAATACACTAATTTATTCTAAAAGAATAATGTTGCTAAGAGGCGTCGTTCAAATTTCGTGGTCCGTTCTTCAAGCATCAGCTTCTGTGGAAACAAATCCAATGAATAAATTAGTGAGAAAATATTCATATTCCATTCCAACATAATTGGAATTCGTGATTCCATTCTGATAGAATTGGAATTCATTTACCAATAATTATATTAATTCGGGGAAATCTAACAGAATATGTTCATGATTATCATAAAAAAAACATTCTTTTCTGATAGAATACTATAAACGAAGAAATATCATTAAGTTGAAGCATTTTAGCGAGTGCTTGGTGTGCATCAAAACAATTTACAATTTCATGTAAAAATTAGACAGTCAGAACAAATTCCCAATAAACCTAAACACATTGAGTCTATCAGAAAACCATTGTACCTTACATTCGTTTCTATTAGATTATCGTTAATCTATGCCTTGGAGCTTGTAAATATAAGCAATTTTGCACAGGTTTCGTTCAATGTCATCATTCAAGACTGTATTTTTAAATCATCCAACAGAAGATTCCTAATTTCGTACATTTTTATTGGGGATTTCGTTTGGGATGGATCAATAAGAAATCAGAAAATAAGAAAATCAGTTTCAACAGTGCATTTGAAGGGTGAAGAGTCAACCAGTGGCTTGTTATTTCACTCTAGATCAACAGGAACATGTGATCGGTTTCAAGAAAGCAAGAAGAGAAAAAAGGGTGTGATCGATTAAAGAAGATAAGAGATCTAATTTTAAGTTTAATATTGATACATGCAATTTATTCTTGTGTGTGTGGTGTCGATAAAAGGTGGAGACAGAACAAGAGCCATATCGATTTTTAAGGGCGTGATTGTTGAAACAAGGACAGGAAGAACCGAAGAAGGTACACAAGGAGAGTTGTAGTTCTTTTCTTATTTCCTTGGCTCATGTCGATCAATTTTGCAAGAGGTGAAGGAAGGCGTGCCTATTCTTGTCGATTTTAACCTACACCTACGAATATGGGACGAGCCAAACAATGGTTGTTACCTTGCTGGTCGCTGCTTGCTATTGATTATGGAGGGAATGAGTCAATGACGGCTGGAAGAGTCAATGACGGTTGTAAGAGAAGGGACGTGATTTTGGTGTCGATAAGATCCGTCGGTGACAGGCAATTGATACACCCTCCCGCTTCTTGCTTCAACACTTAGCGGACCTAGGTAGATGGTGGTTTTAAAAAGCCGATGGATGGAGAAACCCTAGGTAGATGGTGGTTTTAAAAAGTCAATGGTTACCATAATTATATGATATTGTTTGTGGAAACTAATTATCAAATTACCTATTTACCCTTATTTATTTATTTAATTATTTATTTTTATTTTAAATTATGATTGGCCAACATTATGCATACAATAACACAATAATTATTTTAAATACATGAACCTAGCTCTCTCTCTCTCTCTCTCTCTCTCTATATATATATATATATATATATATATATATATATATATATATATATATATATATATATATTCATATTTATATAAACAACATCAACGACCATTATTGTAATAAAATTTTATTTATAAATTTATCAAAAATATCATGCTTGTGTCGTCGATTTTTTTTTTAAGTATTGTAATTTTTTTTTTCAAATTGTTTATCATTAATAAAGTTGCAATAAATATCAATTCAAAAAAAAACTAAAAAAATAATAAAGTGTATGTTTTTTTAGGCTAGAAGATGTCTGAAGATGTTAGAAGATTATGGTCCACATCTGCGTCAAGAAGAGGGCGCGCAAACATTTTTAGGTCTACAGTTTTCAGAAAAACAAACAATCTGCAAATGTCAATGTATGCGCGCGGTCGCGCCGCACAGATAGAAGATGTCATGAAGATCTGCGGACAAAAAACAAACACTAAGACATAACACATCATGCCATGACGAATTTTTTAGAATTTTACTAACAATTAACAGTAAATATTATATATTTAAAAATTCAGTAAAAAAAGGTTTGATTTACTAACAATTAGCATTTTGGTGGACAATCGGTCTGAAAAAAATACCGAAATAACCATCACCAACACTGAAAACAATTTTTTTTTTTTTTTTTTTCCAGTTAGATAAATTTCTAGGTCCGCTTCTACATAAACATCCACTCTTTCGTTTATGATATACCTTTATGATAAATATATTTGATTTTTAATTGCAAACAGAAGATACGTAGCAGTGTTATACCAAAATAAGTCAAATACAACATTTTTTCTTACATCGAGATTTCAACCATATGTATTTCGTTCATTGTTAAATCTAGATGCGACTATTTCCAATTTTCCACCCATTGACTTATAATGAGTTGATTTTGGTTATGTTTTATCTTGTGAATGCAAAATGAGTTAAATTATCAGAAAAAACAAACTAAAACGGAAACTAGTCGACTAGGTTGAGCACGTTAGATGGGTTACAGGTCATTCAAAGTTAAATTTATTGCGTACAACCTCCTAAATCATTTTATTAAAAAATTAAAAATTAGTATAGTAATCACATAATGAACTAGTTATTTATAATAAAAATAAATAAATTGTAAATAAGTATTTGCCGGTTTTCCCAATGCCCTAAAAATACTTGTTTTAAACCAAACCTATTTCAATCCATATATATTCGGAATATTGCGAGTTAATGCTTTTCAGTAACGTTTTTACAAAAGAAAATAACTTTTATATATATATATATATATATATATATATATATATATATATATATATATATATATATATATATATATATATATATCGATTTAAAATGAAAAACTGTATATACTCATTTAGCAAATTCAATCATTTCTGATTGATTGAAAGTTTGAAATTCTTTTTTAATTCGATAGAGATTGCACGAGAGAAAAAAACCAAGAGATTGAAGTTACTTCGAAGCTTCCTTCTGAGCTATCACATTATCCATGTTGTATGCTTGATTTTTATCAGAGAAAAATATTGAGAAAAAATAATATAATAAACTAATAAAACTAGAATGTTAGGAAAGTCGACGTGTTGTGTAACCGTAACGATTGATTAACCATTCTTGATGATAGGAGTCATAGAACTGTTTTGCATGACTTGTGTATGGGAAAACTCTGTTGGTGACATTCTAGATGCTATAATTCTTTACGAGTTGCATTAATATTTTTTAAGAGATTTTTTTTTTCTGGTTTAAGTATATGATTATCAAATCGAACTTCATAAAATTAATCAGTTACGGACATGTTTGAGATTCGTTTTAGTATGACTTTTGGTTTTTTACTTTTTCAAAAAATTAAAAAAAAAAAAATCAAAATGTGTTTGGGCAATATAAAAGTTTTTATGAAAATGATTTTTTGCATAGAAAAAAAAAAGATGGGTTTCTAAAAATTGCAAAAACATGATTTTTTGTCGTTTTACGGTTTAAAAGTTAAACCAAAAATACTTTTGATGACTTTTTACTATCCAAACACATTTTTAAAAAAAATATATTTTCATCAAAAGTATGAAAAGAATTTTTGATATTCAAAAGTAATTCCAAACACCCATAAATGTTATATGCTATGATTATAAAAAATAGTAGTTATAGACAAGGCCTTGAGTATACTAAGAGAAACATATAAGAGATTAATTTATATAGCTGTTATGCTATTCAATTTTATTAAACATTTATAAAATAATTACTATAACCACCAAACCAAAGGTCAAGCAACTAAGTTGCGAAAGATTTGTCACGGATTGAATATTTAGCAAAGAACTTTGCGATGGTTTCGATGGCGTAGTGATGGACTAGGTCACCCCTTATCGGTTGCTTCTTTAATTGTTATTTCAAATTATTAAATTGCAGAAAATCTAGATTTTTTTTTCTAATGCATAAAATCTAATACATAAGCAAATTAAATTAATAGTATCTTTCAATATCAGTCAAATCAATAAACATAAATCTACAAAAATCAATAACAAATTTATCGAAACATAAATCAATTACATAAATGCAATACAAAATTCAAGAAATATCAATAGGGTGGGTTGCCTTGCACATATTTTATTAATATATCATACATGAATTAAATCACTTACATAAATGCAATACAAAATTCAAGAAATATCAATCGGGTGGGTTGCCTTGCACATATTTTATTAAAATATCATACATGAATTATTAGAGACGAACTTTAGGCAACCCCAAAGTCTAGGGATAAATTTGATGGAAACATTCGATAAACCCCTAATCTGTTAGACATAATTTTAGCTTATGACCTTTAAGATTTATATTCACACTAAATGGTCGTTTGATAGTTGCTAAATGAGTTAGAACTGATTGAGTTAGAAGCTGACTGAGTTAGAAGTTCTGATTGAGTTAACTTCTTACTGAAACTTGCTGTTTGATTTTGCATCTGACTGACTGTACAAAATAATTATATTACCCTCAGGCGCTAGCTTTTATTAAAGAATTCACTAAGTTTTATTATTATTATTATTATTATTATTATTATTATTTTATGACCAAATAGATGTCAACAAACTATTGCAATATCATCTAAATACAAAACAATTTATCTATTGTGATATAATTTCAAGCATGGTTTAGAGGTTATTGGACAACTTCTTTCATTTAGCCTAATGTTGTTACACGTAAAAAATAGCAACATGTTTCTTTTTTCATCTAAACACACATGAAATAGCTCCATGTATGTGGAAAAAAAAACAACACAGTGACACATGTTAGTAATTGGATGAGTGTTGACCAAAATCTAATGTTTTCAATAACAAAATATCAATTTCTCACAATCACAGATCAACTGATTGACATGAAATGAGACAACAAAAGATTGAAAATCCTTTAATCATTTTCCTAACACTTATAAACACCCTTCAACAACTAACAAAGGGCCTCGTGTTTTTATATAATAAATCAAACCAATTCACCAAAAGTTTTCACAGTAAAAGGAGAAAAACAATTAAAACAAAGAAAACAAGATGTAATGACCAACATTCCCCTGCACTCCTGCACTACTAAACTACAACAGATGAGTTTCCAAACTGGTACCATGGACAAGATGGTCAAAATATGAAAAAAGATGTTCAAAAACATACCTTGATGGCTTCCAAGATTATATTGAACTCCATCTTATCTTCATTCTTAATTGTATTCAAGCACAAAGCTGCTTTATTTTGTGATGAACAATCTGCCATAACATTCCAAATAACATAACAAGAAACTTGTGAACTTGAACAATACAATCAATGGGGTTTACATCATCAGCAATGATCACTAATTTAAACACATCTTACCAAATTGGATCAAAATCCCAGAAGCAACAAAGGTTTGGATAGAGTAAACAATGGATGTTTTGCTAATTTGATTATTTACTAGAAAGACAAAACCCTAGTCAAAATACAGAGCTCGAAGATGGAGAAGAGAAGAAATCAAAAATAAAATTGGATAATCATACAATTAGATACAAAATCAAAAAGAAAATTGATTTCAGAGATAGAGAAGAGAAGAAATAAAGTCGATTTCACAGATGGAGAAGAGAAACTTACTGAATCAAGAAAGAAAGTGATAGGGTGGTGGCGCTCATGTCTGCTGGCCGGAGTTAGTTGTTTGCTGGTGTGGGGGAGGAAGTCGTTGGAGTGGAGACGATGGGTGTACACGATTGAGAAGAAGACGACTGCAAAAGAAGGAAAAGGGTAATGAGAGAAAATATGATGCTTGGTCTCGGTCTGTGACATCCCCAAAATCACGGCCAGAAAAGACCGGTTTGTTTATGCTTTGTTTAAAAATCAGAGTAACATTTTAAATAAAAGTGTTGTGGAATTTGTCCCAAAACAATAACATGATAAAGATTTATCAAAAGCATTTCCATAGAAATGTATTTCATTAAAAGACTCGGGATGTCATGTTCGTACAGATCAAAAGCATAAACAGTACAATACAAGCCTTACTACATTATTTCATATCTACAGGCATATATCCGTAATCCCTCGTCCAAACATCATATATATGCTCAAGCGCCACTACCTGTAATACATAAAACTGAGTGGGTCAGGCTTGGGAGCCTGGTGAGCACATAGGGTTTTCAACCCACAATAAATAAGTTTATTAATTACATCAATCAACAATAACCCGATTACCCGTTCCCGTTATCCTCACTTTACGTCCCTAAACACCTATCATAAGGGACCTAGCCTAAGGATCATCATCGGGACGGACACTACTGCTAAGGGGATTCCTCAGCAATAAATGTCCTAATAGGCAACCATGTGGGGGATGGAGTACATCTGGTGAGCACACAGTTCAAATAAACACACAGTTCAAATAAACACCTACAGGTTGCGAGCCTGCTAGTGTTCCATTGGACTGTCTAGAATAGTCCGTGGTCGTCATCGATACTCCGCTAGATGACTGGATCATCAATAACATCTATAACGAGGCCTCTCATTATTTTATTTTGTCACACAGCAACTATTACATCTACCCATGTTTTACCAAACACATTTTGTAGATATAAAATACATATACAGTTTAAATCTTTGAAAACATGTATAAAACGTTCATCCATCATAGATAGCAAGTATTCATATAATATGCACACATAGCACGTATTTTATATTAAGTACTTCATATCTATGTGTAAGTTGAAAGTAACTATGCACTCACCTGAAAAGGTGGTGATTCCGAACTCAGACAGCGCTTCGCTTCTTAAAAAGAATTTTTTTCGACGAAACCTAATATTATTACCACTAGAGTTTAGTTTATTATTCGTCGAGACTAATTAATAGTCTAGCTATTATTATTATTATATAAGCGTCAAAAAATACTTATATAACCCATAATAATAGCCCAAGTATTTATTATAAGTTCCTAATAACGTTACTATAATTAAATAAAAGCTATATTAAAAATAGCGTAGGCGTAGCTCACTTACAGCGGGTTTTATAGAAAACCAGGATTTGCTTAGAGCAGCGTTTCCGAGTCGAAAAGCTCTTCTTCTCGGAGCCGTCGAGCACACCGGAGCTTCCGCCTCGTGCTAGGGAGGTTCCCTAGGCTTTCCGGGGGGATTTCGGAGCTAGAGAGAGGTTCTAGAGAGAGAGAGAGAGAGTAAAGAGAAGAAAGAATGGGAAAGGTGTGAAGAAAATGAGGGTGGGAGAGGTGGTATTTATAGGGTGAAATGTGGCTGAACTTGGTGCCACATGTCACCATCTGGTGGCAAGCCTTGGGGAGAAAGCAATGGCCAAGATTGTGCCACATCACCCATTTTCGCACAACACACTTCCGACTTCTAAAATCCGTAACTTTCACATATGACCTCCGTTTTTGACGTTCTTTATATCCACGCGTAGGTAATAATAAGATCTACAACTTTCATTTTGACTCCGTCGGCTAATTCTCGACCGATCTTAAATTTAACAGTACAAGGAGATTATACTGTTAAACGTCTGCGTAAAATTAATAACTTCTACATACGGACTCTATTTTTGACTGTCTTTTTATTGTTGATTTCCTATTAATAAGATCTTCAACTCTCATTTACGTTGCGTAAGCCAAAAACCGCTCGAACTAAAATTCGAGTTTCGGGCCGTGCACTGCTAAGCCGAATCTTAGAAAAATCATAACTTCTTCATACGAAGTCAGATTTGGGCGTTCTTTTTATCGATGTTCTTAGTTTAACATGTTCTACGACTTTTGTTTAGATTTCTAAGGCTAAAAAGTCTTCTATCGTAAATTCACTATTTACGTCTTCCGGTGCCGTGCCGGTTTTGCCGTAAAACTTCAGCGGGTCATAACTTCTTTGTTATAGCTCGGATTTCGGCATTCTTTATATGTACGGAAACCTTGAGACATATTCTAGCACTTTATGTAGAGATATCGGGGTTATCTCACACTTTAATTTTGACGCTCATTTTTATTCTTTATTAATTATACATTTATAATTAAATAATAAACACATAAACACACATAATTCACATAATACTCAAATATTTCATATTTATTACTTCAAAAAGAGTTAAAATAGTTGATCTAGACTATTACATTGACAAAAATGCTTAGCCCTGAAAACCCGGGCGTTACACGGTCAGCTGTATTCTATTAATAGACCGAGTCAGGAGGTGGGTTAGCAAGAACTAACCGGGTAAGACGAAAATCACATATATCAAACGTGATGACCGGACCGAGTCAGCCAAAAGTGCTGACCCAAACCCAGTCAGCGAGATATCAAACACCCCCTAAGACTGACCGGTATGGGGAAGGAAAAGACGCGTGAAGGCTGACGTGTAAGTTCCCAAGACACGTGAACACCGCCCCCATCTCCAGTGGGTTGACTGTGGCGTGGACGCGGAGACGGAGACGAGTCATTTGATTGGTTATTCGTTTTTTGATTGTTTACACCATGCGACTATTGATACATTTAAAAAAAAAGTAATTATTTAATTACTACAACTTTCTCTATATATAACACTCTTTTTTCATTTCAAACACACACTTTTTCAACACAAACACACATATTCACCAAAAAATATTCATTCCTCATATATTTTTATGGATCCAAACCAAAATACATCACCCACCCCGAACACCCCCAAACACTCCAAATGATCCATTAGCGAATCTTAGCTACATGCAATTGATAATATCTCCAATTCAACAACAAATTCTATTCACCAATCTTCCAAACCACCCACACTACTACCAACAACAACAACTACCATAATTCAATCAACCCCAATTGCAAGACTTTCAACAACAACCTTCTCCGTAATTTCAACCACAAACTTCATAACATCAACAAACTTCACAACCATCTCAAGTTCCATTATCTCAATCTCAACCTATAAACCTCAACAATGACGACGACAACGAACGAGCTGAAGAAACACTGTAACATCCCAAATCAAGGGTAAAAATTTCATTTTTATTATAATAAAAAAACATATGTAACTTGGTCCAAACATTTAAAATCATTTCTAAATAAAGTAATTATCAGAGTTAAATCCCAAAATCTCATAATACGGAAAAACACGAGTGTGCGTGCTGCGATCAAGCCATGCCCTTCCCTTTCGAACCAGAAGTACCTAAAACCAAAAACCACAAACTGTAAGCACAATGCTTAGTGAGTTCCCCAAATACCACATACCATACATAACATATAATAATGAGACATGGGCCCCGCCTACACTCAAATAGCAGTTTGATACGGGCCCCGCCCACACTCGAATAACGGGCCTCGCCTAATGAGATACAGGCCCCGCCCACACTATGATAATTATGAGATATGGGCCCCGCCCACACTAAGATAATAATGAGATACATGACCTACCCACACTCAGATCATAATGAGATACGGGCCCCGCCCACACTCAGATAATAATGTGATACGGGTCCTGCCCACACTCACATAACGGGCCCCACCCAATAGACATGCATATACAAGTACATACAAGTATCACACAGACAACAAGTATAACAACATAACCAAACGAGGGTCGGCCTTGGTGCCTTAGACTCACTAACTAATGAGGAAACTCACCTTGAATGTTGAAGCTCATTGAAAGAAATCTCTAGTTGCTGCCCTGACGACTCCTCGAGCTATCAATACCAAAATAACACCTAGTTAGCAATTGGGTTCCAAATATGATCCATAATCCATACTTGGGGGTAAAATGACCATTTTACCCCTAACCCAACATGAATCCAAATTGAGGACCAAGCCCAAAACCAAAAAGACCTAAACCAAAAGATCCACAAATGCCCACTAATGGCCAAATTTTCCAAATTGGGCTCAACCCCATATGGGACTTATCCTAAGCCCATAGTTTCCTTAATACAATTCAGATTGCCTCATGTACCCCTTGGGACAAACTTGGTCAAAGACAAAAGTCAAAAAGTCAAGATCAACAATCCATGTTGACCCAACACGCCGTGTTGTCCCTTCAACATGTCGTGTTTCTCCATCAAATTTGAAACGGGAAAAACCAAGCCAGCACGCCAAGTTCGTCCAATACCCAACAAATTAATTCATTAAGCTGCCTTCATCGAATCCAAGAGCACCAAAGCTCAGATCTCGACCAAAATGAGATCTATAAGGGTAAAGTTTCCAACTTTACCCCTAGGAACCACCGAAATGGGTCCAAACCCAAACCCTAGACTTAAAAGAGTGAGGGCTTAACCATAAAGCACTAAATCTTCAAAGACAAAGCCCCAAATTGCAGATTTGACACCCTATAGCTGGAAGACCATGTAAAGTTGCCAACTTTACATTCATACACGCCTAGGATAAGCTCAAATGCTCAAGAAGGGCTTAATAAGGGACTTAATGAATACATGAAGCCCTTAAATCCATAAAGTTGACACCTTTATGCCAAAAGAGTCTATGAGAACCCCATATTTGGAAGAACAAGGCTTTGGGACGTCTTAATCCTAACATCCATCCAATCCAAAGCTAAAACATAGCAATTTAACCCAAAAGAGAGATCTAAGCATCTTGCCATCAAGATAAGAACTTGATACTTCAAACTCCTTGCAAAATGGGTTGTGGTTATGGATCCAAGACTTCCTTTTCCAAGCTTAGAAACTTCAAAATCTAATAACTCCTTCACAATGCAAAAAATGAACACCAAACTTTCTTCCAAGGCTCAAATGCTTGACATTGGAGGCTACAACTCGATTATGGGTTTTGACAACAATGGAGGATGATAAGTAGGCCATCCAAAGGGACTTAAGGCCTTTCAAATTGGTACAACACCCTAAAAATTAGGGTTTCCTTCCCAGCTGCCAACACGCCGAGTTGAGGCACCTCAACACGCCATGTTGGTTCATTTAATCCCCGCGATTCTTCCATTATAGACATGTAGTGTTGGTTCCTCCAACATGTCGTGTCCAACTTGAAATAGGCTTATTCCCAAAAATTTCTCCTCATGATTCCGGGTGTTACAAACACAGCCAAGTCATAGAAGGCAAAAAAGATCAAAAGATCCAATGAAAAAGAAAAGTATGCAATGGATCGAGGAAGAGGCATAATCTTTAGCTAAAGCTTGGAATTTTATATCAAAAGACAGGGATGTCGGCAACGCGCAAACGGGTCAAATCTTTTGGGATCGTGTTTCGGACCACTTCCACGCGCTATTAGGAAGAGAAACGAGCCATACATATGACTCGGTCAATGCAAAATCGTGTGACCTTCGAGCGGCTTGCACCAAATGTGACATCTCCAAATTCACGGTCATTTAAAAAAATTTATTTATGCTTATTGAAAAATCAGAGTATCCATTTTAAATAATAATATTGCGAAGTGTGTTCCCAGAAATATGATAAAGATATTATCAAATCATTTCCGAAGAAATGTATTTTGTTTGTATTAAAACATTGGGATGTTATCGTCAATACAAAAACATAAGCATAAACAGACCTTACATTAATTTACACTAATGATTTACATCTCATTTAATCTCTCAGTGTAATGTATCTTCGTATCGACACCTGTGATACAAATAAACTGAGTAGGTTAGATTGAGAAACCTGGTGAGTACATAGGGTTTTCAACCCACAATAATATAATTATTATGTTTAATCATCAAACAATTAACCCAACTTTCCATCCCTATTATCTTCTTTATTCTTAAGGATCTACCCTAAGAATCATCTATTCTTCATTCATTCATTCCTAAGGATTGTCCTAAGGAATAGACACGAAGGCCATCACTGTTAGGGTTTATCTAGCATGCACTAAATCCATAGTTGCCGATGTTATCTGTTAGGCACTAAGCCTATAGCTGCCAATGTTCATCTATAAGGCACTAAATCCATAACTGACAACGTTCATTTATAAGGCAATAAGTCCATAATTTCTAGGGTTTTTAGAGTACATATGGTGAACACGTAGTTCAAAAACACCTACGAGTTGCGAGCCTGCTAGCGTTCCACTGGACTGTCTAGAATAGTTTGTGGTCGTCATCTATGCTCTACTAGATGACTGGATCATCGTTTAAGTCATGGGTTCTTATCATCTTTCACCTCTCATCATCTATATCATTTGTCATCTCTCATCATTCATCTACCCATCTTTACCCAATATATTTATAGATATAAAAATACATACACAGTTTAAATCACGTAAAACATTTATAAATCGTTCATCTAGCATAGATATCAGGAACACAGATAATAAGAACATATAACATGTATTAATACTTCATATATATGTGTATGATGAAAGTAACTATGAACTTACTTGTCAAAGCGATGACTCGAAATTCGGGCAGCGCTTCGCTTCTAACAATCGTCTTTTCCTTCGATGAAACCTACTATTATTATCGCTAAGTTTTTAGTCTAATACTTATTGTGACTAACTATTAGTCTAGATTAATCATTAACTCTAAGTCTACTTCATGATCTATCATGTAAGGAACAACCAGGTAGGATCATATCAGAGGTAGGGTCCGTTTAGTATACGAAATATACTGTTTGGAAATCTCACTTTAAACACCTCACTAAATCACAGCCTAGACATCATTCCCATAAGTAGATCAACCAATATAACGACTTGGAATCACTGATAAATCTTGTTTATAGGTTCATAATAACGATAATGCACTTAAATATAAGTTATACTTAAAGTAGGGTAAGCATAACTCACTTATAAGGGGGGTTTAGCGAGGAATCGGGGTCTGTGTGGGCAGAACTTCTGAGCCGAAAGCTCTTTTTCTCGGAGCCTTCTGGCTCTATGAGACTCACTACTAACACCTAGGAGGTTCTAGGTGTGACATCCCCATTTTCACGGCTAGAAAAGACCGATTTTGTTTACGCTTTATAAAAATCAGAGTACTTTTTTTTTTAAAAAAATGTTGCGGAATTTGTTCCCAGAAAAACACTATAAATACGTTATCAAAACATTTTCAAAGAAACGTATTTTATTCATTTTAAAACATTTGAGATGTCATCGTCAATATGGAAACATAAGCATAAACATAACTTACATTTATTTACACTAGTGATCTACATATCTTTAATCTCTTAGTGTAACATGACTTCATATCAACACCTGTGATATAAATAAACGGAGTGGGTCAGGTTGGGAAACCTGGTGAGTACATAGGGTTTTCAACTCACAATAATATAATTATTATGCTTAATCATCAAACTGATGGGTTTTAGCCAAAAGAACATCCTATGTGCTCATGCAAGCCCTAATGCTAGGATCTAGATTTCTCTATTGTACATGCAATGTATCCAAGACTTACAATCTTAGATCTAACATATTATAAACTGAAATTGGGGTTTAGAGAATTACCTTTGATTGTTATGTAGCAATAACAATCTCAAATCCTCCTTGTAATGACTTTAGAAAGCTTATAGTCACAATTGTTACTCCTCTAATGGCTCACAAACACCAAGAGCAAGAGGATGAAGAATAAGGAGAGAGGAGGCTGCCTAAAACGTCTAGAAACCCTAGTGGAACTCTTCTCCACGTTTTTGGGGCTTAACGGTACTATATATACATGTAGGCTATTAGAGTTTTCAACTAGGAAATCCCAATTTGACTGCTTACGCCCTAAGCAACCCATGGACCCTTTTAGAATATCCATTGGACGATTTCTAATGGGTTTCCCCATAGAATTCGTCCAACCTATTATTCCAAGGTAATCCATAGCCCAAATGCAGTTATCTTATAATTACAATTCCAGTCCCTTATGTTTAATTAATCTCTTTTAGCCACAAAATTAATTATCAATTAATTCTTGTCTAATATTAATTAAACAATATGATTTCTCCTTTAATATATTATTCTCATAATATATTAGTAAATCATAATTAATCTTCTTTCTCCATAATTCATCCTATCAAGTTGCTTTGGTGAAGGCAACCCAAAAGGACCATGCACCATCGGGTCAAGTACATACCAAAATAGTTATGGACTTAGACACTAATCCAACAGTCTCCCACTTGGATAAGTCTAATAACTATTCTGCATATGACTTCAAATCCTTATATGCAACATTAGCTTTCAAAAGCCGTTGTCAACTCTGATCTTATCAGATACACGTCCTTTAGATAAGGGATCATATATTCCTCCATTCTAGATATCGTATAGACGTGAGACATGGATTGAAATCATTCTCTGAGTCTATATGTTGTTTCCCGATTTTCGATTTATGATGACTGACAACAGACTACAATTGAACACATCAAATTAGTCCCGGCTTGGCCAAGCGCTGAGGTGTCATCACTAAATCATCGAGGGGCCCAAAGATATCGCTTTTATCCTACTTTGGATAAAAGGAATGGATAAACTTTGATTCAATGCTTGCTTGCACTCACTTACCGAATCACACACAACAATATGTTTTATAACACCAAGTTACTGGTACGTTTACATATTATCAATGTGTAACCGACTCGCAAGATACAACTCACACATCTCGGTTTCAAGAATATAAGATGTTATTGTCTCACCAATCACTCGTGATAAAATCCATGAAGTGATCAAAGTGAGGGTCGGTTTAATCCAATGCTCAAATCATATTCATAAGCACTCATGAACGTTGCATCAAACATTTTCTTATGTCTAATACACTTTAGACAATCCACACACCAATTCACGACAGTCTTCATTCATACCTACTTCCAACATATGAACGACTGTGGACCGTTCAAATAATTTGATTGTTCAGAATCAATTTAATTATTCAAGAAGTCAAAACATGCAAAGTGAAACACAAGAATAATACTAATCCCATATGGCCCCAAACTCTAGGTATAAATAAAACATTTTATTTAATCACCATATTGATTACTCATTATTTATTGTTTCGGGTAATCAACTTCTTACTTGAATTATAACAACAATTATCCCATGCTCTTAGCATGCACACAATGTTTACCTACGGTCCTTACTTTGTGAAATAGACCAAATGAACACATTTCCAATCATACTCATTTCATAACTCCCAATCCTTATCAAACGTGTAAGAATATCAAATTCTTATCACTTGTAGAATATGCTAGATTCTAACATTTTATGCAATGATCTTTTCGTAAAGTCATAGCGCAAAAGTCACAATGACCATTGCCAATGAAATTACAAAATTCTTAATTGTAGATTGTTACAAGACAATTCCATAGACGTGATGTCTCTCACTCAAAGTACATTCCTTGAACATCCTTTTGCATAAAATTTTCTAATCTTGACATGGACTCTCAATATCCAACTCCTAATATGGAAACATTTCCATATTTTCCATATGACAACTCATTCTTAATAGAATCTTATCTATTCATAATAATGTCATCCAATACCATACTTCCAACTACTCACAAGGGACCAATCCTCAGCGGGCTTTGGATCGTCCTTTGATAGTTGTTTAATTATTTTAGTCAAAAACCAATTCTTGTCCTTTTCCCCTCTTAATGCGCTAGACATTTGGAAAGTTTTAGAATGGTCAAATATAATAGCACTAGCAATCAATCCTATACCAGAAGCGTATAGGACACGATGCATAATGTCTTACATAAAGATATGATACTTTATCAATCTTTTGCCATAATATTTTATGTGTCTCATTCTTACAATTCGAACTATGAGGAGGGATACCGTAATCATAATCGAAATTTAAGAACACACTATGTATCCTTTGACTAAATTTATTAAAATTTCTCAATCTAAGCTTTAGATTTTGAAACGAAGTACAATATTCTCTCCCTTAATTATAGCAAAACAACTTTTCAACCCTTATGACTTTGCAAAGTATAACTTTTTTTTTCTATAATTAATATTGCTAACTTGCAATACTTGACTTAATAATCATACAAGCACAATATTTTCCCACTATCATGATGATTATTATCATGTAAGCATAACACTTATGCTCCCACTAGCTTTGACATGTTTTAGAAAACAATTGAACTTCCAGAAAAAAAAATACTTACTGAATTTCTGAAGTTCAGATTTCTAATACCTAATGCTTTGATAATCCTTTATCTAAGCTTCTTAAACTTATACACCTTTGCCTTAGATAGCTCATATGTGTGTATAAACAATTCAGACTAATTGCCAAATCTCACAATTCGAATTATGGAAAGGGATACCGTAACTGTAATCGAATTGGAGAATACAATTTCATAATCACTATCTTCTTAAAATCTCTCTTAGTGAAAGCATTTCCTCACAGTCATTTTCATGAAGGATGGAATCTTATGACACCTAGATTTGAATGGTGTATGTGTTCCTATCCATGCGAATTTGCCCAAAACCAAAGTTTGTGACAAATCCAAACTCATATGTACCGAACTTTCTTAATCATGATTTCTTGCCTTATGGTAACACGAGTGCCCACCATGTCTTCCAAGTAGTTAAGCATCTCACCCTTTCTTATCAATGTACTTTTCATTGATCAAAGTGCTTGCCTTTTATGCGTTCAAATGAGAACTCATAAAACTCACATGTATAATTAACTTAATTGGAAAGGCACAGACACAAGATAGTGTCAACACGATGGGTTGTAAACCTCAAGTCGTGTGCTAGTGATGATCGATAAGGTTTATTCTTGATTAGTTCTTGAAACTTTTCAAGACCATTAAGACTCCCACTGACTCCTTGACATATAAGATTCTCTTGTCAATAAACATTTCTTGACAAACAAAATATTCAAGAGTTAGTGTAGCTTTTATCAAGACAAAACACTTCACAAAATCGGTCCTAGTTGGTCTTTATCTTATCCAAGACATCACAACTTTCCAATGTCATAATCTTAACTCTAAGACTTGTTTTTGGAATGAAGTGACTTCTTGATTTAACCATTTCTTCAATTCTTGATTCCTTTTCTCAGACATACAATTGTACTAAGACTCACTTAGAGGATCAATTAAGATATGGTTCTTAATCATTAAGACCTATCATAAAACATAATAAAAGGTACTCTCCCTTCTTCTTAGGATGGAGAAACTTTTATCTTTCTGCCTACTTTATTCTTCTTATTCGTTCTGCTATTGATTGAAACTCTTTCAATCAACTAAGAATTACACTTAATCTCATAAGTATAATCATATTTACTTAACCTTAGTAAATCATGACGAATATCTTTGTTACTCTTGTGGTGGACTTGATCAACACACAACCTTGTGTACTCGATCTCCTAGTCCTTCACTTGACACTTTGTCAATGAATTAGTCTAATTTCCAAATATGAAATTTCTCATTCATCATGCAACCAAGTTGTATGATTCCAAGTTTCTGTCCAATTGAAACTTGGGCGATGAGAAACTTTCCCTATTTGGTAAATTCTTGACATTTCCACAAATAACATAATGAAGAAACAAATCCATTATTGCTAATAATAGAAACATTCAAACATCAATTTTTCATACGCTCCATTGCAAGGATAAATAAATAATATAAAATCAAATTTTATTTTATTGCGGAAAAAAATTTTGTCCTTACAATGCAATTTAATTGAAAAACTATGTTAATACATATTTCTTAGCAATCTTATTCTAACTCCAAGTAGTAGCTCAAGATTCTAATCTTTAAGTAATGCGATCGAAATCCATTTCTTCACGATTAGATTTTGCTCACTTCTTCCCATAAGCTTCCTTTCTTTTCTTTGATCCTACAAAACATCAAAATGCAATCTTATCACATCATGTATTAAGAATCTAGAATAGGAACTTAAAAGAGTTAGTTAATGGAATTTACCTAAAGTAGAGCCATACGTTTTGAATCTCCCATCTCTTAGATCTCTTAGGTAAATAGGACAGCTTCGTCTCCAATGCCCATTCTCTTGGCAATAAAAGCAAACTGACTCTTTAGGAACAGCACATGGAACTACTTCTGACTTTGCCTTTATCTTATGATCAAACTTTTCGATCATGGCATGCCTTTCGTTGCCATTGCCTATATCTATAGAGGTCTGGAAGGCAGATCCACCAATCAACTTTGCTTTTCCAGTGCGCCAAATCATTGTTGATTCAGCAGCAATAGGCATATAGGTGAGATCGATGAGGGTTACGTCGGGGTTCATCATATAGTACTCTCTTACGAACTCACTATATGAGTCAGGAAGTGACTGAAGAACCCAGTCAATAGCCAGCTCCTTACAGACAACAGATCCCAACATTCTTAACCTATCAATGTAGAGGAAGTGAAGCATGATCTCGTGTTCCTCGATCGAATCGTGGAATATCATCTTCATGTGAAAGGCTTGTTCCACGGGATTTGGGAATACCTTAGTTGTCATACTTTGACATCTACAAAACGGGAGAAAAATTAAATTCAAGTTAGTTGATTGATTGAGTCCTTAATAAATCACCCAAATGAGATATTAAGGCTAGGACCCAACACAATACTCTACAACCTAGAAAAGGGATGTCGTAATCTAGTTGCAGAATATTTGAAGGTAAGTGAATGACAATTCACTAATTTCCACCATGAAAAAACAAAAAAGAAACTTAAGTTTTAAATCTATTGAAAATTCCTAGATCTTTTGAGATTCATTGAACTTTTCAATGGCATGTTTAAATTTCGATATGCCCTTCTAGTTTGTAACTGGGATACCGAGGATCACAAAGCGGGTGTGAATAACCATGCAGACTTACGTGGTGCCCCCACATGTTACAATCACCTATTCAATGTGCCGGTTAACCACACACGCTCCACCGAACTATGACAAACACTGAGTCACCCTTTACTACCTTTGCTTAGAACCATTTAGTGTGCCGGTTAACCACACACGCTCCACTAACGTCTTCACAAGGGTACAAAGTGTAATTTCATGGAATTGCATCAATTCACTTTTGCCTAAAGTAACTAAGATTGGGAATTTGTAAAAGCATTTAGTTACTTTTGTACCTCATTATACTTATAATGGAAGGTTTTTGTCCTATCCTACCCGTTCGGCTAACAACCCTCCACTAGTCAAGAGTGCGGTGGGTAAGAGTGGATACTCATTCAATTGTCATTTTATAGGCAATTTCCTCAAACACCCCTTATAGACCAGCTTCGTAAATGAGGCCTACTAACGGTAAGACTGACTGTTTACTTATACACACACACACACACACACACATATATATATATATATATATATATATATATATATATATATGTATGTATGTATGTATATAATATGCTAGACTTTTAATGTTATATATAGTATAGGGTGTATTTTACACTTTTAAAATACTAGGTGGTCATATTTATTAATTATACTTTTAATTTAATTAAATTGTAAACCAAAACTAATTGGATTTATTAAATCTATTTTAATTATACACTTTAATTAATTAATAAAACCATGAGGGTGTGAATTGAACTTTTCAAAACAATACTAAGGTTTTAGAATTTGACATTTCTAAATTAAACTTTTAATCAACTTTTAAATTCCAAAACTTGAGGGCAAGTTTTGAAACATTTCAAAACATTAGGGTTTCAACTATTTAAATTTCAAAACAAAACCTTTAAGTTCAAATTTAAACCATAAAACTTACAAGGGCACAATTGAAACCTTTTTCACAATACAAGGATCAAATAACAAATAATAGAAATTAAACAATTAATTTTGTCATTATCTATATTTGACCTAATATCAATTTCTTGCAAGATAAGTTACCCAATTAATACAAATAATCAATCTTTAATCATATAAGGAAGTTATTATCTAATCAATTGGTAATTATCTTGTGTTTTGGCAAGGATAATCTTTTAGAAACATTAAAAATCGCATTTTATAAGTTTAAAACGATTATGGTAATTATCCTAAAGTAAAACAACAATAAAATCTGAAATTCCCTCTGCCTGACGCTCCGACTCGCCGAGTCACACATTGGAACTCACTGAGTAGGGCAGACTCGCCGAGTCCATGTAGTGATTCGCCGAGTCAGTTCGAACAGAAGGCCAGAATTCGATTTTCAGTTAATAATTCAACATAGCATCATATACAACAGAAACCAATCAAGGCTCTGATACCACTGATGGGTTTTAGCCAAAAGAACATCCTATGTGCTCATGCAAACCCTAATGCTTGGATCTAGGTTTCTCTATTGTACATGCAATGTATCCAAGACTTACAATCTTAGATCTAACATATTTTAAACTGAAATTAGGGTTTAGAGAATTACCTTTGATTGTTATGTAGCAATAACAATCTCAAATCCTCATTGTAATGACTTTAGAAAGTTTAGAGTCACAATTGTCACTCATTTAATGGCTCACAAACACCAAGAGAAAGAGGATGAAGAATAAGGAGAGAGGAGGCTGCCCAAAACGTCCAGAAACCCTAGTGGAACTCTTCTCCACGTTTTTGGGGCTTAAGGGTACTATATATACATGTAGGCTAGGATTTTCATCTAGGAAACCCCAATTTGACTGCTTAAGCCCTAAGCATCCCATGGACCCTTTTAGAATATCCCTTGGATGATTTCTAATGGTTTCTCCATAGAATTCGTCCAACCTATTATTCCAAGGTAATCCATAGCCCAAATACAATTATCTTATAATCACGGTTCCAGTCCCTTAAGTTTAATTAATCTCTTTTAGCCACAAAATTAATTATCAATTAATTCTTGACTAATATTAATTAAACAATATGATTTCTCCTTAAATATATTATTCTCATAATATATTAATAAATCATAATTAATCTTCTCTCTCCATAATTCATCCTATCAAGTTGCTTTGGTGAAGGTAACCCAAAAGGACCATGCACCATCGGGTCAAGTACATACCAAAATAGTTATGGACTTAGACACTAATCCAACACAAACAAGTAACCCAATTACCCATCCCCATTATCTTCTTTACTCTTAAGGATCTACCCTAAGAATCAACTATTCCTCGTTCATTCTTTCCTAAGGATTATCTTAAGGAATAGGCACGGAATCCATCGTTTCCAGGGTTTACTTAACAAGCACTAAATCCATAGTTGCCAAGGTTTGCTCATCAGGCACTAAATCCATAGTTACCAGGGCAGTCTCGTTTATTGACAGTATCATTTCTGAGAATTCACTCGCAATACATGTCAATGGGTTTTTATCTCGTTTCTTGACAGTAGCGTTTCGAAGAATCCACTCGCAATGCATGTCAATGAGTTTTTTAGAGTACAACTGGTGAATACACAGTTCAAATAACACCTACATGTTGCGAGCCTGCTAGTGTTCCACTAGACTGGCTAGAATGGTCCGTGGTTGTCATCCATACTCTGCTAGATGACGGGGCCAACATTTGGGTAAAAGGCTTCTCTCATGGTTCACCTCTCACCCTTAACTCATGGTCTATGTCACCTCTCATCATTTTGTTTTTGTCACACAACAACTATTTCATCTACCCATGTTTTACCCAACACATTTTGTAGATATAAAATAGATATACAATTTAAATCATTTAAAACATACATAAAATCGTTCATCCATCATAGATAACAAGTATACAGATAATATGCACACATAACACGTAATTTATATAATATACTTAATATCTATGTGTAAGATGAAAGGGACCACGCACTAACTTGAAAAGGTGGTGATTCTGCCCTCGAACAACGCTTCGTTATCTCAAAACAATTATCCTTCGATAAAACCTAGTATCACGTAATTTATATAAACTACTTCATATCTATGTTTAAGATGAACGAGACTCCGGGAGCCTTGGGGCTTCCTTCGGGAGCTAGGGGGTTTATCTTGGGTTTAGAGGGGGGGGGGGAGGGATAGAAACCTTAGAGAGAGAAACTAGTGAGAGAAAAAAGGTGGAACTGTGTGATTTCTTCTGCAGCCTTCGCATGGTATTTATTGTAGGGTTTTGAGCAATCTAACACTTCCTAAGTGTGCATGCAACCCTAATAAACCTTGGATCTATGTTTGTCTAAATACATGCAAAATAATAATTTTCCAAGGTTTATAACCTATCTAACATGGCATGGGGAACATTTCAACATAAAAGAGTTAGAAGAGATTACATACCTTTTGGTGAGTTTGGTTCTAAGGAGTTTGAAGGCCAAGCACCAATAGTGTGAATGCCTCAAATGGAATCACAAACACCACAAACTCTTGGAAAACTTTGAGAGAGTATACACCTTGTATAAAATCGGCCACACACATGCACACACACACTAGTTCACTAGTTTTCTCTTAGGCTCCATTTCATGCTCCATAAGCATGCTTATATAGTGTGCATGGTTAGGGTGAAACCCTAATAACCCATGTCTCTTCCTTTTCCAAGGATCCATGGGTTAAAAGCTCCATGGATCATCCATGGACTTCCACATAAGCCTAGCCCATTAACAAATGAGTATTAGCCCACACTATATAAAACAAATAGCCCATAATTTAATTAGTATTCCTTTTAATCTCTAAATTAATTCATAATTAATTTAAGACTAAAACTAATTAAATAACGTAACTTCATATTAATATATTATAACTCATAATATATTAATAAACATATGTGTATAACTCTCATAAAATTATCCATAATAGTTTGGATGAGATGCAACCCAAATGGACCATGCCGGTCGGGTCAAGTATATACCAAATAAGTTATGGACTTAGACACCTTATCCAACAGACTCCCACTTGGATAAGTCTAATAACTATATTTGCCTATAACTTCAGGAACCAACCAACAATCGTAGCTCTCGAAAACTCCCTCGAACAATGAAGACTCTGTCGAACTATGAAGCGCCATTTTAGATAAGTGATCACATAATCCTCTGTTCTCATGATATCAGCCGGACAAACACATGGAACTATGTCTTGATTATTGTCTAGCAGTTGTTTCTCGATTTTCCGATTTGTTTGACGAAGAACTTCACTGAACACATCGGTTTAGTTCTGACCAGGCCTGGTACATGGGTCAACACAAAATCATCGAGGGGCCTAGATATCGCTTCTATTTCTAGAAGGAACAGATAAACTTCGACTGATATGCTTGTTCTACTACTTATTGAATTGTACACAAAGGCACGTTTTATAACATCAAGTTACTGATGCGTTTACGTGCAATCAATGCACAACCAACTCATAGGTAACAACTCATATCTCTAGGTTTAAAGATTTATATGATGTTATCGTCTCACGATCACTCGAGATAAATTCCATGAAGTGATACAAGTGAGCGTGGGTTTATACCAATACTCATAACTTATGAGTACTCATGAATGTTGCAGCAACCATTGCCATGTCTAAACACCTTTAAGGCATCTACAAACCTAATTCATGACAATCTTGATTCATGCCTACTTCCGACGTATGATCGATTGTGGAGGTTTGAATAAATTAATTATTCTGGAAGTCAAAACATGCAAAACTGAAACAATAGTAAATAATTGACGATGATAGTAACACTTTACTCATAAATAAATCACAAATTTTATTCATCATCAAACGTCGATTACATTTTACAAGTTTCAGGAAAACTATCTAATCTGTAAAACTAATATCGTCCCTCAGCCCGATGCGTCTCGCATGCTGAAAATGCTTAACCCTCGTCAGTCCCTTCGTAAGGGGATCTGCAGGATTCTCATCCGACGATATCCTCCTTGTCACAAGGAGTCCTTCTTCAATCTTGTGTCTTATGAAGTGATATTTTCTGTCAATGTGTCGGGATCTGCCATGATCTCTTGGTTCCTTAGCTAAGGTAACCGCACTATTGTTGTCACAGAAAATCTCTATAGGTTCCTTAATAGCTGGTACAACTCCAAGGTCTCCGATGAAGTTCTTTAGCCATATCGCCTCCTTCGCTGCTTCACTCGCTGCTATATACTCTGATTCACAAGTCGAATCAGCCACCGTCTCCTGCTTGGAACTCTTCCAAGAAATTGCCCCTCCATTTAAGGTAAAGATCCAGCCCGACTGAGAGCGGAAATTATCCCTATCAGTCTGAAAACCAGCATCACTATACCCTAATATTCTCAAGTCATCACTGCCACCAAGGGTAAGGACCCAATCCTTAGTCCTCCGCAGGTACTTGAGAATGTTCTTTACCGCGGTCCAATGAGCCTTGCCAGGGTTCCCCTGAAACCTGCTGACCATGCTCAAAGCAAATGCCACATCAGGACGGGTACAAGTCATAGCATACATGATCGAGCCAACTGCGGAAGCATATGGTAATTGGCTCATCTCAGCTATCTCTGCCTCTGTACTCGGACTCTGAGTCTTACTTAGTTTGGTATTGCTTTGGATCGGTAAATCTCCTTTCTTGGAATTCTCCATGTTGAACCTTTTCAACACCTTATCCAAGTAGATACTCTGACTAAGTCCAATTAGTCTTCTACTCCTTTCTCTTAATATCCTTATCCCTAGGATATAGGTAGCCTCCCCTAGGTCCTTCATAGCAAAGCACTTCCCAAGCCAGGACTTAACCTCCTGCAAGGTTGGGATGTCATTTCCTATGAGTAGTATGTCATCCACATACAGTACCAAGAAGCTAACTATACTCCCACTAGCTCTGACATACACGCAAGACTCATCTTCGCTTCTCAAGAAGCCAAACTCTTTTACCTTCTCATCAAAACAAAGATTCCAGCTACGAGATGCTTGTTTTAATCCATAAATGGATTTCTCAAGCTTGCATACTCTATTAGGGTACTCTGCATTGACAAAACCCTCTGGCTGATTCATGTACACATCCTCAGCCAACTTTCCATTAAGGAAAGCGGTTTTGACATCCATTTGCCATATTTCATAATCATGAAATGCTGCAATGGCTAACATAACCCTAATAGACTTAATCTTTGCTACCGGCGAAAAGGTTTCATCATAATCAACACCTTGAGTTTGAGTAAAACCCTTCGCAACCAGTCGAGCCTTATAAGTATGCACTTTTCCTTCCATGTTTGTCTTCTTCTTGAAGATCCATTTGCACCCGACTGTTTTACGGCCTGGTACATTGTCAACCAAGTTCCAAACTTGATTGTCATACATGGACTGTATCTCGCTGTCCATAGCCTCCTTCCATTTAGCAGACTCCGGGCCTGCCATGGCTTCCTTAACACTGCTAGGTTCATCCAAATTTACTAGTGTACTATCACTAATAAACGTATCACCTTCCGTAGTAATATGAAAACCATAATAAAACGAAGGTGTGTTCCTAACCCGTGTGGAACGCCTCGGAGGTACAGACTCGTCAGCTGGATCAACAGGAGTTTCCTCCTCAGGTTGATTGCTAGTGTCTGAGGTTCCTTCACCAAATGATTCTGGAATTTCTTCAAGATCAATCTGCCTCCCACTGTCTCCTTGTCTTATAAATTCTTTTTCGCGAAAGATCCCTCTTCGTGCTACAAAGACCACATTCTCACTGGGTCTGTAGAAGAGGTAACCGAAGGATTTCTGTGGGTAGCCGATGAAAATACACCTTTCACTTCGGGGTTCAAGCTTATCATGAGTTTCGCGCCTCACGAAGACTTCGCAACCCCAAATTTTGATGTGGTCCAAATTGGGAACCTTCCTAGTCCACATCTCATGAGGTGTTTTGGTAACCTTCTTTGTAGGGACTAG
The DNA here is from genome assembly GCF_052625555.1 of Lactuca saligna. Lineage (NCBI taxonomy): Eukaryota > Viridiplantae > Streptophyta > Magnoliopsida > Asterales > Asteraceae > Lactuca > Lactuca saligna. The sequence continues at coordinate 53,020,860 of NC_136425.1, forward strand.
ATTAAGGATATGGGCGGCAGTCTCTAAGGCATACCCCCAAAAAGAGATTGGTAACGAAACTCGACTCATCATAGAGCGAACCATGTCCAACAAGGTTCGATTACGCCTCTCAGCTACACCATTCAGCTGTGGTGTCCTGGGAGGAGTCAATTGTGAGACAATCCCACACTCCTTAAGGTAGTCAAGGAACTCGGTACTAAGATACTCACCACCTCGATCGGATCGAAGCATCTTAATGTTCCTGCCCAATTGATTTTCTACTTCCTGCTTGAATTCCTTAAACCTTTCAAAGGTTTCGGACTTATTTTTGATTAAGTAGACCTACCCATATCTACTAAAATCATCAATAAAACTCACTATTTACGTTTCCTGGTGCCGTGCCGGTTCCGTCGCGAAACTTCGACGGGTCATAACTTCTTCGTTATAACTCGGACTTCGGCGTTCTTTATATGTATAGAACCATTGTAACATATACTAAAACCTGGTTAAGATTAATCCTTCTAAATAATCTTTCATCAAAAACTCATTTTTGACGCTCATTGTCTCTAAATTGACTAGCCCGGATCTGCAGGCGTTACACTAGGCTTGAGGGTTTGGGGGGGGGGGGGGTGCTTTGGAGAGAAATTGATGAGATTGGTGTGGAGAAATGAGGAAAAACGAGCTCTATTTTGGTGGAGTAGTAACCATTTCCTATGTCTAATGGATTGGTGGTGAAACTGACGTGGTGCAGAGGTGACAACACTTTTTAGTTGGTTGGTGGTAACCACTCCCTGTAGCCTAAAAGAATTATCGGTACGTTGGAGGTTTGTCGAATGTTTGCATATTCATACGAACAAATGTATGTGTGGAAAGCGTAAAAGTTCGATAAACAAAACAATATTGTATGTTTACGGTGTCGAAAAAGATGGAACGAAAACAACAATATTTGAACATCGAAAAATAAAAAATGTTTACGTTTGTGGTTGATCATCATTTGCTAGTATGTGGTTGATCCATCAAATTTGTGGTTTAGTCGCTGATTTCAACAACATCATCAACGAATTAGACATGAATTTGAATTCTTATGTTTTTTTTGCTTGTTTTGATTATTAATATTGTTTTTGTTGTTATTTATAAAAATAGTAATTATAATAACTGATAGTTAATATTAATATTAATATTAATATTAATACAAATCTACATATCTATACATATACCAAAGAGTCTATAGTCCATCGATACCACGTATTGTCATCTATCTTTAAGATCGAATGTTCAAATCAGGTCTAGGACATAAGTTAATTTAGAAGAACATTAGAATTTACTTTATAAAACACACACACACACACACACACACACACACATATATATATATATATATATATATATATATATATATATATATATATATATATATATCTGGTTATGTTAATGTGAGACCACTATATTGTGTGAAACGGTAAGACACAATCCTAGCAACTCATTTTGTAGATAAAAAAAATTAAAATACAAAATAATTGAAAATTTTCGAAATATTTTTTAAATATTATTTTCGTCATTTTTTTTATCCAAAAAGAATAAAAATAAAATAAAAATATAAAAAAACTATTGATTTTTAAAAATATTTGTGAAATATTCTAGTAGAATATTAGAATATTTTATATATGTGATAAATTTAGTAGAATAATAGAATATTCTAACATTCTAAAAATCACATTAAAATATTTGCAATGTAATATTCTATTAGAATATTTCATGTAATTTTCAAAAAAATAGTGATTTTTTTAGATAAATAAAATGACAAAAATAATAATTAATTTTTTTTTGGATTTATCCTTTTATTTTATATTTTAAAATTATTTTTAAATTACGTCTCACGGTCCTATAAAATTAGCTTTGTTTCAAATAAACAAACCTAACTTGGCTACGTGTCCCTTAACCTCATTTTTACCAGGTGACATTGTTCTACAACCTTATAATTTTTCTTAATGCCTAAATTAAATAATTTGTGTTTTTAATCCTAATAATTCAAATTATACAGTATCTTATCATAATTGAAATTGAAATTACTATTCTTATTTAATTACCATTCGTGTTATCCTTTAAGTCATTTTCTAAAGTGATATTAGTTTAATTTGAAACTCATTATAAATATATATTTTATTTACCAATAACCAATTCATAAACTTATATCTTATTAAACTTATACTATACGATATTACGAAACAAAATGCATTTCTTTTAAATTGGAGAAAGTTTGCATTTTTTTAGTCCATAATAGACTTTTGGTTAAAAACTTAACCATGTATGTATATCATGTGATTCAACAAAGACGACTTATAAAAAAGAAAAATTGACCAAAACTGAATTTCATGTGATCAATATAAGGTGAAATATTCTTCAATCGTCAAGTCCCAAATTGTAGAACAAAGGTTGTCATTTATCTTACATATTTATAATAATAATAATAATAATAATAATAATAATAATAATAATAATAATAATAATAATGATTCCTTATAACCAATACTATTGAAAAAAAAAATTCAAAAAAAAAGTTACAATACTGAAATTTTTTTGAGGGACATCACGGGCTACCCCGAAAACCACCTAACTCTGCCCATGGTTATAACACAAATCTTCATAACACAATATATATTTAGTTTCTTTTAATTAATGATCCTAAAAACAATATGGACTATAATAACACACCGAAGAGAGGAGAAAAATTCAAAAATTAAATTTAGATAAAAGAGAATCCAAAATATTTCTACAATATCGGTACCTCGAAATTCAGCTACTACACATGTTTAAAACATGAACGATAACAATGACACTTTTAGTTTATTTTTTATGTCTTACAAAAACGATAACAGTGACACTTTTAGTATATTTTGTGTCTTAAAAAATTAAAACATTTATATTGTTTATGTAAATTTATAATTACGGTTAATTATTACATTTAACTGTCTACATTATTATTGTTTTATAGAACCAAAGGATGACATGTAGGGATGGAAAAAAAAATCTCCATACTCAATAAGGAATCCGAAACCCGCACCCGGTTTGACCATGGATGGGTCAATGATGGGGAATCCGCAAATAAAAAAACAGGGACAAGGATACCCTTAATCTCAAATCCTGGACTGAAACCCGATAGATATTAATATATAATAATGATACAAAACATATATTTATAGTAAAATTTATAATCCCTAAAATTTGATGAAAATAACTCTAACTCATTAATAATTACTTTGTTGAAATTATATAATTTTCCTTCTTTGTTTATGTAATTTAACCTTGTGTATGGTTCTTTTTATCCTTGGTTTATTTATCGTTGCATCAAACATTACTTTGATAATTTATTTTATTTTGTTTTCCATGTTTGTATTTAAATTTGGTAGAAAATTTATTTATAGTTTTTATGCAATCTATGATATATTTATGGTTTGTAAAATCTTTAAACTTATGTTGGTAAAACTGAAATTTATTGTTTTTCTTTACGTAAAAGTTTTCATATTAAAATAGAAAAAGAAATTTATGATTCCCCGTTAGAAATCTCTGGTCCTGTTAGGGGTGGGGGTAATGATTCATTTATATTCCCTGATAAGGATGATGATTGAAAAAAGGATTCAGAGATAAGGATGGGAGAAGGAAACGTTGGTGTTTTAATGATGGTGATGTTGTGATTGATATTAATGATGATATACTTATTAATCAATCATGTGATCATATAGGTTCATTAATTGAGTTTGTATATCTATCATTTATTGAAAACTTCAACAATCAAAATTATTTTGAAGAAAGGGCAATCATTGCACTGAAAAATGAAGTTGTTTAAGAAATAAATGATCTTCTACTTTCATTGTTTCCTGGATACGAAAAAGAATATATGAGTTATGATACTCTATGCCAATAAAAGTTTCTTCACGATCAGTTTTATGAGAATTTATACTCACCTGATGTTCTTAATGGACTTAAAATCTACTGTTTGCTAAACCATAAGTTAATTTTAAAAGTCGGTGTTCTGGCTATGTTACTGAACAACATCGACCATAAAAATGGCTTATGTGATGAGACTAGACTTCAGGGGGTATCATTGGTCAATTGAATCATTGAAACATTGGTTATAACTGAAATCAATGTCAAACATCAAACGTCTATTTCAAGATTGTCTTTAACACCTTCGGACATAAAATTTCTATTCAAATTGATAAGAAGAAAAATTCCAACTGAATGTTTGTTTTACTATGACTATAAATAAAAGTCAAGGCCAAACATTGTCAAATGTTGGTATTTTTGCGAGAACTAGTGTTCACACACGAGTAATTATACATTGCTTTATCCATAGTAGAGTAAAGAGCCGAGGAATATTGAAGTTGTTGATTTTAGATAATGATGATTATTTGATCAATAAACTTCCAATGCAGTATACTAAGAAGTGTTTCAAAATATATGTTAAACTATTATGATTATTTTACTTTTCACATTATTTCATGTTTTCTTACAATCAAAGTTACGCTATATTTTTTGTTGATATTTTATTTTATTTTTTTTGTCTATGTAATAATTATAAAAATATTAACAGTGGTTTTCACTGGTTCTAACATAGTGACAATAATAGATATAACTATTATTAATATTATTATCCAATATAATTTCCAATAGATCACAATTGACTTTGAAAAATAGTAATAGTTTTGTACATTTGTCTCTAATCTACGACGATTACACGTAGACTAGCCATGTACCAATTAGTATTTAAAAGTGTCATTAACATAAAAGAACATGAAAGTGTCATTTTTGGCTTTAAATAACCATTTAACTTTATTTTGAACCCGTTAAATCATTAAACTCGAAATTTACCCGTATAAAATACAATTTTGCTTAAATTTACCAAGTTTCTGAGGTACATTGTGTAGGGAAATTTAGGGTTTTTGGTGGAGATCTGGATACCAACTTGGATCGTGATATTACTTTCCGAACTGATATTTCTACCTTATGCCTGGGTTACAAGAAATTCAGCCTAGGATAATCCAAGTGGACACTTACGTTTCTAGGCACAGAAAACGTAAGCCAATATGCTAAAGGATTCTGTGAAAGTATAATGAAAAACGAGAGCTTAAGATCATCACCCTCTTCTGTAGAGGAAGAGTTGTTTATATATTAAACAAGATTAGGGTTTCCTTAGGGTTGGACCGTCATTAGTTGCTTTGGAAGCAAATAATGTTAATTCAGATTTAATGAGGATTTAGGGTTACCAAAACTAACGAGTTTCGTTAGTTTTACCATAATCACCCTCAATAAATTGAATTTTCCACTATGTTCCCATATGTAAAATTCGGTGAGGCTTTGGGGCGCTGCCCCTTAACCAGGTCAGCGGGACCCCAGCCAGGGGCTCTACCCCTTGGATCCCGCTAGGGGCACTGCCCCTAGACCCCATCAAAGGGGCGCTACCCCTTGGAAACCACGGACCTGGTGGCGCTGTCCCCGGACCCCCCCGACAAATTGTCGAACCGACTTTTAATTCGATCTTATACATGTGTGCACTCTGCACACCTCCGTACCTTATCAAAACAAACCAAACTAGTACATAATGAAAATATCGAAACGATTGAATTTCCACTTAGTATCATACATTTGCAGATACTCGAGAATCAGGGTGTTCTAAGAATTGAACCCATCAACCCATTTGAATTCCAGAAATTAAAATACATACTAGTTTATTGAATTTTTAGCATAATACAACTTGACACTAATATAAATCCGTGTGTCCCAATCCTCTCATGATCGTATCAAGGTCAAGTCCACAACCTCTTGAAATGCAGCTCCACTTCACAACCATGTAGGTAACTCCTTTCCATATATCTACACATACATTTATCAAAGGAGTTATTAAGAAGTTAAACTTCAACTTGGCTAACTTGCAGAACCGAACACATACCTAGGATGAATACTTCATGTGTTCAATCTATAAGTATGAGCTTTCCACATTGAATTCAACTCCTAACATTATATTAGGAGGGAATTGAGTGTCTCATCATTATAGAATTAAATGGACTTTAATCCCATCCCGATTATAGATTTATGCACTAAGTCTCTTGTTAGATCTTTAGTTAAGTAATCTGTCAAATTTTGTTGCGATTTCACAAACTCAACCAAATTCACACCATTCATGATTAGTTCTCTAATCATACTATGTCTAACACCTAAGTGTCTAGACTTGCCATTATAAACCTGGCTATATGCCTTAGCCAAAGCGGTTGCACTATCACAAAGAATAGAAATAGGTGCTATCGGTTTAGACCACAAAGGAGTCTCATAGACTAAATTCCTTAGCCACTCTGCTTCTTTACCAGCAGCTGCTAACGCAACAAACTCAGATTCCATTGTCGAGTTTGTAATGCAAGATTGCTTATTGGAAGCCCAAGAAATGGCACATCCCCCAAGCAAGAATACCCAACCAGAAGTTGAGGAATGGTCCTCCATGTTGGAAATCCAACTTGCATTTGAATGACCTTCTAAAACCGAAGGACTCCCCAAGTAAATCAAAACCTAATTCATGGTTCCCTTGAGATACTTAAACACTCTATTCACTGCTTGCCAATGTTGAGCACTAGGATTGCTAGTGTACCTGCTCAACTTACCCACAACAAAAGCAATACCAGGTCTGGAACTTGTCATGACATACATCAAGCTTCTAATATCCTTAGAGTATTCCAATTGTGAAATGGGAATGCCATTATTTGGCACTAATTTCACACTTGGATCCATAGGAGTACTCACTGGAGAACAATTTGTAAAGTTAAACCGCTTGATAATTTTCTCAATATAATGACTTTGAGTCATTACCAATCCTTTGTTCATCCTCTTAATACTTATTCCAAGAATTACATCAACCTCTCCTAAATCTTTCATGGAAAACTTTGATGATAACAATTTCTTTGTTTCATCCACTTGATTTTGGTCGGTACCAATAATCAACATGTCATCTACATATAAGCAAATGATCACTCCAACTCTATTAGCATCATTAAATCTACTATAAACACATTTTTCACATTGGTTTGTCTTGAAACCAAAAGACAAAATCACCTCATCAAATTTTTGATGCCATTGTTTAGGCGCTTGTTTTAGCCCATACAAAGATTTGACAAGTTTACAAACCATATGCTCTTTACCGGGCATAATGAAACCTTCTGGTAGTTTCATGTAAACTTCCTTGTCAAGATCACCATTTAAAAAGGCTGTTTTCACATCTATTTGGTGAATAACCATATTGTGAATACTTGCCAAGGCAACCAACAATCTAATAGTAGAAATACGTGTAACTGGAGCATACGTATCAAAATAGTCAATACCAGGTTTTTGTCTAAAACCTTGAATGACTAACCGGGATTTAAATTTGTCAATAGTCCCATTAACATTCATTTTGTTTTTGAAAATCTATTTGCAACCAAGAGGTTTAGAACCCGGAGGCAAATCAGACAACACCCATGCGTTGTTCTAATGAATTGATGACATTTCATCATCAATTGATTCCTTCCAAAAGGCACTATCATGAGACTCTATGGTATCTTGATAAGTCTTAGGATCATGTTCAATACTACAGCAATAAGAGTATTCAAGATTAATTTCATCCCTTGAACCTTCCACCAAGTACATTTGGAAGTAGGATTCGAAATTTTTCGCAATTTGGCCTCTTTTGCTTCTAAAAATATCTTGTGGTTCTTGCACGATACCACCATCTTAACTTTCTAAATATTTCTCTTTATTAGCACAAGAAGTCAGATCCTTAGGCCTTTGAATCAATGAAAACCTCATCTCATCAAAAATTGCATCCCGTGATTCGATAATAGTGTTAATTGAAACCGAATCATTAGGTTCTATTACATAAAAACTATATGCCTTGGAATGTTCAGCAAATCCAATGAATATGCAATCAATTCCACATTCTTCTAAATTTTTCTTTTTGGGCTCCGTAAGTTTTACAGGTGCCGACATCACCAAACCCGAAAATAACTCAAATTTGGCTTTTTCTTGAACCAAAGTTCATATGGGACTGTTTTGTTCCTTTTATTTGGAACCCTATTCAACAAATAGCGTGGCGTTAACATGGCCTCTCCCCAGAATCCTTCACTCAATCCCGAGTAAGACAACATCGAGTTTACCATTTCCTTTAAAACTCGATTTTTGCGCTCAACAATACCATTCTGTTGGGGCGTGTAAGGTGTTGTGGTCTCATGAATGATACGCATTGATTGGAAGTATATGGGATCCATATATTCACCTCCCCTATCAGTCCTGAGACATTTAACCGGACTGCCCAATTGCAATTCCACCTCGGTTTTGTATATTTTGAATTTATCTAAGGCTTCATCCTTAGAATGCAACAAATACACATAGCAGAACTGAGTGCGGTCATCAATAAAAGTGACCACATACTTTTTATTTCCCAAAGATGGAGTGGAATGGAAATCACACAGGTCACTGTATACAAGTTCCAAAACAACTGAATTTCTTGTGACACTAGGAAATGGTTGTTTTGTCACTTTTGTAAGCATGCATGTTTTACATTTATCAGATGTCATATCAAAGGCTGGAATTAATCCATCTTTTGACATCTCATGCATCTTTTTAAAGTTGACATGACCTAATCTTACATGTCAAAGCATAGATTTATCAACATTAGAAGCAGAAGATACAAATGCAGAATTTTAAACAGGTAATAATTTGTCAACAATATTTAAACGAAACATTCTATTATTTAAATATCCAAAGCCAATAAAATTCCACCCTTAGACAAAACAAACTTATCCGACTCAATAACTTTTTTATAACCCTCAGAATTCAACATTAGAGCTAACAAGATTCTTGCGAATCTTGGGAACAAATAAAACATCAAATAACCTAATTGTCTTTCCAGAAGTAAATTCAAGACACACGAAACCTAAACCACAAATAGGAATAAAAGAATTGTCTCCCATTTTCAGCACCGACCCATCTTCAAGCGGAGCTAATGTTTCAAACATCCGTTTAGCCTTTCATACATGGTTCGTTGCTCCGGAGTCGATCCACCAAGCAACATCATCATCCTGCACATAGAATGATTCTAGGATAAATGAAACATAATAAACATAAATCTAATTAGAATGATCAAATTTAGTCAAAAACTGACCTCCTTTAACTTGGGCCGAAGCCCGTTCACTTTCCCATTGGCTCTACTGTTTCCAGCACCATTGTTGCCCAAATTTACACGACAATCACGCTTGAAATGCCCAACTTGATTACACATCCAACAAACCAGATCATTTCTCTTTTTGTTGGAGTTGTTTGGGACATGTTCATGCTTACGTTTGCCATGTCCTTTGTGATTTTGGTTCATTGGTTTGTTTTCAACCATATGAACCGAGGGTTGTCCAGGTTCAACTTTTCCTTTGGGTTTTTCAGATTTGTCACTTTCCTTCGCACGAAGAGGTTCTTCAATATGGCCGTGACTAGCAAGTTGAACCAATAACAATTCATACTTTTGATGTATCAAGTTATGTTTGAAGTCTTTCCAGGATGGAGACAGTTTGTCAATGATAGTGGAAAAACAAGGGATTCATCCATATTCATACGGTGCAGTTTAAACTAACCGTATATGCTAAGGAGTGATGGGTTTTAGGTAAAACATATAAACTAGAAAAACAATTCCTAGGTTCACATGCAACCTACTTTGGATCTATGTTTTAACTATTGAACATATAACTTTGAATTTCAAAACAAGAACCCTAAGGAGAGAGGCTATTTTGAAAATAACAAATAAGGGTTTAGAGTTACATACCTTTCAATTGTTATAGCAAACAATTGGTAATCCTTTTGATCTTGATCTTCTTGAAAGCTTAGCACCACAAATGTAATGCCTCTAATGGAGTTACACCCAAGAGCTAGCAAGAAGGAAACTTGTGAGGAGAGAGAGAGAGAGAGAGTAGCGTATGCAATTTTCGGCCCTAGGGTTTCACCAAAGCAATTCTAATTAATTTCAGGCTAACTATTAATTTAATATTATGATTTCTAATTAATATATTAATCTTTTAACATATTAATAAATTATTTATATTAATTTATTAATCTTATAATAAATCAATATCTCTCCTTTCATAATTTCCTTGTCCGGTTGTTAGGTTGGAGGGCAACCCAAAAGGACTATGCTGCTATCAATTCAAGTAAATACCAATTATAGTTATGGGCTTAGACACCTAATCCAACAATCTCCCACTTGGATAAGTCTGTAACCATAATTGCTAGTATGACTTCTAAATTTGACCAACAAATTGTAGCTTCCAAAAGCTGCTGCCGAACTCTTACCCAGTCAGTTACATGTCCTAAGATAAGTGATCACGTGGGCCTTCATTCTACTAGATATCCCTAGACATAAGACATGGAATATAATCAATCTCTTTGTCCAGAATCTATGTTTCCTGATTTCTGATTTTCGATGATATATGACTTCTAATTGAACACATCAATTTAGTCCTGGCTGGGCCTAGCACATAAGTCAACACCAAATCATCAAGGGCCCACAGATATCGCTTTTCCCGTTAGGGTAAAAGGAACGAATAAACATTGACTCATATGCTTGTATCTTTTACTCATCAAACTGCACATGACAATACGTCTTATAACACCAAGTTACTGATGCGTTTTCGTATCACCAACGTATAGCCAACTTGCAAATTACAACTCATATATCTGTTTAAAGATCATAGATATTATCGTCTCAGTATTACTCGTGATGAATTCTATAAAGTAATACTCTGAGCGTGGGTTTATCCAATACTCAAATCTCAATTTCTGAGTACTCATGAACATTGCAGCAATTATATTGCTATTTATATCCTTAGATAATCTGCAATCCAATTCACGACTGTGGAGTTTGAATAATCATATTATTAAGGAAGTAAAAACATGCAAAATATCAAACACGATAATAAACAACTAAAAAAAGGCAGTAAACAAACTCATAAATAATACTTTATTATTTAATCACCAAAAGTCAATTACATTTACTTTGTAACAAGTTTCTGAACTAGACTAATTGATGTGTGTAAAACTCACTTAGTTTTAATCCTATTTTAATTATCAAATAACACACAAAAAGGCAGTGAACCTATCAATTGTGGTATAGCTAAATAAGCCGGGTATCGAACACAGGGAACGGCAAATTAAATTAAAAGACTAGAAACGTACTAACTATAACTAATTTAAGACTATAAAATAATAATTTAACTAGATTCAATAATTGGAAAGGAACTTTTGTTTAGTTCAACTTGGTTAACTCTATGGTTGATTTCAAGGTAATAGTGCAATGGATTAATTCTTTCGTTGGTTACCGATTCAAGTGATTAGGTTCATGTTCACTACCCTAATCCTTAGCAAATAAACTAACTCAAACTGTGGCCAATTGCTTAATTTAATTATATTTACTAGATTAATTATTCGGGTTAAGTTAGACTTGCAATAGCTAATTTATTTATTATTCTTAATTAACCTCTTGTTTGATGGTCATCTTACAAGCTTGCACATGAATTTACTCAATTTCCTTATTAATTCTAGTTTCATATTCATTAATCCTAGACATATAGTATAGTGGTCACATATCATATGAGGTTGATAATCAATAGATGTTCATGCTAATCAATTATCTTCCTATTAACAGCAAATTAATTATTATTCATACACAAGGTTCTTTAGCAAGCTAAAATAACAAAAATTCACCAACTTGGAATTAATCCTACCAATCAATCTAACCATATTGTCAACTTTGTATCCCCAAACAGAAGTCTAAAGATTTTAGTTCATAATTAAGGTAAATAACAGCAAACAAACAAGTTCAAGTTGCTTAATCCTATTGACAAAACAAAAGAATAAGTAGAATGATGAAATTGTGCCTTAATTACTTCCGGAATTGAATTCTAGCTTTCTTGGTCGACTTCTAGGGTTCTTCTGGCTTCTTAATCGCAACAAAGCACTTCTGAAACTTCCCAGAATTCCCCCCTCTCGATCTGTGGAGTTATCTTTAAATAAGCGATCCGACTCGTCGACTCAATTGGTGACTCGTCGAGTCCCTCTCACATAACACGTATTGCGATAACTATCTGGAATTCCGAATCATTATCCTTCTGATTCCTCGACCGGACTCGTCGAGTCCAGGCTCGACTCGACGAGTAGAAGCCTTTTTTAGGTGTTTTCCTTCTTCATTCCATTCTCGAGCTCCTAACCGCTTCTCCTGCTTCCTTTCGCTTCATCTTTGGACTGAAAAACATAATTTAACACTTTTAAGTACCTTTTGTCCATAATATGCGATAATTTAGCTAAAATACGAATAAAAAAACTATACTTAATACACACTAAATATGCACATATCACTAATCTAACTACTAAAACTAATATCATCTTTCAGTCCTATGCTCCGAGCATGCTGAATATGCTTAGCCCTACTCAGACCCTTTGTGAGGGGGTCTGCTGGGTTATCTTCAGATGACACCCTCTTTACAACAAGATGGCCTTCTTCTACTCTATGTCTGATGAAATGGTACTTTTTGTCGATATGCATGGTTTAACCATGATCTATGGGTTCCTTAGTTAAGGCAACCGCTCCTTCATTATCGCAGAACAGTTCCATAGGCTCCTGGATGGTTGGAACAACTCCGAGATCCCCGATGAAGTTCCTTAACCAAGCTGCTTCTTTAGACGCTTCACTCGTTGCTATGTACTCTGATTCAAAAGTAGAATCAACCACCGTATCTTGCTTGGAACTTTTCCATGTAACTACTCCTCCATTCAGTAGAAATACCCTGCCAGATTGAGAACGGAAGTTATCTCTATTCGTTTGAAAGACGACATCACTGTAACCATCTACTCTTAAAGTATCATTGCCACCAAGTACAAGGACCCATTCCTTCGTTCTTTGCAAATACTTTAGTATATTCTTTACTGCTATCCAATGAGCTCTACCCGAGTTTCCCTGATAGCCACTGACCATGCTCAAAGAAAAGGCCACATCCGGACGAGTACATGTCATAGCGTACATGATCGCTCCGACAGCGGAAGCATAAGGTACACGACTCATGTCAACTATTTCCTCATCTGTACTAGGTCATTGAGTTTTAGTCAATTTAGTATTGCTCTAGATAGCTAGCTCTCCCTTCTTGGAATTTTCCATACTAAACCTATTTAGTTCCTTATCTAAGTATGTTCTTTGACTAAGTCCAATTAGTCTCTTCTTTCTATTTCTCAATATTCTAATCTCAAGAATATAGGCAACTTCTCTAAGGTCTTTCATGGGAAAACACTTTCCAAGCCAAGACTTAACCTCTTTCAAGGTTGGAATGTCATTACCAACGAGTAATATGTCATCGACATATAACACCATAAAAGTCACTATACTCCCACTAGCCTTGATATACACACAGAACTCATCTGCACTCCTAGAGAAACCAAACTCTTTGAGTTTCTCATGGATGCAAAGATTCCAACTGCGAGATGCTTGTTTCAATCCATAAATGGATTTCTGAAGCTTACACACTCTATTGTGATACTTTGCATCAACAAAACCCTCTAGCTGATTCATGTAAACAAACTCAACCAACTTCCCATTAAGGAAAGCAATATCCTGATAGATTTAATCTTGGTTATTGGTGAGAAGGTTTCATCATAGTCAACCTCTGGGGTTTGTGTGAAACCTTTCGCAACCAGTCTAGCCTTGAATGTGTGTACATTCCCATCCATGTCTGTCTTCTTCTTGAAGATCCATTTGCACCCAACTGTCTTACGACCTGGTGCATTATCAACCAAATTCTAAACTTAGTTGTCATACATGGACTTTATCTCGCTGTCCATTGCCTCTTTCAACTTGGAAGCCTCTGGGCCTGCCATTGCTTCCTTATAAGTGACTGGTTCATCTAAATTTACCAGTGTCCTATCACTAATGAATGTGTCACCGTCTGAAGTAATATGAAAACCATAAAAAATCAGGTGGTACACTCACCCTAGTGGATCTTCGAAGAGGTAATGATTTATCAATTGGTTCAACAGGAACTGTTTCCTCTGTTTGAGTGCCAGTGTCATCTAAGGTTCCTTAAGTACTTGACTCTTGAATCTCTTCAAGGTCAATGGTACTCCCACTATCCTCTTTGAATATAAGTTCTCTTTCTAGAAAGACTCCTCTCCGTGCTACAAAAACCACATTCTCACTAGGTCTGTAGAATAAATATCCAAAAGACTGTTTTGGGTAACCAATGAAAACACATTTCTCACTTCTTGCTGCTAGCTTGCCGTGAGTCTATCATCTTACGAAATCTTTACAACCCAAACTTTAATATGTGCTAACAAGGGAACTTTCCCTGTCCACATCTCGTGAGGTGTTTTGACAACCTTCTTTGTTGGGATAAGATTGAGGATGTGGGTGGATGTCTCTAAGGCATAGCCCCAGAAATGAATTGGAAGTGAAGTACGACCCATCATATAACAAACCATGAAGGTTCGATTACGCCTCTCAGCCACACCATTTAACTGTGTTGTCCTAGGAGGAGTCAATTGTGATACTATCCCACATTCATTTAAATAGCCGTTGAACTCAATACTAAGATACTCTCCGCCTCTATCGGATCTAAGTATCTTTATATTCCTGCCCAATTGATTTTCGACCTCATGTTTAAACTCTTTGAACTTTACAAAGGTCTCTGACTTATGTTTGATTAATTATATATAGCCATGTCTACTATAATCATCAGTGAAAGTCACTTAAAATCGATTAGCATCTCTTGAGGTTGATCTGAAGGGTCCACACACATCTGTATGTATGAGGTCCAACAAACCTTCACCTCTTTCACAAGACCCTGTGAATGGTGATTTTGTCATCTTTCCCAAAAGACAAGATTCACACCTATCATCTAATTTTAGGTCAAATGATTCCAACAGTCCATCCTTTTGGAGGTGGGCTACGCGTTTCTTGTTAATGTATCCAAGACGACAATGACCCAAGCATGCCTTGTCTACACTATTAGACAAGTCAATATTGAACACACTATTTCCTAAGCTATCAACACAAGTCACATTTTCATACACACCATCACAAGGTAAAGCTTCAAACACGAAAACACCATTCCTATAAACAGAAATTGAACCATTCAAACCATTAAAAGAATATTTAAAACATTGTATGAACAATGCATGAGATGAAATAATGTTTGTCGACATCGCAGACGAATAGAAACAATTCAATAAATCTAATCTAACATCATTACTAAGCAAAAGTTGATAAACTCCGATCTTGGTCACTGGTGAAGACTTCTTGTTTCCTATGATCAAGTTTATCCTTCCTCGCTCTATCTCCTCACTTTCTTTTAGCCCCTGCAAATCAGAACAGATGTGAAAACCACATCCTGTATCAAGGACCCATGAACGAGAAAATAATGAGTATTTAGAAGATATTATATAAATACCTGCCGAAGATGGCTTCACTTTGCCATCTTTGATATCCTGCAGATATTTTGAGCAGGTTCTCTTCCAGCGCCCCTTTTCAGTGCAATAAAAACAAACAACATCCTTTGGATCAGAAACATGGCGAATGGTAGCACTGGGCTTAGCCTTTGGGCCACTGCTGGATGACCCAACTTGGACCTTTCCCTTCCAGTTTTGCTTAGGAGGACCTTTCCTCTTTTTCCCTTTTCCCTATCCAATAGCTAAGATAGGAGCAATCGCAGGAGTGGAGGATATACTTTTACCCTTCATTCCTGCTTCATCTGTATGCAACAAGTTGTGCAATTGGGCCAATGTGTAACGCCCGTAGATCCGGGCTAGTCAATTTAGAGGCAATAGGGGTTGAAAATGACTTTTTGACAAAAGATTATTAAGAATAAATAATCTCAACCAAGTTTTAGTATATGTTACAAGGTTTCCGTACATATAAAGAGCGTCGAAATCTGAGTTATAACGAAGAAGTTATGACCCGTCGAAGTTTCACGACGGAACCGACACGATACCGGGAGGCGTAAATAGTGAATTTACGATAGAGCAAGATTTAGCCTTAGCGATCTAAACGAAATTCATAGTATATGTTAAACTGATAGTGTGCATAAAAAGAATATCCAAATCTGACTTCGTATGAGGAAGTTATGATTTTTCTAAGATTTAGCATAACAGTGCACAACCCGAAATCTGAATTTTAGATCGGTCGATTTTTAGCCAAAATAATCTAAAAAATAAATGAAGGTATCGTTAATAGGAGTTAAACGATAAAAAGATAGTTGAAAACGGAGCTCGTATGAGAAAGATATGGACGAAGATGAGTCCCTACTCTTCGAGCGTTGCGAATTCGATACAGTTTTGTAAATCTGAGATAGAGTGAGAATTAGCCGACGGGCTCTAAATGAAAGTTGTAGTACTCATAAATACCAACGCGTGGATATAAAGAACGTCGATAATAGAGCTCGTATGCGAAAGTTATGGACGAAGCTTAGTCCCTACTTTTCGAGCGCGGCGAATTCGATACAGTTTTGTAAATCCAAGATAGAATGAGAATTAGCCAACGATGTCTAAATGAAAGTTGAAGATCTCATTAATAGGAACTCAACGATAAAAAGACAGACAAAAATGGAGCTCATATGCAAAAGTTACGGACGAAGCTTGGAGACTACTTTACTATACAATTCCTATAAATAAGAGATGAACTCTTCATAATTTCCTCACACCTTCAAACCTTTCTTTCTCTCTCTAACTTATCGCTAACCTCCCTAAACCCCTCCTAAGTCTAGGGAACCTCCCTATCACGAGAAGAAAGCCCCGGAGCGCCCGACGGCTCCGAGAAGAAAACCTTTCAGCTCGGAAACGCTGCTCCAGCGAAACCCGGTTTTTAATAAAAATCCGTTGTAAGTGAGCTACGCCTATACTATATTTAATATAGATTTTATTTAAATATAGTAACATTATTAGGACCTTAAAATAATTATTTGGGCTATTATTATGAGTTATATTGAGTGTTATTTAATGCTTATATAATAGTAATAATAGCTAGACTATTAAATTAGTCTCGTCATGCGTTAGACTAAACTCTAGTGGTAATGATACTAGGTTTCGTCAAGGGATAATTGTTTTAAGAGTAACGAAGTGCTGTCCGAGTGCCGACTCACCACCTTTCAGGTGAGTGCATAGTTACTTTCATCTTACACATAGATATAAAGTATTTTATATAAATTACATGCTAACTGTGCATATTATTTGAGTACTTGTTGTCTATGTTGGATGAACGTTTTTATGCATGTTTTAAAGGATTTAAATTGTATACATATTTTATATATACGAATATGTTGGGTATGACATGGGTAGATGAACGATGAGAGATAAAAGATGATGTGAGTAAACATTGGCAGCTATGGACTTAGTGCCTAATAAACATCGGCAATTATGGACTTAGTGCCTACTGGACAAACACCGGTAGCTATGGATTTAGTACATGTTGGGAATAGGTAGCTATGGAATTAGTACCTATTAGATAAACACTGTTAGCTATGGATTTAGTACCTGATGAATAGACTATAGCAGCTATGGAATTAGTGCTTTACGAACGAACATTGGCAGCTATGGACTTAGTGCCAGTCCTATAACCCTGGAAGTAAGGGACTTCGGAATAAACGAATGCAAGATAGATGACTATTAGGTTAAATCCTTAAGACTAAAGAAGATAATGGGGATGGGTAATTGGGTTGATTGTTTGATTTTTTAAACATAATGATTATAATATTGTGGGTTGAAAACCCTATGTATTCACCAGGTTTCCCAACCTGACCCACTCAGTTTATTTATATCACAGGTGTTGATACGAAGTCACATTACACTGAGAGATTAAAGAGATGTAGATCGCTAGTGTAAATAAATGTAAGTTCCGTTTATGCTTATGTTTATGTATTGACGATGATATCCCAAACAGTATAAATGAATAAAATACGTTTCTTTGAAAATGTTTTGATAATGTATTTATCGTGTTTTTTCTGGGAACAAATTCCGCAACATTTTTATGAAATGAAGTACTCTGATTTTTATAAAGCATAAACAAAATCGGTCTTTCTGGCCGTGAAAATTGGGGATGTCACAGTTGGTATCAGAGCATTAGTTTAAGCGAACTAGGAATATGGATTTATTTCTAGACTTAAACTTAGAATGTTAAGCGATGATTGTGAGGTGTGACCACTAGCTTATTTTAGGAATTATGCCTAAAATGCTTTTATGAGCTAAATGCTTTATGCCTTATATGTTGTTATTTATTCGTATCTATGGTCACCGGATCTGGAAACTTATGTGTTTAGGATTCTAAACGTACGACTACGATATTAGAACTAGCATGTAAACGTTTCGGAGTGATAAGGATGATTTAAACGTCAATCCTAAGTAAAGGTCTAGATTCACCTTATTCGGTGTATAAATCAAGATGGCAAGGACCCGTAGCGGAAACGTGAATGCAAATGAGAATAGGAACCAACCCCCAGTGGTTCAACAAATACTTGTTGTAGAAGAAGTTGCACATGAGCCATTCACCATGGCTAGAGTTCAAGCCATGGTTCGGGCTATGCTAGCTGAACAAAGGGAAGAAATGAGGAGGATGTCGAATAGGGACGAACCTACTATGCCCACTAAGCAACCCGAGCTGATTCCCGCGCAATCGGAGGAAGGGAACTACAACCGCCAAGTGAGTCAAGTGGGGACTCAAGATGGCCCGGAGAGGAGAAACGACAAGGATGGGCGAATGTACAAGAATTTCTTGGGTGCGAAACCACCAAGTCTCTCAGGAAGCCCAAAGCCTCTTGAGATTATGGATTGGATCTCCGAGATGGAAATGGTGTTTGAGAGCTGTGACTGTAGCGAGAAACAGAAGACCGTCTTCGCCATAAGACAACTGAAAACTGGAGTCTTGAGTTGGTGGAATCTATTGGCTAATACGATGTCACGAGGAGAAGCCTTAAGGATGTCATTGGAAGAGTTCTTGGAACAGTTGAAAATGCAGTACTGCTCGGAGATAGATCTGATAGACCTAAACAACTAGTTTCAAAACTTGAAGAAAGGGAAGATGATTGTTGATGAGTATGCCACCGCATTCACCGAGAGGATGAAGCTATTCCCCTACTTGGTGCCTACTGAACTCTCCAATATTGATAGGTTTGCTAACGGACTGCCCACTGACTTTGGCCCAATGGTCAAAATGGCAACTACCTTGAAAAAAGTTGTTAGGGCAACTAAGAACGTAGAGGCCCAGGTAAGAGAAAAGGGTCTAGAAAAAGATAAGGCCAGAGAGAAGCGGAAGTTTGAAGGATCTTCAAGGTCTAACAAGGGAAGCAAATTCTCAAAGCTTGGAGGAGGAGATTGAGGTGAAGCGAGATGGTGTGATAAATGCAAGAAGAAGCATTATGGGAAGTGCAACGACGAAGTGACTTGTTACAAGTGTGGGAGGACTGGTCAGTATTCCAAGGACTGCACACATAATGATAAATTATGCTACGGATGTGGCGACAACAAATTATATGGTTAAAATTATCTAGATATATTAATGATAAAATTAATTCATATTAAACTCAAGAACATAAACCATAACAAAGATGTAAATGACGAGCAAAATGGTGTTGATGCCTCATTTATACACAAAAAAATCATTCATTACATAAGAACTTAATAAGCACAAAAGATCAAAAGTTGTCATTAAATGGTCAAATACAGCCTGCAACTGCAACCAATCGAAGAGTCTCTCACAACTGAACGACGCGTCTGTGACATCCCCATTTTCACGGCCAGAAAAGACCGATTTGTTTATGCTTTATTTAAAAATCAGAGTATTTTTTTTATAAAAATGTTGCGGAATTTGTTCCTAGAAAAACATGATAAATGTTATCAAAGCATTTCCGAAGAAATATATTTCATTTCTTTTAAAACTTTGGGATGCCATCGTCAATATAGAAACATAAGCATAAACAGACCTTACATTCATTTACATTAGTGATCTACATCTCATTAATCTCTTAGTGTAAAGTAGTTTTATATCGACAGTGTGATGCAAATAAACTTGAGTGGGTCAGGATGGGAAACTTGGTGAGTACATAGGGTTTTCAACCCACAATAATATAATTATATTTAATCATTAAACAATCAACCTAATTATACATACCCATTATCTTCTTTATTTCTTAAGGATCTATCCTAAGAATAGTTTATCATTCACTCATTCATTCATAAGGATTTTCCTAAGGAATAGGCACGAATTCCATCGTTTTCCTAATGACACAGCTTTCAATGTTATCTATTAAGCACAGTTGCCAATATTATCATTTAGGCACAACTGCCAGAATTGTGACATTCTCTATTTAGCGTAGCTGTCGATATTGTCCTTTAGGCGCAACTGCCAGGGTTATGACGTTCTCTGTTAGGCACAGCTGCCGATACTACCCTTTGAGCGCAACTGCTAGGATGTTTACAGTACAACGTAGATCAAAACTTCTACAAGTTGTGGCACAGGTACCAATGCTCATTTATAGGGTACCAAGTCTATTGCTGCTAATGTTCACCTATAGGGCACTATGTCCATAACTACCAATGCTCATCTATATCAGCTTTCATCTCTTATCATTCATCTACCCATGTTTTACCCAACATATTTTGTAGATATAAAATACATATACAGTTTAAATCATTTAAAACATGTATAATATCGTTCATCAAGCATAGATATAAAGTAAACAGATAATATGTATACATAGCACATAATTTATATAAAATACTTCATATCTATGTGTAAGATGGAAGTAATTATGCACTCACCTATCAAAGTCATGATTCCAAACTCGGGCAGTGCTTCGCTTCTAACGATTCTTTTTTCCTTCGACAAAACCTAGCATTATTATCGCTAAGTTTTAGTTATTGTGACTAATTATTAGTCTAGATTCATCATTAACTTAAAGTCTACTTTCACGATCTATCAAGTAAGGAACAACCAAGTAGGATCATATCGGAGGTAAGGTCTGTTTGGTATACGAAGTATATTGTTTGGAAATCCCACTTTAAACATTTCACTAAATCACTATAACGACGTAAATTTTCAAACCAAATTTTTCAATTTAAAAGAAAACATTTATCACAGTGATAAGATCTCAAAATGTCACAATGTCAATCATCAAATCTCATAATCAAAGATTATATATATATATATATATATATATATATATATATATATATATATATATATTAACTCTGATATGTGTGTACAATCATGTCGGTGCCCTCCCGTGATCCTGCGAAGTACCTGAAACACATAACACGGTAAGCACGAAGCTTACTAAGTTCCCCAAAATACCACATACAACACATTAGCCACTTGAGGTTGCTACTCTGTAAGACCCTTCGGTCTATGTGTCTCAGTGGAACCCTCCAATCCCATGGCTCGTTGGACCCTCTGATCCAGTCTAAGTGAGGACCCTCCGGTCTCACAGCTCGTTGGACCCTCCGATCCGGTGTCAATGAAGACCCTCCTATCTCACAGCTCGTTGGACCCCCCGGTCTAGTCTCGGTAACACATAATATAGCATATATATATATATATATATATATATATATATATATATATATATATATATATATATATATATATATATATATATATATATATATATTACACAGACAAATGCATAACTTCGAGAATCTCGATCTATGTGCCTCCTCCAATAGTATACGCCGAGCTTCGCCCGTAAAGGGCACCCAAATCCGCCCTCGGAAATTCATAAGCCCTTGGCTATCCGTCACAAACTCTGACACCTGTCCAATCACCCGCTCCCTCTTGCGGTTCTTCA
The DNA here is from genome assembly GCF_052625555.1 of Lactuca saligna. Lineage (NCBI taxonomy): Eukaryota > Viridiplantae > Streptophyta > Magnoliopsida > Asterales > Asteraceae > Lactuca > Lactuca saligna. The sequence continues at coordinate 53,042,711 of NC_136425.1, forward strand.
GTCTCACGGCCTCCACCTGAGCCTCTCGAATGGTATCTAAGACTAGTGTCATCATCATCATCCTTAAACACACATCTCGGATCGGAGCACTCTCTGCTCTATGGCTCAGGGCGTCGGCTACCACACTAGCCTTGCCCAGATGATATAGGATCTCACATTCATAGTCTTTCACCACATCCAACAATCTTCTTTGTCTCATGTTTAGGTTGGGATGGTCCATGAGATACTTCAGGCTCTTGTGGTCCGTGTATATGGTACATCGGACCCTATATAAATAATGGCGCCAGATCTTGAGGGCGAACACCACCGCCCCCAATTCAAGATCGTGGGTAGGATATCTCGTCTCATGAGGCTTCAACTTCCTCAATGCGTATGCTATCCCATGCCCTCTCTGCATCAGCACCGCACCCAACATGGATATGGATGCATCACAGAAAACCACAAAGTCCTCCACTCCCTCGGGAAGGGCCAACACTCGCGCTTCACACAATCTCTGGCGAAGAGTCTCAAATGAGGTCTGCTGCTTAGGACCCTAAGTAAAAGTAATGCCTTTCAGGTCAATCTGGTGAGGGGAACTACAATCTTGGAGAAATCTCTGATAAATCTTCGATAGTAGCCGACCAATCCCAGAAAACTCCTGATCTCGGATGGGGATCTCGGGACCTCCCATCACATAACTGCCTCAATCTTGGCCAGATTGACCAATATCTCATTCTAATTAACGAGATGTCCTAGGAACTGGACCTCTCGTAACTAGAATTCACACTTGGAGAATTTGGCATACAACCTCTCTGATCTCAAAACTCCAAGAATCTCTTTCAGATGCTCATCGTGCTACTCTCTGGATCTCGGATACAACAAGATATCATTGATGAACACGATCACCGATCGATCCAACATAGGCCTGCACACCCTGTTCATGAGATCCATGAATGTTGTCGGTGCGTTGGTGAGCCCAAAAGGCATCACCACGAACTCATAATGCCCACAATGAGTCCTAAAGGTCGTATTCTGGATATCCTCCTCACGGACTCTCATTTGATGATATCCAGACCTCAAATCGATCTTGGAGAACCAAGACATGCCCTGCAACTGATCGAACAAATCGTTGATCCTCGGAAGTGGATAACGGTTCTTGACCATCAACTTGTTCAACTCCTGGTAGTCAATGCACATACGGTGTGAATCATTCTTTTTCTTGACAAAAAGCATCGGCGCTCCCCACGGCGAGTTACTCGGTCTGATAAATCCCTTCTCCAACAGCTCCTGAAGTTGTGAGGATAACTCCTGCATCTCTGTTAGCGCAAGTCGATAAGGTGCCTTGGCGATAGGTGTCGCTTCTTGGACCAAATCAATCCGGAACTCCACCTGCCTCTCGGGAGGCACACCCGGCAACTCCTTTGGAAAAACATCCACTCACTATTGGAACCTCAGCGATAGAACTAGGCCTGGCAATCGTGCCGTGTTCGGTTGGCATGTGGCGGGTTGGCGGGTTGGTGGGTCAAAATATGCAAACTCAAACACGACCCATTTAAATATACAAGTCACGGGTTGGTGGGTTTGGAACATAAACCCATATATGACCCGCCAACCCATTTATTTATACGGGTTCAAAGGTTGGCGGGTTCATGGGTCAGATTTGGTTTCGTGGATCCGAATTTTAGACATTTATGTCTTAAACATCCAAATGAAAAGTAAAAACATTCATAGAAACATTTTACAAACTTATCCTTATAAGTTACGACTTACGACCTTAGACCATCCACCACGAGTCAAAATGTCAAAACAGTCAAATGGTCTATGAGTCAATGATATATATATATATATATATATATATATATATATATTATAATACTTATTATATTAATACTTGATACATAAATACATTTAAAAATAAAATAATTTTTTTTTATTAAGAATATAAACGGGTTGGCGGGTCAACCCGTTTATTTTTTGAGAAACCCATATATGACTTGTTTAATAAATGGGTTGGCGGGTTGGCAGGTTGAAAAACTCAACCCAAACCCATTTATTTCGTGTCGTGCCGCGTGTCGTGTTCAGAATTGTCAGCCCTAGATAATACTTGGTCTCTCAGCAGCAATTCGAGTATCCAATACATACGCTACAAAACCCATGCAACCCTGTTGCAGACTCTGCCTTGCTCTGGAAACCGAGCAGAATGCTGACCCATATCGGGTACCCATGCCAAACACTGTAAGCACTCCCCCACTAGGGTCTCATATGGTCACCAACTGACCCTCGCAGTCGATCACTGCTCCAAAACGGCTCAACCAATCCATGCCCACGATGACACATACATCACCCATAGCAATCGGTACCAGATCAATCGGAAACTCGACACCAAAAATCTCTAGCACACATCCTTGGAAAACATCGGTAGCAAAAATCGCATGGTCGTCGGCTATAGAAACTATCAGAGGTCGAGTCAACAACTCACGTCGGATACTGAGGTGGCGACTAAACGCTAATGATACGAAAGATCGAATCGCACCCGAGTCAAATAACACCAAAGCAGGTACATAACTCACAAGAAAAGTACCTAAACATAACACAATATAAGCACAAATAACTCAAAATAGAATAAATAAAGGAATACATACCGGCCATGACATCCGGTGCCGCGCGAACCTCCCCTGCTGTCAGCTAGAAGGCTCTCCCACGAACCTTCTGTAACACCGTAAATTTCAAAACAAATTTTTTTCATTTAAAATAATCATTTTATTCTTAGAAACGCTTGTTTAAAATCTCATTCATAGTTGAATTACAAAACATAACTCCATTTTTCACTTGCATAGAAAACCAGGATCCTCCAAAATATGACTTTTTCTCTGGTGTGTACAATCAAGCCGATGCCGTCCCGTGATACTGAAAGAAACCTGAAAAACATCACACAAAACACTGTAAGCACGAAGCTTAGTGAGTTCCCCAAAATACCACACATAACACATATTAGCCACTCGAGGTTATAACTCTATGGGTCCGTGCACCCAAACTCTGTGAACCCTCAGGTTCTAACTCTGGGAACCTTCCGGTTCCAACTCTATAACATGCACAACATAAATCACATAGAAATAATGCAATACAACACATCACGTACATATAGCATACAAATACTCTGATCACATAACTCTGATTACCTACTCAAGGTAAAGTATAGTGAGAAGACTCACCTGGCGAGCAGAAAGCAGATATCCCCACACTTAAATCTCGAACTCGCCACCGCCTAACACGTAAGGCAAATACTCTCATGAATATAACTCTCGAGACTAGAATCAATCCTCTCATGGCACCCTCTTAAGGGTAAAAGGCTATTTTGCCCCTCTCTTGGCCCAAAGGCCACATCGCTAACCAAACCCTAAAAGTCAACGGCCAACCCTTGGTCAAAATCAAAGTCCTCAGTCAAAGTCAACCCCTGACTGACCCTACTCGCCGAGTCAACCCTGTGACTCGTCGAGTTCCCATAATCAGAACTTCACTCAATCCGCGACCTAACTCGCCGAGTCACCCCAAGACTCGCCGAGTCCAACAACTCTGAGTCCACTCGCACACAACTCACCGAGTTATCCCTCGACTCACCGATTCTTGACTCAACCAGAGAATATCGGGACCCTTCGACAAGACTCGCCGAGTCCAAGAACAGACTCACCGAGTCTAAGGCTAACATCAACCTACTCACCGAGTTGTTCTTCCAACTCGCCGAGTCCCAGCTCATCTTCAAGCAACTCGTCGAGTACACCAATGTGACTCGCCGAGTACAACCGATCTGAATCCATTCAGAAGCATTCCAGGCCATGCAACTGCTCCAAAACATAGATCTAGTCTCCTACCACTCATCCATCACGTAAAGTGGCAAAATTTACGTGAATCCAAAGAGATCTAAGCCGTTTGCACATTGGGCTAGGGTTTCGGACATGTAAGCTTCACTAAACACTCCAACACAGGGACTTTCATGCTCTCTGATTCTTCTCCCTTCCAGATCTGAGGTAGCAACCTCAGATCTAGCCTCTAGACTTCCCATTTCCTCCATATACAAATTCTCACAAACCCCAAAATGAAGAAACAACATAACAACAGCTCAATAACGAGATATTACCTCTAAATGATGCCCCAACTGTAATGTAATCCGAATCCAAGCAAAGCCCCTTGCTCCAAGCCTTCAATCTCCCAAAATTCCTTCAATAATTACTTCTTCAAGCTCCAATCCACTCAACAATGGTGCTTCTCCGTGATTTAGGGTTTTCTGGGGCTCAAGGGGCGATAAAGAGGCTGGGAGGAAAACATAATGATCTTTATATAAGGCTCAACCCCGAGAATTAGGGTTGTCTCCACTCAGCGCCTACTCGCCGAGTCCATCTCACTGACTCGCCGAGTCGGCAACTTAACACGCGACCAAGTCGCGACTCAACTCGCCGAGTCCATCCATGGACTCACCGAGTCACTCTTTCACAACTTACTCTTTTAGCCCCTTCAACTCTACTATTGATATTTCGGGATGTTACAACTCGCCGAGTCCATCCACTTCCGCGAATCAACACTTTCCCCAGCAAATGAGGGTCCGACACTTCCTCCCATACAACAACACAAAGGGTGGCATACCAATGCACTAATGATGGCTGTTGAAGTAGGATAACTCAACCATGGATAAATACGTGCCGCAACTCCCTCCGAAATCTAATACACATGCCCGAAGCATGTCTTTGAGCGTCTGAATCGTTCGCTCCCTCTGAGGTGTCCTCAAACATCATCATGATAAGCTCTAGCTCATTTCTCATATCCCTCTTCGAGACTGAGCACCAGGTCAGCTTTTGACTCCACAGCTGAGCCTCCAAAGGTCACCCATATCATGATCCCAATATCCCACTAACTTCCTCCCCGTGACCACTATCCCGGCCCCGTGACACGCAAATCACGAAATTCTCTTTTCCTTATGCGAGAAAATACAATCCAACCGAGGATCGTCTCAACTCTGATCCCTGGTTTCTGTTACGCATATCCCTTGCGCATCTTACCACATTTCCTGACAGAGAAGGGGACCCCAGTCTCGCCCCCGGTCCAACATCCAGGCTCCAAAAACTCAATACTAGGGCTACTCAAGCCCCAAACTCTTCCACATCATCCACTGATCGGAGAACATTCCATCATCACACTCTCTTTCCATCTAGTGAGTACTACGGCTCCCCGCGGTATCACAACACCCTCTGACTAGTGAGTACTACGGCTCCCCGCAGTATCACAACACCCTCTGACTAGTGAGTACTACGGCTCCCCGCAGTATCACAACACCCTCTGACTAGTGAGTACTACGGCTCCCCGCAGTATCACAACACCCTCTGACTAGTGAGTACTACGGCTCCCCGCAGTATCACAACACCCTCTGACTCCACTAGCTCGTGCTCCGCAGACTATCATAGGCGGCTACCCATACTCGTTTCGAATATTCATCATAGACTCTGGAGGCAATCGTCATAACAGATGCCCACCCTTGCGAAGATCCACTCTCTCAAATAATCTCCCTGGATGCCCATACTCGAAGGGCTCTCACTAGATCCATAGATACCTGATATACCACAAGTCGTCTCAACTCAAGATTCACGAATAACTACGAAATAAAAATATCAATACCAGGATACCTCGGAACACCCCCCACCGAACATCACAAGGACCTGCCACAACCACTGATCTCCTGCCCCAAGCACCATATAGATGCAATAATACATTCCCTCTGAACCCCATAACTAGATCTTCATTTTTCCTAAGTTGCAACTTCGGTGTATCCAATTTCTCAATTGCAATACGAGGAAACGCTAACGTTACGAAATACGCTGATAATTCTCCGAAACCCTTTTTCTCGCCACTCAAAATCCAAACAAAGATACGCATACCGACCCGGGAGTTGGCTGCCCAATCATTCTCTATCTACTTGCCCCAACACTGACCAATACCAGATTCCTGACCAATAAATACCTGTCGTGGAGACATTCATCCTTCTCAAACAAGTACTTCCCGCATTAACTCACTCTGACCCCTTTCCTCGATCACCGACATCTCTGGTCTCATGATTTTTTACCGCGTATCTCTATACTCCACTTATAACTACTCTTGACAAATCTCTGCTTTCTTACATACGGCACCCGGTTCTCCCCCACTTAGGGTTCGAACCATTACCAAATAGCACGTAACTAATCCATAACTATATTCTCCAGAAAAATCGCACCTACCCCTGGAAAGTGCTACACAACGCCCGATAATCCCCCTTAAGGAAATGAATCGACCTCATATACTCTGAACCTCTGATGAACTCCTCAAGAACTTCTCGTCACGTTTGCCTCTAGTCGTTCCAAATCTCGTACCAATCTAGTACCAAACAACTCAACTGCTCAATAACATCCCTGGCTCATAGACTGAACCATAAAACCATCGTACCCCTCACCTCAACTCATCAACCAACGCTCCAACACCGGGATCATCCCAAGAACAGGGACCCACTCCCAAATCCAACACCCCATGGATAGAAAACTCTCTGCACCGCTGAACTCGACTGAACTCCCCACTGATACCACTACAATACTTCCTACTATACTCAAATAAGTATAGTGTGGTCCTCAACTATCTCAGTCCCAACTGACTATCTGCTCATGATAAATCACTGCCTCGCGACACACATGCTACCTAATACTCTGGTGGGAAATTATCATCAATGACGACCTGTAGGGTTTACCCCTAAACCCAAAACTAAAACATCATGCTTCTCATATTTTTCACACGAGCATAATCAGTACCTCCCAGATCATAGGAGGTGACATCTCCTTCATCGATTGATCGCTCAACTCAAATCGAAACTCTCCCTTCTCACTGACTCCTTACTAAAATACTCTGAGGGGCTCTCGATCTCCCTCTCAAGGGACGCCTCTTCGAACTTACTCATGACCGGATAACCGGAGAACCACAAACATCATTCACTACGAACCATGGTACTCATTCCATGACATCTCTTCTCAATATGCCCCGGTGTATGGTACCCTAACTATAACATCACTCCCCAATCCACTCCGACGTATGGTACCCGGACCATAACATCACTCCTCAATCCGCTCCGATGTATGGTACTCGAACCATAACATCACTCTTCAATCTACTCTGATGTATGGTACCCGAACCATAACATCACTCTTCAATCTGCTCTGATGTATGGTACCCGAACCATAACATCACTCCTCAATCCGCTCCGATGTATGGTACCAGAACCATAACATCACTCCTCAATCTGCTCTAATGTATGGTACCCGAACCATAACATCACTCCTCAATCCGCTCCGATGTATGGTACCCGAACCATAACATCACTCTTCAATCTGCTCTGATGAATGGTACCCGAATCATAACATCACTCCTCAATCCGCTCCGATGTATGATACCCGAACCATAGCATCACTCCTCAATCTGCTCTGATGTATGGTACCCGAACCATAACATCACTCCTCAATTCGCTCCGATGTATGGTACCCGAACCATAACATCACTCCTCAACCTGCTCTGATGTATGGTACCCGAACCATAACATCACTCCTCATTCCGCTCCTTAGAACCTTCAGAATACTCCCTGTATCAAGTATGGGTCCTCTGCTTTCAGTAGTATGGGCCCATACTACCTGCCACATCTACCCATACTTTCCACACGGACCATCCCAGAGCTTGTAAGTAGTTGCTCGACCTGCTCTTTCACCAATCCCATCGCGCGTGCTCGCTCCCCAGTGAAATTCTCTACTCTACAAGCGCACTCATCTGGCTAGGGTTACTCCCTAGGCTCTTCCGTTGTCCTCCCACTTCTTTGCTATCAGTTGCTGAAGAGCTCCTAATGATGCCAGCCATCTACCTCCTGAATATCGTCATATTCACTTGGTAGCTGACTCCCATCATCGAGAGTTCCACAAAGCACAAAGCAAGCAGCATTCAAGCATCGAAGAATACATAGGACTCCCTCTCTGTGATAACTCCACTTTATCGGCTCATCCTTGAAAGTACCACCGAACTCTGTAACTCTACCCCTCATGGGTTCTAACTGGATACTCTCACTCATCACATACTCAAAAGCATAACACACATAACAACGAGTCCTAGGCTAAGGCATCACAAATCAGGCCACTCTAGTCCTAACATATGAAATACCTAGCCTGTCTCTAGCATGCAATAATACCTCATAAAGTGCAACATAAATATCTCATAACACAAAAGTAAGGGTATTTTGGGAAATCACCGTTCGGGCTCTGGCTGATTGTAGACACTGCTCTTTCTTGCTTTCTCTTTGAACTCTTATTCACTTTTAGAAAATTATTTCCTTAAAAACTTTTCTTACTCCCTCAGTTTGAGTCCAGATTTACCCGAAGGCGCATCCGAATCCCTCAAACCAAGGCTCTGATACCAACTTGTAACACCGTAAATTTCAAGACAAATTTTTTTCATTTAAAATAATCATTTTATTCTTAGAAACGCTTGTTTAAAATCTCATTCATAGTTGAATTACAAAAAATAACTCCATTTTTCACTTGCATAGAAAACCAGGATCCTCCAAAATATGACTTTTTCTCTGGTGTGTACAATCAAGCCGATGCCGTCCCGTGATACTGAAAGAAACCTGAAAAACATCACACAAAACACTGTAAGCACGAAGCTTAGTGAGTTCCCCAAAATACCACACATAACACATATTAGCCACTCGAGGTTATAACTCTATGGGTCCGTGCACCCAAACTCTGTGAACCCTCCGGTTCTAACTCTGGGAACCTTCCGGTTCCAACTCTATAACATGCACAACATAAATCACATAGAAATAATGCAGTACAACACATCACGTACATATAGCATACAAATACTCTGATCACATAACTCTGATTACCTACTCAAGGTAAAGTATAGTAAGAAGACTCACCTGGCGAGCAGAAAGCAGATATCCCCACACTTAAATCTCGAACTCGCCACCGCCAAACACGTAAGGCAAATACTCTCATGAATATAACTCTCGAGACTAGAATCAATCCTCTCATGGCACCCTCTTAAGGGTAAAAGGCTATTTTACCCCTCTCTTGGCCCAAAGGCCACATTGCTAACCAAACCCTAAAAGTCAGTGGCCAACCCTTGGTCAAAATCAAAGTCCTCAGTCAAAGTCAACCCCTGACTGACCCTACTCGCCGAGTCAACCCTGTGACTCGTCGAGTTCCCATAATTAGAACTTCACTCAATCCGCGACCTAACTCGCCGAGTCACCCCAAGACTCGCCGAGTCCAACAACTCTAAGTCCACTCGCACACAACTCACCGAGTCATCCCTCGACTCACCGATTCTTGACTCAACCAGAGAATATCGGGACCCTTCGACAAGACTCGTCGAGTCCAAGAACAGACTCGCCGAGTCTAAGGCTATCATCAACCTACTCGCCGAGTCCCAGCTCATCTTCAAGCAACTCGTCGAGTACACCAATGTGACTCGCCGAGTACCACCGGTCTGAATCCATTCAGAAGCATTCCAGGCCATGCAACTGCTCCAAAACATAGATCTAGTCTCCTACCACTCATCCATCACGTAAAGTGGCAAACTTTACGTGAATCCAAAGAGATCTAAGCTGTTTGCACATTGGGCTAGGGTTTCGGACATGTAAGCTTCACTAAACACTCCAACACAGGGACTTTCATGCTCTCTGATTCTTCTCCCTTCCAGATCTGAGGTAGCAACCTCAGATCTAGCCTCTAGACTTCCCATTTCCTCCATAGACAAATTCTCACAAACCCCAAAATGAAGAAAGAACATAACAACAGCTCAATAACGAGATATTACCTCTAAATGATGCCCCAACTGCAATGTAATTCGAATCCAAGCAAAGCCCCTTGCTCCAAGCCTTCAATCTCCCAAAATTCCTTCAACAATTACTTCTCCAAGCTTCAATCCACTCAACAATGGTGCTTCTCCGTGATTTAGGGTTTTCTGGGGCTCAAGGGGCGATAAAGAGGCTGGGAGGAAAACATAATGATCTTTATATAAGGCTCAACCCCGAGAATTAGGGTTTTCTCCACTCAGCGCCTACTCGCCGAGTCCATCTCTCTGACTCGCCGAGTCGGCAACTTAACATGCGACCAAGTCGCGACTCTACTCGCCGAGTCCATCCATGGACTCGCCGAGTCACTCTTTCACAACTTACTCTTTTAGCCCCTTCAACTCTACTATTGATATTTCGGGATGTTACACCTTCAGCGCCTCGGCCTTCACTGGCCGGCTCTCTGTAGCTCGTATAGCAGTGGGTGCAGATCCCTGCGATGATCCCTGAAGCAGTTGGGGGCACTCGGCCTTCCGATGGCTGGTCTGGTTGCAGTGAAAACAGACGGCAAACCTCTTGGGGAAATCCCTCGCAATATGCCCCTCTTTGCCACATTTGTAGCAAACACCGGCTCGACACACCAAATTTCCAGTCACCCTCTATATTATTATTATGAGTGGCAAAAGATATGCTAGTGTAGATTTTATTAAAATTTGGAAGATAAAAAAATCAAAAAACAAAAACAAAACAAAAATTCTCAGTCTCAAATGATTTTATATTGTTTGCACAATCTTAGTGAGAGCCATGTGTATTTAAAAATATTAAGCATCATGCCAACGTCTTTTATCAGATTACATTTGGCGTGTTCGTTCCAAAATAATTAGGGATAATGACTTGATAGGTTAAGATACTTTTTGAAATGTACACATTTAGTCCTTATTCTTTTTTCTTTTGTAAAATAAACCCTTATACTTTATTGATTTAGGAGTTTCACACACACACACACATACACACACACACACATATATATATATATATAATAGTAACTATGTGGTGCGTGCGGTTTGAATCACAGTTTCGTAACAAAAAACCCCAAACCGCATTGCATAGTTCGGTTTACAAAAACTACAAACCACGGACAACACCGTGAATGTTAGAAATCGCACTACACGGTGCAGTGTGGTGCGGTGCGGGCGGTTTATGCGGTTTTATGAACACCACTAATATATATAGGACAAAATTGCAAAAATGGTCCTTGTGGTTGTAAAAATTCTGCGATTTTGGTCCAAAAAATTTTGGTGGTGCATCATGGTCCAATTTTGAATATTTTGTGTAGTTTTGGTCTCTATGATTAGCATTATTATGTGGTTATGGTCCACACCCAACTTGAAAAGACGAATATGCCCTTATATAATTCTTTTTTAATTTCTTTTATATAATTTCTTATTATTTTTATTATAATAAAAAAGAAAAAGAAAATATTACACCCTTACCCCCATTCACTTACACACATACTTTCTCTATCTCTCTATCTCTCTCTCTCTTTCTCTATCTATCTATCTATCTATCTATCTATCTATCTCTCTCACACACACACACACAAGTCTCAACAACACCATCACCCTACCTCCTACTAGCCCACCATCTGTCGGACCTCCACCTGTCGGCCCACCATCTGTCGGATCTCCACCTGCCGGCCCACCATCTGCCGAACCTCCACTTTTATCCCCTGCCCTCTTTTTCTCCTTTGACACCTACTATATCAGTTTCACTTAAACCTCCATAAACCACCCTGATATCGCCATTAAACAGCCACCTTCAACACATCGGGCCACCAACAACACATCAGTCGAACGTCTCCCTACAACCTCCATCTATTCCAAACTCTTTATTCCATCCACCTACATCATCACCACCAAGATGAACCCTATCGTAAAGATACAAATTTATTTAGGTATGCGGTAGTTAGGGTTTGTGTACCACAGCTTTGGAAAATGCAGGGGTGAAGTAAAGAGGGGCTGGAGGTGGGTCAATCAGCGTTTATTTATACACAGGTCCGACGGTGGTATCAACATAAGAAAGAGAAAATAGAGGCGGAGAATTTCTAGATCCAAATTTGTATCTCCATCGCCACCTACATCACCTGTCTTCTTTATTGGCACTTCTGTCTTCCTTCAACTGTTGTAACGAAGATTGATGTCTTCCATCAACGATTGACAAAAAAGCTTGGAATCGACACACATACACCTGTAAACCCATGGCGAATACACTTCAAAATCGACACCCACATTGAATTAGGAAAGATAGAAAACAGGGTTTGTGGTGAATTAGTTTTGCTTCACGGTTTCAAATCCACCACTATTGAACTTTGTTGTTGATTTTAGATCGAGGCATAAGGAATTTAGAGTACAAAAAATTTCTTTGTTTCCTTACACAGAAGGAGTGTGCGGGAGGCGGGCCAGGTGTTGGGGATGACAATTCTACACTCATCAAGGAATAAGGGAAAAGAAGGCATTGACATGTTCAAGGAGGGAGGAAAGGCGATACAGAATATTGTCGGCAGTGGAAGGTTGGTGCGGACGACCGATGATTTGGGAGGGTTTGATGATGAAGGTTGTAGACGAGTAAGGGAAAAGGAGTACAATGGGTTTATGTTTTTGAAAAAATGTAAATTAAATTAATTTAGGTATTTCATCAATTAAAGAAAATGCAAAATATAAAACCATGGGGAGAATTTTTGCAATTTTATTTATATACAGACTGTTCATGACTTCATGTTAATAACAACTAACGTGAAAAAGAACAAGGATTACAAAGTTGATGCCATAATTGAGTTTTTTAACCACGAAACCCAACTAATATCGAGTTTGCAGTTCCTATATACAAACCATTTAAAAAACATTAACAAATGAAACTTTAAAATAATCCTTTCAAACTTTACTTGTTAAAAAAAAAAAAAAAAAATGATGTTGTCACCAAATTTACAGTCACCCTCTATATTATTATTATGAGTGGCAAAAGACATGCTGGTGAAGATTTTATTAAAATTGGAAAGATAAAAAAAAATCAAAATCAAAAAAATCAAAAAACAAAAACAAGACAAAAATTCTCAATCTCAAATGATTTTATATTGTTTGCACAATCTTAGTGAGAGCCATGTATATTTAAAAATATTAAGCATCATGCCAACGTCTTTTATCAGATCACATCGGCGTGTTCGTTCCAAAATAATTATTCAACCTCAATAACTTTCAACGGATTGCTTTTACGCTATAATAAATTATTTTGTCAAGTAAAATGATGTTTATAAATGAAACCAAAGGACAATAACTTGTTATTTTGTACAATCCAAAAAAACCACATTTATTGAGAAATTGTGCATGATCTTAGGTGTTTGGAAATTTTGAACGGATAATAATGTTCTGATCCTTTTTTTTTTTTAAACGATAAATCTAACCTACTCCTAAATTACACCTTAAATCTACATATATCCACGACGGGACTTGAACCCTAAACCTCAAGGAGGGAGGGCAACATTGGGTACCGCTGGGCTAGAAGCCCTTTGGTTGTTCTGATCCTTATATCTATTACATCTATCGATGTGATTTTAAAAAAAGTTAGTTTTGTTATCTAAAATTAGTTTTGTTATCTAAAAAAAATGGTATAATGTAGCTTGTTGCTAGTTTATCCATTAAATTTATATAAAACTTATAATATCTAACACTTCATACAAAGATTTGTTAATAAACTTGTACACAAGTTCTTGTAAAACAAACTAATAGACGCGCAAGGAAACCGACAAATAATATTGAGAATTATATATCGATTAGTTGCGAATAATATATCCAATTATTATTATTACATTTACCAAGTTTCGTCCAGAAACCAAATCTATCCTTCTCGATTAGATCTGATTATAAGAAAGGTAGAAGAAGACTTTCCTGTTATTGGACGAATTAATCACAAGACGGAAAAAGTAAAATCGACCTGTTGATTGCTGATCTTGATCTTGAAGCAACTGAACGGATTACACTCTTGTCCTTAAATGTTTTTACTTCGCTTCTACTGGTTGTAAGCAACAGAGTAAAACCCTAGGATTTAATGCAACTTGATCGATATTCCAACAGCACTGGAAATCGACAAACACAAAGCGACTACTTGGAAACCAGGAAAAAACGCAGAGAGAAGGAGAGAGCTTTCAGATTTTCGAGAGAGTAAATGCGGCTCCTAGGGAGCTGTATTTATAGGTATTGTAACCCTAGAAGGCATCAAACGGCCCCCCATAGGTCGGCCCCAGAAACCCTAGGGCAACAGCTTGTTCTCCAAGCAAGTCATTTCCTGATCCTTTTAGAATACCCTGACTTCTAGAATCTCCAAACCGGCTTGACCCGAACTCGTAAAAAATAAAAGCTCCTTATCTCCCAGCAAAGTGCGCCTAAATCGCGCACTCACAGCATCAGCTAGTGCTAGGCTAGGCTAGCGCGGGCTTGGCTCATTCCTTTGATCCACTAAAGACTTTGAAGGCTCACCAAGGGAATAAACTTATAAACCTACAAAAATTTCTTCCCCCCACCAATGTGGGATACAAAGAAAATTGCCAACTTGCAATTCCTTTATATATAAAATTCCAACACAAGTTTCGTTGTATCATCTTAAGCCTAAAAGATGTTGTCAATACATATAAGTCTTTACCGGAAAATCTTATGTTTTTTCTTTCTTTATATTTTCTCACACATAACTCTTATATACACATAACTCTTATATAAACATTAAAATGCAACATAACATTATTTTCTACCATCAGTTTCTTACTCTATAATTTCTAAAGTCATAGTTTTTGCCTTCATATTTTTATTTTTTTACTTTTTAAAATGATATTTTCTATCCTTATATCTTTTAAAGTGATAATCTTTTTAAGCAAGACAGGACCAAACGCGTAACAAAAACAAACACTAAAAACCTTCCAAGTTAAAAAAAAGTTATGGACCAAACAAGCAAAATACCCAAAACCATAAGGACCATTAATGTAATTCACTCTAAATAATACAACTTCCGTTTGTTATCTGAAAAAAATATTTTTTTACTTATTTTTATATACGTGTCGGTATGAATTCGAATTTTGTTACATGTGGACGAAAATTTTGTGTACGTTTTTATGCTTATTTTTAAGTATGTTTTCTATATATGAGTTCGGACACATATAATACATTTTATCAATACAATAATACATTTTATCAATGGTATCAACATTTTATATTTATCTACCAAATGCAATAATATTTTACATGTTTATTTTTATGTATCTATCGGTATAAATTCGAGATAGTAAATGTTTCCACGTACACTTAAAACTTTCGTTTGTTATTTTTTTTATTTTTAAATATTGACTTGCTGTTTTATACATATGTGTCTGTATACATTCGAGTTTATGTACTTTCAATGTAATTTTTTTTACGTTTTCATGTTTATTTTTATGTAGGTTTCCTACGTATGATTCAGTTAACATACTTCATTTTATGTACGTTCCGATATAAATTCAAGTTTTTTATGATTCGATGTAAATTTTGTGTACGTTTTCATTCTTATTTTTATGTATGTTTTCTACATATGATTATGGTCACATCTAATATGTTTTTAGGGAAATCTCCATAAATGTCCTAAAATTTTAGTCTAATTTATGAAAAAATCCCAAACTAATTTTTGTTTACAGAAAAACATATAATACCAACTAAAACTTTGAAAAAACCCTTTTTGGACAGTTTCGTAGATTTAGCCGATATTCTGACATTTTTCGTTAGTTTGCTCAAAATATTAGGACTTTATGAAAATTACTCGATAACCAAAATATTGAGATTTTTTTGAAAATTACTATGGAATTAATGGATATTATTATTAACAAATTATTTATAAACATAATTTTTTTTATTATAAACAAAGAAAATACATTTATTGCTAATTTTTAGGAATAGAATGGTCGATTATGTACTTCTCTATTGTTTGTTGACCACTTCAAAATCTCTATGTTCTTCTTATGTATCGTTGTGAGTGTCATATTGAGAAGTATTCTGTTAGGCGTGACCAATACAAGAGTTGATAATATTTATTAATACACAATCAATTAGTGTGTACTTGCTATTAGGCATGATGTTATATGATCATGTGCTATTATAAAATATCATTACAGGAACATATAGATATTTCATTATGTTCCTTAACCTAACTATCACCTAACCTCCAAATATTATCCGATAACAACCATAAAATTACACACATCTATCGAGAGTGAATGACAATTTAAATAGATAATAATCATTTTTCCATATAAATTATCATTCACGGTTCACTTTTTACATTTTATAGATGTGTATTAGTCGATGGTTGTTAACATGTAATGTATGAATATTGGTTTGTAGTTAGGTTAAACAACATAAGAGGAAGACCAACATTAGAGGAATGATAACTAAGTTCATCTCACATCATACCCACAACAATGTATAAGAAGAACGTAGAGAGTTTGAGTGGTCAGGAAGCAATAAAGTACTTAGACCACCAATTATTCATAGAAATTAGCAACAAATGTATTTCCTTTTTTTATAATAAAAATATTTGTTATGTTTATAAATGATTTGTTAATAATAATATAATTAATTTCATGGTAATTCTCAAAAAAGTCTCAATATTTTGGTTATTATGTATGTTTTGGAAAAGTCCCAAAATTTTGAGCAAACTAACGAAAAAGAACAGAATACCGGCAAAATCTGCGAAACCGACAGAAAATGGTTTTTTCGAAGTTTTAACCGGTATGTTGTGCTTTTTTATAAATAAAATTTAATTTGAGATTTTTTTATAAATTTGACTAAAATTTTAAAACTTTTCTGAGATTTCCCATGATATAATGTGGAGTTAGTTGGTGGTAACAATCTTGTATATTTTTATCTACAAACAAATGCGGCAGCGATGAAGTTTTATCAATACGAATCAAAGTTCAACTTGCAAAACGGGTTGACGCTCCGTGCAATGGACAAATTAGTAGTTCTTTATATAAAAATTAACCTTATATGCTTTTAAATGAAAAAAAAAAATCCAGCTTTTACGTGGTTTTTCATAGACATTATTAGTCCACTTACAAAACGGAATGCCGCAACATTAGTTCTTTATATAAAAATTAACCTTATATGTTTAAAAAATAAAAAAATAAAAAACTGCTTTTACGTAACCCAACGACATTATTAATTTATTATCATGCAATCACGCGAATAGCCATTTACCGATTTCACCCTTAAGCATCCTTCTTGACGCTTGACTCTACGTGGGCGTGAGCCACATTAACTCCTTCATTGACAAATTGACAAAGCAATAATTATAAAGGGGCATTACGGTAATTTCAAATCTGTAAGAAACTGCACTATAAAATTGAATTCCGGGTTGTTCATGTCGACGCTCACAAGTCACACCACAGCGAAAAAACAGGGTAAAGCAACTCCCAAAGTAGCAAACCTGACACAACCCAGAACCATCAATTTCCTCAATCGATTCGTCAAAAAAGCTGATAAGCAGGTACAATTTTATGATTCTTCTTTGAAAAAACTTTGTAATCTCTTGTTCTATCGTCATCGATTCTGTGTTTGAATTTTTATGATATTCACGTTTACATCTTCATCTTCTGATCATTTTGATTTTTGAATGTTTTACGAAAACGAGTTCAATTCAAACTAATCTTTTTTGGCTTAATCTCAAATTCCTCTTCTTCCTTGTCTTCGTATGCTTGTTGTCGTTTTCTTCGATAGATTTCTAGAGGATATCTTGACTTGTAGTTCAGAAGTTTTCTGGATTTTTGTTAACTGTTTGCTTTTGAGAGCAAATCCGCTATCCAATTATCTTAAATTCAAATTTAAAAATGGATAGATCAGATCATATCCTATCATCAACTTGATGATTTTCAAATTTCATACCATTCGATGATGTTTTGATTTATGCGATAACTCAAAAGTTACCGTTTCAATAGTTATGTTTCATGTTTCTATTTGTAATGTAAGCATTTTATTATTAAAAAAAAAATGATGTTTTTACTATTTATGGTTAATAAATTAGGCAATTGATTAAGTCGAATATCCCGACTTAATATAGGCTGTAACTTTTTGCATCCTTCTGATTAAATTGGTACTTAATAAAACAAATTCAACTAAAAAACATGCTACACATGACAACAACTAAAAAAAAGCCATAGTCTTCTTTAAGCTTTTGCTAGACTCTAAAAGCCAACTTCCCTCTTTAAGTTTGCTTCATAATTTAATATCAAATTTTTCTGTGTTTCAGGTGAATTCTCAAAGACAAATTCATCAATGGGTTCGATTTCAAACCCGGAAAACGAACAAAACATAATCAAAACCAAACCACAAGGAATCCAATTCATAGAATATACCAAAAACTCAACCCTCTCATACAAAACACACCAATCCATAGTCCTAATCATCACATTTTTAGCTTACGCGAGCTATCATGCAGCTCGAAAAACCACAAGCATCATAAAAAGCTCACTCGATCCTCAATCTCAATCCTCAAACGACACCCTACAAATACAATCCATCTCCTTACTTTCGTGGTTGTTAGGAAGCGGGTGGGCCCCATTTAATGGCACAAACGGGACCGGATTGCTTGGAGATCTTGACTTGGCGTTCCTATTTGTATACGCGATTGGTATGTTCTTTTCGGGACATATAGGCGATCGGATGAACCTAAGGGTATTTTTGACAATTGGAATGGTTGGAACCGGTTTGTTCACTTCATTATTTGGAGTTGGATATTGGGCAAACATTCATTTCTTTTACTATTACTTGGTGGTCCAAATGCTAGCCGGGTTGTTTCAATCCACGGGTTGGCCTTCTGTGGTTGCAGTTGTTGGGAATTGGTTTGGAAAGAGTAAACGAGGGCTCATAATGGGTATATGGAACGCTCACACGTCTATCGGGAATATATCCGGATCATTGATTGCTTCTTATTTCTTAAAATATGGTTGGGGTTGGTCGATGGTAGTTCCTGGTTTAATGATTACTATCGTTGGATTGTTGGTGTTCTTGTTTCTACCTGTTGATCCTGAATCAGTAGGAGTTGATAAAGATGGAGATGGAGATGGAGATGGAGATAAACCGGTTGAAAAAATAGGGGCTGAAGTCACTAAACCTCTATTGAGCTCAAAGGCAAACATCCAGAAAGAGAAAGAATCACCCGTGGGGTTTATAGAAGCATGGAAGATACCCGGGGTTGCCCCGTTTGCATTTTGCCTCTTTTTTGCAAAGTTGGTTGCTTATACGTTTTTGTATTGGCTCCCATTTTACATCAGTCACACAGGTAAACTTGTTTTCAAAATTTCACGTTCCTGTATTGGCTCCCATTTTATGTGGAAAACTCCAAAACCAGAAAGCATGTTTCACATAAAAAAGATAAATTGTTACAATCACATAGACTAATCTCTCAAAATATGACTTGCACCTTTTTACACTACCAATATGGAACATAATAACTCATTTAATTTAGCCAACAAATCACAATGTTGAAGGTTGTGTGATTTTTTGCAGCTATAGATGGTGAATACTTGTCTGACGTGGCGGCGGGCAATCTATCTACATTATTCGACGTAGGGGGAGTTGTGGGAGGAATCCTAGCTGGACACATTTCCGACCGATTAAATGCTCGAGCCATCACAGCAGCAAGCTTCATGTATTGTGCTATTCCAGCTCTGTATTTCTACCGAAACTATGGACACGTGTCCATGACTATAAACATTATCCTAATGTTAATCACGGGCATGTTTGTAAATGGTCCCTACGCTCTCATAACAACTGCGGTCTCGACTGACCTCGGGACCCACCGGTCCCTGAGAGGCAACTCTCGGGCCCTTGCGACCGTCACTGCGATAATTGACGGAACGGGCTCGATCGGTGCTGCGATCGGGCCGTTGCTCACGGGTTACATTTCAACCCGGAGCTGGAGTGCGGTTTTTACCATGCTTATGGCGGCGGCATTTGTGGCGGGGTTGTTTCTTACTAGACTCGTGGTGGCGGAAATAGCATCGAAATGGGAAGATTCGAGACGGGGTTCGATTAGTATTCGGAGGTCTCCTTTAGTTGAAGTGTGATTGCTTCTGAGGGTATTTTTGTAAATACATGTGATATTATCTGTATGTGATTATAAATCGATTTTGCATTTAATCTTTTGAATGAATGTGACTTTACTCAAGCTTGGCAAATTGTTATATATATAGTCTATTTCTCTAGTGTGGTCCTGATGTTAATAAAGTAGCCATCTATAGGTAATAGAGTTGTGTCCAACTTTTGCAAAGTAGCCATCTATGGGAATGGAGTTGTGTCCAACTTTTGCAAAAATAAATAAATAAATAAATCGTTTGATTGAGAGTCGATAACCATATTATCTTTATATTTCAAAATACAAATTTTATAATATTTATCCATTTTAATATTATATGAGTCGAGAGGACGAAAGAAGGACAAAAAGGTAAAGTGTTGCTGTCTTAATACATTAACTAGGTTTTCTGGTTAAACCAATTAAGTCATTATGTCTACGCTTAAGTTATAAAGAAACAACCATATATATTTATCTATATATGAACCGTTTGAATTAGACTAAATAACCATTTTACTCTTTAATTTAAAAAAAAAAATCATATATTCATTAAGCAAGAAAGGGCAAATAGATAAACTGTTTGTGTCTTAATACATTAACCAAGTTTTTTTTTTGACTTAACCAATTAAGTCATTATGTCCAAGCTCAAATCATAAAGAAAAGGCCTTATATAGCTGTTCAGATTAAGTGAATTAAGCTTATTAAATTAGAAAGAAAAAAAAAAAAAAAAAAAAAAAAAAAAAGTCCCTTAGACACTTGGGATATATATATATATATATATATATATATATATATATATATATATATATATATATATATATATATATATATATATATATATATTGCTCTGTCATGTATTAGAATTTCTTATTATTTTTGGAATGCTTTCGCAGGTTTATGTCATCTGAATGTTGAGTTGCACTTTTAGCACTAAATTTATTTTAAGAATTTTTGACAGGTGCTACATTTAAGGCCACGAATGGAAAAGAGTATCGGCTTCATACTAAGCAGCCACTAGCTTTATATTTTCTTAAACAATATGCCATCCAAGCAATAAAAATAAAAAAATAAAAAACTTTTGAGCCAATAAAACCAAATTTGCTTTCAAAGTGTAGCAATCAACAGAAACTTTGCCTACTTTATTGACATAAGAGTTCCAACATAATTGTGGCTGTGAGAATTTGAGGAAAAACAAACAAAAAAGCTAAAAGTGCAGCATTGGTGTCTTTTTTTAAACTTATTATGGGGTTTGCTTAGACGCCACAAACTATGATCTCGTATTGTGTGGGTCCCAGAATTTATGCATAAAATTAATATGTTTGATATTGGTTGATATTCCTCTTGTTCATACCCTATCCAACATGTCCATTGTCCAACTTAAAGCATCATTGAGGAAAAAAAATTAGTATTTGATAGATATGGCCACTCATAAATTTGTCTGAACCATTATCACAGTGATGATATTATCAAGCAAGTGACTCACAATTGCATTTGATGCCTTATAAACAAGAAACAATTATGAAACAGCCAATGGAATGAAATGTATTTTCTATTTGGTTTTGCATACTTGTCAAAGGAATTGGAATTTAAATTATGTAATATGACCCTTTTTATTCATTTTTTGTAACTTATTACTATTATTTTTAATAATGATGATTTCATTTAATTAAAATTTTCATTTTATTAAACTCCTACCTGTTCAAACCTATATTTTTGTTCTTGAATTTCCATATGATATATAAAGCAAATAAAGATAATTTTAAAAAACGGAAATATATAATTGTACTTAATAAATATCTTGCTTTGGGGCTAGATCAAAGGCCATTTAGTCGGGAGCTAAGTGCAAATTTAAAGAGTTACACAAAGAAAAGGAAAACATGTGTGTATGTCCATGTGTATGTGTGCCTGTGGGTAGGGTTGGGGTTGGGTAGATAGGAAAGATGATATTCATTTTGATGGGCAATTTTGTCTTTTTACTAACAAGAAATTCCATACAGGCAAAAATGTATAAGGTAAATGAAGAAGAGAAAGTAGGAAACAGACTTGCTATTAGATGCTAAAAAGTTTGAAGTATTAGTTGTTTGTGATTTAAAAAACTAAAAACAAGATCCCTCTCAAAATCTTCTTCCCTTCAAAATCGGGAGAGAAATTTGATCAAGGAATTGCACTCTGTTCCACTTCTATGAGCATCCATGTCCTTGAGGCTTGAGTTAATTCATCCATAATACTTAGACAGTGTTCATGATTAATTACATATAGATACAGCAGGGATATCAAAATTCAAACACAGAAACACAAGTCAAATATTCAACAATTTCAACATGTAACAATTAAGCAATAGCAAACAATTGCATGTCAATCGAGTTAAAGCAATATTTGAGTAGGCAAGTATCCAGTCAGTTAATAATTTATTCAATTGGAAAATTGATCATCAAATTGAGAGAATTTTACATGAAGAAAACTGTCTATGTTCATCTTGTCGAACGAATTCCTATTAAAAAAAAAACTATATCTTTGAATTCCATTGTTAATCAAACAGATTAATTGAACATCAAGAGTGATAGGAAGACCTGTGAATACTAAAAGTTGTCGTCGTCGTCGGGTTTCTTAGGTTTGCGATACCTTTGCTCCATTTGCTTCGCCATCGAAACTGCGCAATCTGCGAGCTTGTTGATATTTGGAACGTTGTAGTTCTGAGCAATGTATACGCCACACACTGTGCCTAGCATGAATGGAAAAGAGCTTCTTATGATTCCCATGCCTCCGCCTCGGATTTGAGATTTGTGTGATTTGGCGATTATAGCGAAATGAGCACGTTGATTGAGATCTATTTTTTTTTCTTAAGCTTCTGCGTTTTCCGGTAGGGTTTCGGAGAGAAAGTTCTCGAAGCTGGAAACGCCTCCCGTAGCAACCCCGTGGAGCATACGTTGGCACCAAAGCAAAGCCCCAACGCTTTTTCAGGGTATAATGGTAAATCTAGTCGCTTACTTTTTAGCGGTGATTACCGGGGTTGTTCAGATCAGATAGCAGAGTTAGACCTGGAAAACGTGTTTGTGTCGGTTCGTTTTGTTTCAAGATATTAAAAAGATTGAAATATTAACGAGGTAGAAATAAAGACGGTTTGGTTCGGTTATTGGTATCAGTTAATATTGGTTTTGGTTAACGGTTTTAGTCGGTTAATGATTATGGTTAATGGTTAATATCGGTTAATCAAAATCGTTAAAGATGATATAAAAATAAAAATAATTTTCTTTTAAATTAAAAAAACTTAACATTATAAAAAAATGGTTCTGTATTGTATATATAATTGTATTGATAGAAGATTACTCATCATATCTTACTCAAAACATTATCCTTTAAATTTTCAATTCCTAATATAATTACATACCTTATTTAACATTATATTATATTAAAAATATTTATTAATATTAATAGTTCGGTTCGGTTTATTATGGTTCGGTTTTAGATGAAAACCATAACTGAACCATATGTATTCGGTTAATCAAAATTAGAAACCGAACCATATCTTTTAGTAATGGTTTGGTTATATCGGTTAATATGGTTATGGTTCGGTTTTTCGGTTAATATGCTCACCCCTAGGTTGAAATATTTTGACCCTAACCCGACCCGTTTAATTATCATGTCGTGCCGTGTCAACTCCTTTATTTCCGTGTCGGGTTTCGGGTTAAAGCTTAGACCTTGTAAATATGTTGTGTCATGTCGGATTAAAATGTTTTAAAGTTTGGAAAGTAGGAGTTGTGGAGGTAAAAAGGAAAAAGTGAAACATTGGAGTTATGAGACTGAATGACAAAATTTATAGTAAGTTTAGAAGGAAAAATGAAAAGAGCTAAAGTTGGGGAACAAAAGGGATATGTGGTAAGGATGACTAAAATTAAGCAATTTTGAAATTTTGAATATTACTTCTAATTATTGAGTTTGGTCCACTATAAGTCTATAACATATAATATATTTATAAAAATATGAAATTTATAATAAATAATATATAATTAAACGGGCCATATTCGAGTCATCTTCGAGTTAAAAGTCTTGACCCTAACCCTATCCGTTTAATTATGGTGTTGTGTCGTGTCAACCCATTTACATAAACGTATCGAAATCTTTTACCCTAACCTGCTAATTTCGTGTCGTGTCATGTTTTGTCAGGTCTAGTAGCAGGGAGGGTACCTTATTAACACTGATCGTAACCGAACCGAATTGCTAAAAAAACTGAACCAAACCAAACCGTATAAAGGCGGATAACTACGGTTCGTTTACGGGTATCCGTTAAATATAAAAAATAAGAATCAATCAAAACTAGAAACTCTATTTCAACAAAAAAAAAATTTCTGAAAATAAAATGAATTCTTTAAGTATAAATGATAAATACTTTAATATTATAAAACCAATCATCAATTCTTGATTTGCACAGATAAAGGTGCAAACTACATTAAACTTATTGATATAATGATATTCCCTATTTATTAGGGTTATTAGTCCAATAAACTTTAGTATATTGGTTTAAATGTTCAATTGTGACTATTTTTTACATTTGAAGTGCACAAACTTTTATTTTTAGGTTTTAAAATGTCATTTTAGAAAATCTGAAGGGGTCACCCGGTGACACCCATGGTAATCAGCAGGTTTAGATGCCAACTCAATTGTCACGTGTAACACTTAATGTAACTGCTTGAATTTACCCTACACAAATATTAGGATTAATGACGATTCTCGAATAGCTGATTTCGGGTTGGATTTTGCTAAATTTTTTGGTTCAGATGTTGAAGTGTAACACCGTAAATTTTCAAAAAAAAATTTCATTTTTAAAACACATAAAACTCAATGTAACATTTCTCAAAAACTATCAATGCATCAATCGTCAAAACACAAATCAACCAAACAACTGATAATATCCCAGAATCCTCAGACATAATCTCGAACAGGTGTGTACAATCAAACCGGAGCCTTTCCGCGATCCTAAGAAGTAAATGAAACACATAACACACAACACGGTAAGCACGGAGCTTAGTGAGTTCCCCAAAATACCACATATACAAATAATAAGCCTCTCATGGCTATAGCTCGGCATGGACCCTCTAGTCATGCATCTCGGTGACGACCCTCCGGTCTCACGGCTCGGTGTGGACCCTCCGGTCATGTGTCTTAGTGAAGACCCTCCGGTCTCACAGCTTGGGTTGGACCCTCCAGTCCTGTATCTCAGTTAAGACCCTCCGGTCTCACAACTCGGTTTCGACCCTCCGGTCCTAACTTAGTAAAGCACATAAATATAGCATATATCACAAAGACAAAATGCATGATATCACATAACTCAATATAAGCACATAGAACCCTCCGGTCGATAACTCAAATAAGACTCTTCGGTCACACAGTATTACAACTCAGGTAAGTATAGTGAGAACTAAGAAGACTCGCCTCGTAAGTAAAGCAAATATGTCTCGTACTCGAACCACCAGTCTAGCCTCCGCCTAACATATATCGTAATTAACTCTAATTAATAAACGACCCCCAAAGATGTTAGGGTAAACTCACTTCTAATTCTTAAAAGGATAAAAGACCATTTTTCCCTTCCATGGCCTCTAAAGTCCACAGTTTAACCAAACCCTAAAAGTCAACAGCAAGCGTGTACGTTGGGCGTACTACTTCGCCATGCATGCATCGGGAAACTTCGCCACTACGCTGCGCGTAATTGGGAGTACGCTCAGCGTACGTCCCAGACTTACTTTTCCCACTCTCTTGGTCTTAATTCGTTAAGACCATAGCTATAATATCAAATCTGGACTCACTAAGGGCTAATACTCCAGAAAGTTTGTGGCTTTAAGCCTTTGCATGGTTGAGAAAGTCTAATCCTCATAAACTCTCACTCCTTACTCCAAATGATGCACCAACCAGAGGGAAACTCATATCCAAAGCTTGAACTCCAACTCTACTCTCTCCATAGCTCCTTCTTCGCTTAAAGGATCCCACAAAGAACACTCAAAAGCTTCAAATGGCCACTCAAGCTAAAAAAACGAAAATTGGGGTTGTGAGGGAGTTGAAGACTGGAAATGGTGGCCAAAAATGAGGCCATCGTGTTCCTTAAATAGGGACACACCACACAGTTAGGGTTTTCACTCTGAGCCTAGTACGCACGGACACACCAGCGTACTATAACGCCCACAGATCCGGGCTAGTCAATTTAGAGACGATAAGCATCGAAAATGACTTTCTGATGGAAGATTATTCAGAAGGATTAATCTTAACTAAGTTGTAGTAGTTGTGATAAGGATTCTGAATATATAAAGAATGTTGAAATATGAGTTATAACGAAGAAGTTATGACATGTTGAAAATTTGTGACAGAACCATCACGACACAATGCGACGTAAATAGTGAATTTACGATAGAGCGATATTTGGCCTTAGCGATCTAAACAAAAGTCATATAATACGTTAAACCGAGAGCGTGCATAAAAAGAACGTCCAAATCTGACTTTGTATGAGGAAGTTATGATTTTTCTAAGTTTTAACTTAGCGGTATGCAACCCAAAGTTCGAATATGAGATCGAGTGGTTTCTAGCCGAAACAATCTAAACGAGAATTGTAGATCTCATCGATAGTAGTGCAACGGAAGAAAGGCAGATGAAAACGGACGTCAGATAAAGAAGTTATGAATTTCTAACGGAGTTTTCCTGTCCCAGCCTACTAAAAATAATATAATAAAAATAAAGTCAAAATTAGCCGACCGAGTCTAAACGAGAGATGTAGATCATAATCTCACCTACGCGT
Source organism: Lactuca saligna (assembly GCF_052625555.1). Taxonomy (NCBI): domain Eukaryota; kingdom Viridiplantae; phylum Streptophyta; class Magnoliopsida; order Asterales; family Asteraceae; genus Lactuca; species Lactuca saligna. The sequence continues at coordinate 53,069,458 of NC_136425.1, forward strand.
GGATATAAAGAATGTTGAAAACGGAGATCGTATGCGAAAGTTATGATTTTCTGAAGTTTGAGGCATGCTTACCAAAGGGGGAACGCCCCGCGTTCGGAGCCCAGAGCCTGTCCCGTCGCATGTCAAGTCCGAAGTTCGTAAGCCATGACGCATGGCGGAACGCGTTGCGTTTGTCCAAGGAACGCGCTGTTTTCATTCAGGGAACGCGCTGCGTTCGAGACCAGATTCACCCTATAAATAGATCACAAGGGCAACCGAGTTTGGTTGCCAAATTAATTACAAAACAGATTCACCCTATCAAATAATTACAAAACAGTCCCTGCACTTTTAATCAATTCCTTTAATTCAAAAGTTAATTCACTAATTAATAGTATTATTCCAAATTAATATATTATTCATATAATATATTAACAAATCATATCTATACCCCAATTTATTATTCTTAACAATAAATCAGCCTCTCTCCTCAATAGTCATCTTGTCTAGCCACCAATATGACGGCAACCCAAAAGTACCATGCTACAACGGGTCAAGTACATACCAAATATAGTTATGGACTTAGACACTAATCCAACAGTCTCCCACTTGGATAAGTCTAATAATTATAGATGCAAGTACGACTTCAAAATCCGATTAGCAATCGTAGCTCTCAAAAGCCGTTGTCGAACCCTGACTTGTCCTTTATATAAGGGATCGTATAGTCCTCCGTTCTCAATACACTGTGTGGAAAATTACATGGAACACAGTCGTACTTATTGTCCAACGGTTTGTTTCTCGATCTCTGATTTGTCTGACATAGAACTTAATCGAATACATCAACTTAGTCCTGATCGGGCCCGACACATAAGTCAAACCAAATCATTAAGGGGCCCAAGATATCTCTTTTAGCCTCGTAGGATAAAAGGAACAAATAAACTTCGACTTATATGCATTTGCTATTCACTCATCAAATCATACATAACAATGCGTTTTATAACATCAAGTTACTGATGCGTTTACGCAATATCAATGCACAACCAACTCGCAAACAATAAACCATATATCTAGGTTTAAAGACTATATGCTATTATCGTCTTACAATCACTCGTGATTAATTCCATGAAGTGATTCAAGTGAGTGCGAGTTTAATCCAATACTAAAATCTTATTTTATAAGTACTCATGTAGTTGCAGCAAACTTTTTCTATATTAATACACTTTACACAATCTACCAGACAATTCAGGACATCATCTGCTTCTCACGTTCCGTGAATAGCCGGGACATTAAGGAATATCCAGAAAGGCATTTCGGGAATCGGTTTGATTCTCTTCTTTCATACCTACTTCCAAAATATGAGCGACTGTCGACTGTTCGAATAATCTTATTATCCAGGAAGTTAAAACATGCAAAGTGAAACAATAGGTAAATAATTAACCCAAGACTGTAACTTTACTTATAAATGATACTCTTTTATTTAATCATCAAATGTTAATAACAATTTATCTATTACACGTTTCAAAACTATCTAATCACTAAAACTTATATCGTCATTCAGCTCAATGCTCCTAGCGTGCTGTAAGTGCTTAACCCTACTCAGTCCCTTCGTAAGGGGTTCTGCTGGGTTCTCTTCTGATGATACCATCTTTACTATGAGGAGTCCCTCTTCTACCCGATGTCTAATAAAGTGATATTTCCTGTCGATATGTATGGATCTGCCATGATCCCTCGGTTCCATGGTCAAGACAACCGCTCCTTCATTATCGCAGAAAATCTCCATAAGCTCCTTTATGGCTGGCACAACTCCAAGGTCTCCGATGAAGTTCTTCAACCATATCGCCTCCATTGACACTTAGCTCGCTGCTATGTAATCTGATTCGCACGTTGAATCAGCTACGGTCTCTTGCTTGGAACTTTTCCAAGGCACTGCTCCTCCATTAAGGTAAAATACCCAGTCCGAACGAGAGCAGTAGTTGTCCTGGTCAGTCTGAAAATTGGCATCATTGTACCCTCACACCCTTAAGTCATCACTCCCACTCAGGATAAGAAACCATTCCTTGGTCCTCCGAAGGTACTTAAGAATATTCTTGACTGCAGTCCAATGTGCTCTGCCAAGGTTCCCTTGATATCTGCTGACCATGCTCAAAGAAAAGGCCACATCAAGGCGAGTACAAGTCATAGCATACATGATCGAGCCAACTGCGGAAGCATAAGGTACTCGGCTCATCTCTGCTATCTCGGCTTCGGTACTCAGGCTTTGAGTCTTACTCAACTTGGCATTACTTTGGAACGGTAACTCCCCTTTCATGGAATTCTCCATACTAAAACGCTTCAGTACTTTATCCAAGTAAGTACTTTGACTAAGTCCTATTAGTCTTTTACTCCTGTTTCTCACTATCCTTATTCCCATAATATAGGCAGCCTCTCCGAGGTCCTTCATAGCGAAGCACTTCCCAAGCCAGGAATTAACCTCCTGCAGGGTTGGGACGCGTTTCCTATGAGTAGTATGTCATCGACATAATCATGAAACACAGCTATGGGTAGCATAACCCTAATAGACGCAACTGGCGAGAAGGTCTCATCATAGTCAACTCCGGGAGTTTAAGTAAAGCCCTTCGCAACCAACCGTGCCTTATAAGTGTGTACTTTCCCATCCATGTCGTTTTTCTTCTCGAAGATCCACTTGCACCCGACCGTCTTAGGACCCGGTACATTGTCAACCAAATTCCATACTTGGTTGTCATACATGGACTGAATCTCGTTGTCCATAGCCTCTTTCCATTTCGCAGACTCTAGGCTTGCCATGGCTTCCTTGTAGTTGTTAGGTTCATCCAAATTTACTAGTGTACTATCACTAATAAACGTATCACCTTCAGTAGTAATATGAAAAACATAAAACTCTGGTGAAACACTAACTCTACTAGAACGTCTAAGAGGTAGGGACTCATCAACAGGTTCAACTGGAGTTTCGTCCTCGAGTTGAGCGCTAGTGTTAGAGGTTCCTTCGTTGCTTGATTCTTGAAGCTCTTCAAGATAAATTTGCCTCCCACTGTCCCCTTGGCTTATGAGTTCTCGCTCTTGGAAAACCCTTCTTCTCACAATGAAGACAACATTTTCACTCGGTCTATAGAAGAGATATCCAAAGGACTTCTATGGATAACAGATGAAAATACACTGCTCACTATGAGGTTAGATCTTGTCGTGAGTCTCTCGTCTTACGAAAGCCTCACAACCCCAAGCCTTGATATGTGCCAACGAGGGAGCTTTCCCTATCCACATCTCGTGAGGTGTTTTGTCAACCTTCTTTGTAGGGACTAAGTTAAGGATATGGGTGGCAGTCTCTAAGGCATACCCACATAATGAGATAGGTAACGAAGCACAACTCATCATGGAACGAACCATATCTAATAGGGTTCGATTGTGCCTCTCAGCCACACCATTCAACCGTGATGTCCTTGGTGGCGTCAATTGCGAAACAATTCTGCATTCCTTAAGGTAGTCGAGGAATTCAAGACTAAGGTACTTGCCACCTCGATCGGATCGGAGCATCTTAATTTTCCTGCCCAGTTGATTCTTCACTTCTTGCTTAAACTCTTTGAACTTTTCAAAGGTTTCTAATTTGTGCTTGATTAAGTAGATATACCCATATCTACTATAATCATCGATGAAAGTTACATAGAAGTGGCTTGCATCCCTTGTGGTGGATCTAAAGGGCCCACACATATCGGTGTGTATGAGATCCAATAATCCCTCACCCCTTTCACAAGTACCAGTGAAGGGTGACTTGGTCATCTTTCCAAGTAAACAAGACTCGCACACGTCATCGTCCCTAAGGTTGAATGACTCCAACACTCCATCTTTTTGGAGTTGGGCTATGCGCTTCTTGTTGACATGTCCAAGATGACAATGCCACAAGCATGCTTTGTCCAAACTATTGGAAGATTCAATATGCAACACATCATTTCCTAAATTGTCTACAACCATCACAGTTTCATATATTACATTACAAGGCAAAAACTGATGGGTTTTGGTCATAAGACATCCTATGTGCTCATACAAACCCTAATGCTTGGATCTAGGTTTCTCTATTGTACATGCTTTGAATCCAAGACTATAAACCCCAATTCTAGCATACATATAATCATATTAACATGAGAATAAGTTTATAGTATTACCTTGATTGTTATGTAGCAATAACAATCACAAATCTCCTTGAATTGACTTTGGAAGGCTTAGAGTCACAAGTGTCACTCCTCTAATGGTTCACAAACACCATAAGCAAGAGGATGAAGAGGAGAGAGGTTGGAGGCTGCCAAAAACGTGTGTTAACCCTTACAAAAAGCTTAGCCATGTTTTTGAGCCTTAAGGGGTCTTAATATAGTTGGGCTATTAGGGTTATCTAACAAGGAAACCCTAATTTGGATGCTTAAGCCCTAAGCAACCCATAGACTCCTTTAATTAAGCCCATGGACGATTTCCTTATGGGTTTCCCATTAGAATTCGTCCATCCTTTAATACAAGGCAATCCATGGCCCAAATTGCAATTATCTTATAATTACAATTCCAGTCCCTTAAGTTTAATTAATCTCTTTTAGTCACAAAACTAATTACCAATTAATTATTGACTAATATTAATTAAACAATATGATTTCTCCTTTAATATATTATTCCCATAATATATTAATAAACCATATTTAATCCTTACTCTCCATAATTCATCCTATCAAGTTGCTTTGGTGAAGGCAACCCAAAAGGACCATGCACCATCGGGTCAAGTACATACCAAAATAGTTATGGACTTAGACACTAATCCAACAGTCTCCCACTTGGATAAGTCTAACAACTATTCTGCGTATGACTTCAGATCCTGATCTGCAATCGTAGCTTTCCAAATCCGCTGTCAACTCTGATCATATCAGATACGCGTGTCCTTAGATAAGGGATCATATATTCCTCCATTCTAGATATCGCATGAGATATGATTTCTAATCATTCTCTTTGTACTATATCTCGATTTCCGATTTATGACGACAGACTAATTGAACAAATCAAATTAGCCCTAGCCCGGCCGAGCATTTACGTATGTCATCACTAAACCATCGAGGGGCCCAAAGATATCGCTTTTATCCTACCTTGGATAAAAGGAACGGATAAACTTTGATACAATGCTCGCTTGCACTCACTCACCGAATTACATACAACAATATGTTTTATAACACCAAGTTACTGGTGCGTTTACATATTATCAATGTGCAACCGATCAGCAAGATACAACTCACACATCTCGGTTTCAAGAATATAAGATGTTGTCGTCTCACTAATCACTCTAGATAGTGATCCAAGTGAGCGTGGGTTTAATCCAATGCTCAAATCATATTCATAAGCACTCATGAATGTTGCAGCAAACATTTGCTTATGTCTAATACTCTTTTAGACAATCCACACACCAATTCACGACAATCTTCATTCATATCTACTTCCAACATATGAACGACTGTGGCCCGTTCGAATAATTCGATTATTCTTAATAAACTCAATTATTCTGGAAGTCAAAACATGCAAGGTGAAACACAAGAATAATACTAATCTCATATGGCCTCAAACCTTTGAGTATAAACAAAACACGTTTTATTTATCACCATATCGATTACTCATTATTTGTCGTTTCGGGTAATCAACTTCTTACTTGAATTATTACACTTGTCCCATGCTCCTAGCATGCACACAATGTTTACCTATGGTTCTTACTTTTGTGAAATAGACAAATTTGAACACGTTTCCAATCATTCTCATTTTACAACTCCAAATCCATTTTCTTAAGTGTAAGAATATCACATTCTTGTTACTTATAGAATATACTAGATTCTAACACTTTATGCAACGATCCTTTCGTAATGTCACTGCACCAAAGTCACAAAGACTATTGCCAATGATATTACAAAGTCCTCTATCGGAGATTGTTACAAGACAATTCCTTAGATACGATGTCTCTCACTCAAAGTACATTCCTTTGAACATCCTTTTGCATAAAGGTTTCTAATCTAGACATAGATTTTCAATATTTACTTCCCAATATGGACACGCTTCCATATTTTCCATATGACAACTAATTTCTTAATAGAATCTTATCTATTTGTAATGATGTCGATATTGTCCATCCAATATGGAAACATTTCCATAATTTCCAATACTATACTTCCAACTACTCACAAGCGACCAATCCTCATCGAACTTTGGATTGTCCTTTGATAGTTGTTTAATTATTTTAGTCAAAACCGATTCTAGTCCCTTTTCCCTCTAAATGCACTAGACATTTGGAAAATTTTAGAATGATCAAACATTAAAGCATTTGCAATCGATCCTATACTCGAAGCGTATGGGACACGACGCATAATGTTTTATTTGCTATGTTCTCAAAATTCGAATTGTGAAGAGGAATGCCGTAATCATAATCGAAATTTTAAGAACACACTATGTACCTTTGACTAAATTTATTAACATTCCACAACCTAATCCTTTAGATTTGAAATGAAGCATAATTTTCTCTCCCTTAATTATAGCAAAACAACCTTTCAACTCTTACAACTTTGCAAAGTATGACTCTTGTTTTCTATAATTAATATTGCCAACTATGCAATACTTGCCTTAATAATCATACAATCATAACATTTATGCTCCCACTATCATGATGATTATTATAAAACATAACACTTATGCTCCCACTAGCTTCGACATGTATTCATAAACATCTTAACTTTTAGAAAAACAATCCTTATTGAATTTCTTAAGTTCATGTTTCTAATACTTAGTGCTTTGATAATCTTTTATCAAGACTTCTTGAACTTATACACTTTTGCCTTAGATAGTTCATATGTGTGTCTTAACAATTAAGACTAATTGCCAAACCTCACAATTCAAATTATGGAAAGGGATGCCGTAACCATGATCGAATTCGAGAATGCAATTTTACAACCACTATCTTTTAAAATCTTTCTTAGTGAAAGCATTTTCTCACAATCATTTTCATGAAGGAGGAAATCTTATGACACTTAGATTTAAACGGTGTATGTGTTCCTATCCATGTGAATTTGTTAAAACCAAAGTTTACGACAAATTCAAACTCATATGAATCGAACTTTCTTAATCTTGATTTCTTGCCTTATGGTAGCACAGCTGCCCACCACGTCTTCCAAGTAGTTAAGCAGCTCACCCTTTCCTATCAATGTACTTTCCATTGATCAAGGTCCTTGCCTTTTATGCATTCAAATGAGAACTCATAGGACTCATATGCATAATTAACTTGATTGGATTGGCACAGAAACAAAATAATGTCTTCACGATAGGTTGTAAACCTCAACTCGTGTGCTAGTGATGATCGATAAGGTTTATTTGATTTGTTCTTGAAACTTTTTCAAGACTATTAAGACTCCCACTGACTCCTTGACATATACGATTCTCTTATCAAAACATTTCTTGACAAACAAATATTCAAGAGTTAGTGTAGCTTATATCAAAACAAAACACTTCATAATTTTGGTCTTAGTTGGTCTTTGTCTTATCCAAGACATCACAACTTTCCACAATTGATGAATGTTATAAACCTTCTTAATACTATTCACTCAATTTCACAATCTTTAAGACTTGTTTTGGAACGAAGCATGATTGACTTCTTGATTTGACCATTTCTTCAATCTTTGATTCCTCTTCTTGGACATACAATTGTACCAAGACTCATTAGAGGATCAATTGAGATATGGTTGTTAATCATTAAGACCTATCATAAAGCATAAAAGCTACTCTCCCTTCTTCTTAGAATGGAGAAACTCTTTATCTTTCTGCCTACTTGATTCTTCTTATTCGTTTTGCTATTGATCTAAACCCTTTAATCAATTCAAAATTACACTTAATCTTGTAAGTGCAATCATATTTACTAAGCCTTTAGTAAATCATGACGAATATCTTTGTTACTCTTATGGTGAACTTGATCAACACACAACTTTGTGTACTCAATCTCCTAGTCCTTCACTTGACACTTTGTCAATGAGTTAGTCTAATCTCCAAATATGTAATTTCTCATTCATCGTGCATCCACGTTGCATGATTCCAAGTTTCTGTCCAATTGAAACTTGGGCGATGAGAATCTCTCCATATTTGGTAAATTCTCGACATTTCCATAAATAACATAACTAAGAATCATATTCATTCGTTGTAGAAATATGCAAACATCAATTTTCACATAACGATTTCATTGCAAGGAAGTAAACAAATAAATAAGTCAAAAAAAATTTATTTTATTTATAAAAGCAGCGGAAAAACATTTGTCCTTACAATGCAAAATCTATTGAAAACTATGTAAAAAGAAAATTCCTAACAACTTTATCATAACTATCTAAGCTCAAAATCCAATCTTCAAGTCCATGAGATCGAGATCCATCTCTTGTGATTAGATTCATCTTGCTTTCTTATCAAGCTTCCTTTCTTTTCACCGATCCTTCAAAACATTCAAATGCAATCTTATCACATCATGTATTAAGAATCAATGAATAGGAACTTAATGGAGTTAGATAGTGGATTCTTACCTAAAGCGTAGTCATACTTTTGACTCTCCCATCTCTTAGATCTCTTAGGTAATTAGGGCAACTTCGTCTCCAATGCCCCTTCTCTTGGCAATAAAAGCAAATTGACTCCTTTGGAATAACACATGGAACTACTTCAGACATCGCCTTTCTCTTATGATCAAACTTTTCGATCATTGCATGTCTTTCATTGCCATTGTCTATATCCATAGAGGTCTTGAAGGCAGATTCACCAATCAACTTTGCTTTTCTATTGCGCCAAACCATTGCTGATTCAGCAGCAATAAGCATGTAGGTGAGATCTATAAGGTTCACGTCGCGGTTCATCATATAGTACTCTCTTACGAACTCACTATATGAGTTAGGAAGTGACCGAAGAACCCAATCAACAGCCATCGCTTCACTGACAACGGATCCCATCATTCTTAATCTATCAATGTGTGACTTCATCCCTAAGACGTATGCACACACCGACTTGCCCTCTTTATGTTTACTTGCCAAAAGGGCTTGAGTGATATTGAATTTTTCAATTTTACAATCTTTTGGGTTAGGGAGAATAATTGGAGGAGGAGGAGGAAGTGAAGCATGATTTCTTGTTCCTCGAACGAATCGTGGAATATCATCTTCACGTGGAATGCTTGTTCCACGGGATTTGAGAAGACCATAGTTGTCGAACTTTGACATCGGGAGAAAAACGAATTCAAGTTAGTTGATTGATTGAGTCCTTGGTAAATCACCCAAATGAAATTCCAAGGCTAGGACCCAACACAATATCCTACAACTCGGGAGAGGGATGTCGTAACCCAAATTGCAGAACATTTGATGGTAAGTGAATGACAATTCACTAATTTCCACCATGAAAAAAAACGAAAAAGAAATTTAAGTTTTAAATCTATGAAAACTCCTAGATCCTTTGAGATTCATTGAACATTTCAATGGCATGTTTAAATCTCGATATGCCCCTCTAGTTTGTGACTGGGATGCCGAGGATCACAAAGCGGGTGTGAATAACCATGCAAACTACATGGTGCCCTCACATGTTACAATCACCTATTCGATGTGCCGGTAAACCACACACGCTCCACCGAACTATGACAAACATTGAGTCACCCTTTGCTACCTTTGCCTAGAACCATTTAGTGTGCCGGTAAACCACACACGCTCCACTAACGTCTTCGCAAGGGCACAAAGTGTAATTTCATGGAATTGCATCAATTCACTTTTGCCTAAGTAACTAAGATTGAGAATTTGAAAAACATTTAGTTACTTTGTATTTCATTATACTTATAATGGAAGGTTTCGTCCTATCCTACCCGTTCGGCTAACGACCCTCCACTAGTCAAGAGTGCGGTGGGTAAGAGTGGATACCCATTCAATCGCCATTTTATAGGCAATTTCCTTAAACAACCCGTATAGACCAGCTTCGTGAATGAGGCCTACTAACGGTAAGACTAACTTTTAGTTATACATATATATAATGTTAGACTTTTAATGTTATATATAGTATAGGGTGTATTTTATAACTTTTAAAATACTGTGTGGTTAACTTTAACAATTACACCTTTAATTCTATTAAATAGTTAACCTAAACTTTTATGGATTTATTAAACCTCTTTTAATTATACTCCTTAATTAATTAATAAAACCATAAGGGTGTGATTTGAACTTTTCAAAACATTACTAGAGTTTTAGAATTTAACATTTCTAATTAAACCTTTTAATCAACTTTTAAATTCCAAAACTTGAGGGCAAGTTTTGAAACCTTTTTCAAAACATTAGGGTTTTAACTATTTAAATTTCAAAACAACAAAACTTTTGGGGTTCAAATTTAAACTATAAAACCTAAAGGGATTAATTTGAAACTATTCCAAACTTTGTCAAGAATATTCTAGATCACATAATTCAAATAAGGCAATTAACTATAATTGGTGGTTATCTAATTAGATCTAGTTCAAATTCTTGCAAGATAATGATCAAATAATTTCCATAACTTCACATATATCAAATAAGGTAACAATTATCTAATTAGATGACCAAAATCTTTTATTTTGACAAGGATAATCATAAGGGATTAATAAAATTCGAATTTTATTAAGTTTAAACAACTATGGTAATTATCCTAAGTCATAATAGGTAAAAATCCCGCAAATCCGCCTGTCAGACGAGTTGACTCGTCGAGTCAGTCTTGGACTCGTCGAGTCTGCATGGACTCGGCGAGTTCAGACATGGACTCGGTGAGTCCAGCCTCCAGAATCCAAAAAATCGAATTTTCCAGTTATATCAAGCATCAATACAATAGAAACCAATCTAGGCTCTGATACCACTGATGGGTTTTGGTCATAAGACATCCTATGTGCTCATACAAACCCTAATGCTTGGATCTAGGTTTCTCTATTGTACATGCTTTGAATCCAAGACTATAAACCCCAATTCTAGCATACATATAATCATATTAACATGAGAATAAGTTTATAGTATTACCTTGATTGTTATGTAGCAATAACAATCACAAATCTCCTTGAATTGACTTTGGAAGGCTTAGAGTCACAAGTGTCACTCCTCTAATGGTTCACAAACACCATAAGCAAGAGGATGAAGAGGAGAGAGGTTGGAGGCTGTAAAAAACGTGTGTTAACCCTTACAAAAAGCTTAGCCACGTTTTTGAGCCTTAAGGGGTCTTAATATAGTTGGGCTATTAGGGTTATCTAACAAGGAAACCCTAATTTGGATGCTTAAGCCCTAAGCAACCCATAGACTCCTTTAATTAAGCCCATGGACGATTTCCTTATGAGTTTCCCATTAGAATTCGTCCATCCTTTAATACAAGGCAATCCATGGACCAAATTGCAATTATCTTATAATTACAATTCCAGTCCCTTAAGTTTAATTAATCTCTTTTAGTCACAAAACTAATTACCAATTAATTATTGACTAATATTAATTAAACAATATGATTTCTCCTTTAATATATTATTCCCATAATATATTAATAAACCATATTTAATCCTTACTCTCCATAATTCATTCTATCAAGTTGCTTTGGTGAAGGCAACCCAAAAGGACCATGCACCATCGGGTCAAGTACATACCAAAATAGTTATGGACTTAGACACTAATCCAACAAAAACACCATTAAAGAAAGCATTAATAGAACCCTTTTCATTATCAAACGAAAATCTAAAACCTTGTTTATACAAACCATGAAAAGAAATGATGTTTCTTGCCATTTCTGGCGAATAGCAACAATTATTCAAATCTAGTCCGAGCCCACTACTAAGCACTAAAGAGTAAACTCCAATATTGGTGACATGTGACGCTCTTTCTGTTCCCTATGATCTTTATCTTCCCATGCTCCACATCCCTACTTCTTCTTAGGCCCTGTAAATCAGAACAAATCTGAAAACCACATCTTGTATCAAGAACCCAAGAAATAGCATGTGATGAGTTATTGGATTGAATAGTATATGTAGCTGCGAAGGATGGTTTTATCTTTCCATCCTTGATATCTTGTAGATACTTCGGGCAGCTTCGTTTCCAATGCCCTTTCTCATGGCAGTAGTAGCATTCTGCATCCTTCGGGTTGGAGGAGGGTGCAACGGGACCAACCTTGGTTCCAATAGAAGATGTGTCATCTTGGGACTTTCCCTTGTGGTGGCTCTTAGAAGGAGTCTTCCTCTTCTTACCCTTCCCCTGCCCAATAGCCAAGACGGGGGCAGCAGTAGGAATTTATGCAACGGATCTGTCCTTGAGGTTTCTCCAATGTTTTAAAAACCATTTTTTAGTTGAACTGGTATGTGACCGGTTCCCGGTTCAAATGTTTTAACCGGTTCTACCATTGGGTAAACTGGTTTCTATAATTTTCATTTTTTTTTTCTATTTTCCTACACATACATTTATATATAAATCATGATTTGACGTTTACAAGTTCAAACATTAAAAATATACATAAAATTAAGTTGTAAATCAATCCAAATACATTAAAATAATACATAACTAGAAGTTTTTGTGTTTTACATCAATCCATATACGTCAAAAAGAAAATAAAGTATAATATCGAAACAAAGTATAGTTTTAGATGAATAGAGAACACATCAAAAAATATTATAACATACACCATATGTTTTTATTTAGAGAAAACAAAATAGATTTGAAAAAAATCACCAAAGCTTATTATGCAAATGGTTCTTTTCCAGATGTTTTTATTCGGTTTAACCGGTTCAACCGGTTTATTTTGACCGGTTCAACTGGATTTTTCTAAAAACCGGTCAGTTCAATCCGGTTCAGAAATTGACGTAAAACCGGTGATAGTTGAACCGCTCCCTCCCCCAACCGGTTCGATCGGTCGGTTCAAACCGGTTTTTAAAACATTGGGTTGCTCTCAGCAGTCCTCAGCAGACGTTGAAGATTGCTTAAAGTGACCTCCTCCTTGTTCATGTGGTAGGTCATGTGGAACTGGTTGTAACAAGGAGGTAAGGAGTGAATAATGATATCAATCGTCGACTCTTCATCGAGGTTAACATTTAATTCAGCAGGCGGTCGACATATCTCTGCATTTTCTGCAGATGGGATGTGACAGACTCTCCGTCCTTCATATTGGTAGTGATCATTGAGGTGATGATCTCGTACCTCTCCTGCCTGGCACTTTGGTGGTACATGTCTACTAAATCTTGATGCATCTCATAGGGATAGTAGTCCTCGTAGGACTTTTGGAGTTCGACAATCATAATCGCGAGCATAATGCAATGGACTTTCGTAGCATCGCGTTCATGAGCCTCAAAGGCAGCGATCTCCTCGGGAGTAGTAGTGTTGACATTCACTTCTTTCAGCTCCTTGTCAAGGACATAATCCTTGTCCCTGTAGCAGGTAGCCATTCAAATGTTGCGGATCCAATCATTGAAATTGGACCCATCGAAAATTACCCCCCGCACAAATTCATGAGTGAGAATGAGTCGGAAGAGTTCGAGCCAAAAGCGTTGTTGCTGTTTGAGGTAGACATCTGAAAAAGAAGAGAGACAAAGTTTGATTAGATAAGAATCCCTAATTAAACACCCAAATGAGAAATTAGGGCTAGGATCCAGCAACATTATTTGCAATTTAGAAGAGGGATGTTGTAATCTAAACAACAAATAATTTGAAGGTAAGTGAATGACGATTCACTAATTTCCACCATGAAAAACTAAAAGGAAATTAAGTTTTAAATGTATTAAAAACTCCTAGATCTTTTGAGATTCATTGAACTTTTCAATGGCATGTTTAAATCTCGATATGCCCTTCAAGTTTGTGACTAGGATAACGAGGATCACAAACAAGGTGTGAATAACCATGCAAATATACTTGGTGCCCTCAGTGTTACGCTCACCTAATCAATGTGTCGGTTAGCCACACATGCTCCATTGATCTATGAAAAACATCGAGTCACCCTTTGCCACCTTTTCTAGTCCATATTAGTGTGTTGGTTATCCACGCACGCTCCACTAACGATTTGACTAAGGTACAAAGTGTAATTTAATGGAATAGCATCATTTTTACATTTTTCCTAAAGTAACTAAGATTAAGAATTTTATAAAAGCATTTAGTTATTTTATTAATCATATACTTTTAATGAGGAATTAGTTGCCCTATCCTACCCGTTCAGCTGACGACCCTCCACCAATCAAGGAAGCGGTGGGTGAGAGTGGACACCCATTAAACTGTCATTTTATAGGCAACAACCTTATACTCCTCTTATAGATCGGCTTCATGAATGAGGTCTACTAACGGTAAAACTAGCTTAATATTACACATATATATAACTATTAATCTTATAATATTATAATAGTGTAAGGATGTATTTTAAACATTTCAAAATACTAGGGTTTTAATCAAATTTAAAATTTTCAAAAATTAAAAATTTTTAATTTTAAAATCTTAAATATTAAAACTTTGATTTAATAATTATCCAAAATCAAGAAATTAATTTAAATTATTAAATCATGTAGGATTATCCATTAATAATTATCCAAAATTCAAAAATTTCGGATGAGATATGTGACATCCCCATTTTCACGGCCAGAAAAGATCGATTTTGTTTATGCTATATAAAAATCAGAGTACTCCTTTTAATAAAAAAGTTGCAGAATTTGTTCCCAGAAAAACATGATAAATACGTTATCAAAGCATTTCCGAAGAAATGTATTTTTATTCATTTAAAACATGTGGGATGTCATTGTCAATACAGAAAAATAAGCATAAACAAAACTTACATTCATTTACACTAGTGATCTACATCTCTTTTAAATCTCACAGTGCAAAGTAGCTTCGTATCGACACCTGTGATACAAATAAGCTGGAGTGGGTCAGGTTGGGAAACCTGGTGAATACATAGGGTTTTCAACCCACAATAATATAGTTATTATATTTAAACAATAAACAATCAACCCGATTACCCATCCCCGTTATCTTCTTTAATATTCCTTAAAGAATTATCTTAAGGGTCATGTCCTAAATCATATTTACCTCTCGTATTTTACCTCACATTTCCTTATATGCTCGTTCCTAAGGCAAGAATACGTAGTTACAACGTCGCCTGAACTCGTAATTTATAGTAAGGGTTAGAGTATCATCACATGAATATATAGTCACAACATCACCTGGACTCGTAATTCATCACCTACAAGTTATAACTCTGCTGGTGTTTCCACGGGTTGTCTAGAATAGTCTGTGGTTGCCATCTATACTCTAGTAGATGGCTACATCTCCAAATTGTCGAACAAGGTTATAGTATCTTTCATCCTACATCACCAATTCATCATCACCTAATCATCACCTAATTATCATCACATTCCTATCATCACCTATCTCTCATCATTTTATTTCATCACACACCAACTATTTCATCTACCCACGTTTTATCCCAACATATTCGTAGATATAAAATAAATATATATTTGAATCATTTATAACACGTATAAAATCATTCATCCATCATAGACAGCAAGTGTTCAGATAATATGCACACATAGCACGTAATTTATATAAAATACTTCATATCTATGTGTAAGATGAAAGGGACGATGCACTCACTTGAAAAGGTGGTGAATCCGAACTCAGACAGCGTTTCGCTTCTTAAAAATAATTTCCTTCGATGAAACCTAGTATTATTACCACTATAGTTTAGTCTATTATTCTCTGAGACTAGTTAATAGTCTAGCTATTATTACTATTATATAAGCGTTAAACAATACTTATATAACCCACAATAATAGCCCAAGTACTTATTACAAGTTCCTAATAACGTTACTATAATTAAATAAACGATATATTAAAAATAGCGTAGCGTAGCCCACTTACAACGGGTTTTATAGAAATCCGGGCTTTGCTTGAAGCAGCTTCCTGAGCCGAAAATCTCTTCTTCTCGGAGCCGTCGAGCACTCTGGGGCTTTCGCCTCGTGCTAAGGAGGTTCCTTAGGCTTTTCATGGGGTTTCGGGGCTAGAGAAAGGTTCTAGAGAGAGAGTAAAGAGAAGAAAGAATGGGAAATGTGTGAAGAAAATGGGGGTGGAAGAGGTTCTATTTATAGGATGAAAAATGGCTGAACTTGGTGCCACATGTCACCATCTAGTGGCAAGACTTGGGGAGAAAGCAATGGCCACGACTGTGCCACATTACCTATTTTCACACAACACACTTCCGACTTCTAAAATCCGTAACTTTCACATAAGAGCTCCGTTTTTTACGTTCTTTATATTCATGCATAGGTAAAAATAAGATCTACAACTTTCATTTTGACTCTGTCAGCTAATTCTCGACCGATCTTAAATTTAACAGTACTGGGAGATTATACTGTTAAATGTTCGCGTAAAATTCATAACTTCTACATACGGACTCTGTTTTCGTCTGTCTTTTTACCGTTGAGTTCCTATTAATGAGATCTTCAATTCTCATTTAGGTCGCGTAGGCTAAAAACCGCTCGATCTAAAAATCAAGTTTTGGGTTGTGTACTGCTAAGCCAAATCTTAGAAAATTCATAACTTACTCATACGAAGTCAGATTTGGGCGTTTTTTTTTGTATGTTATCGGTTTAATGTATACTACAACTTTTATTTAGAACACTAAGGCTTAAAAGTCCTTTATCAAAAATTCACTATTTACGTCTCCCGGTGTCATGCCGGTTTTGTCGTAAAACTTCGACGGACCATAACTTCTTCATTATAACTCGGATTTCAATGTTATTTATATGTACGGAACCCTTGAGATATATTTTACAACTTGGTTAAGATTACTTATTCTTTTGTATTATCTCTAAATTGACTAGCCCAGATCTACAGGCGTTACAGGATAATTCAAAGATCTTTAATTATCTACTTAAACAATTAAATGGATAATTACAAAAGATGATATTATCCTAATCCTTAAATTTGGGAATCTTATCTTGGGGGTAAGTGTAACATACACGTTTTGAAATCGTGTTTTGTATTGAATAAAATTGTGAAATACTATGTGAAATTGAGTGTTGAAGTTCTAACAGATGGTTTTTACTAGAAATGAAGTAAAGCTATGTTTAGAATCACTCATAAAATATTGGAAGTCTTATGAGATTCCAATTAAAAGCCAAATAGTGAAATTTAGAGAAAATATAAAATTTTAAATAAGTAAAATTTTATTATTTAATGTTGTAGAGAATCTCGTTAGAAACTTGTAGGCAAAAATCTCATCGAAATCTGAGTTATAACGAAGAAGTTATGACCAACCGAAGATCCGCAACAAAACCGGCACAACACCGAATGACGTAAAAAGTGAGTTTTTGATAAACTACTTTTTAGTCTTAGTAATCTAAATCAAAAGTTGTAGTATTCGTTAAACCAAGAAATTCGATAAAAAGAACGCCAAAATCTGACTTCGTATGAGGAAGTTATGATTTTTCGAAGTTTCAACTTAGTAGTAGACAGCTAAAAACTCGAATTTTAGATCGAGCGATATTTGACCGATACATCCTAAACGAGAATCGAAGGTCTCATCACTTGTAGTACAACAGTAAAAAGTATGACGAAAACGGATATCGGATGAAGAAGTTATGAATTTTTAACGGATTTTCCTGTTCCGGTTTGTTAAAAATAATAATATTAAAAATAAATTCAAAATTCCAAATTTGACAATTTTAACCCCTCTTTCCATATTTTCAATATTTTGACTTTTCTCGAAGCTCCGGTATCAATTTTAGCACCCGAAACACGCCCCGAGACCCCCGAGAACCCCGAAAATTTTATCTTTTCGGTTTTGAAGCCCTACTTCGCAGAGCTCGGTTTTCAATTAAGCTCCCGGTTTTCAACATAGAAAGGCATATTTAAAGCTGAAGTGTTGTCCAAATTACTATTTCAACCCCCGGTTAACTTAAGGTGAGTTCAATATATAGGAAAAATTGTATATTATGTGTTATATGTGCTATGTGCTTTTCAGTGTTATTATTTTGAGTTATTTTCTCATGTTATTCGGTATGTTTATAGCAATTGTAATACCTTTGACCATGTGATCAGTGAAAGGACTTAGATTCACATTGGTACTGGTACGTAGCCTCTGTCCATGTAGAGCATGTCTCCGTAAGAGAATGACTTCTATTCTATGGCATTGGTAAATCGTTAGACAGGACTATAAGCCTGAAATCTAATAAGATGTTAATCATAAATTGCATATCTTCTATGCCATTTGGGCTAAAGCTTTATTGATGTATATCAAGAATTGAAAAGTATATCTTTGAATAAAGTCTTTGATTGATATGAACGCTTGTCACATGATCTCACATACATCTTGTTGTTCCTCTTTGCTTTTGCCACATTGAAGTATATATATGGCATACCATTATATTGTATCTATTTTTGAACTCACTAAGCGTCACAGCTTACCATATCAATGTTTAACAATTGCAGGTGATAAGTAACTAGTATGTTTACATACTATTGAAAGATGTAGAATAGTTTGTAATAGTACGTTTGTACTACAGTTTATGTTTGTATAAATTACAATATCCTGGGTAGTTATGTAATATATATAACACTTTGTAATAGAAGGTTTGTATCCAATAGTTTGTAATTCCCTTTTTATCAATGTAAAATATTGCTTTTATGAATAAGCAAATAGCATGTTTTGAAGTAATGATATTGTGAAGTACGAAAGTTCGGGTCTTTCAAAAATACGAAAGTTGGGGTCTTTCAACCATCGTATCAGAGCAGTAGTTTAAGCGAACTAAATTCCACGGATTGGTATTTAGACTTAAACTATAGGAAGTTCAATATATGAACTTAATCATCGTAAGTATAGGGATACAAACCATAGGAAATATATAAGTAAAACTATTAGGTAATAGTAAACCCTAATATCCTAAAATACTATCTTACTCCGTATTTTAGATCAATGGTTGGACAAGTAAGTAGCCATACCCCTGAGGTTGGTAGAGATCCTCAACCCGAGGAAGTGAATACTCCAGTATCTCCTCGTGAGGAGCGACTCTTAGTTAAACTTACCGGTGTTATTCGACAGACTCTCGAAGAACACAAAAGGGATGATGATAAAGGAAAAGAGAAAGTCACTGGAGAATCTTCAAGCGGAAGGGTGAAGCGTCCCTCGTTCAAAGATTTCAAGAGTAGTGGTGCTACGGAGTTTTCTGGTGTCCTTAATCCTATAATTGTTCTAACTTGGATTCAGAACACCGAGAAAGTATTTCGTGTTTCTCATGTGGATGATGAAGACAAGGCTATCTATGCTTCTGCAATGCTCAATGGAGAAGCTTTAGTCTGGTGTGAAGCAACATATGAAGCTCTCGATGGATGTGACCAGAAGAACTTATCCTGGGAGTTGTTCAAGACTCGTGTGCTAGAGAAGTATTGTCCTCTAGATATGAGGAGAAGATTGGAGAAGGAATTCCTCGAGATTAAACAAGGAGGAATGAATGTGAATGAGTATGAAACTCAATTTAATCAAAGAGCAAGGTTTGCTACGAAGTATATTCCAACTTAAGACGAGAAAATTCAGTTATTCATGGAGGGACTACGACACGAAATCCATGATTTCGTTGTCAACCGGGATGTTATGTCATTCGATAAAGCCGTTGAGTATGCTCGAAGGTGTGAGCATGACTTAGAAATACGTGGTGCCACTCTTACTATTCCAAAGCATCCACGTACTGAAAGAAATACTCTTGCTTCCACTATTCCACCAGCTCAATCTATTCGAACTGATCCTAGCAAGCAAGCACAATCTCAGAGTGCTTTTTGTGGCCGTGGTAGGTCACAATATTTTTCTATTCAATCACCGTAATGTCGCGTTTGTGGAAGGAATCATCCAGGTCAATGCAAAATAAACAAGGAATCCATTGTCTGTTATGGGTGTGGAGAAACAGGTCATATCAAGCCAGCTTGCCCAAGGAAGGATGTGACTTGTTATGCATGTGGTATTACTGGCCACAAGAAGCGTTTTTGCCCTACTCTTACCAGCTAAGTGACGGGAAGTCAAGATTCTATTCAACAACCAGCGAGAAGTCAAGTCCCTGTCCAACAACCGAAGAGTACTCCAGCTAAAAAGGAGGAGGTGCCAAAAGCTAAGGGTCGTGCATTCCATATTACCGCAGGGGAAGCACGTGAGGACCCGAATGTCGTGACGAGTACATTTCTTGTCAACTCTAGACCTGCTCACATCTTATTTGATTCTGGTGCCTCGGATTCTTTCGTATCTTATGAATTTGCGCATTCTTTTCAAACTATTTGCTATGCACTCGCGCAACCATTTCACGTAGATACTGCAGGAAGTATATCATTACTTGCTGATAAAATCTATAGGGATTGTGTCATAGAAATTGAAGGCTATAATTTTCTTGCAAACCTAATCCCTATCTCCTTGCCTAATTTCGATATTATTCTCGGCATGGATTGGTTGTCAAAGAACCATGCAGAACTCTTGTGTTACGAAAAGATGGTACGTATTCCTATTGAAGGGGAAGATCCTATTCATGTCTACGGTGAACAAAGGATCTTAAAAATAATCTATTTCCTCAAAGCTCTTAAATTCATATCGAAAGGTTGTCCTATCTATCTGGCCTATATAGTTGACATCTCAAGAAAGGAGAATAAAACTGTAAATGATATTCCCATTGTTAACGAATATCCCAATGTTTTCCCCAATGATCTGTCTGGACTTTCTCCGGACAGACAAGTAGAATTCCGAATTGACCTTGTGCTCGGTGTTGCTCCGATTCCAAAGACTCCTTATCGTCTTGCGCCAGTCGAGATGAAAGAAATGATGATCCAACTGCAAGAATTACTTGACAAAGGCTTTATTCGACCGAGTACCTCTCCCTGGGGTGCTCCAGTATTGTTTGTCAAGAAGAAGGACGGATCGATGCGAATGTGCATTGATTATCGTGAGCTGAATAAGGTGACTATCAAGAACAAGTACCCACTACCTCGCATCAACGATTTATTCGATCAACTTCAGGGTGTTAGCTATTTCTCAAAGATTGATTTGAGATCTGGCTATCATCAGTTGAAAGTACAAGAGCAAGATATACCGAAGACTGCTTTCCGTACTCGTTATGGGCATTTTGAATTCCTTGTCATGCCATTCGGTTTGAAAAATGCTCCTACCGTATTCATGGATATGATGAATCGAGTGTGCCACCCAATGCTCGATAAGTCTGTCATCGTATTCATTGACGATATTCTAATCTATTCCAAGTCTGAAGCCGATCATGCCGTTCAGATTTGTGAAATCTTAGAACTTCTTCGAAAGGAGAAACTTTATGCTAAATTCTTGAAATATGAATTTTGGCTTCGTCAAGTTCAATTTCTCGGCCATATTATTTCTATTAATGGTGTATCTGTAGATCCCATCAAAATCGAAGCCATTCAAAATTGGGAAGTGCCCCGTAATGCTTCCAAAATTCGAAGTTTCTTAGGTCTTGCAGGATATTACAGGAGATTCATTAAAGACTTTTCTCGTATAGCCGTACCTCTCACAAGTCTTACATGGAAGGAAGTGAAGTTCGAATGGGGTGACGCTCAAGCAAAAGCTTTCTCAACTCTAAAAGATATTTTGACTTATGCTCCTATCTTATCACTCCCAAAAGGTGATGATGATTTCTCCATATATAGCGATGCTTCAAGATTGGAACTCGGTTGTGTGTTGATGCAGCGTGGTAAAGTGATAGACTATGCCTCAAGACAACTGAAAGATTACGAAAAGAATTATCCCACCCATGATCTTGAACTCGCTGCAGTAGTATTTGTCCTAAAACTTTGGAGACATTACCTTTTTGGTACGAAATGCCAATTATTTACCGACCACAAGAGTCTCAAGTATATATTCAGTCAAAAAACTTTGAATATGAGACAACAACGAGACATGGAGCTGATCAAAGACTATGATTGCGAAATCCTGTACCATCCTAGAAAGGCTAATGTGGTTGCAGATGCACTTAGCAGGAAAGTTTATCGTAATAGTATGTGTTATACTATTACTCACACTACGGTGAAGTTCACCATTAATCTTGATGAAATAGAGAAGTGGCAAGTTGAAGCCTTAAAGCCAGAAAATGTAAATAAGGAAGGAATGGTACATTATGTCGATGTTTTACTTGATGATCCACGAGGATTAAAAGTATTTAAGATTCGGCTATGGATTCCAAAGATTGGTGGATTAAGACAGAAGATTTTAGATGAAGCTCATAAGTCTAAGCTATCAATACATCCTAGTACAAGTAAAATGTACTATGATGTGAGAGCTGATTATTGGTGGCCTGGATAAAAGAGAGACATTGGAAGATATGTACAGGAATGCTTAGTATGCTTACAAGTCAAAACAGAGCACCAAAAACCTTATGGAACACCAGAAAGTCTTAGTGTTCCTGTATGGAAGTGGGAAGAGCTGTCCATGGATTTTATTACCAAATTGCCAAAGACTGCTAGACAGCATGATAGCATTTGGGTAATCATCGACCGCCTGACTAAGAGTGCACATTTTCTTGCCATGCGTGAAACGGCTCCAATGGAGAAATACGCACAAGTATACTTGGATGAAATTATTGCAAGACATGGTATGCCACTAAAGATCATTTCCGATCGCGATACTTGCTTCACTTCTCACTTTTGGGCGAGTATGCAACACGAATTGGGATCTTGAGTTGCTCTCAGCACCGCTTATCATCCCAGACAGATGGTCAGACAGAGAGAACAATCCAGACAGTAGAAGATATGCTTCGTGCATGTGTTTTGGAGTTCGGTGGTAACTGCGATAAATACTTACCGCTTATCAAATTTTCGTATAATAACAGTTACCACACTTCAATCAAAATGCCACCATATGAAGCATTATATGGTCGCAAATGTCGTACACCATTATGTTGGCGTGATGTAGGACAGAAGATCCTTGGAGGCCCTGAAATGATTGAAGACACCACCAACAAGATTCAAATTGTACGAGAAAGAATGAAAGTGTGACAACCCTATTTTTCCCAAAAGCATTGTAAACACTCGAAAGCTAAAAACAACGAAATTAACCTCGAAAATAAAGTGTTCGGGTATCTAAGTTGGGATGCATCGAATATTAGATATCATGCCCAGGTTTCCAAAAACATAAAGAACACTCAAAACCGAGTTATATTGAAGAAATTATAACCACTCGTATAATTACGACACGACGTTAAAATATAATTTGACGTAAAAAGTGGAATCTCAATAAAATACATTTTAGCCTTAAAGTATCTAAACAAAAGTCGTAGATCTCGTTGAAAGATGAGCGTGCATAAAAAGATCGCCCAAATTGGACCTCGTATGAAGAAGTTACGAATTCTCAAAGTTTCGTAACAGTAGTAGAGGGCTAAAAACTCGGATTAAAGATTGAGTGTTATTTAGCTATCGCCACCTAAACGGAAGTTGAAGATCTCCTCGGTGGTAATAAAACAATCAAAAGACAAACGAAAACCGACGTCGAATAAAGAACCTATGAAATTTTAACGAACTTTAGGAGGTCCGGCCTATTAAAATTATATCATTAAAAATAAAGTCAAAACTAGCCGACGGAGTCTAAATGAAAGTTGTAGAGCATAATCTCATCTACGCGTGGATATAAAGAACGCGAAAAACGGAGCTCGTACGCGAAAGTTACGGAATTTAGAAGTTGGAAGCAGGGATTACGCCCCGCGTACTCTGGGAGTACGCCCCGCGTACTAGACCCAGAGTCGAGTCCCATCGGCCCGCCCAAGCTACGCCTAGTTAGCCAGGAGTCGTAAGCCATGACGCATTATTACGCCCCGCGTAACCGAAGTACGCCCCGCGTACTCCGGAAGTACGCACCGCGTACGAGGATCTTCAGCCCTATAAATAGAGGGCATAAAACTTGAGTTTTGGCACACCTTCACAATTTCTCAGCATTTCTCCCTGTTCCAGAGACCATTTTATTGCCTTGGTTTCCGCACTCGAGCCCCCGACGAAAGATTTACGTTGCAGAGATCCCCGAAGAGCCCGACGACGCAACTATCCGCGATCGAAACTCTGCTCAACTCTAGCCCCTCTCTTCAAACTTAACGAGTGAGTTCATACCCGTACTTTTCAATTCTTTTCATGTTTTAGGGGGGAAATACAAGTACATTACACGTTAAAAGTATCGTTTTATAAACATAAATGCAATTTCTAACTTCGAGTATCGATACAAACATCTTATGTATACAAGGGCGATTATATCACTAAGTTACGTCTACGAAATGGAACATACTATCTGAAAAACTATAATGGGTATAGTTAGCAAGTCAATCCTACATTTTATACAATTTGAAAAACGAAACACTTTCAAAAGAAGTAAGGTCATTTCATTGTAAATCTACTTATACTAGGTAATGTGAGATAGCTAAACTTCAACATACATTTTTGTATGCATTTCAAGTCCTGTATTATATACCATAATCTCTTGGAGGGAGAGCGTGATACTTGTGTATAGATCTATACGGGATTGACAATCCCGCACCTAAACTACTAGCTATAGTTAGACCGGCAGGTCTGGGGTGACAAATGTCATAACACTCCAACACTTGAAGAATGTTGTTACAGGCCGTCAGTGTCATTAGTATGGTTATAAAACTCACATAAAAAGTATAAAACAAGATTGATTTACGAGATTCATATGCGCATCGCAGTTTTCCTACATTATATTTTCATACAAAATTATTGTTATCATTTGATTATAAAGGTTACTAACACATTCCAACTTTGGAAACTTTTTCATTTTACAAGAAAATATTGGATTTTCTAAAAACCTCGTTTACCAATTTACTACCAAAAGGGATATACTTTTCAACTCAAAACACTCATGAACTCACCAACTTAATTGTTGACACTTTTCAAAACCACTTGTATTTCTCAGGGAATCAGTGATACAGGTAAACTACCAGCTTTTGGAAGAAGGAACACAAAGGATGTTTTTATCATTAAACATTTATCATCATATTGTAATATTCTTTTGATAACATGTATAACGCAACAATATACGTTTTCATTTTATATATATGATGGTTGTGTTACTTTCTTTACAATATTCAATTGTTGTGATACTACGTGAAGTCATCCACCCCCGAATGTTTCCGCCATTCTGGTTTGGGGGTGTGACAGATTGGTATCAGAGCATTGTTTATAGTGAACTAAGTATATCAAACCACATAAGATATACAAACTATAAATACAACGGGAACCAAAAACCCTCTGATAAAAACATTTTCATAGAAATATATTTTCTTTTAAATATATACATTTTACCCGCACGTATCAGCCTCGTAACATGACAAGTTTTTCTAAAAAGTAGTATGGCAAGTTGCAATACCACGATTGAGCCTTGGGGTATGTAATCAAATCAAGAATAAATATAGCCTGATCAACTATATTTATCCTGGATTTGACCAATATACGTCGAGGAAGGGTCGTAGTAGTCAACAAGCCAAAAACTTATAAAATCTAAATTCGCTAAATTGAAATACTATAAGTCTATTATTAAACGATAAAACATTGCGCTCAGTAAAGATATAAATAGGCTTAGGAAGTCGTTAATTAGAAATTTCTTTTCTTATAAAAATCTCATACCTCTATCCCAGTACAGACAAATGGCCGGATTTCCTTTACCGGAGACCCCTACTACCTAAATCAAGGTAACGGCAGCTGGATAGAAGAAGACCCGGAGGAAGACCCAGAGGAAATCGAAGAAGAAGTCGAAGAAGAATTCGAAATCGAAGTCGGAGAAGAATACGAAGTCGACGAGGAGATCGTGGAAATTTCTAGCGAAACAGATTCCGAACCAGAAGTAATCGACCCTCCCATCCCCCATCCTCCAGTGATCAGGCCACATCAACCGGGACCCATTCCCATCTGGGGAAGCCACCTCTACTACTGGAGCCGTCAGTAAGGCGTACGCCCTCCATTCGGCATGTGTCGGGATTTTTACAATGTCAGTGGAGGAGGCTCAGCTGATCGAGCACTTCCCGTTGTCGTGAACGCTATAGCTAACCAGAACTACCAGGCAGACCAACAAGCAACCAGAATTCGAGAGATCAATGCTGCTACCCAAGGTAATGCCTCCGACATCATCCGTTTGGAAGGACTACATGAGAATATCCAAATCTACACGGGGACACTTCAGAACCAAATGATAACAGCTCTAGATGAAATAAGAGAGATGAAAGAACAACAAGCGGAATTCGAGAGGCGACTGATGGGAGTCAAGCGGTCAGATGCCGAATCCAGCTCCAAACGCCACAAGTAGAGTTTGTTCAAGCTCCAACAAATTTTGATATAGACTAGGACCGCGGATAAAGTTTTTCTCTTATTTTCTTTTGTATCTGTAAACGGAGACCTCTTAGATAGGTCAAATTTTCCTAGAAGCATAATGAAACACACCTTAGGTGTGACATATATATATATATATATATATATATATATATATATATATATATATATATATATATATATATATATATACGCAGTACCTCTTTATATACCTCTCGAAATTAATTAAATTGTTATATCTAATTTGAAACCAAAAACTAAAGTCAAAACAAATTACAAGATACGACTAACCCTCAACTACACGATTGTCAAAACATTAGAAACTTATAGTATTCATTCTTATTTTCTCTACCAGAACATGCCTCCTCGTAGATCAACACGCAGAAACTCAACTCCAGCACCACCTCCACCACCTCCTCCAACTAAGGATGCAGCTATGTTCCAAACTGCTGTAACAGCCGTTGTAACCGCGGCGATGGCTCAAATGAGCAACAATGGGTCGGGAGGTGGAATAAATAGCTTTACCAACGGCCCAAGCCAAGGCCGTACTGGAGTCTGCACTTACAAAGACTTCACCAATGGAAAACCTATTCCCTTTTATGGAACTGGAGGAGTATTGGCTCTGTCCCAATGGATAGAGAAAACGGAAGCCGTATTTGAAATTTGCGCATGCCCGGAAGAAAGCAAAGTAAAATTTACTGCCTGTACATTCTCTGAACGCGCCTTGACATGGTGGAACGGCCACGTCAAGACACTAACCCTGGTGGTGGCAAACTCCATGGGTTGGGAAAATTTGAAGCGAATGCTCCTACGGGAATACTGCCCAAGGGGCGAGATTCAGAAGCTGGAACAAGAATTGTGGAACCTTTCGATGAAAGGATCGGACATCGCAGGCTACACCAATAGGTTCAGCGATTTGATAACACTTTGTCCTGGGATGTTAATTCTAGAAAGCCAAAAAGTGGAGAGGTACATCTGGGGATTATCACCCCAACTGCGAGGAAGTGTGCTAGCTTCCAAGCCCATGACCTTCGACAGTGCCAAAGAACTGGCGCAATCTCTCGTTGATCATGGCGTCTGCCAAGGAGTCACGACTATCGTAACTGAACCAACCAAAGGGAACAACGACAACAATAACAACAGCAAGAAGAAATTCTGGAACAAGAGAAAGGGACTAACCTCGCAAGAACCTTCAAAGAGACAAATGGTGGCGGTTCATGCTGCTACTACTCCCGGCACAACTCCTACAACTTCGGCGCCAACAAAACAATATGCAGGGAACTTGCCAAAGTGCAACAAATGCAACTACCATCACCACGGTAATTGCCGCGAGATGTACTGTAAGAACTGCGACAGGAAAGGGCACACAGCCCGTTTCTGTAAGGCACCAGCGCGGCCATTCACTCAAGTTCCTGGTACTGGAGTAAGCCAAGCATGTTATGGATGTGGAGAAACCGGGCATTTCAAGAGGGACTGCCCCAAGACAAGGAATATTGGTGGTATTGGGAGAGTGCTGGCGATAGGTCAAAATGAAGCAATAACTGATCCAACAGTAGTTACGGGTACGTTTCTCCTCGACAACATTTATGCATGCATACTCTTTGATTGCGGTGCGGAGAGAAGTTTTGTGAGCCATAAATTCAAACATCTACTTAACCAGAGACCCCAACCACTTAATAAAATATTCACTGTAGAAATGGCTAATGGAAAAACAGAAAGCACAAGTGATATGTACGTCGGGTGCACATTAAATTTAAACGAACACTTATTTCAAATCGACCTTATGCCCATTTCGATAAGAAGTTTTGATATAATCATCGGTATGGACTGGTTGAGTCTTCACCATGCCGACATTCTTTGCCATGAAAAGGCCGTTCGTCTCAATCTTCCCAACGGTGAAAATCTCATCATATATGGAGACAAACCTAGTGCAAAATTACAAATCATCTCCTGTGTTAAAGCACGAAAATATCTTCGCAAGGAGTACCATGCCTTTCTAGCCCACGTAGTAGACCAGAAGAAAGAACCAAGGAACATTAAAGATATTCCAGAAGTCTGCAACTTCCCAGACATTTTCCCAGAAGATCTCCCTGGAATTCCACCGGAACGTCAAGTCGAATTCAGAATCGACTTATTTCCCGGGGCCACCCCAGTAGCAAAGTCACCTTACCGTTTAGCTCCAGCCGAGATGCAGGAACTGTCCAGTCAATTGAACGAGCTGTTGAGCAAGGGATTCATCAGGCCAAGCTTCTCACCATGGGGTGCACCAGTCCTATTCGTGAAAAAGAAGGACGGATCTTTTCGCATGTGCATCGATTATCGAGAACTGAACAAACTGACAATCAAGAACCGATATCCCCTTCCACGTATAGACGACCTTTTCTACCAACTACAAGGAGCGAGCTACTTCTCAAAAATCGACCTAAGATCCGGTTATCACCAACTACGAGTACTGGAAGGAGACATCCCCAAAACAGCCTTCCGAACACGATATGGACACTACGAGTTTGTAGTAATGCCCTTCGGGTTGACAAACGCTCCAGCAGTGTTCATGGATCTGATGAACCGAGTATGTCGTCCCTTCCTGGACAAATTCGTGATCGTGTTCATAGATGATATACTCATCTATTCTAGAAACCAGGAAGAACACAACCAACATCTCCGCCAGTTTCTGGAAACATTAAGGGCAGAGAAACTTTACGCAAAATTTTCTAAGTGCGAATTTTGGATTCGGGAAGTGGATTTTCTAGGACACGTAGTAAGCAAGGAAAGAATACACGTGGATCCCTCGAAGATCAAGGCAATAGAGAATTGGACGATTCCAAGAACCCCTACAGAGATTCGACAATTTTTAGGACTCGCCGGGTATTACCGAAGGTTCATACAGAATTTTTCCAAGATTTCCAAGCCACTCACCACACTAACTCAGAAAAATGTGACCTTCGACTGGGGAGAAAAACAAGATGCCGCATTTCAAACGCTAAAACGAGCATTATGTAGTGCGCCCATCCTAACCCTGCTAGAAGGGACGGAGGACTTCGTGGTCTATTGTGATGCATCAAACCAAGGACTCGGGTGTGTCCTGATGCAACGAGGGAAGGTCATCGCCTATGCCTCAAGACAACTAAAGACGCATGAAGTGAACTAAACAACGCACGATCTTGAGCTAGGAGCAGTCGTCTTCGCTCTAAATATATGGAGACACTACCTCTACGGCACAAAATGCACGATCTTCACTGACCATAAAAGCCTTCAACATATCCTCAACCAGAAAGAACTCAACATGAGACAAAGACGGTGGGTAGAGCTACTAAGTGATTACGAATGCGAAATTCGATATCACCCCGGAAAGGCTAATGTAGTGGCTGATGCACTCAGTCGGAAGGAATACTCAGGTCGCCGAGTGAACTCCCTAACTATGACGATCCATTCCCACCTGTCCACGCAAATCAAGGAAGCCCAAATAGAAGCCTTGAAATCTGAAAATGTGGCAGGAGAAACCCTAAGGGGAATGGATAAGAATCTTGAAACCAAGAACGACGGAGTTCGTTATTTCATGGATCGAATATGGACACCAAAGTTTGGTGGATTCAGAGAAATCGTCATGGACGAAGCCCATAAAACACGATACTCCATACATCCTGGCTCCGACAAGATGTATCTCGACCTCAAGAAGTTGTACTGGTGGCCGAACATGAAAGCCGAAATTGCTACCTACGTGAGTAAATGTCTGACGTGCGCTAAGGTCAAAATAGAATACCAAAAGCCTTCAGGCTTATTACAACAACCAGAAATACCCGAATGGAAGTGGGAGCGGATAACTATGGATTTCATAACCAAGTTACCCAAAACGACAAACGGACTCGACACCATTTGGGTAATTGTCGACAGGTTAACTAAATCAGCGCATTTCCTACCGATCAAAGAGACGGATAAATTGGAAAAGTTAACAAGGACATACCTCAGGGAAATTGTACGACTGCACGGTGTGCCCGTATCCATTATCTCGGACCAAGATAGTAGATTCACCTCAAGATTCTGGCAGTCGCTACAAAAAGCTTTGGGGACAAGACTAGACATGAGTACCGCCTATCACCCTCAAACCGACGGCCAGAGCGAGAGAACCATACAAACCCTAGAAGACATGTTGAGAGCCTGCGTAATCGATTTTGGAAAAGCATGGGACACGCATCTACCCTTGGTCGAGTTCTCGTACAATAATAGCTACCACACCAGTATCAAAGCTGCCCCGTTCGAAGCCCTCTATGACCGCAAGTGCAGGTCACCTTTATGCTGGGCCGAAGTGGGAGACACCCAACTAGCAAAAGGACAAGCAACTGACAACACACTTACTGGGCCAGAAATCATACGGGAAACTACGGAGAAGATTGTTCAAATCCGAGAACGTCTAAAGGCATCAAGGGATAGACAAAAGAGTTATGTAGACAAGAGACGAAAACCCTTGGAATTCCAAGTTGGAGACCGTGTCCTACTAAAAGTCTCGCCTTGGAAAGGATTGAGACGCTTCGGAAAACGTGGGAAACTGAACCCCAGGTATATCGGACCATTCGAGATCCTTGCCAGGATCGGTCCAGTGGCTTACAAACTTAGACTACCTCAGGAACTCCACAACGTACACCCTACCTTTCACGTATCAAACCTAAAGAAATGCTTATCCGACGAGACCCTTGTCGTCCCTCTAGACGAAATTGCAATAAATGAAAACCTTCAATTTGTAGAGGAACCAGTAGAGATCATGGATCGGGAAGTCAAAAGGACTAAACAAAGCCGCATACCTATCGTAAAGGTCCGCTGGAACGCCAAGCGAGGACCTGAATACACCTGGGAACGAGAGGATCAAATGAAACAAAAGTACCCGCATCTTTTTCCTAATTTGTAATATCTATCTTAGATTAAATTTCGGGACGAAATTCCCTTAACAGGGGGATGATGTGACAACCCTATTTTTCCCAAAAGCATTGTAAACACTCGAAAGCTAAAAACAACGAAATTAACCTCGAAAATAAAGTGTTCGGGTATCTAAGTTGGGATGCATCGAATATTAGATATCATGCCCAGGTTTCCAAAAACATAAAGAACACTCAAAACCGAGTTATATTGAAGAAATTATAACCACTCGTATAATTACGACACGACGTTAAAACATAATTTGACGTAAAAAGTGGAATCTCAATAAAATACATTTTAGCCTTAAAGTATCTAAACAAAAGTCGTAGATCTCGTTGAAAGATGAGCGTGCATAAAAAGATCGCCCAAATTGGACCTCGTATGAAGAAGTTACGAATTCTCAAAGTTTCGTAACAGTAGTAGAGGGCTAAAAACTCGGATTAAAGATCGAGTGTTATTTAGCTATCGCCACCTAAACGGAAGTTGAAGATCTCCTCGGTGGTAATAAAACAATCAAAAGACAAACGAAAACCGACGTCGAATAAAGAACCTATGAAATTTTAACGAACTTTAGGAGGCCCGGCCTATTAAAATTATATCATTAAAAATAAAGTCAAAACTAGCTGACGGAGTCTAAATGAAAGTTATAGAGCATAATCTCACCTACGCGTGGATATAAAGAACCCGAAAAACGGAGCTCGTACGCGAAATTTACGGAATTTAGAAGTTGGAAGCAGGGATTACGCCCCGCGTACTCTGGGAGTACGCCCCGCGTACTAGACCCAGAGTCGAGTCCCATCGGCCCGCCCAAGCTACGCCTAGTTATGTGTTATATGTGCTATGTGCTTTTCAATGTTATTATTTTGAGTTATTTTCTCATGTTATTCGGTATGTTTATAGCAATTGTAATACCTTTGACCATGTGATCAGTGAAAGGACTTAGATTCACATTGGCACTGGTACGTAGCCTCTGGCTAGGTAGAGCATGTCTCCGTAAGAGAATGACTTCTATTCTATGGCATTGGTAAATCGTTAGACAGGACTATAAGCCTGAAATCTAATAAGATGTTAATCATAAATTGCATATCTTCTATGCCATTTGGGCTAAAGCTTTATTGATGTATATCAAGAATTGAAAAGTATATCTTTGAATAAAGTCTTTGATTGATATGAACGCTTGTCACATGATCTCACATACATCTTGTTGTTCCTCTTTGCTTTTGCCACATTGAAGTATATATATGGCATACCATTATATTGTATCTATTTTTGAACTCACTAAGCGTCACAGCTTACCATATCAATGTTTAACAATTGCAGGTGATAAGTAACTAGTATGTTTACATACTATTGAAAGATGTAGAATAGTTTGTAATAGTACGTTTGTACTACAGTTTATGTTTGTATAAATTACAATATCCTGGGTAGTTATGTAATATAACACTTTGTAATAAAATGTTTGTATCCAATAGTTTGTAATTCCCTTTTTATCAATGTAAAATATTGCTTTTATGAATATGCAAATAACATGTTTTGGAGTAATGATATTGTGAAGTACGAAAGTTTGGGTCTTTCAAAAATACGAATGTTGGGGTCTTTCAATAAGGCAATTTCGAAAAACCCTACTGTTAGAAAACCCTAATTTCGAAATCTTGATGCCAAAGGAAAAGGGTTTAAGAAACCCTAACAAATTCAAAAACTAGGGTTTTGGAACCCTAATTTCGAAAATCCAAGCCCTAGGGTTTATTAGCCATAAACCCTAATTTTTTCATGTTCATACTCTTGTATCAAATCCAATTGAAAACAAAAACCTAAGGCTCTGATACCACTGATGGGTTTTATACAAACAATCCTATGTGTGTATGCAACCCTAATTGGATCTATGTTTTTACTATTAGACATACAACTTTATGAACACAAAAAAGATACCTAGCATGCATCTATTATTTTTGAAATTCACAAAGAAGAATAGAATACATACCCTTTGTTGCTATATAGTAATAACAACTAGTTTCTTGAATTCCCTTAGCTTTTGAGATCAAGTACCACAAGTGTAGTATCTCTAATGGCTCACAAGCACACTTGAGTGAGAGGATGAATATGAGAGAGAGAAGGGATGGTAACTAGCTCCAAAATTCAACTCTACTAGGTTTTCTCGAAGGTTAGACGAATTCTAGTGCCTGAGGGCGGGTCTATTTATACTTGAGTCCAAGTAGGGTTTCAGGGTGGAAACCCTAATCCCTTAGCTTAGGGCCTAATCAAGTCCATGGACCCTTATCCTTTAGCCATGACAAAAATGCCTAGAACCTTCTAGGATTTTCGAACCTTGTCTAATAAGGTGACCCATTGGCCCAAATCCTCAACTATCAAATAATTACAAAACAACCCCTGCACTTTTAATTAGTTCCTTTAATCCCTAAATAATTCCAAATTAAATACTAATTAATAATATGATTTCAAATTAATATATTATTCATATAATATATTAACAAATCATATCTATACCCCAATTTAGTATTCTTAACCATAGATCAGCCTTTCTCCGAATAGTTATCCTGTCTAGTCACCAGTGTGAAGGCAACCCAAAAGGACCATGCTACAACCGGGTTAAGTACATAACAAATATAGTTATGGACTTAGACACTAATCCAAAACTCTCTTCTTTCTCTTGTCTGATGAAGGCTTTGGGGTTCTAAGCACGCCCTGAACACCTGTTGGGGTTTGACAATTTGGAGCTCCGACTTGTATTTGATTCGTGGATAAGTATTCTCGTGGTTAGTTGAAAAGACCATGTGTTGAAACTATGGCAGTAGTAGAAGTGTTTTAAGACTGCGGGGCTTCCTATATCACTCACTAGATTGGTAGGCAATTAGTAGGCGGTGGTAGAAATGTTGTAAGATTTCAGGGTGGCATATAGCATTCACTAGATTGGTAGGCAGTGGTAGAAGTGTTGTAAGACTGGGGGGGGGGGGTGGTCCATAACATTCACTAGATTGGTAGGTAGTGATGGAAGTGTTGTGAGACTATGGGGTGGCTCGTAGCATTCACTAGGTAGGTAAGCAGTATGGAAGTTTTGTACGATTGTGGGGTGGCCCGTAGCCTTCACTAGGTTGGTAGGCAATGTATAAATGTTATATGACTGCGATGTGACCTTTAGCATTCACCAGGTCGATGACCAGTTATGAAAGTGTTGTGGATATACGATTTGGCTCGTAGCGTTCACTAAGGAGAATTATACCATGACAAGAAGGGTTGTGAGACTGTGGGAGGACCACAAAATTATTGGGATTGAGGAAGGTTGTAGGCTGTTAGGAGGCCAATTATGATGTAATACTATAGCTGGGCTAGTAGCATTCACCTAGAATGAAGCAGACTATCTAATGTTCATGTGATGGTTGGTTATGTTGTTCCTGGATGGAATGGGAGGGTTGTTGGAACCGTGTTGGAAAACAAGCTAGGATAGTTTTTGTCAGATAGACTCTTGGTTGGAATCTTGTGATACGGTCGTGTGTGAAGTATCAGCTACAACAACCGGTTGGAAATCCGGTACTTCAGTTAATTGGGAGGTTAATATGAGACTCAGGAGATCTCGGGTACATCAAAATGAAAATGCTGGTTAGCAGAATGTGATTTTATGTTGGTATGACACCAATGATTGAGACTCGTGTTGGAAGTCACCTTTGTTTACAAGTGCAAGGTTTCAACAACGATGGAATGTTAGGGATTTTGTTCTTACCTGTTATAAACAAGATGATTCAATGTCGGAAGGGTTTCGTTATGTTCAGGTTGCAGATTGGATTCTTTTTCGGTCTACCGGGAAGTCTGACGAGGTTTGGGGTTTCAGTTTTTGGGCAGAGCAGTTGGGTTTTTCCTTCGTGGGCTAAGGACAAAGTGGCAAGGTCCATTCCCCTGTCAGGTTAAGGGAATTCTGCTAAGATTAGGATTGATGACAATGTTAGAGGATGGTCTTCTGTATGAGTTGAATTTTCAGTCCAAATAAGAGCTCAGGATGTTCAGGCAGGGTTGACTGGTGCGGCAGAGGAAGTGGTAAGGAATGATTTTGAGGACGAAATCTAATTTAAGTGGGGAAGAGTTGTAATACCCCATTTCAGATGTACCTTAACTCATGGAATGTGGTTCGTAATTTGATCATATAAAGGCTTTGGGTTTTGAGAAAGTAAAGTTGGGCCTTATTAAAGGTTCATAATATTGGTTGTGAGGTCTAATCCCTTGATTCGTATGCTGGACCCAAAGGGAAAAAAGGGAAAAGTTATAGATCGGGCTTCTTGTATGGATTATGGTTTTAGTTTGGTATGTGATAAGACAAAAGTAATTAGGTAGGATTGTGGGGCTCTTCAATACCTTTCTATGCATATAAAGAATGTCGAAAATGGAGTTAAAATGAAGAAGTTATAGTTGTTTGAAGTTAAAGTGGAAATTAGGGATTTTGAATTACGCAGGGCGTGAATAAAAGTTATGCGTGACATAACAGGGGTTTAATGAATTACACATGGCATAACTAATGTTACGCAGGGTGTAATCTAGGCAGATCAAAACCCTAAATCTTCGATTTTGAGCCTTATTTAAGGGTTTTAACTCATGGGAAACCCTCTCATTGCCACCCTCCATCACCTAAGATCATTCCTTGAGAAACCCTAGCCTCCTCTCACTTGTTATTGAGCCTTGGCATCATTTATGAGATATTTTTCTATTGGATGGTTGAATCTTGAAGAGTAAGGTGGTGGCAAAGTATATAGAAGAAGAGTTCAAGTATAGATCCAACAAGATTACATCATTCCTGGACCATTGTGAGTAAAAATCTTCTAACTTACTCACTGGTTTCGTAGATCTAGTTATTTGTCATACTAGTCACTTTTTTGGTCAATTTAGTGCATAAAGTTTAGATATTGAAAGTTTGTGATCTTATTATGGATAAATTTGGGAACTTTACACATCTAACATCACAATGATTCAGATCTACAGGTTGGAGACCTAGACTTAATGGATTACGATGAGAAAGATGCATTTTTGGCCCCATTGAGACATAAAGACTAGATATTGGTTGTTTGGACCATCCTAATGGATAAATTTGGAAGCTTTATCCATTATGGAGCTAGTAGGAATCAAATATGAGCTTTGAGTGAAAGGTCTTAATGCATTAAGTGCTTAAAATAAAGTTTGGCAAGGGACGCTGTACGTGGGCCTTAATCTAGGCTACACCCCGTCATAACCTGATTCTTGCATGCTTTCTAGATAAGACTCTACGTACATAGAGTAAGACATAGGCCACACGTAAGTCAATGAAAAGTTGGTCGTTGACTTTTTGACCATTTTGACTTTTGGTAAGCTGTGAGGGGTTGAGGACTTAGAAGGGTAAAATGGTCTTTTGCCCAAATGATGATTTATCTTGGTATTTGGAATTTCCAAGTTGGAGTATTTACCTTAATTGCTAATTAGGGCTTAGTTTGTGGATATGTTAGTGGGAGAGACTTCAGCACTGACAACTCGTGTGTGAGATATATTCGTTTACCGATCAAGGTGAGTTTCCTCATTGTTGTCGTGGGTTGAAGACACCAATGCCGACCCACTGGATTATGTTATGTAGGAAGACTAGGAGGTGGCCCCTGATAATAGTACTAAAGACCTAAATATGGCTCCCGACAAACTATATACAAGACCAGGGTCTAGACCATGATAGTTATATGTAGGATGCTAGTTGTCTTTATGATACTTGCATGGAAGACCAAGAGGTGACTCTTGGCACTTGTTTCTAAAACTTGGGTTTTGGCCCCCAACTTAGCAAGGAAAGACTATGATACGACTCATGACATGATAGTAATTATAAGACTATGGTTGACACATAGCAATCTCTATGTTATGTATGATATGGGGTATTTTGGGAAACTCACTAAATTTTGTGTTTATGGTTTTATGTTTATGGTTTCAGATACTTCCATTTCTAAAGGGAATGGTCTGGCATGACCGCACAACATCCCACAAAGTTTTTCGCATTGACTATTTGTGATTTTTACTCTAATGTTTTAATGATATATTTACTTTAAATGGTTTTGGAACAACTCGTTTGTATGATTTATTGTTTTTAAAATGAAAATTTTCTATTAATTCTTAGGACGTTACATGTAACTTATAAGGTTTTTTTTGGTTCGCCACACATGACAATTAAAAAAAAAAACTCAAAAAATTAGTTAATTTATCAGGTAGTTATGACGTGGCACACATAGCCTAAGTTTATATACATTTACGAGTAAATTACATAAATCATCCTTTGGTTTAAGGCAAATTATGCATTTCATCTTTTTTTTTTTTTTTTTTTTTTCACTATCAAGTGTCTTTTAAGGTTTGTGACTTCCCAATATAAATAATGTTCTAACATGGGATTATGATCATCTACGACTTCATATTAAACCCACCACTTTAAATTGGGAATTAGACTTATTATAATACACATATCTTTATACACCTAAGTAAAGCACAATTAAGAGCAATCAACACTCGGTAGAAACCATTGATCATGTTTTTGTTCCTATAACTTTTAGGACAAGATTAGGTTGGAACTCGACAATACAAACTATCCCGATTATTATATCATAGAAAATAGACACAAATAAACAAATATAGGTTGGAAATCGACAATACAAACTATCTCGATTATTGTATCATGGAAAATAGACACAAATGAACAAGTATGATTTATGAAAATCATGTCCAACATCAATCTCTCTCACCTACATTTGGTTTACTTATTACGTTTTCCTATATTTGAGTTGTTATTGCCTTTCCCCTTACAATTATATTTATTGGCATTTTAGAAGAATTGCAACGATATTTTGGACGAAAGAAGAAAAAAGACCCTTAAGATACACAAATTGCATCAACTGTTTTTATATTAACTTAATAATTGAATTTTTTTTTATCTATACTAGTTTCTAAATATAACATGTTTGATTATAAAAACTCATATATTTAAAGAAAAATACTTCTTCTAACTTTTTGAGATGCAAAATCACTAATAATATATTCCAAATCGATAATGTCAAACATTATATTAATAAATTCTGTAAAAAATTTGGATACCTTTAAAAGATGGGTCTTGAACGGTTGTCCTTATCGCACACCATCTAGAACGGACCTGATTGCAACTAATTAAATTGAATAAATCTCCCAAACACTTAGGCGGTCAAATTATTGATTTACTATATTCTTAAAAAAATATTAAGTTAATTGATTTACCTAAAAATGGATCAAAATTTTTCTCTTAAGTAAAAATAACCTATGAGGGTAATAAACTTTCAATTTTATTCACATTTACTCTTTTTTTTTTTTATATATCATTTACGTGTGAACTTTTTTGTAAAAAATCAATTATGATTGGTTATTGTAGGTCGTAAGAGTATTTTTTGAACACCAAAAATAAGTTCACTGACATCAAAAATAAGTTCACTGATAAATTATGTACACATAAGGAAAGCGAATAAATGTGAACAAAAATAAAATCTTGTTATCTCATAATTCATTACAACTTCTTAATTTTTTATTTTAATTTAATTAAACTTTTATTAGCTGGTAAAATATTTATTTTATAAAAACTTATTTTGTAAATCTATTAGTGAACCTCTTTCTTATCTTGATAAAAAATAATAAACATAAAAATTTGACGTACCAACCATCATAATTATAATAAATGGAAATTATCATAACAATCATTTAAATTATTTTCATTTGGAACTTCAATTTTCAATAATCCAGAAAGTCAGGTGGATATGAACATCAAACATTTACACAAACTTTTAAGTGATATAAAAAAGTTTAAGAACAAATGGTTTGTGGTTGATATTCTAGGAGAGAAAAACACTCTTTTTAAACTTTTATGTATCACTCAAATGTTTATGTAAGTGTTTGATGTTTTTATCTATTTGATATTTTTGTTTGTAAAAACTTGAAAAAGATTGAAGTTACAATTGAAGATAATATTTAAATGTCAATCTTATTTCAATCTTTTAAAGATTGACGTTTCACAAAAATATTTTTTCTACAAATTTATAGATTTTTTAAATAAAATTAAAATATAAGATTAAAAACGTATAATGAATTATGAGATAACAAAAATAAGTTGTACCTTGTAATTTACCAATAACCTTAATTTTGTTTGTTTCAGAAAAAATACTGATATTGATCTATAATGATACTTTTTTAACATAAAAAACAAATTAAATGGTAAATAATATAAACGAACAATTGAACACCGAGAATTCATTTCTTTGTAAATCATTTTCTCGTAAGTTTTTACTGTGCCCTACGCTTTAAGTTAGAAACGAACAATTATACGTCAAATAGTTATGTTTTTCAATAATGCACGGATTTCTTTTTTGAGATATTTTATTGCAAAATTCATCAACTTTTGTTCTTCCATCTTTTCCCGCAAATTTTGGTCGATTTCTCTCGATCGTTGTTGTGCGCGAGGCCAAGATACAGAATTTCCCACCGAAGATTTCACGTCATGGTCTTAGATCGGGACATGTTTGACACCCAAGACGATTATCATGTGTGCCTGGTTTTACGATGAATGAATATTGCAGTATTTAGAATTTTATCTGCAATCAGTTCATCAGCACACGCATCTGCTGATCATCTGCTTCTTCATCCGTCTTACAGAAATGTCCATGTAAATTCTTTTTCCCATATCTTTATATACATGTTACATCAGTTATATCATTTGTTTATCATATCGATAATTTCGTAATTTGTTAGCAATTCTAGGGTTTCTAGGTTGCCATTTGAGTGTAGGAATCGAGAATTGTACTTAATGCTACAAATTTGTCTTTCTCTCAAGTCTCCACATTGGATTCTTTGTTTGAACTTGTATATAAGTTCAGTTGATGTGAGGTCAACTTCTGTGTATATACGATCAGATTGAACTGTTTGTAAGGAAGAGCGAACCTAATTTCGTATGTTCAAATTTGAAATGACATTATTGATTACAAGTAATATAATTGTTAAATGTACCATGTATCCTTTCGTTTCTTCATTTCCTGTCTAATTTACTAATTGTTGCAGTATCAATGACACAGATTACAGAAATCAAGACTCTGTTCCAGGATTCAAAGGGTTTTGATGGAAGGTTTACAAACTAAATTATAGTTTGTGTGCTTCTCCATCTCTTTTTGCACACTGTGATCAATTCATCTCATGAAATCCTGGAACTCTGGTTTCATTGTAGTATATCATGGGTGTAAGCTACTTACCAGTTTCAGCAATCTTCACAGTGTTGAGCATTACAACCCTCCATTATTGGACAGAACCTTCACTTACAGAACTCAAATCAGATGGTTTAAACAGAAACATTCTTCTTCACCCTGAAGATGCCACCCATGCACTGGAGCTGCTTCTTTTAAGTCCTAATTCCACAATTGCACTTGTAGCCAATTTTGTGATCAACATATATCTACTCATCATCCTATCTCTTAAGGTATTCAGCATCATAGCACTCACATTTATCTTGTATTTTGATTCTTTGATGATGGTTTCTAATTTCTTCATGCAGACAATATTTTTTGGGGAGCTTCATGCATTTGAATCTCGGAAGCTGTTGGAGCAATTGGTTAATTATGTTATGTACAAGGTAGAAACAGTCATCTTTGAAGTATATTCTGATTGTGATTCTTCATTCTTGACATATGACATTCAATTTCTGGATAAGGAACACATATTTGATTGTGATTCAGGGAATGTTCCTTCCATTGGTAGTCCCTCCAACAGTCATTCAAGTTGGATTATGGTCAACATGGTTGATTGTATTGAGCTCTTTGAAGGTATTCTTTTCAATGGTTTCTTTAAAATTTTATGGGTACAAATGTTTTATCTTGTTTTTAACTTTTTATCTTTCATGTTTTTCAGATGTTTCAAGCTTTAGCAAGGGATCGTCTTCAATCCTTGAATTCATCTCCTTCTGCAACTCCCCGATCTTACTTTCGTGTTTTCTGTGTTTTATTACTGGTTATCTCAGTTGATGTGGTCTGGTATATAGGGCTAAATTAGTCATTTTGTTTCTATACAATTACACGGATTCCAAGAAACTTACTTTTTTTTTAAATGTATTTATTTACATCCTCATTTGATCTTTCTCATGTTCTTTATTGCTACTTTCAGGATAAGAATATGTCTGCTTATCTACCATACAACACCATCATCTCTAGATTTGTTATTATTCTTTGAGCCTCTCAGTATTGCTTTTGAGACACTACAGGTGCATATCTTTTTTATTTTCATATATATATATATATATATATATATATATATATATATATATATATATATATATATATATATATTTCTGAATTTGATTATTAACTCATTTCTTTCC
Organism: Lactuca saligna; assembly: GCF_052625555.1. Lineage (NCBI taxonomy): Eukaryota > Viridiplantae > Streptophyta > Magnoliopsida > Asterales > Asteraceae > Lactuca > Lactuca saligna. Next base: position 53,111,086 of record NC_136425.1, read on the forward strand.
TTTCTCACAGGCTATTTTAGCCCATGGATTTCAACTCCTTGATATATGGAAATATCACTCAACAGGCACCTCCACAAATTCCAAAATGTCAAAACTTATTGATATATCATCAGCAGGCAAGATTTATCAATTTATCGATTTATAATCTATAATATCATATATGATGATTATATTTTTGTGGTTATTACTTGTTTACTTATTACAATTATTCTTATAAAACAGGTGCAATGTGGGAATGGAAGAGTGTTTTATCACGTAATTTAGGGTTTTTATTGGAAATGATGAGTTTGCTAATGGCTCTTGCTCATTATGTGCATATTTTATGGCTTCATGGTGTAAATGTTCATATTCTTGATGCAGTCATTTTTCTAAATATACGTGTAAGCTCTTTTATTTTATCAGAGCCTTTCAAATTTCATCCATAATCCATATTTATGTAAATTTTACAAAACATATGCAGGCTTTATTAAGTGCAATTGTAAAACGTACAAAAGGATTTATTAAGTTACAATTAGCTTTAGCCACCCTTAATGGAGCTCTACCTGATGCAACATCTGAAGAGATTAAGTCTTATGATGATGAATGTGCCATTTGTCGTGTAAACTTCAACTTAATTTTTTTTCTTTTTCCTTTTCTTTTTCTTTTTTTTAAAGATTTATCCGTTATACAGGAACCAATGACGAAGGCTAAAAAGCTCACATGCAACCATCTTTTTCATCTTTCATGCCTCAGATCATGGTAAAATACTAAACTATAGTAACTTGTGAATGCTTTCAAATGAATGACACGTGTCAATGCCAGGTTGGACCAAGGTCAAAGAGAGTATTACTCATGTCCCACATGTCGAAAACCTCTTTTTGGAAATGTTACACCGAATACTGAAGATATTTCAAATGATGAGCAAATTGCACGTGAATTAAGCTCTGCACTTGAATGGCAAAATCCACATGGACATACTCATACCACTCTACCTTCATGGAACTTCTGGCCTATCAATGCCTTTCATGCCACGTCATCATCATCTTCTTCTTCTTCTTCTTCAAATGCTCCTGTTCATAATCATCCTCCCACAGTGATTCCTGATGATTCTCTCAATAGGGTTGGATTACATCTTACATATCAGGATTTAAGACGTATCGTTGAAATGGCTGAAATTGTTCGTGAAGTGCTTCCTCATGTCCCTCGTAATATAATCATGCAGGTGAACAGTTTCATACATTATATTATATTTCCCAAAATACCCTTATGGAATTCTTTTTTCGTAAGTCGTCAAAAACAGTAAGTATGATGGTTTCGTTTTAATCAATTTGCAGGATTTGGAGCGAACAATGTCAGCTTCTGTTACTGTGAATAATCTTCTTCAAATGTGATACCATATGTTATATGTAATTGTTACTAAATTCCCAAGTGGTAAATAAAGTCATGGGAAAATATGAAGGTCTACAAATCATCAACACACAAAAAATACTGCATTATGTGCGATTGTTTTACTTATGCAAAAGGTCCAAAATATTTGTATAGATAACAAGTGAACAGATTTGAAAATTTTGGTGGTTTCAGTTTCAGGGGCAATTTGCAAGTCCTTTCACTTCTATCATGCTTGTAAATTTAGGCCCTGTAATAAGAGAGATTGATATACACATTTGCTCATGCATTCTTGTAAATTAGGTTGTAACTTGTAATTGTTTGAATTTAAACGGGTCATAAGTTGACCAAATTGTGTTTTTAATGCATACATCCTTTTTGTTTTGTTAACAGATATTAAGTTATCATTGTAATAATGTAGGGTTTAAGTTGATCATGCTTTAAGCCTTTAACACAAGTTATTGATGGAAATATTGATCTCCAAATGGTGTTTATCTTAGGGAAAGTGTATGACACCATGAGTGGAGACAATAGAGGGGTAAAGAAAACCTAGAAGCACCAATAATGGAACCATGACAAATAATGGTGTCAAACCCCCGATTATTCGGAGGGAAGAGATACAACAAACAAAAAACTATTGTTTCAAGCATGATATAATTATTAGGTGTCAAACATGTAACAATTATGATATATGAATTTTGTCAAATATGTAGTAATATCAATGTATGGTATGTATGACACATAGGTCAATGATGCATAATAGCATCTAATAAATATGTCCTATATGTAATAATGTAAAATTAGGTATATGTTTAGCATAGATAAGTCTAGAATAGATAGATGACCAACAATAGTTAGTTTGTTGTGTGTCGTTTATAAAATCATTGTTTGTAAAATACTATCTATATAAGGATTGTTGATCCCGTGAAATAAAGTAGTGCGAGAATTTGTGAAATAATTTTACTTTCAAATTTTTCTGTTGAAGTTTAACTTCTGAATAACATATCATCTGTCCTAAATATACCATCAAAGAACTCGACAAGCAAGACGAATATCATATAATTCAAGGATCACGATCATGTACCCTATTATTAATCTTTTTTTAATACTCTATAATCAATAATTTTCTTTTATTATTGTGAATTTTTTTGAGCATAAAACAATTTTTTATGTGGCCCTGTCTTTTTATAAAACATAAACAAAAAATCTACACACCCACCTTCTATTTGCCGAAAACTCATTTTCCGAGCAACGATGTGTGGTACAAAGACACTGGCGCTACCTTGCATCTACACGCCAACCAAGGTATTCTCAAAACCATCTCAAATAATTGCACGAATTTTTCTTCATCTGTTTTGATAGTTGACGGTTCTTCGATTCATGTAAGCCAAGTTGGCAACTCCTCTCTATTAAATCCATATCGTCCTCTTTATTTGAAAAATATTTTGATTACTCCTCAAATTATTAATAACTTAATTTGTGCGTCGTTTCACTTGTGACAATATGATTTCTATTTAATTTGACATGTTTTGTTTTATTGCGAAGGACCTTCAAACCATCCAAACTCTCATGCAATGTGATAACATCGGTGAGCTCCACCCTACCACAACTCCTCCTCAAGCATTTCTTTTCGCTGCTCCGTTTATTTGGCATTTGCATCTTAGACATCTCATTCGTCAAGTTTTCAAGTCTTTAGTTGATAGTTGTTATATTTCTTGTTCAAACAATAATAAAATTTCTACTTGATGTCAATCATGCCAAATGGGCAAACATGTTAAATTACCTTTTTCTCTATCTAATTCTGTTTCGCATTCTCCATTTGACATTATTCACTCTCATATGGACCTCTCCGGTCACGAGTATTACTGACATCAAATATTATGTTATATGTCTTGATGATTACTCTCATTATTTATGGGTGTATCCATTACGTGCAAAATCCAATGTCTATTCTACATTTGTTCATTTTTGCGTGCTTATTCACAATCACTTTCAATCCGATATAAAAGCTTTCCAATGTGATAATGGTGGGAAATATACTAATTCTCAGTTTCAAAATCTATGTGACTCTAATGGCATTCAAATGCGCTTCTCTTGTCCTCACACTTCCTAACAAAACGGAAAGTCTGAACACATGTTACGCACAATCAACAATATTGTTCTTACTCTTTTATTTCATGCCCATCTTCCACTCAATTGTTGGGTTGAATCCCTTCACATGGCAACTCACATTATTAACATTCTTCCCTTCATCACCATCAATCATAACACTCCTTTTCACAAACTGTACCACATTAAACCAACATATCATCACTTATGTGTCTTTAGTTGTCTCTGTTTTCCCCATATTGTTTCTCCTCGCAAATTATCCCATTGTTCTACCCTGCATGTCTTTCTTGGATATCCCTTAAATCACAAGGATATTGGTGTCTCAATCTTGACACTTAAAAATCGTTATCTCTCGCCATGTGGTTTTTGATGAAACAACTCTCCCTTTTGGTTCCATGACTCCTAACCATGCCCCATCTTATTCTTTTCTTGATAATTTGATACCAATTGTTGGGTTTTATTTCAAAAATAGTTTCATAAACTAGAAAAATATAGCAACAGAAGGCTTTAATTTTGAAATAACATAAACATTTTATACCCACCAAGGATCTTCTTGCAAGTTATTGAAAGATTATAACACCAACCAAAGAAGAGGTGAAGAAATAACAACCTTTGTAGTTCTTTGGGTCCTCTTGGGAGGCTTGGAAGTTGATGAAGAATGTGGAACCTTTGAGACACCAACAATGACTCAAGTTGATGTAGATGCTAGTCCAAAAATCTTAAACCCTTAAGCTTTAAGTTCATAACCAATATGAACTTAAAGAAGGCATGAAGATGCAAGTGTTCTTCATGTTTTATAACCAAAACTAGAGAGAAAGGGAGAGGGAGGAGTGGATTCGGCCACTAGCAAGAAGTGAATGATGAGCACTCTAGCCAAATGCAAACCTCTTATTTATATACATAAAGTAAAGGTATTAACTATTAGGTCTTAACACTTTAAGCACATATGTCCCCATGTCATAAATATGTCTCCCATGCTTAAATTCTTTTGAATAAACTAATAGAAAAGCCATACTCTTCTTCTTTTTATGCAAATCTCAAAAATTGCATAAAGAAGAGGAAAGTTAGTTTAAATTTTATAAACTCAAGGTTTATAAAATATAAATTGTCTTTTTAGTAAAAGACAAAAGGTTTTCAACTAGTCCAAAAAAGTTGTGCATGACTTATTAATTCATACCATATGAAATAATATAATGTTACTTGTTAATGAAAATTATTATTTCCATGAAACAAATAATTTCCAATTTAATTATAAGAGTTTTATTGAAAATTTATTAAAATCAAATTCTAATAAATAATCAATTATATCAAGTTGTTAGTGTGACCCATTAGTATCATATGTTATTTAGCAATATCACATTAATATGACTCTTGAGCATACTAGATCTTTCAATCTCCCACTTGTGCAAGACTCATATTAGACTGATATAGATAGCGGTGAACGTCTAGCAACATTTCACTGCCCCTAAGACCATATGGTTGTTTGTTCCATTCTATCAACGCCTAATTCCCAAAAAGCTCAAAGCTACAATTAGTGTATAAGGTAAGTTTATCAGTTATCCCTTTGCTACAGACATCATGTTGAACATGAGATTCGGATTGCGATCCATCTCATTAGTTGTTCAAATTTTGGTAAGGCGCCTTAGATGTCTAACTCTCAACACATAAGAGGAACAAATATCATCTTGACTACATAAGCCTCTTTCATAGTTCACACCATACCTGAAAATTGCTTTTGTAACTTCCTGTTTATGGAACAACATTTGACCATATCAAGCATTGTACTCCCTACACTTAAGTCCCACTATGTATCTCAGGTGTTAAGGATACAAGGATAGTACCTTTTAATCAAGTATCATTCATGATAGCGATCCATGAGCTGATCTTGATGCGGGTCAATTCAATACTAGTTCTCTGACAAGTACCTATGAAATTTGGTTACATTCATCTAGTGAGAATCAACCAATCCAATTCATATTAGTCTTACTTCATAATTGCTCCCATAGTTATAACCGACTATGAACATTTAGAATAATAACATTATTTATGGATTAAACTTGTTAATATAGAACACACCAAGTATTAATGAGATGACTATATCCTAATATATCATAACATTGTCTAATAGTTGTTATAATGTTCTAATATCCAAATGATAAATCCAAATCAAAAACCCATTTCTAGAATAATAAAGTCTTATAGCTGAAGTGTGACCATTCATACTTAGCTCAATTGCTCAAAAGAATGACTTTATTAATGGAGTTGTCAAAATTTAATTTGTGTGAATTCTATGAATACTTTCATCTCTATACATAACTTTACTCTAGGTATAGTTTAATATCTTGGAGATTGATTGGTGTTCTTTCATGATATAGAGTCTCTTATCTTGATTAAGTATACTCTTGAAGTCACAAATTAAGATTTCTATGTGATCCTCGAATGGCAGAAATCAACATAGTTTTCAATGATCTCATTCATCCAATCATATTTGAATTCAACTTCTAAAGTAGTGTATTCTTATTTTGTAGTAGATTGGGTCATTATGTTTTGTTTGGACCTTATTCAAACAAAACTTACTCTTCATTCCATAATGAAGTCAAAAATCCAATTATAATTCATAATTATTTATATTTGTTTAGACATTAACATCTTGTGTAGATCTTTCCAAAAAGATCCTTTCTAAATTGATTGTATCATATACATTCTCTTAGTTCCTATAAACTACTCTTATAATGCACTTTTACTCATCTAGTGGCTTAACCATGTATTCAAGTAGTATCCTATGACAAACTTACAACATGATCAAATACCATGTCCTATGCATAATATAGCGTAAATGATGAATTCATTTTCCAATCAAATAGAATATAAATCATTTCATTTAGTTTTAGCCTATGAGCTATGTACTTTTGAGGCTAGCTCAAAATGATGCTATATGAAAATGCCAAGAATTCTCCAAAAGAATCTTGTGTCTTGATCCCTTTCAAGATATTTCCAATATATGTATAAGGACATGAAACTTTTAACATTCATATTATCTATCCCTTATAGATTTTACATTCCAATAATTTATCTTCTCCTTCCTAAGTCTTTTATTTTAGAAATACCTTCCGATTCAAGGTGAAAACGACCTTGCTTAGTCAGAATGTGATTTCAAATGATTAAGTATGTCTCATTCATACAAGATTAGGAATTTCACTATGCTCCCACTAGTTCTTAGTAAACACACATCTTCTGTTCATTTTGATATAAAAACATACTTTGTGGTTTTATATTGAAATGATGATTGCAACATTGAGATGTTTGCTTTATATCCACAAGTGTATCTCAAGCTCTACACATTTTGTTAGGATAACATGGATTAAGAAAACCTCCAGGCTAATCTATATAGATATCTTCTAGTAGATGTCTATTAAGAAAGCAGTCTTTCTTGAAATATATTTACTATCTCTCATATTAAGAATATGAATTTATAGTACATAATATCCTTGTGGATCTAATCTAGCTATTTGTGAAAAAGGTTTGATCACAGTCAATGTCATGAGTATGATGAGAACCATAGTTAATGACATGTGTATGAGAAAATCCTTTTACTGCAAATCTTTCTTTAAATGTGTATGGTTATCCATGTAAATTATTCTTTCTAGAAGAACTATTTCCTCCTTCTAGCCTTGCTATAGGGATAAATTTTAATCCAGCCTATACTTGATTCTCATACATGTATTACATCTCATGTTCCTGACTCTAAGTCATTTATCAGATTCGAGATCTGACATAACATCTTGGTATTTGACAGATTTTCCAAAAACCATTAATAAAATCTCATCAATGAGAGATTCCACATTTCTCAAGTCATAGATGAATTCTACCATTAGTGCGAACAATTTGTGTTTGTGAATAGTTATTATTCAATTTTAACAATCATTTGTTAAAACTAGTGTCAACAATTACTATGTGACATCCCCATTTTCACGACCAGAAAAGACCGATTTTGTTTTTGTTTGTTTGAAAATCAGAGTAATATTTTTCATAAAAGTGTTGCGGAATTTGTTCCCAAAATAAAATATGATAAAGAATTATCAAAGAATTTCCGTAGAAATGTATTTCATTAAAAAGACTCAGGATGTCATGTTCGATACAGATCAAAAGCATAAACAGTACAATATAAGCCTTACTACATTATTTCATATCTACAGGCCTATATCCGTAATCCCTCATCCAAAACATCACATCTATGCTCGAGCGCCACTACCTGTAATACATGAAACTGAGTGGGTCAGACTTGGGAGCCTGGTGAGCACATAAGGTTTTCAAACCACAATAAAGAAGTTTATTAATTTCATCAACCAACAATAACCCGATTACCCCTTCCCGTTATCCTCACATTATTTCCCTAAAATACCTATCGTAAGGGACCTAGACTAAGGATCAACATCGAGATGGACACTAATGCTAAGGGGATTCCTCAGCAATAAATGTCCTTAAGACAACCATGTGGGGGATGGAGTACATCGGTGAACACATCGTTCACAAACACCTACAGGTTGCGAGCCTGCTAGCGTTCCACTGGACTATCTAGAAGAGTCCGTGGTTGTCATCCATACTCCGCTAGATGATAGAATCAACAACAACAACATCGAGGCCTCTCATCATTTTATCACACATCGTCTAATACATCTACCCATGTTTTACCCCAACATTTTTGTAGATATAAAATACATATACAATTTAAATCATATAAAACTTGTATAAAACCATTCATCCAGCATAGATAGCAAGTATACAGATAATATGCACACATAGCACGTAGTTTATATAAAATACTTTATATCTATGTGTAAGATAAAAAGGACCATGCACTCACCTAAAAAGGTGGTGATTCCGAACTCAGACAACCACTAGAGTTTAGTCTATTATTCGCCGAGACTAATTAATAGTCTAGCTATTATTACTATTATATAAGCGTTAAACAATACTTATATAACCCGTAATAATAGCCCAAGTACTTATTATAAGTTCCTAATAACGTTACTATAATTAAATAAAAGCTATATTAAAAATAGCGTAGACGTAGTTCACTTACAGCGGGTTTTATAGAAAACTGGGCTTTGCTTGGAGTAGCGTTCTCGAGTCGAAAAACTCTTCTTCTCGGAGCCTTCGAGCACTCCAGGGCTTCCGCCTCGTGCTAGGGAGGTTCCCTAGTTTTTTTTTTTTTTTTTTTTGGGGGGGGGGGGGGGGTTCGGGGCTAGAGAGAGGTTCTTGAGAGAGAGTAAAGAGAAGAAAGAATGGTAAAGGTGTGAAAAAAATGAGGGTGGGAGAGGTTCTATTTATAGGGTGAAATATGGTTGAACTTGGTGCCACATGTCACCATCTGGTGGCAAGACTTGGGGAGAAAGCAATGACTAAGATTGTGCCACGTCACCTATTTTCGTACAACATACTTCCGACTTCTAAAATCTGTAACTTTCACATACGAGCTCCGTTTTTGACGTTCTTTATATCCACGTGTAGGTAAAAATAAGATCTACAACTTTCGTTTTGACTCTGTCTGCTAATTGTCGACCGATCTTAAATTTAATAGCATGAGGAAATTGTACTATTAAATGTCTGCGTAAAATTCATAACTTTTACATACGGACTCTGTTTTCGTCTGTCTTTTTTACCGTTGAGTTCCTATTAACGAGATATTTGATTCTTATTTAGGTCGCGTATGCCAAAAACCGTTCGATCTAAAATTTGAATTTTGGGTCGTGCACTGTTAGGCAAAATCTTAGAAAAATCATAACTTCCTCATACGAAGTCAGATTTGGGCGTTCTTTTTATGGACGCTCTCAGGTTAACATATTCAACGAATTTAATTTAGATAACTAAGGATAAAAGTCGCTCTATCATAAATTCACTATTTACGCTTCCTGGTGTCGTGCCGATTCAGTCGCGAAACTTCGACGAGTCATAACTTCTTCGTTATAACTCGGATTTCGGCGTTCTTTATATATCTGGAATCCTTGTTTCGACCACTACATCTTTATCTAAAGATATCGAACTTATTTCACACTTTAATTTTGACGCTTATTTTTATTCTTTATTAATTATATATTTATCATTAAGTATAAATCACATGTATACACATAATTCACATAGTATTCGAATATTTCATCTTTATTACTTCAAAAATGTTACAATAGTTGACATAGACTATTACATCGTCTAAAATGCTTAGCCCTGAAACCCGGGCGTTACATACTACATAAGGGTATGGTTCTTGAGCTGCTTCAAGTTCCATGTACCTCCCACTTGCTTTGTCATTAAAAGCTTGTTTTCTACTAACTTAGCTTTCATAAGAATAAGAGAACTTATTCTTTGTGGGTTTGCATATAATAATCTAAGCCACATTTAGAGTGTTATACAAATATCTATTTAGTAGATTTTAAGTTTAGAAGCTTTAGTCCAACATCGGCCTCAAATCCATAAAAAATTTAGTAAGATGAGGATTGAGCCTTTCCATACTAAATCTTATAAAGTGTTTAATCTACTTATTAGTTGGTATTTGTATTCAAGATACAATTAATAGTGATTAAAGTATTATCCCAAAAAGATTAAATGAGGATATTTCTACCGATTAGAAAGTAAATCATACCAATTTGTATCTCAACTTTTGAAATCTTCAACAAAGATTTCACAATTATGTTATATTGTAATGCCTGTGTTTCTAGGCCTGTCATTAATGTTGATATAATAGTCTAGGTTAACCTTTGTAACCCGTTTTGAAATAATAGAAGTGTATTATTTAAGTATTATGTGTTTTATGCTTAATTGCTTAATTATGTGGTTTGATTAATTAAGAATAAAAATAAGCATCAAAATTTAAGTGTAAAATAAACTTGATATCTTTGGATAATGTTTTAGTAGTTGAAACGAGGTTTCCGAAGATATAAAGAACGCCAAAATCTGACTTCGTATGAGGAAGTTATGATTTATTGAAGTTTCGACTTAGCGGTATGCAGCCCGAAATACTCGATTTGAGATCGAGCGGTTTTTTTAGCCGAAGCAATCTAAACGAGAATCGAAGATCTCATTGTTAGTATCAAAGCGATGAAAAGTTAGGCGAGAACGGACGTCGGATGAAGAAGTTATGAATTTATAACGGAAATTTTCTGTCCCGGCCTATTAAAAATAATTAATAAAAATAAATTCAAAATTAGCCAACGGAGTCTAAACGAAAGTTGTAGAGCGTAGTCTCACCTTCGCGTGGATATAAACAACATCGAAAACGGAGTTCGTATGAATAAGATATGAATTTTCGAATTTATTAAATAATTAATAATTAAATTTAATTATTAAATCCCGGTATTATCCGAAGACGAGTCATCGGATTCATCCGAAGTACGCCCAGCGTACTAGCGTACGCCCCGCGTACAGCGAAGCATGACATGCCTCACACTCGAGTTCTTCGGATGACGCATGCAGTGACGAATTCGGCGGCTTACGCCCCGCGTAAGGCTGTACGCCCAACGTACTCCGAGGCTCCAGACTCCTATAAATAGGATGCGAGGGCAGCCGGTTTTTTTGCTATTTTTCTCTCTTCTCTCTCCCGTTTTGCATCTATTTGCGTGCCAGAAGTACCCCGAAGCCCCGGTAATATTCCCGAGTCCCAAAGCAAGTTTCGAAGCCCCGAAGCTCTATCCGTGAGAAGTTCGATTTTTGTAGAGATCTTCCAGATCTGCTGAGGATTACTACTTCTACAAGCCGTAGTGTTGTCCGATCATCTTCTGATCAAGTGAGTGTGTAGTTACTTTCTTCTAACGCATAATTATGAAGTATTTTATACGAAATACGTGTTATGTGTATAATATTGTTGTTATATGTGTGAATGTATATTCATTCTCTTCTATCTCGTGGATCTGATATATTTTCTATGAAATACGTGTTATGTGGGTGTGCCTCATCTGTTATGTGGAATATATATTGAATGAAAATGCTATATAGGTTTTAAACTATGTATAAGAATGCATATTTTTATCTACTAATATGTTGGGTAGAACATGGGTAGATAATTGGTGTGTAATAAACAGATGAGAGGCCTCGATGTTGTTGTTGTTGACCTAGTTATTCAGCGGAGTATGGATAACGACCACAGACTCCTTCTAGACAGTCTCGTGGAATGCTAGCAGGTTCATAACCTGTAGATGTTGTGAACGATGTGTTCACCGGTGTACTCTATCCCCCTCATGGTTGCCTTAGGATATCTATTGTTGAGGAAACCCCTTAGCAGTAATGTCCGTCCCGATGAAAATACTAGATTAGGTCCCTTGAGATAGATGTTGTTTTAGGGACGTAAAGTGAGGATAACGAGAATGGGTAATCGGGATAGTGATTGGTTGGTGAAATTAAATATAATTTATTTATTGTGGGTTGAAAACCCTATATGCTCACCAGGCTCCCAAGCCTGACCCACTCAGTTTTATTTGTATTACAGGAAGTGACGCAAGGGCGTAAGATGGATGAATCATCGAGTTGTTTTGTTTACAAGTCTGTATATGTATATATTTGTTGTATGAATTGTAATGTTATCGTTTATGCTTTATGGTATGTATCGGAACATGACACCCCGAGTTTTGATTATATAATGAAAATGCATCTCTTGATGAAATGCTTTGATAAATATTATTTTATCATGTTTTGTTTTGGGAACAAATTCCGCAACACTTTTAAATCAAAAGGATTTACTCTGAAATTATTTTAAAAAGGCATAAATGAAATCGGTCTTTTCTGGCCATGATTTTGTGGATGTCACATATACCACATAAAATATAATTAAAACTACTATAGTTGGTAACAAAGTTGAACATAAAATATAATTAAAACTACTATAGTTGGTAACAAAGTTGATTTGGTATCTTATGCTTAATCTCAGACATTCACTAGAATGGAAGCCATACACCAAAGTGTATAGTTCCTTAATTATTTTCTCTACACCTTAGTGAAAATATCATTAGGAATCCTTTATATATAATTAAGGTTCACCTTGGAGAATGCTATTTATATAATAAATATAACAATGTCAAAGATAAGTTTGATTTAAAACAAGTTTAAGTCAAAAGTGCTTGCATATAGAACTTAATTTTATTTATAAAAATGTTGATATTTACTTTACAATTCAATTAAGAGATCTAGTCTCATAAATACAAGTTAATCATTTCAGAATATGAATATTATCGTTATGAAAAACGATTAAATAAATGATCAAACATTTGAATAAAATAACTGAGACTTAAATTTAGACATGCTAAATTAAAACATACATTGTTCCAAAATAAATCTTGTTTTATATTACAAGTAATTTATGTTCTAAGCATAAATAATAAACTAAACTCCTAGAGTGTAGTTCCAACTTGATTGTGCTTAGCTTGGTTACTCTTCAATAAATATTTGCAAACCATTTATAAATATTGGATTAACATTTAAGTACCAAGTACCTTAGTGTTATATTAAAAGTATGAGTTCTATCTAGTAGATACAAGAAGTACTTGTCTCTTCCAGAATTTCTTTCCAAATAAGAGGAGTAAATCCCCTTCCAGTGTCTAGTTGTTTCACAAAAGAAACAAGATCCATCTATGCGAGCTTTAGTAGATTTATTGGGCTTAAAGGTGTTCAGTCCATAAAACATGGGCCTCCTGTATCACACAAGGTGATTCTTTTAGTCTTGCATTATTCCAATGTTTAAACTAGCTTTAAATAAAATATTACTGTATTTATTGGAATATTATTTGACCTGTTATATCATCATATATATGTTTAAATTATCCAAGACTTCCTAGAAGTCATGAATAACTATTCCTAGCTTGATGTTAAAAGCATCTTAAGCATCACAGTGACGCCTTTACTCGGTATCATCTTCAGGTTCATTGTTCAAAGAAAATAGTTTAGGACTATGACCTTTAAGTGTATACAATTTCATAGCTCATACAAAATTGTCTCTTAAGACATGAACCCATTCATTGAAGTTGTATCTATATAATGTTATTGTTTCATTAATTCATTAAAGAAAATAACAATTCATGATAATGATAATGGATTATTTAACTACAAAATTGTAACAAAATTCATTTAGTATTTTCAATATTTAATCTTCAATAATTAATACCTTTTTAGTTTCTAAAAACATTAATTATCAAAGTCTAGGATCCAAGTTGCAAAACAAATAAATAGTTAGGTATCATTTATCCAATCTATTTGAATTCAAACCGGTAGATATTGATTATCAATGATATCTTACTGTATAATTCTATGACATCCCCAAAATCACGGCCAGAAAAGACCGATTTTTGTTTATGCTTTATAAAAATCAAAGTACTTCTTTTCATAAAAAATGTTGCGGAATTTGTTCCCAGAAAAACATGATAAATACGTTATTAGAACATTTTCGAAGAAACGTATTTTACTCATTTCAAAACGTTTGGGATGTCATCGTTAATACAGAAACATAAGCATAAACAGAACTTACATTTATTTACACTAGTGATCTACATCTCTTTAAATATCTCAGTGTAAAGTGACTTCGTATCAACACCTGTGATATAAATAAACTGAGTGGGTCAGGTTGGGAAACCTGGTGAGTACATAGGGTTTTCAACCCACAATAATATAATTATTATGTTTAAACAATCAAACAATCAACCCAATTACCCATCCCCATTATCTTCTTTAGTCTTAAGGATCTACCCTAAGAATCAGCTATTCCTCGTTTATTTATTCCTAAGGATCATCCTAAGGAATCGACACGAAGTCCATCATTACCAAGGCTTATAGAATATATCTGGTGAACACGTAGTTCGAAACATCTGGTAAACACTTAGTTCAAAAGTAACTAGTGAACACACTTAGTTCAAAATACTTAGTGAACACACTCAGTTCAAAGATACCTAGTGAACACACTCAGTTCAAAAATACCTAATGAGCACCTAGTTCAAAAATACCTACAGGTTACGAGCCTGCTATCGGTCCACTAGACCGTCTAGTATCGTCCATAGTTGTCATCTATACTCCACTAGATGGCTGGATCACTGACAACACTGTTGTCTCCCATCGTGTTATCACAAAACAACTATTTCATCTACCCATGTTTTACCCAACACATTTTGTAGATATAAAATACATATACAATTTAAATCATTTAAAACATGTATAAAAATCTTTCACCCATCATTGACATCAAGTATTCAGACAATATGCACACATAGCACGTAATTTATATTAAAATACTTCGTATCTATGTGTAAGATGAAAGGGACTATGCACTCACCTGAAAGGTGGTGACTCAGCACTCAGACAACGCTTCGATACTCTCAAAACAATTTCCTTCAATAAAACCTAGTACCAGTTTAGTCTAACGATAACCGCGACAAATTAATTAGTCTGACGATTATTATTATTATATAAGCGTTAATAACACTCAATATAACTCATAATAATAGCCCAAATAATTATTTTAAGGACCTAATAACATTCCTATAATTATTCGAAAGCTATATTAAAAATTGCGTAAGCGTAGCTCACTTACAGTGAATTTTATCGAAAACCGGAACTTTATTTGGAGCAGCGTTTCGAAACCGAAAGACCCTTTTTCTCGGGACTCCGGAAGCCTCGGGGCTTCCTTAAGGTGCTAGGGGGTTCTTCCTAGGGTTTAGGGGGTTAAAATGGGCTAGAGAGAGAAAGTAATTTAGAGAGAGAGTGAGTTTTGGTGTGAAAATGAGGGCTGCCGTCGGACCCCTTTTATAGGCGTGCAGCTCGGACATTACGCTGGGCGTACTCCTCGGGTATGGATGCCAGCCGAAGCCAGCTGTCTCGCACTCATCTCGGAAGGATAAGGCCGGAGGTACGCGGGGCGTACCGGACCTCGTACGCGGGGAGTAATGCGAAGGGAGGCGTGTCCTCATCGGATGCGAGACTGTGGGGGGCAAGGGAAGGTCAGGATTGTGCCACGTCATCGCAGCTTCGCAAATTGCACACTTAACTTCTAAAAATCATAACTTTCGCATATGAGCTCCGTTTTCGACGTTCTTTATATCCACTCGAAGGTGGGAACATAATCTACAACTTTCATTTAGACATTGTCAGCTAATTTTGAGTCGATTTTAAATTTTATATTTTTAACAGACCGGGACAGGATTGGTCCGTTAAATCCTCATAACTTCTTCATACAAAGTCAGATTTGGGAGTTCTTTTAATCGATGTTTTTAGTTTAACATATTCTACGACTTTTGTTTAGATCGCTAAGGCTGAATCTTGCTCTATCGTAAATTCACTATTTACGCTTCAGGGTATCGTACCGGTTCCGTCACGAAACTTCAACGGGTCATAACTTCTTCGTTATAACTCGGATTTCGGCGTTCTTTATATGTACGGAAACCTTGAGACATACTCTACAACTTGGTTAGGACTATTTTTTCTAAATAATCCTTTGTCGAAAAGTCGTTTTCAACCCCTATTGCCTCTAAATTGACTAGCCCGGATTTGCGGGCGTTACAAATTCCTATATTTATGGGATCTCTAATAACAAATTTAATTAGACATGTTTCATCCTATCTATGCCTCAGAACTCTCTTGCTTAGGTATCCTTTATCACAAGAGATTTCCGATCAAATCGTCCAATTTGAAAAGTTTGTGTAATCGGCCTATAACTTGGTTATAGAAATCACAAATACACCCTGGCCATCAAAAGATAACACTAAGCGGTTAAGTATTTTTTATCCCACCAGTGCATATAAGAGACGTGCGAGTGTTCTTCAAAAGGATTGCATAGATTTGAGGTTTGTAAAAAAGGGTCTTTATATGTTTTATAATTCTAGTTTAAAAAACATATGATATAATGATTATTACATGCATATAATAAACCATGATATCAATTTTTTTTAAAAAAATCTTTTTTGAAAGTTCTATATAAAAAGCTAGTTTTTATGTAATTTGACGTAATTCAATTTTAATAATCAGTATTAAGTTTGAATGTATTTGAACCTTTAATATATTTAATAAAACTTCACTTTATTACTAATATATTTTGGAGTTTGTATGAATTATAAAAATCACCATTTTAAAACTTATATTGAAGTATTTTAAAATTTGTCATTGTTAATGATTTATAAAATTGGGTTTTAAAATAATAACTTGTTACATATTATGTCCAGTTTTGAAAACCCAAACTCCATGTGATGTTTATTTTGTTTAAAATTATTTTATCATGTGAAAAATTAATTTTATCAACCACACAAAATAATGCATAAAATAAACAACACAAACATGCATAAAAAATATATACATAAACATAACCAACTAATGATATTTTTTTGTGAGCCAACACAAAAAATGTCAAGTCCATTCCTAATGGGACATTTAAGGGGACCAAAAACTTCTTGTAATGTTGTTCTAGAAGCTCCCACTTGAGTAAACACCCATTGCTTGCAAATGATAGGAAAAAGTTTTTGAAGGCTAAAATTCATCAACTGTCGCTAAAAGCCAACAACCCTTTGTGAACAACATTAGTGACACTTTTCAGAAAATGTCACTGAAAATCTTGCACACATTTTAGACTTGAAAATTGCTCTTTTGTCTTTAAAAATGGTTCCAACTTGATTTGTTGTTACACTTTTGTATAAATAAATGAATTCTAAAAAGTAATCTATTACTTTACAAAAATAACCAATAAAAGCTTATCTATTTAATTATTACATACCTTATGAATAAATAAATTATTACAACCATTTTATAACAAACATAACCTACACAACAACAGAACAACACATTGGTCTAGTAGATACAAGAAGTACTACTCTCTTCCAGACTTTCTTTCCAAATAAGAGGAGTAAATCCCCTTCCAGTGTCTAGTTTCTTCACAAAAGAAACAAGATCCATCTATGCGGGATTTAGTAGATTTATTGGGCTTAAAGGTGTTCAGTCCATAAAACATGGGCCTCCTGTATCACACAAGGTGATTCTTTTAGTCTTGCATTATTCCAATGTTTACACAAGCTTTAAATAAAATATCACTGTATTTATTGGAATATTATTTGACCTGTTATATCATCAGATATATGTTTAAATTATCCAAGACTTCCTAGAAGTCATGAATAACTATTCCTAGCTTGATGTTAAAAGCATCTTAAGCATCACAGTGATGCCTTTACTAGGTATCATCTTCAGGTTCATTGTTCAAAGAAAATAGTTTAGGACTATGACCTTTAAGTGTATACAATTTCATAGCTCTTACGAAATTGTCTCTTAAGACATGAACCCATTCATTGAAGTTGTGTCTATATAATGTTATTGTTTCATTAATTCATTAAAGAAAATAACAATTCATGATAATGATAATGGATTATTTAACTACAAAATTGTAACAAAATTCATTTAGTATTTTCAATATTTAATCTTCAATAATTAATACCTTTTTAGTTTCCAAAAACATTAATTATCAAAGTCTAGGATCCAAGTTGCAAAACAAATAAATGGTTAGGTATCATTTATCCAATCTATTTGAATTCAAACCGGTAGATATTGATTATCAATTATATCTTACTGTATAATTCCTATATTTATGGGATCTCTAATAACAAATTTAATTAGACATGTTTCATCCTATCTATGCCTCAGAACTCTCTTGCTTAGGTATCATCATTTGATAATGGTACAATGGTAACTTTAACTATAATTAATTATAACCAATACCAAATTCAAGTAATAAACCTTTATATCAGGATCTTAATTTAACACCCTTTTATCAACAATCATCATCATCTTCATTCCACAGATGACACCTCACCATTGTCAGAACCTAACCCTAAGCCATCTCCTTCGTTCATCGCTGGAAAATCAAACAAGGCATAATTTTGTAATTCCCAAACCCTTAGTCGGCTTCTGCTTAATTTCTCTACTCAGTCTCAAATGATGACTTGCCGACTACATCACTCCGATCAACCAAATTAAGGGTTGCTACTCCGCTCTAATCGATCTCCTCCTGCACCATCAGTTAGTCATACACTTTATATCAATTAAAGTTTTTTTTCGTTTCTACTTCAAACGGTCAGCCTCACCGATCACCTTCTACATTAGGAATCGTCGGCCTCACTCCTAATTGGAATCTTATAGTTTGCTAGATATAATTTTTAATTCTTTGCTCCTTTGGCTTTTGAGGATTTTTAAATGTAAATTTTGAAAGTATTTAATTGATAACAGTGGTTGCTTAGAACATTTATATCCGATCAGAGGTATGTATGCCCATAAAAAGAATTCACTTTCTTTGATTTTATAAATCATAATCCAAATCGATTTATAAACCTCATAAAAACATTGGATTCAATGCACTTCCTTCAAGTTTAGAGTGGTAAGTATGACTGAAAAAAGGTATTTAAGCATAAAAAGGTTTGGAGTACCTTCATGAACATGTTAGCCCTCTTATAATTCACATATATTTCAAAAGTAACAACATCATTCTTAACAAATCCTTCCATTTCAAATTGAGCAATACTCAACAACGATAGAATTGAGAAATAAGAGGGTTTTCAGGTTTTTTCCTGTTTACAAGGTAATTTGAATGTGTTGGTTTGTAGTGGAAGATTTTTTTTTTTATATTTTTCATTCTCTTAAATGTTCATGATCTATTTTTCATCATATGATATCTTATGTATTTTTGTGTGTTTAGGTTTAAACATGGAGAGGTAAAGATAGAGGAATGGGAAAACCATCAAAAAGAAAAAAGGAGATTCTTCAAAAATGATGACAAATTCTTCAAGAATGATGACAAAATTCTTCAAGAATGAAGACAAATTCTTAAAGAATGTATTATATATCATAATTTTTTGTAAATTCTTCAAAAATGATGATAGATTCTTGAAAAATATGCTATAGAAGGTTGTGTATATTCTTTAAAATGTTGTATATTTTCTTGTTTTATGTTATTTATTCTCTTTCTTAACCATTCTTTCCCATTTTGTTAAATGTGATGTAAAGAATACTAAGAATGCACCTATTCTCACATAATACTTTTTCCTTTGTGAAATTTTGACTTCCTTTTTTTTAAATTACTTTTTACATTATTCTCAAGTAAATTTGTAAAATTTGCAATAAAAATTATTGTTATTTTGATGCAACTTGTTATTATTGTAATATTTATACAAGTGTATTATTTAAAAATGTCAATTCTTAATCAGTTACAAGATTGCAGTTAGATTCTTTAAGAATGAAAGACCTATACGTGTTCATGACTATATCATCTGAAACATCGTTCTAATTTTTTTTAACACATATGGATTTGAAAAAAAAATCATAACTCCCTAAATAATAGCATCTTCCTTTCTTGGTGATGAATAAAAATGTCTATAATACCCTTATATGCAAAATTTTCCTAATAAAAGCATTATTAATATGTGATGTATGACATAGTAACTATGGTAGACCATCACAATCTTAGCCATTAAGAATTATAATCCAATGGTCCAAATCTAGTAATACAATCACACAATAATTGTAATTTATATATATATATATATATATATATATATATATATATATATATATATATATATATAAAACAATAACATGATTTTGAGCTTCCAAAATTAAATAAAAAGCATGTTTTTAAGTCGTTAGTATAATGTATGCTATAACTTTTTTTTAACATGTAAAGTTTTTCTATAAATACATATTTTTTATTTAAAAAATAACTTCTTTTAACTCAAACAACTAGGACTGTAAATGAACTGAACGTTCAGCGAACTGTTCGTGAACCGTTCGGTTGGAAGTTTGTTTGTATTCGTTTATTTAATAAATGAACGAACATGAACACAAATTCTCGTTCGTTTAGTTAAACAAACGAACAAGAATAATGGTCTCGTTTGTTCGATTATGTTCGTTTATATAAGATCCTTTTGTGTTCATATATGCTTAATTGTATTTAATTACATTATTATATTATATGTATATTTATGTTCATATAGGTTCAATTATGTTTGGCTATCTTTGTTCATTTATGTTCATTTAGCATGTTCACGAACATAAACGAACGAACATGAACAATGTAATTTGTTAAACGAACGAGCATGAACAAGAAAACTCGTTCGTTTATCCGTTCGTGTTCGTTAATTTGTTAACTAACTAAAACGAACAAACATGAACATTCCTCGTTTGTATTCGTTCGGTTTGTTTACAACCATACGAACAACACAGCCCAAAAAAACATGCTTTATATTTATGGTCATGCAAATTAAACATTTTTATATATTAACATTAATTATTAGACATTTACACATTTACTTTTGTAATATCTTCATTTTACTAAATGAAGTGTTTAAAAAATTAACACTTTTTCATTATATTTGTATTACAAGAAGTAAACATAATTTGAATTCTGTTGATAAAAGGAAATTCAGTGTTATGTCTACCATAGAAATTGATAATTGTTTATCCACAAGTGAATTTAATTTTATTGTCATTTATTTTCTAAATTAAAATTTTCTTATTAAAAAAATTGGTTTTATCGTATCTAATTTTTATACACATTACCAATATATTTTCTTTTTAGTTATTGTTACCTTTATATAAAAGACATTACTTGTCGTCAACAACATATACGATATTAAAATAATTTTACATATGTTCTCGGTAATAATGAAAATGTCAATCCAAATATATCATGTGTCAATCATCATTCAAGTCTCAAATCTACTTCTAATTTTAATATTACAAGCACATTATTTAATCGATGCTATAAAAAAATAAAAATAAAAAAGTTGAAAATTTATATTTGGATAACATAAGATCTAATGATATGTTCAGCATACCAAACGTTATTTCTTTTTCTATTATGCAATTTAGTTGATTTTTTATCCATAGTTTTATGTTACACATTTATATGCACTTTATAGATTAATTTCTTCTATGTATTTTTTGCGACGTAACCAATGCATATTTGTAATAAATATTGTTATAATTACATACATAATGTTCGTAATGATCAACATTTCTTTGAAGTGTTGCATCGATCTTTAAAGGATATATTGAGTTGTGATCCTCGTACCAACTTAAAATTGTCAGTTGTAGGAAAAGCAATTGTGTTGGAGACAATTTCAGATAAATTCTATATGTTGTTCCTAACAAAAATAAACAAGATTTTTGTGAATTCTTCATTAAGTTCCTCTTCCATTTGGTCAAACTTTAAAGTCTTAAGATTAACGAAAAACATGGGGTTGACTGTTCGAACATTTGATATTGAAGAAACAACAGCAATTGTAAATTAACTTTTAGATATGAGAGAAGGAAATTTTGGTGGTTTATTTGATGGCGAAACAATTATTGATATCCCGTACGATCTTCTCATTACCGATGGATATAATCCTATTGGTTCATTAATTGAAGTTGGGTTTTTTAGACAATCAGTGTATGTTGCATTGTCCAAAGTTAAAAAAACAAAAATGGATTAAAAATATTAATTGTAGACATTGACAATAAAATTAGCAATATGAAATCTAATGTTGTATTCAAATACATCTTTGGAACTTTATGATTCATAACAATTATTTACAATATGTCAATAATATTTTTTATCAGTATATATTCAATTGTCTGCTTATTCATCATTTCCTTTGTAGTCCGTTCAAAAGCTTACTTTAAAAAATAATTAATGTTTAGACCTTGATATTTAGTGCAATTGTTTGAAACATAAATAACTAAATATTTGCCTATTTTTTATTAATTAGTTAAAAAAATGTTTATGTATTAATCGATATTATTTTCCATGTTCCATGGATATTTGATAGGCCATCCAAATTTCATTATAAAGAGAAACAACATAATTAAACAAATTATTATGGATTATTCATTGTCATTCATTATTCTTTAGGAAATTTGTTATGAGGTTCAGTAATCTTAATATATTTTTATTAATTATTAATGGTTACTTGGTTAACCGCATAACGAAACAGAAAAAAATCGGTTAACTGAATACCGATTAACGTGATTTTTGAGTTTAGGTTAAAGAAATGAACGAACCAATATCGATTAACGTGATTTTTCGGTTTAGGTTTAAGAAATGAACAAACCGATAGTCTTGAATAACCTTTCGAAATACATGTTCGATTCGGTTAATCATCCATAAACACCTCTAACCATAAGCATGTGTTTCTCTAATAGTCGAGGCAATCAAAAGTTGTAATGACCTCATTTTAACATTTATCACTTTTCCCTTCATTCCTTGCATGAAATAATTGTTATATATATATATATATATATATATATATATATATATATATATATATATATATATATATATATGTTTCTTATATTTATTGTGTGGTAGAATGTATCAATAGGAATTTAGTAAAATTAAATAATTATTTAGTTAAATAAATATATATATTAAATAATTTCCATAATTTTATGTATTGGTTCGTACACAACAAATTTTTTCCATACACAACAATTTGTGCATTAAAGTATTGTATTGTACAACTACATAAAGCATGAATTGTTGTGTATGGATAAAAAATTTTGGGTACAAATCACTTCCCTATATTAAATGATATCCATAATTATAAAAATTGTTGGATTAGTGTCTAAGTTTATAATTATATTTGGTATGTACTTGACCGGTTATAGCATGATCCTTTTGGGTTGCCTTCACCAAAGCAACTTGACTGGATGAATAATAGAGAAGCATGTTATTATGGTTTATTAATATATTATATGAATAATATATTAAACGAGAAATCATATTTGTTTAATTAATATTGGTCAAGAATTAATTAAGAATTAATTTTGTGAACAAAAGAGATTAATTAAACTAAGGGGACTGAAATTACAATTATAAGATAATTGTATTGTGGGTTAAGGAAACCCTAGAGATAGGGTGGACGAAATCTTGGGGATAAGGCCTTAAGAATTCGTCCAAGATAGGGATTCCAGAAGATTCTTATGGGTTTCTTAGAGCCTAAGCAACCGGATAAATGTTTGACTGAAACCCTAACTCCTCACTTATAAAAGGAATCCTTATGCGTGTAATTTTTGGCTACCATAACCCTAAGAATAGTTCAAGAGCCGAAAATTACCTCTCCCCTCTCTCTCTTGCATTCTCCAATTGTTTTAGTGTTTGTGATCTATTAGAGGCACAACATTTGAGGTGCTAAGGTTCTCAAAATCTCAAGATCTTCAAGTAATAATCAAAGGCAATGTTCTAACTAGTTTACTAGACATGATTTCGATTTTTGTGATACGCTAGATTAGAGTTTTGCAAGTCTTGGACAATTATGCATGTACAATTAGAAAAACTAGATCCAACATTAAGGTTTGCATGAACACCATAGGAATGTTGTTTTGCTCAAAATTCATCAGTGGTATTAGAGCCTAGGATATTTATTCTAATATATTTCATGCAAAGTTTATTGTTCAAAGCTGTAAAATTCGTTTTTCTATTTTCGAACAGACTCACGAAGTGACCAGAGAAGGTCACGACGTGAGCACAACTTCTTGCTGGATTCCGAATTTTTCGTCTTGAATTGCTTTGGATAATTACCATAAATTGTTTTTTCAAATTAAAAATCATATTTTTTATGGTAACTGATATCCAAATCAAATTAATGGATGACTGCCAATTTAAGATAATTACTTGTTTTATAAGATAAAGAATGATTATTTGTAAATTGATAAGAATTATATTGTATGGAAAAGATTAGGTCAAATTATGTGATAAATATTAATAATATGTTTAATTACTACTTTTCAAATTTGAACTAAAACATGTTTTGAAAAGTTTCAAAAATTACCCTCACGTTTTGGGATTAAAATTTTTTAATTAAAAGTTTTAATTTTTTAAAATATTTAAATTCCAAACCCTAGAATTTTACAAGTTTAAAATTCAACCTTTATACTATTATAATATTATAAGATTAATAATTATACATATGTTTAAGATAAATCTAGTCTTACCGTAAGTAGGCCTCATTAACAAAGCCGATCTATAAGGGGGTATAAGGTTGTTGCTTATAAAATGACAGATTAATGGGTGTCCACTCTCACCCACCGCTTCCTTGGTTGGTGAAGGGTCGTTAGCCAAATGGGTAGGATAGAGCAACTAATTTCTCATTAAAAGCATAATGAATAGATAAAGTAACTAAATGTTTTTATAAAATTCCCAATCTTAGTTACTTTAGGAAAAATATGAAATGATGTTATTTCATGAAATTACACTTTGTACCCTTGCCAAGTCATTAGTGGAGCGTGTGTGGATAACCGGCACACTAATATAGACTAGGAATGGTGGCAAAGGGTGACTCCATGTTTATCATAGATAAATGGAGCGTGTGTGGTTAACCAGCACATTGATTAGGTGATAAATGACATTAAGAGTACCAAGTACATTTGCACGGTTATTTACACCTTGTTTGTGATCATCGGTATCCCACTCACAAGCTTGAAGGGCATCTCAAGATTTAAACATGTCATTCAAAAGTTCAATAAATCTCAAAAGATCTAGGAGTTTTAATACATTTAAAACTTAATTTCTTTTTCGTTTATCATGGTGGAAATTTGTGAATCGTCATTCACTTACCTTCCAATTATTTTCATTTTAGATTATGGTGTCCCTCTTCTAAATTGTGAATAATTGTGTTAGGCCCTAACCCTAATTTCTCATTTGGGTGTTTAATTAGGGATTCTTATGTAATCAAACTTTGTCTCTTTTTCTTTTCAGATTTCTGATTCAAAAACCAACGCTTCTGGCTCAACCCCCGCTGGCTCATTCTCACTCATGAATTTGTGTGGGAGGGTGATATTTAACGAGACCAACTTCAACGATTGGATCTGCAACATCCGAATGGTCACCCTCTACGAGGATAAGGAGTATGTTCTTGACAAGGAATTGAAGGAGGTAGACACCAACACTGCTAATCCCGAGGAAATTGTTGTGTTCGAGGCTCGCGAGCGAGATGCTACAAAAGTTCATTGCATCATGATTGTGAATATGACTGCCAAACTCCGAAAGTCCTAAGAGGACTACTACCCCTATGAGATGCATCAAGATTTGATGGATAGGTACCATTAAAGCGCAAGATAGGAAAGGTACGAGATCATCGCTTCGATGATCACTACCAAAATGAGAGATGGAGAGTCCATCATGGCCCACCTGCAGAAAATGCAGAGGTATGTGGACCGCTTGATGAAGTTAAATGTTAACTTCAATGAGAAGTTGTCCATAGATATTATTCTACACTCCTTACCACATTGCTACGACTAGTTTTGTATGACCTACGATATGAATAATGAGCATGTCACTCTAAGCAAGCTCTAAGGCCTGCTAAGGATTGTTGAGAGTAGTCTGAAAGGAAAAATGGTTGCATCTATTCCTGTTGTTGCCCCTATCTAGGCTATTAGGCAAGGAAAGGGTAAGAAGAGGAAGGCTCCTTCAAAGAGCCACCATAAAGGAAAGTCCCAAGATGGTACCTCTTTTAGTGGAACCAAGGTTGGTCCCGTTGCACCCTCCTCCAACCCAAATGATGTAGAGTGCTACTACTATCATGAGAAAGGGCATTGGAAATGAAGCTGCCTGAAGTACTTGCAAGATATCTAGGATGGGAACATAAAGTCATCCTTTGCAGGTATTATGCTATGTCTTGGGTCCTTGATATAGGATGTGGTTTTCACATTTGTTCTGATTTGCAGGGCCTAAGAAGAAGTAGGGATGTGGAGCATGAGAAGATAAACTTGATCATGTGGAATAGGAAAGCGTCGCCAGTCACCAAGATTGGAGTTTACTCTTTAGTGCTTAGTAGCGGGTTAGGTCTATATTTGAATAATTGTTGTTACTTGTCATAAATGACATGAAACATTA
Source organism: Lactuca saligna (assembly GCF_052625555.1). Taxonomy (NCBI): domain Eukaryota; kingdom Viridiplantae; phylum Streptophyta; class Magnoliopsida; order Asterales; family Asteraceae; genus Lactuca; species Lactuca saligna. The sequence goes on from NC_136425.1 coordinate 53,137,430, forward strand.
TTTATTTTCATGGTTTATATAAACAAGGTTTTATATTTCCGTTTGATAATGAAAAAGGTTCTATTAATGCTTTCTTTAATGGTACTTTCTATTTTGAAGCATTGCCTTGTAACGGAATATATGAAACTGTGATGGTTGTAGATAACTTAGGAATAGTGTGTTGTATATCGATTCTTCCAATAGTTTGGACAAAACATGCTTGTGGCATTGTCGTCTTGGACATGTCAACAAGAAGCGCATAACCCAACTCCAAAAGGATGGAGTGTTGGAGTCATTCGACCTTAGGGACGATGGTGTGTGTGAGTCTTGTTTACCTGGAAAGATGACCAAGTCACCCTTCAATAGTACTTGTGAAAGGGGTGAGGGTTTATTGGATCTCATACACACCAATGTGTGTGGGCCCTTTAGATCCACCACAAGGGATGTGAACCGCTTCTGTGTGACTTTCACCGATGATTATAGCAGATATGGGTATATCTACTTAATCAAGCACAAGTAACAAACCTTTGAAAAGTTCAAAGAGTTTAAGCAAGAAGTGGAGAATTAGCTGGGCAGGAAAATCAAGTTGCTTCGATCCGATCGAGGTGGTGAATACCTTAGTCTTGAATTCCACGACTACCTTAAGGAACAAGGAATTGTTTCACAATCGATGCCACCTAGGACACCGTATTTGAATAGTGTGGTTGAGAGGCGCAATCTAACCTTGTTGGACATGGTTCGTTCCATGATGATTTGTGCTTCGTTACCTATCTCATTTTGGGGCTATGCCTTAGAGACTGTCGCACATATCCTTAATCTAGTCCCTACTAAGAAGGTTGCCAAAACACCTCATGAGATGTGGATAGGGAAAGCTCCCTCGTTGGCACATATCAAGGTTTGGGGTTGCGAGGCTTTCGTAAGACGAGAGACTCACAACAAACTCGGACCTCGTAGTGAGCGGTGTATTTGTTGGATTAGTTGTCTAAGCCCATAACTATTTTGGTATGTACTTGACCCGATTATGAGCATGGTCCTTTTGGGTTGTCTTCACTATAGCAACTGATATGATGAATTATGGAGAAAAAGGATTAATTGTGATTTATTAATATATTATGTGACTAATATATTAAAAGAGAAATCATATTGTTTAATTAATATTGATCAAGAATTAATTTAGAATTAATTTTGTGATCAAAACAGATTAATTAAATCAAGGGGACTGATACTGTAATTATAAGATAATTGCAATTGGGTTGATGGATCACCTTGGAATAAAGGTTGGATGAATTCTATGGGAAGCCCATAAGAAATTCGTCCACGGGATATTCTAGAAGGAGTCTGGGTTGCTTAAGGCTTAAGCAGTCATATTAGGGTTTCCACCTAAAAACCCTATCATCCACAAGTATAAATAGACCCCTAACATAAGGAGTTCGGCCCTATGCTTCTTGGTGTTGCCCTAGCCGATTTCCTCCCTTCTCCTAATTCATCTTGTTGCTAGTGGTGTTTGTGACTCCATTAGAGGTACGATACTTGGGGCACTAAGCTTTTAAGAGTCAAGGACTTTGTGGATTATTCTTGTTATTGCTACATAATAAGTAATGTAAGATTCCAATCCCTTATTTACATATAAATTTCATTCTTAGACATGTTATATTAGGGTTTATGCTTTGGAAGATTGTTTGCATGTATAAATTGAGGAAAACCTAGATCCAAAGCATTATGGTTACGTGTACACCATAAGATTGACGTTATGCTCAAAACTTATCAGTGGTATCAGAGCCTAGGGTAGTTTTTCTGTTATATGATGCAAAAGTTAAGTTTTTCAAAGCTAAAAAATTGCGAATTTCGAATCTGACCAGACTCGCGTCGTGAACACAGCGTGTTGACCTTGTGAAAACAATCTGACAGCAGATTTCGATATTTGCCCTAATTTTATTTGGTTAATTACCATAAATTGTTTTTCCAAATAGAAATCATAATTTTCAATTATGGTAATTGATATTCTAATCAAATTAATGGATAATTGTCAATTTAAGATGATTACTTGTTTTATAATATAAAGATTAATTATTTTTATTTTGATTTGAATTATCTTGTAAGAAAAAAAAAATTGGATTAGGTCAAATTTTGTGATAATTATTAATTATATGATATTTAATTATTTTTCAAATTTGATCTAAAAGATATTTTGAAAAGTTTCAAAATTTTCCTTCAAGTTTTGGAATTTATAATTTAATTAAAAGGTTTTAATTTTGAAATATTAAATTCTAGAATCCTAGTGTTTTGAAAAGTTCAAATTACACCCTTATGGTTTTATTAAATTAATTATGTGTTTAATTAAAAGAGAAACTTAATGAATCCATAATAATATGGTTTAAGATTAATCAAATTAAAAGTTTAATTTATTAATAGATTAAACCACCTAGTATTTTAAAAGTGTAAAATACACCTTAGTACTATATAAAATTAAAAGTCTAATATTATATATGTATGAGTAAAGAGTCAGTCTTACCGTTAGTAGACCTCATTCACGAAGTTGGTCTATAAGGGGTGTTTAAGGAAGTGGCCTGTAAAATGACTGTCATTGGGTATCTACTCTTACCCACCTCACTCTTGACTAGTGGAGGGTCGTTAGTCGAACGGTTAGGATATGATACAACCTTCCATTATAAGTATAATGAAATACGAAGTAACTAAACACTTTTACAAATTCCCAAATCTTAGTTACTTTAGGAAAAAATTTGAATTAGTGTTAATCCATGAAATTGCACATTGCACCTTGCTGGTCGTTAGTGGAGCATGTGTGGTTAACTGACACACTAATATGGGACCAATGAAGGATGCCAATGGGTTTCTCGTAAGATTATCATTGATCAATGGAGAGTGTGTTGTTAACCGACACATTGATTGGGTGGTGATCGACATCAAGAGTACCAAGCTAATTTGCATGGTTATCCACACATTGTTTGTGATCCTCAGCATCCCAGTCACAAACTTGAAGGGCATATTCGAGATTAATGATGCCGTTAAAAGGTTCAATGAATCTCAAAAGATCTAGGAGTTTCAAAAAATTTAAAACCTAATTTTCTTTTCATTTTTCATGGTGGCAATTGGTAAATCGTCAATTACCTACCTTCAAATATTTTGCAATTGGATTACGACATCCATCTTCCTAATTACAGAATATTGTGTTGGATCCTACCCTTGATATTTCATTTGGGTGTTATATCAAGGATTCTTATCAACTAACTTGAATTTTCTCCCGTTTTGTAGATTTCAAATGACTATGGTCTTCTTGAATCCTTTGGAAAAAGCTTTCCACTTGAAGGTGATGTTCCACAATTGGATCGTGGAAATGGAAATTATGCTTTACTTCCTCCACCTCCTCCAATAGTTCTCCCTGAACCATGTGTTCGAAGACTTGAAAAGTTCAAGGTCACTCAAGCCCTATTGGCAGGTAAAAACGAAAATGGAAAGTCTGTGTTTGCACACGTCTTGGAGACGAAGTCACACATTGACAAGTTGTGAATGTTGGGTGTCATTGTCTCAAGGAAGTTGGTTGTTGACTTGGTTCTTCAATTACTTCTCGAATCATATAGTGAGTTCATTAGAGAGTAATTATGGACCATGATGTGACCCTCATTGATCTTACCTATTCGCTTATTGATGTTGAATCAACAATGATTTGGCGCACTGGTCAAGCAAATTTGCTGGGAAGATCAACCTCCCAAACTTCCATGGACATTGACAATGGAAACATTGGAAGTCTAGAAAAGTCTTCTCTTCCCAATGGAAAGGGATTGGCCGAGGTCAAACCGTTTGACCAAATGGTAAAGAGAAAGGTTGAATTTGAGGTTGTCCTATGTGCTAGTCCAAGAGAGTTTGTTTGTTTCTACTGCTAAGAGAAAGGGCATTGGATGCGAAGCTGCCATATGTACCTGAAAGATAGCAAGGATGGGAGAGTCAAGATGTATGACTCTACTTCAGGTAAATCCACTATCTAACTCTATTAAGTTCCTATTTGTAGATTCTTAATATATGATGTGATAAGATTACATTTTGTTGTTTTTTAGAATCAAAGAAAAGAAAGGAAGCTTAAAAGGAAGAGTGAGTTGAGTCTGATCACAAAGAAATTGATTACGATTACATGGTTCGAAGATCGGATTTTGAGATGCTACTTAGAAGAGTTAGGATAGATTGCTTAGGAATATTTATTAACATGGTTTTCATTTGATATTGCATTGTAAGGACAAGTTGTTTCCGCATTTTTATAAAATAAATTTTGTTTTTGTCTTATTTAAATTTCCTTGCAATGACATTTGTGAAAATTGATTTTTATATGTTTCGATTGTTAGTAATATTGAAAAGGATGTGATTCTTAATTATGATATTTGTGGTAGTCTCAGAAATTTTCCAAATAAGGAAAGATTCCCATCACCCAGTTTTCAATTAGACAGAAACTTGGAATCATGCGACTTGCATCGTATGATGAATGAGAACCTTCATCTTTGGGAAATTGAGACTAATTCCTTGTTCACATAAGGATGTGAGTCAAGTGAAGAACTAGGGGATTTAGTACACATTGTTTTGTACTAGTCAAGTCCATCACAAAGAATGATAAGACTTTTCATCATTATTTACTACAAAGTTTAGTAAATATGGTTATGCTTACAAGATTAAGTGTAATTCTGAATCGTTGAAAAGGTTTCATTATATAGCAGAACGAATAAGAAGAATCAATTAGGCAGAAAGATCAAAGTTTCTCCACTCTGAAAAGAAGGGAGAGTACTTAAGTGTCGTGTTTTATGATTAACTTATGATTATGAAACTGTGTCACAATTCATCCTCTAAGAACACCTTAGTGCACTAGTATGGCTAAGAAGAGGAATCATAAATTATTGAATGGTTAAATCAAAAGGTGAACCATACTTCGTTCTAAAATCAAGTCTCAAAGTCATACTCCAAGATTGTGTATTGAGTGATATATCTTAGGTAAGTTTATAACACATCATAAAATGTGGAGTAGAAATGTTTCTTACTCTTGCACATTTGAAATTGGTAAGTTGTGATGTCTTGGGATAAGACAAATACCAAATAAGATCAATTGTGTGTTTTGTTTTTTCATGATAAGAATCCGCACTAACTCTTGAATATTTGTTTGTAGAGAAATGTCTCTTGACAAGAGAATCTTATATGTCAAGAGGTCAGTGGGAGTCTTAAAGATCTTGAAAAGGTTCAAGAACTAATCAAGAGTAAACCTATTGTCTATCTCTAGCACACGACTTGAGGTTTATAACCTATCTTGTTGACATATTCTTGTTTTTGTGCCAATCCAGTAGAGTTGACTATAACTGTGAGTCCTAAGAGTTCTCATTTATATGCATAAAGGCAATTCACCTTGATCAATGAAGGTTCATTGATCTGTATGGGTGAGCTGGCTAACCACTTGGAAGATATGGTAGGCCCTTGTACTGCCAGGTGGCAAGAAATAAATATTGAAAAAGTTCATTACATATGAGTTTGGATTTGTCACAAACATTGTCTTGCGATTATGATTATGACATATTCACATGGATAGGAACATTTACACCAGTGTTGTAAAACTCGCCGAGTTGGCCGATTACTCCTCCGAGTACTTGCTACTCAGCCCCTTACCGAGGCGAGTTACAGAATCCCGAGTACTCCACAATCGCCCCCTTACTGATCTGAGTTGTGTTGTAAAACACGATCAACTCGGTGATTAATATGTATAATATACTTAATGATTTATTATTTAACACACACATGTGAACATATATATCTTAAATTTTCAGTAATTATTCACGAAGTCAGACCATTATGTGTGTTTAGCTTTTTTGTATTCACATGTATCTACTTTTGTTATATATTTCTACCAAGTTATGATTTTAACTTATGATTTCGACATATATAATTTCCCTAAAATATTTATACATAAATTACCGAATCCGAGTACTCCCCGAGTACTCCCAAGTACTACTGGGTACTCGCTACTCGGTAGTCGTCCGAGCAGGTACCGAGTAACGAGTTCTACAACCTTGATTTACACCATAAAAATCTAAGTGGTAAGGTTTCTCTCCACTTCATGAAAATGATTGTGAGGAAACGTTTTCACTAAGAAAGATTTTAAGGAGTTAGATATTGTGTAAATTGCGTTCTCAAATTCGATTATGACTACGGCATCGCTCTTCATAGTTCGAATTGTGAGAAATGGCAAATAGTCTAAACATTTGGGACTTCCTGTTGTGAGTTCTGAAATAGTTTAGATACACATATGAGCTTTCTAATGAAAGGTGTGTGGGTTTGAGAAGCTAAGATAAAGGCTTGTCAAAGCATCTCGTATCAGAAATATATGAACTTTGGTGATGAAAGTCAATAATTATTGATTTCTAGAAGTCCATCTGATTTATGAATACATGTCAAAGCTAGTGGGAGCATAAGTGTTATGCTGGTAAGGAAATAATTATCATGTTAGTGGGAGCATGATTATTATGTATTGCGAGTTAGCAATATTAATTATAGAAAAACAAAAGTTTCAATTCACCAAGTTGCAGAGGTTGTGAAGTTGTATTACTATATTTAAGGGAGAGGAACTTATACTTCATTTCAAGTCTAAAAGACTAGATCAAGAAATTTTAATCAAAGTTAGTCATGGACATATATGAATGTTATGTTGAAAAGGTTCAACATAATAAAATTCTCTCTCTCTCTCTCTCTCTATATATATATATATATATACACACACACACACACACATATATATATATATATATATATATATATATGTATATGGAAATATTATAGCAAGAGATTGGTAAAGTATCATGTCTTTATGTAAGACGTTATGTATCGTATCCCATACGCTTCGAGTATAAGATCAATTACATATGTTGTAATATTCGACAGTTCTGATTTTCCAAATGCCTTGGGTATTAAGAGGGAAAAAAGGACTAGAACTGGATATGAATAAAATAATTGAACAACAGTCAAGGATGATCTAAGTTTCACTAAGTATTGGTCGCTAAAGGGTAGTTGGAAGTAAACTATTGAACGGAACATATTGGCATTATTATAAATAAATAGGATTCTATTAAGAATGAGTAATTATATGGAAAATATGGAAATGTTTTCATAATGATAGTTGGATATTAAGAATCTATATGTAGATTAGAAACTTTTATGCAAGAAGGATGTTCAAAGGAATATACTTAGAACGTGAGACTTCATGTCTATAGATTTGTCTTATAACAATCTCCAATAGAGCACTTTGTAATATCATTAGCTAAGTCTTGGTGACTTTGGTGCCATGGCGTTACAAAGAGATCATTGCATAAAATGTTAGAATCTAACATATTCTAATAGTGGCAAGAATTGGTATTATTACACTTATGATAAGGATTAGGAATTGTGAAATGAGCATCATTGGAAATGTGTTCAATTGATCTATTTCACAAACTAAGGACCATAAGCAACCACATTATACATGCTTGGAGCATGGGATAGCTATTGTTTTTAGATTCAAGTATTAAGTTGATTACTCGAAACATTATAAAATGAATAATGTGTAATCGATATGGTGATTAAATAAAAAGTGTTTTATTTATACTCACAAGTTTGAGGCCATATTGGAATCGATTATTCTTGTGTTTCACTTTGCATGTTTTGACTTCCCGAATAATGAGATTATTCAAACCATCCACAGTCGATCATACTTTGGAAGTAGGTATTGAGGCAATACTGTCATGAATTTGACTGTAGATTGTCTGAAGCATTTTCGACATAGCAAAAGTCTGCTGCAGTGTTCATGAGTGCTCTTGAAATAAGATTTGAGTATTGGATTAAACCCACGCTCACTTGAATCACTTCATGCATTTATCACGAGTAATTATGAGACGATCATATCTTATATTCTTGAAACGGATACATGTGAGTTGTAGTTTGCATGTCGGTTCCACATTGATAATATGTAAACGCACTAGTAACTTGGTGTTATAAAACATATTGTTGTGTGTGATTTGATGAGTAAGTATAAGCAAACATTTGATTCGAAGTTTATCCGTTCCTTTTACCCAATGTGGGATAAAAGCGATATATGTGGTCCCCTCAATGATTTAGTGATGACACCCTAAGCGTTTGGCCAAGCCTCGACTAAGTTGACGTGTTCTATTGTAGTCTGTTGACAGTCGTCATAAATCAGAAATCAGGAAACAACACATAGACAAAGAGAATGATTACAATCCATGTCTCATGTCTATAAGATATATAGAATGGAGGATATATGATTCTTTATCTAAAGGACGCGTTGCTGATAAAATCAGATTTCGACAGCGGCTTTTGAAAGCTACGATTGTTAATCAGGTTCTGAAGTCGTACTTGAAAAATGTGACATCCCTATTTTCACGGCCAGAAAAGACCGATTTTGTTTATGATTTATAAAAATCAGAGTATCTCTTTTAATAAAAATGTTGTGGAATTTTTTCCCAAAAAAAACATGATAATTTCATTATCAAAGCATTTCCGAATAAATGTATTTTTATTCATTTTAAAACATTTGGGATGTCATCGTCAATACAGAAACATAAGCATAAACAGAACTTACATTCATTTACACTAGTGCTCTATATCTCCTTAATCTCTCAGTGTAGTGTAACTTCACATCGTCACCTATGATACAAGTAAACTAAGTGGGTCAGGTTGGGAAACCTGGTGAGTACATAGGGTTTTCAACCCACAATAATATAATTATTATATTTAATCATTAAACAATTAACCCAATTACCCATCCCCATTATCTTCTTTATTCCTAAGTACTTTCCCTAAGGATTTATCATAAGGGTCGTCTCCTACATCATATTTACCTCTCGTCTCCTTACATCGCATTTCCTTATATGTTTGTTCCTAAGGACTCTCCCTAAGGATCATCGCCTACATCACATAGACAGTATTGATTCAGGGATTACTCCCTCAATATGTGTCCAACAAGGGTTAGGGCATCATCGCATGAATACGTAGTTACAACATCGCATGAACTCGTAATTTATAGTAAGGGGTTAGAGTATCATCGCATTAATATGTAGTTACAACATCGCCTGAATTCGTAATTCATCACCTACAGGTTATGAGCCTGTTGGTGTTTCCACAGGGTTGTCTATAATAGTATGTGGTTGCCATCTATACTCTGGTAGATGACTACATCTCCAAATTGCCGGACAAGGTTATAGTAGCTTTCATCCTATATCACCGATTCATCATCCCCTATCTATCCTCACCTAATTATCATCACCTTCCTATCATCGCCTATCTCTCATCATTTTATTTCATCACAAATCAACTATTTCATCTACCCATGTTTTATCCCAACATATTTGTAGATATAAAATAAATATATAGTTTAAATCATTTAAAACATATATAAAATCATTCATCCAGCATAGACAGCAAGTATCCAAATAATATGCACACATGTCACGTAATTTATATAAAATACTTCACATCTATGTGTAAAATGAAAGGGACCATGCACTTACCTGATACATTGGTGACTCGGTACTCAGACAGCACATCGTTACTCTCAACACAATTTTCCTCCGACAAAACCTAATCATTACCACTAGAGTTTAGTCTAATATTCACCAAGACTAATTAATAGTATGGCTATTATTACTATTATATAAGCGTTAAACAATACTTATATAACCCATAATAATAGCCCAAGTACTTATTATAAGGGCATAATAACATTAATATATTGAAACAAAAGCTATACTAAAGATAGGGTAGGCGTAGCTCAATTACAACGAGTTTTCTCGAAAACCGGGCTTCGCTGGAGTAGCATTTCTGATATAAAAGACTATTTTCTTGGTGCTTTGGGAGCCTCATGGATTCCTTCAGGTGCTAGGGGGTTTACCTAGGCTTAAGAGGGGTTAGGATAGGCTAGAGAGAAAGTGTAGAGAGATAAAGTTGAAGGGGAGAAGTGTGAAGAATGAGGGAACTCGGCACCTCTATTTATAGGCTGGAAAACAACTCTATTCTTCGAGTAGGTCCTCCTACTCATATATTCCATGCCACATGTCACCTTCTGGTGGCTTGCCTTGGGGAGAAAGCCTTGGCCCATATTCAGCCACGTCACCCGATTTCGCACAACACCCTGCCGACTTCTAAACCCCATAACTTACGCATAAGAAATCCGTTTTCAACGTTCTTTATGTCAACATGTAGGTAAAAACAAGATCTACAACTTTTTTTTAGACTCCGTTGGCTAATTCTTGATCGATCTTAAATTTAATAGTAGGAGGAGTTTAGGTTGTTAAATGACCGTGAAGAATTCGTAACTCCTTCACACGGACTCCGTTTTCGTTTGTCTTTTTACTGTTGAGTTCATATTAATGAGATATTAAACTCTCATTTAGGTTGCATAGGCCAAAAACCGCTCGAAATAAAATTCGAGTTTCGGGTCGTACACTGCAAAGCTGAAACTTCGAAAAATCATAACTTCCTCATACGAAGTCAGATTTGGGCGTTCTTTTTATGGATGCTCTCAGGTTAACATATTCTATGACTTTAATTTATATCAATAAGGCTAAAAGTTTCTCTATCATAAACTCAATATTTACGTCTTCCCGGTGTCGTGTCGGTTCCGTCGCGAAACTTTAACGGGTCATAACTTCTTCGTTATACGTCGGATTTCAGTGCTCCTTATATGTACAGAACCCTTGAGACATATTATACAACTTGTTTAAGATTATTTATTCTAAATAATATTTTGTCAAAAAGTCGTTTTCGACCCCTATTATCTCTAAATTGACTAGCCCGGATCTACGGGCGTTACACAAAATAGTTATTAGACTTATACAAATGGTAGACTGTTGGATTAGGTGTCTAAGCCCATAACTATTTTGGTATGCACTTACCCAATTATGAGCATGGTCCTTTTGGGTTGCCTTCGCCATAGCAACTGATAGGATGAATTATGGAGAAAAATGATTAATTGTGATTTATTAATATATTATCTGAATAATATATTAAAAGAGAATCATATTGTTTAATTAATATTGATCAAGAATTAATTTAGAATTAATTTTGTGATCAAAAGAGATTAAGTAAATCAAGGGGACTAATACTGTAATTATAAGATAATTGCAATTGGGCTGATGGATCACCTTGGAAAAAAGTTTGGACAAATTCTATGGGAAGCCCATAAGGAATTCATCCAAGGGATATTCTAGAAGGAGTCCATGGGCTGAATAAGGCTTAAGCAGTCATATTAGGGTTTCCACCTAAAAACCCTAACAGCCACAAGTATAAATAGACCCCCTAACACAAGGATTTCGACCCCATGCTTCTTGGTGTTGCCCTAGCCGATTTCCTCCCCTCTCCTAAGTCATCTTGTTGCTAGTGGTGTTTGTGACTCCATTAGAGGTGCATCACTTGGGGCACTAAGATTTCAAGAGTCAAGGACTTTGTGGATTATTCTTGTTATTTCTACATAACAAGTAAGGTAAGATTCCAAACACTTACTTACATATGAATTTCGTTCTTAGACATGTTAGATTAGGGTTTATGCTTTGGAAGATTGTTTGCATGTATAACTTGAGGAAAACCTAGATCCAAAGCATTAGGGTTGCATGTACACTATATGATTGATATTATGCTCAAAACCCATTAGTATATTCATCTGCTACCTGCAGAAATCCTTTGGCTATCTCTTTTATAGACCGAGTGATATTGTTGTCTTTGTTGCGAGGAGAGGATTTTCCGAGAACGAGAACTCAGAAGCCAAGAGAACAGTGGGAGGCAAATTTATCTTGAAGAGCTTCAAATTCAAGCGATGAAGGAACCTCTAATGCTGGCGTTCAACCCGAGGAGCAAACTCCTAGTGAACCGATTGACGAGTCTTACCTCTTAGATTTTCCAGTAGAGTTAGTGTTCCACCCACGTTTTATGGTTTTCATATTACTACGGAGGGTGATACGTTTATTAGTGATAGTACACTAGTAAATTTGGATGAACTTAATAGCTACAAGGAAGCCATGGCAAGCCCGGAGTCTGAAAAGTTGAAAGAGGCTATGGACATCGAGATTCAGTCCATGTATGACAATCAAGTTTGGAACTTGGTTGACAGTTTACCAGGTCGTAAGATGGTATGGTGCAAATGGATCTTCAAGAAGAAGACCGACATGGATGAGAAAGTACACACTTATAAGGCGATTGGTTGCAAAAGTCTTTACTCAAACTCCCGGAGTTGACTACAATAAGACTATCTCACAGGTTGCGAAGATAAAGTCTATTAGGGTTATGCTAGCCATAGCTGCGTTTCATGATTATGAAATATGGCAGATGGATGTCAAAACTGCTTTCTTTAATGGGAAGTTGGCACAAGATGTTTACATGAGTCGGCCAGAGGGTTTTGTCGATGTAAAGCACCCTAAAAGAGTGTGTAATCTTGAGAAGTCCATTTATGGATTGAAACAAGCGTCTCGCAGATGGAATATTTGTTTCGATGAGAAAGTCAAAGAGTTTAATTTTCTTGCGAAGTGAGGATGATTCTTGTGTTTATATCAAAGCCAGTGGGAGTATAGTTTGATTTCTCATTTTGTATGTCGATGACATACTACTCATAGGAAATGACGTCCCAACCCTGCAGGAAGTTAAGTCTTGGCTTGGGAAGTGCTTCGCTATGAAGGACCTCGAAGAAGCTGCCTATATTCTTGGGATAAAGATTGTGAGAAATATGAGTAAAAGACTAATAGACTTAGTCAAAGTACTTTGTGACATCCCCATTTTCACAGCCAGAAAGGACCGATTTTGTTTATGCGTTATAAAAATCAGAGTTCTTCTTTTAATAAAAATGTTGCGGAATTTGTTCCCAGAAAAACATGATAAATACGTTATTAAAACATTTTCGGAGAAACGTATTTTATTCATTTCAAAATGTTTGAGATGTCATCGTTAATACATAAACATAAGCATAAATAGAACTTACATTTATTTACACTAGTGATCTACATCTCTTTAAATCTCTCAGTGTAAAGTGACTTTGTATCAACACCTGTGATATAAATAAACTGAGTGGGTCAGGTTGGGAAACCTGGTGAGTACATAGGGTTTTCAACCCACAATAATATAATTATTTTGTTTAAACAATCAAGCAATTAAACCCAATTACCCATCCCCACTATCTTCTTTACTCTTAAGGATCTACCCTAAGAATCAACTATTTCTCGTTCATTCATTCCTAAGGATTATCCTAAGGAATCGACACAAAGTCCATCATAGCCATGGTTTACACAACAGGCACTAAGTCTGCATAGTCGCCAGGGTTTAGGCATCAAGTCTACATGATCACCAAGGTTTAGGCATCAAGTCTGCATGATCACCAGGGTTTAGGCATCAAGTCTGCATGATCACCAGGGTTTAGAGTACACCGGGTGAACACGTCGTTCACAACACCTACAGGTTACGAGTCTGCTAGTGTTCCACTGGACTGTCTAGAATAGTCTGTGGTTGTCATCCATACTCTGCTGAATGACGGGGCCATCATTTGGGAGAAAGGCTTCTCACGTCATCCACCTCTCATCCTCACCTCACGGTCTATTTCACCTCTCAACTCATCATCCAACTCATACTCCATCTACCCATGTTTTACCCCAACATTATCGTAGATATAAAATACATATACAGTTTAAAACATTTAAAACATGTATAAAATCTTTCATCAGCATAGACAACAAGTATTCAGACAATATGCACACATAGCACGTAATTTATAATAAAATACTTCATATCTATGTGTAAGATGAAAGGGACCATGCACTCACTTGATAGGTGGTGACTCAACACTCGGACAGTGCTTCGATACTCTCAAAACAACTTTTATTCGATAAAACCTAGTATCAACACCACTAGGGTTTTGTCTACCGATATCTGCGACAAATTAATAGTCTGACTATTATTTTTATTATATAAGCGTTAAATAACACTCAATATAACTCATAATAATAGCCCAAATAATTATTTTAAGGTCCTAATAATGTTACTATAATTAATTAGAAGCTATATTAAAACTAGCGTAGGCGTAGCTCACTTACAGCGGGTTTTTCGCAAAACCGGGCTTCGCTGGAGCAGCATTTCCCGAGCTGAAAGGCTCTTTTCTCGGAGCCTTCGGGCGCTTCGGGGCTTCCGCCTCGTGCTAGGGAGTTACCCTAGGCTTTAGGGGGTTAGGGAGGCTTAGAGAGAGAGTTTAGAGAGAGAAAGAAGGGTTTGAAGGTGTGAGGAAGAGCCTAGACCCGACACCTCTATTTATAGTGGAAAATCTGATGGACTCGCCGAGTCTGAGTCATGACTCGCCAAGTTGGTACATGTGGCAACCTTCTGGTGGTGCCACGTCACCCCCTATCGCGTATCAACCTTCAAACTTAGAAAAATCATAACTTTTTCATACGATCTCCGTTTTCGACGTTCTTTATATCCACGCGTAGGTAAAATCAAGATCTGCAACTTTCGTTTAGACTCCGTCGGCTAATTCTCGATCGATCTCAAATTTAACAGTAGGAGGCGTTTAGACTGTTAAATGACCGCGAAGAATTCATAATTCCGTCATACGGACTCCGTTTTCGTCTGTCATTTTACCATTGAGTTCCTATTAATGAGATCTTCAACTCTCATTTAGGTCACGTAAGCCAAAAACCGCTTGAACTAAAATTCGTGTTTCAGGTTGTACACTGCTAAGCCGAATCTTAGAAAAATCATAACTTCCTCATACGAAGTCAGATTTGGGCGTTCTTTTTATCGACGCTCTTAGTTTAAAATATTATACGAATTTCATTTAGATCACTAAGGCTAAAAGGTCCTCCATCGTAAATTCAATATTTACACTTCCCGATGCCGTGCCGGTTCCGTCGCGAAACTTCGATGGGCCATAACTTCTTCGTTATAACTCGGATTTCGGCGTTCTTTATATGTACGGAAACTTTGTGACATATTCTACAACTTGGTTAAGATTATTTATTCTAAATAATCTTTTGTCGAAAAGTCATTTTCGACCCCTATTGTCTCTAAATTAACTAGCACGGACCTGCGTGCGTTACATACTTACTTGGATAAGGTACTAAAACATTTTAGTATGGAGAATTCCAAGAAAGGGAGTTACCAATCTAAAGGAATACTAAGTTAAGTAAGACTCAAAGCCCAAGTACCGAAGCCGAGATAGCAGAGATGAGCAGAGTACCTTATGCTTCCGTAGTTGGCTCAATCATGTATGTTATGACTTGTACTTACCCTAATATTGCCTTCGCTTTGAGCATGGTCAGCAGATATCAAGGGAATCCGGGTAGAGCACATTGGACCGCAGTCTAGAATATTTTTAAGTACCTTTGGAGGACTAAGGAATGTGTAACGCCCCGATTCTCAGGTATTGTTAATATGAGTTTTTGGATTAGGCCCTACTCAACGAGTTGGTTTACCTACTCATCGAGTAGCAGTGAGAAGGATCGCGGGTTAAGTGACCTACTCGACGAGTCCATAATGGGACTCGGCGAGTAGGAGCTGGCAAGTGAAACCCTAATTCCCAGGGTTTGCACCCCTATTTAAAGGGACCTTAGCCTCCCTTGGACATCCTTACAGTTCCAAAGAACCCTTGAGAGCCTTATTCATGTGTGTGTGCCTTGTGTGTGTGTGTGTGTGAAGCTTGAAAGAGAGTTCTTGGAGGGAGAAGACTTGGAGGAGAAGGAGATTGAAGCAATTGGAGTGTGGGAATCAACACTTATCTCAGATATCAACTTCAAAAGGTACCCAATCCGTCATTCTCCCTATAGATATCCCTTATTGGGTGATTTTTAGGGTTTTCACGGACTATAAAGTTGGTATGATGAGCTATGGACTAGATCTGAAGTTGTAACTTCAGATTTGGACTCTCTTTGGATTCTAGAAGCATAAAGTTGCAGCTTTAGTCGTGATTGAGGTCCCCGTTATGCATAAAGACCCATCAATAGCTTAGATTTGCCATTTTGAGCCTTTAAAGCCATGCATGCAAGTAAAGTTTGCAACTTTACGTGATAAGCATGCCCTAGAAGCTTGGATCTGTGATTTGGAGCCGCTGCATGGCTCAAAATGAATCTATATGGAAAGAGGATTGAATTGACTCGGCGAGTCGTAGGGTCGACTCGGCGAGTCGCATGAAGATGAACATTGAACTCGACGAGTTGGTTGAACAACTCGGCGAGTCTGATGAAGATTGTCATGAGACTCGACGAGTTGAAGAACGACTCAACGAGTCAGATGAGTTTTAACCAAGAATAATGTTTGCGAGTATATTCGTCGAGTCGTAGGGAGGGAACTCGACAGGTGGGCTACGTAAACGCATCAGTAACTTGATGTTATAAAACGCATTCTTGTGTATGATTTGATGATTAAATAGTAAATGCATATAAGTCAAAGTTTATATGTTCCTTTTATCCTATGAGGGTAAAAGCGATATCTTGGGCCCATCGATAATTTGGTTTGACTTATGTGTCGGGCCCGGTTAGGACTGAGTTGATGTGTTCAATTAAGTTCTATGTTAGAAAGATCAGAGATCGAGAAGAAACTGTTGGACAATAAGTATGACTATGTTCCATGTGATGTTCCAAACGATATCTTGAGAACAGAGGACTATACAATCCCTTATCTAAATGACGTGTCAGAGTTCGACAACGGTTTTTGAGCTAAGATTGCAAATCGGATTTTGAACTCATACTTGCATTTATAGTTATTAGACATATCCAAGTGGGATACTATTGGATTAGTGTCTAAGTTCATAACTATATTTGGTATGTAGTTGACTCGGTTGTAGCATGGTCCTTTTGGGTTGCCTCTACCAAAGCAGCTTGACTGGATGAATAATAGAGAAAGAGGTTATTATGGTTTATTAATGTATTATATGAATAATATATTAAAGGATAAATCATATTTGTTTAATTAATATTGGTCAAGAATTAATTAAGAATTAATTTTGTGAACAAAAGAAATTAATTAAACTAAGGGGACTGAAATTACAATTATAAGATAATTGTATTGTGGGCTAAGGAAACCCTAGAGATAGGGTGGACGAAATCTTGGGGACAAGGCCTTAAGAATTCGTCCAAGATAGGGATTCTAGAAGATTCTTATGGGTTTCTTAGAGCCTAAGCAACCGGATAAATGTTTGACTGAAACCCTAATTCCTCACTTATAAAAGGAATCCTTATGCATGTAATTTTCGGCTACCATAAGCGTAAGAATAGTTCAAGAGCCGAAAATTACCTCTCCCCTCTCTCTCTCTCTTGCATTCTCCAATTGTTTTGGTGTTTGTGATCTATTAGAGGCACAACATTTGAGGTGTAAGGTTCTCAAAGGCTCAAGATCTTCAAGTAATAATCAAAGGCAATGTTCTAACTAGTTTACTAGACATGATTTCGATTTTTGTGATATGCTAGATTAGGGTTTTGCAAGTCTTGGGCAATTATGCATGTACAATTAGAAAAGCTAGATCCAACATTAAGATTTGCATGAACACCATAGGAATGTTGTTTTGCTCAAAACCCATCCATTACAACAAAAAGGAGATGGCGACAAAAAGGAGATGGCAATGACCTCCAATCAAAAATGGAGGGTTCAATCGATTTTGAAAAGTCACTAAGATGTGAGTGTGGAGCAACAGAACAAAAAAAATGAAGAAAGGGTGTTCTATATATGGAAATCGATGTAAGAAGCGGTGAAGAGGCGGAGCAAGTGGAAAAGTTATGGAAGCAAGATAATAGGCTTGGGATAGTGGAATAATCGAGAAGTAAAGTAACCCCGGTTATAGAAGTTAACACATGAACAATACCTGTGGTTAGGTATTGTTCCTAAAGGAACAAAAAATTAATAGTATTATAAATTGTACTAAAAATGCAATATTTGATATTTATAAAATGTTAAAAAAAAATTACATTTTACCGGATGAAACATGCTATTTCACAGGAATATCTAGGAAATGACTAAAAATATTTATTTCCAGAAAAAAGCTTAGCTTGTAGATGACATCATATTTCACAGATGACATCGCTAACTTTTTCTTAGATGTTATTTATTGATGGTTATTTTGATTTGTGGACTAAGGTTATTTTGATATGTGGACTAATTTTTTACTATGTCATAGAAAATGGTTGATAAAATTAAACTATTTTATCTTCCTTTAAAAAAAAATTAAACTTAAAATTGAAACAAATAAAGGTAAACTCATAGGCCATAAATATCCACAAAATTCATTTTCTATTAAGTTGTGGGCTCATATTGTACAGCTCATATTGGATCAAGCCTTTCATAATTAGCAAAGGCATCGGCAAAAGACTTGATAGGCTTTTCACTTTTGAAAGGCGGTGTGGAGTTTTTCAAAAGTTAACAACAATTAAAGATCTCTTTATAGAATTCTTAGTATCATATTGGTGAGTAACCCTTAAACTTAACTAGTAAAACTGAATTCAACCAACACCCTCCAAAACTTAAGATCAAATTAAAATTTAGTTAACAAAAAATGCATACAAATATTGTGTGACTCGTATCATACAACTTGTGAAATACAAGTTTTTGATCTAGATGAAGTGTTAGTACTCCTAAAAAATTGTTATATATATATATATATATATATATATATATATATATATATATATATATATATATATATATATATATATATATATATATATATATATATAATTTGTAAACATGTTTCATATATCCCTAACTAAAAAAATTATAACATATTTTTTAATTTCTTATGTTGGATAACTACATTGACAATGTCTTTCTTTTTTGAAGGGCACAATACAAATCCTATTGCATTATATTTAAAATGCAAGTTTTATTTAGTCTTCAATTTAATTATTAACACATTAAAACGTTAATGACCAGATTAGAATATTTAGAAAATTAGATCGTTATTTAATTATGTTGGCGTGCAAAATGTTCATTTACAAGAAATGCAAAAACATGATCCATGAGTTGATGTTCAAAAAACATGATACTTGGGTATAGTCACTACGGTATTTTGTATGGTATTCACATTTGAAACGCATATATTATCGTAATATTTAAAAAAGGTTGATTTGCTCTTTTGATTCTTTTATATATATATATATATATATATATATATATATATATATATATATATATATATATATATATATATATATATATATATATATATATATAGAGAGAGAGAGAGAGAGAGAGAGATTCAATTTCATTTGGAACCATGAGTTTTTTTGTGAGACAAAAAGAAACAATCTTAACAACTTATTTTGAAGATAAACAACTATATATATATATATATATATATATATATATATATATATATATATATATATATATATATATATATATATATATATATATATATATATATAAACAGCAAAATAAATGAAAATTTTCAAAAATAAATAAATAAATATTAATTTAATCATTTTTTTCAAAAATAAGTAAATAAAACAATAAAATATTATGAAATAATCTAACAACTCCAATAGAATATAAGATATTCTAACGATTATAATAGTTTTAGGGGAATATTAGAATATTCTAACAGCAATAAAAAGTTTAGAAGAATATTAGAATATTCTAAAATTTATTAATAAAAATTCCATATAATATTAAAAAACGGATTTTCTATATGTTTTTCATTAAATAAAATTACGAACTTAATATCAAATATTATTCATAATTTTTTATTTATTTTGTATTGTAGAATATATATATATATATATATATATATATATATATATATATATATATATATATATATATATATATATATATATATATATATACAAAAAATGACTGGTTGGGAATCCACCTTTCAGAAAATTCTCTTATCTCATTTGAAGTCGGAAAACATACATAACTACCCCGAAAAAAAATGGTTATTTTGGTTACTTTTCTCGTTCATAAATGCTACGTTTAATTAGTATGTTGGTATCATATTATTTTAAAAAAATAAATATGAAATTTTTATAATTTAAAAAGTTTGAATTTATAAGAAAAATGAGAAAAAAAATTGAATTATTAAAATTAATATGGTTTTAATGTATTGAATATATTACATATATAAAATCTTTCTAATAAATGTCTAGCTATTTCGACCTTTTTTATATTTTTAAAGGACCCCCTAATAATTACTCTAACTTTTTTCCTAAAATAAATTAATCATTACAAAATAATTATTTTTTTATTAATAACCATTACATAATATTAGACTCCTCATGATTATTTTATATTTTACTTTAAATAAAACTAATCATTACATAATAAAAGGGTTCAATATAAAGATTTATTTATAGAAAAAATATATATATCATTTTAATAAAAAAGTATTAAAATAAAAATATATTTATTTTTTTCAAATCTATAAAATAAAATATTTAAAAAAAATTAAATTTTTTTTTCTGTTTTTAAATAAAAGGGAAGAATGAGATTTTTGGTGTATGTGTAGATTTTCATTTCATATTGGTGTATGCTTGTATACATACATGAAACAATAGTCGTTATAGATATATGTACCGTCACTACATTTTCTATTAATAATACTTAGTTTTTATTTAAATATTTAATATCATTTTATTTTTATTTCTTGGTTTATAAAAATATTAAAATATAGAAAATATTAAAAATATATAGAAAACGTTGTATTATCATTTGATTATAAAAGAATAAAATATATAATAAAAAGATGATAGTAATTAAATGATAGGTACGAGTTTTAAAAAAAGATCTAGCTATTTGGACCCTTTTTATATTTTTCAAGGACCCCTAATAATTACTCTAACTTTTTTTCTAAAATAAACTAATCATTACAAAATAATTAGTTTTTTATTAATTACCATTACATAATATTAGACCCCTCATGATTATTTTATATTTTACTTTAAATAAAACTAATCATTACATAATAAAATGGTTCAATATAAAGATTTATTTATAGAAAAAAAAATATATCATTTTTATTAAAAAGTTTTAAAATAAAAATATATTTATTATTTTCATATGTATAAAATAAAATATTTTAAAAAAATTAATTATTTTTTTTGTTTTTAAATAAAAGGGAAGAATGAGATTTGTGGTGTGTGTGTAGATTTTCATTTCAGATTTGGAGTATCATTGTGTACATACATAAAACAATGGTCGTTATAAATATATGTGTCGTCACTACATTTTCTATTAATAATACTTAGTTTTTATTTAAATATTTAATATCATTTTATTTTTATTTCTTGGTTTATGAAAATATTAAAATATATAAAAATCGTTGACACATTGTATTATTATTTGATTATAAAAGAATAAAATATATAATAAAAATGGGATAGTAATTAAATGGTAGGTACGAGTTTAAAAAAAAAATAGTTTTTAGTAGTCATACAAACTATTGATATTATAAATACACGGGAATTTATACTTAAAAAATCATTAATGAGAAGAAAATTTGGGATCCAATTAGTACGACTCAATTAATAAATATATTACATATATATTACCTTACATATTAAATATGAAATTTTAATTTAATAAAATGAAAAATACAACAAAATGACAAGTGGATAATAGAAATTTTTTAAAAAATGTCATGTGTCCAAATAAAAGAGAAGATGAAATGTGGCAAAAAGTTCTTTATTTATTAGGGATGATAAGTTATATTATTTTTGTATTAATATATTTTTTATTTTTAATTAAACTTATTGATTAGTTACTTTAAATAAATTAAATGTGTTTTTTTGGTGAACCCAATCCAACGATAAATGATCCGACATTGTAGTTGTCTATTTTATTACCCCCGATTTTATAATGTTACTCTCTCTATCATTGACTTATTGGTGACATAATATTTATTTGTTATAGTTTTTTTATTTTTTAGCCAATGAATCAAAATTATTACTTTCAAGACATTGATGCGTGCGATACTGTACTTCTCCTCGCTGTCGCCTACTTATTTTCAATCATTATTTTAAATATTAATTTTATATTTTGAAATAAGATTCACATATCAAAGTAAACATAATATTAATATTCAATACAACTTTTATTTTTGATAGTTATGATGTTTTGAAGTTAGTTCTTTGTTGCTATATATTAATTCATAGACAAAACTGTAAATTTGGTCCTTGTAGTTTGCAAAAATTTTTGAATGAAGTCTAAAAAGTTTTCAGCTTGCACACAAGGTTCAAAATCAATGTTTTTCTGGGTTTTTGGTTCAAAAAATTTTGAAATTACCGATTTACCCTTTTAATTTCAGTTTTGTATTTTCTTTTCTTATTTAATTTAATAATTTATGAAAAAAAATAATAAACAAAAAAGATATACACCCACTCCACCCCTACCAGTACTCTCTCTCTCTTTCTCTCTCTCTATCTCTCTCTCTCTCTCGCTCTCTCTCTCTCTCTCTCTCTATATATATATATATATATATATATATATATATATATATATATATATATATATATATACAAAACCCATCTTCATCATTTTTATTTTTAGAAAAATTGAATATCACCATTACCATCTGAACAATATGAAGATCTGGGAACCATATGAAGATGAAGAAATTAGGGGAAAGATGAAGATAAAGATCTTGTGTTCATCTCATAGCTAATACAAAAATCTAGAATTCAAGGGATAGAAATTGATTTCTTACCTTCAAACACAAACAGGCACATACACTCCATAAATCAAGAACCCTTTCAAATTCTCTCAAAATTTCATCTGTTTCTTCGATCTCTCTTCCAATAGGATCAAAAATTTCATCTGGAAGAGCAATAGATGATAAAAAAATTCATAAGCACCCATCTTGGGTTTACTGTGTGATTGAACAACAGGAGGGAACTCACACACATTGTGTGTCTGTATCTGTGTGTGTGATAAAGATAACAAAAATACGAATGATGGGATTAAGAAAGGGCTAACACCACTCTCACATCACTGCTCCTCAATTGCTACCCAGATCGATTTCCTAAAATTGATTTTTGTTTGGATCGATCATCAAGAGGTTGAGCAAAAGGGATAAGTCATTCCAAGATCTGGGTTTATTCCTCCATTGTAAGAACTCATACACATGGTCGCTGATGGTTTCGTTGAGGTTGTTGACGGAGAAATCATGGAGATTGGGTTTCTATTTATGGCCTCAGGCGTTGTGAAGGATGCAGTCGAATGTAGCTTGATTTATGGGTGATTTTGAAATGTCGATTAGGTGGTTGAGGGTGATGATTTACAGATGACAGTGATTGTGTAGAAGATGAGATTGAGAAGAAGATATGGGTATTGTGTTGGGAGAAAAATTCATGTGTGTGTGAGAGAGAGAGAGAGAGAAAGGAGATGGGATGTTATTTTTTATTTTTTAAGATAAAAAAGTATTAAAATACATACAAAAAAATACAAAAAAGAAATTAAAATGACAAAACCGTCATTTCAGGTGTTCCAATGACCAAAACCACAAAAAAGTTTTGATTTTTGACCTTCTATACAAGTCGAAACCTTTTTGAACCCTATTCAAAGTTTTTACAAACTACAAGGACCAAATTTGCAGTTTTGTCTAATTTATACCACTTTATAAAATAAAGAAAATTTTATTATATTTACTATATAATTAATATTTATATCTTATAACTACTATTTATATTATTGTTTTATACATTTGACACAAACAATAAATAAAATTTTAAGAAACAAAAGTTTTTATTTATTTATTAATTATATTAAATTTTAAAAGTATTTGTTTTTACGTATTTATTATTTTTTTACTTGAGTAGTTTTCTTATTATTTGTTTATTGTATTTTATAAAATACATACATAAATTACATAAAAAATTTATAACATTCTTATATAAAAAATTTTAATAAATTAAATATTAAAAATATAAGAAAATTAAGTTGTATTTTTTTAATTAAATAAAAATATTTATGTGTTTTATAATAATAGTATTAATAAAGTATCTATAAATAAACTAAATATTATTTTAGTAAATATATTTGTTGTTTAATAGATTACTTAAATTTTAAAATACAAACATATATTTTCTTTTAAAAAAACATCAAATTTTAAAATACTTGTTTTTTAATATTATTTGCACTTGTAAATGACAGCCATTATATGTCGATGTTTTTGAAAAACCTTGGATACATATGAACGATTAAATGTGGATGTATTTAAACTTTTTTATTATTTGTTACGTCGAAATATTAATTTATTTTTGTTGTGTCATATTTTTTAATTTAATAAAAATACTTATTTATATTTTATAAAAATAGTATTGATAAATTATCTATAATAAACTAAAAAACTGAATAATATTTACAAACTAAATAAACTAAATAATATTCTAATAACTGAACACCAAACCAAAAATCAAATAAACTCAATCGATTAAAATTATGTTATAACTAGTGAAGGATCCCCGCTTTTGCGGGGATCAGATATGTATTCGGTATAGGAAAAATTACAAATCCCACAAGGGTACATTGGGTAAATTTGTCACTTGTTGCTGATTGTTGCACCCAATACACCAATTACAAATGTCATATTCAACTCATTACGAAAAAAAAAAAAAGATAAAACTTTGATAAGATTCTAAGTTAAACTCATCAAATCGTGATGAAATTGCTATAAATACTCTTAGTAGTGAGCATAAGCCCTATTTGATGGAATTTTGCTCCTCAAAACAAATCAAAGAGATTAGATGTGATCACATGTTTTTAAAATAAAAAAAAAACTAATATCAACCTTTAAAACAAATCAAAGAGATTAAATGTGATCAAAGAGATTAAATGTGATCACACTGTAACAAATAAACATCAACCTTCATCTTCATTTCTTTGCCTGCCAGATTCATTAAACACATTTGATCAGCAAAGCGTATTTTGGTCCTTTTACATAATATACCTTCCAATTCCTTTAACAAATTTGTAAACAAACCATATCCTACCAACCAAACACATTCGAATTCTCTCATTATAATTTCATATTTTCATTACAGTTTTATGGTTCAAAAATCAGTTGATTGATATGAATTTTTCAAAAGGTTGCAAATCTCTTCTTATCTCTACATAGTATTTGTACCTTAAACTGTGGGGATTGGCGGCGGCATAGAGATGAAGCAGATCCAGGGGACTGAAATGACGATTGTACCCCTTGAATACGTCTGGCTTTCCTGGTTTATCTAGAGTCATCGAAAGAGAATAAAGAATGAAACCTTGTAACAATAATTATTCAATAGGACTACTGAAATAATCTTTTATGTGTTGTCGGGAACTTCAAATTTCCATGTTTCTCCATATATTTGGCATCGTCTGCTTGCAAATGTTGGAAATTTGAGTTTGACATTCTATCAAGCACTTGGTGGGCAATTTTTATATGAAATTAGAAAAACATAATGATTTCAGGAAAAACACATCTAAAACATACAAAGGTAGATGAAAATTTCGAGTACATACCATCATACAACATACTTTAATATTTGTATCTCTTATTGCTTGAATTTGAGTTTATCAATGGATAAATAGATAGAAATTAAGTTCAGTTTGTACCTTGCCATTGAACCACATGAGATTTTCAACGAAGGCAGGGCTCACTGAAATGGTGAGGATTGCACAGAGGCGATTAGATAAGCCTTTCCCACTATTACAACTATGCTCGTCAGTGTACGTACAGTCACCATTAACACCCACTTCCCCACACTATTAAAAAGACATAGGGAAGAAAACTGGATAAACAATGAAACTGATAAGGAACAAAATTGTTGCCTACAACAACGTCGTACGCTCCTTTGCACTCTGTCATCGTCGACTACCTGTACATGAGAAATGTAGAAAAAATTAACCCTAAAAGGTTTGTAGATATCTCTAAAGAATACGAATTAAACAGTTTAAAGAGGACATCGCCGATATTAGTTCTCTTATAAAACTTCTAATTTTGAGTAATGGAAGGAGGAATCAACATTTAATGAAAACATTTAAGAGAAGCTTATGAAAATTTTGATAAGAGAGTCACATATGTTTTCTTTATGGTGTATAGTTAAGAATCAAACTTGGACAGAATTTGGACTTTGTTGAATCTATTTCCTGATACATGAGATTCCATATATATGTCGACAAGGAAAACAACAGCAAAAGTCACATTCACAACAGAAGAAATACAAAAATAAAAACGTAAATAGGTCTACCAAATTCACTGAAACTGAATATCAATTCATATGAACAACTCCTTGAACCGTTGGCTAGGTCGACCATGCCTTAGGCTAGCCCAACGATGGAGACAACCGGGGCAGCAAATCAATAGTGGAGAAGCGGATTTGTTGGCGAGAGAGAGAAGGAAGTAGTAAGGCGGTGGGGTGTAGATGCATTGAAGCAGGTGGAGTTCAAATTGGAAATTCAAGACAGCCACTAGAAGACCTTCAATCGATCATTAATTTTTAGAATTTCTGATAATCGATGTTTGCAAGTCGAGGCTGGTAGAAGCATAAAAGAGGAATAGAACTACATGCATTGTAACAAAGTAAATCACATACCTCAATGCTTGCGTCTACCCTTGACCCCATCATTCCTTCTTGCTCACCTAAGATTGGTTGGATTTACTTCAATCTCTCACCGTCGCCTTCGAGTCCTTTTGTTTCTGTTCGGTTTTTTGCTACCTCTCTCTTTAGACAAACACACGAACCGGAAAGTGAAGGTGAGCACAAATTTAAAATAAAGGAAACCAAAGAAATATGGAACAAAGATAGACATGAATCGGAGACCTAGTTTGGTCGATCGGTGGTCTATTTCTTTTATGAGCAGTGAGGAAGGTGACAGAGAAGAGGGAGATATCTAGAAAGAACAGGGATGTATTTGGATCGGTGGATGTGAGTCGGTGACAGTAACCTTATATCTATTGGCTTCTATAGCGGTGCACAGCTGGTATCGGTAACACGCGTATATTTGTAACACGTACAACCGTACAAACGGTGGAGCGAATGAGATGCGGACAAATGCGACGTAGCACTGAAAAGGGCAAATTAAAGGAGAAGGGAATAAAGAATTAATTAAAATAAAACACGTTCCACACTTAAAGCGTCCCACAATATATTATTGAAAGAAACCCCAAAAAAAGGAAACATTTTAAAAAAGGAGGACAAAACAAATTAAAAAGGAAAAGAAAATAAAAAGCCAACCAAAAAGGGAAGATCATTGTTGGTTAAGGAACTTGAAATTAATATTAGTATAAATTGAAACGTCAATTAATTTTTAAAGTTCATATTTTTTTTTTTTAAATTAAGAGAATTGATTATCAATAAAATCCGGATTTTTTTAAATTTTTTTTAGCTTAATTGACTAAAATATCTTACAATGACACTTGTGTTATGTGTTATAATAAGGTACATATTATTCCATTTTTACAACATAGGCGTTAAGATGATAACATTTTATTATTTTTATTTATTGGTTTAGAATTATACTTACGACCGCACAATAATGTTACACACACATATATATATATATATATATATATATATATATATATATATATATATATATATATATATATATATAATATTTGATGTTGGGAAAGTCTATAAAAATATAAACTAATATCTAACTTCAATATTAGTCGATCAATTAGAATAAGTAAATTGACATTTTTTACTGGGTAAGAACATTTAATCTACTTAAAGAAAATAAATTTATTGTAACATCCTAAAATATTGAGTAAAAAAATTCATTTTTAAAATAAGGTAAAACCATTCAATATCGTTTGAAACCAACAATATTCAAAACATGAGTAATGAGTTCCAACAAGTTATCAGAGTGAAAACATAAAATAAAACAGTGTGGAATCTCTTGTTGATGCGATGTAATCATACCGAACTCTTCTCTTTGCTACTATAAGACTATCCCCATTGGTAAGCTAAAAAATAAGGCTCGCCAATAAAATATTTAAAAAGAAAAGAAAATTTGAACAAATACCACGATCTGCTCATGCCCACGATTCAAGCTCACCAAAATTTTAAACTTTTCATTGCCTATCTGTCATCTGTCAAATGTGGAATTAAATTAACTTTTATAAATCAAAAGTAATTTTGAAATAACTATACTTTATCTTTATTAAAAAATAAAATAAAATATACCAAAATACATGATTTATTTTTCTCTATAAAATGAGATGAATATTGATATAATTTCTATGTATAATTTTTTAGTTAAAATTTGGGTTGGGTTGGATTACTAATGAGTTATAAAATTTTGGTATGATTGAGTTGTGTATTTTAATGAGAAATAATAATTTTTTAATAGACAATTAGGTTGCATAGGGTTGTGAATGGGGATAGTCTAAGTACGTGGAACATTTAAGACTTAAACCATAAGCATAAAGCTTAGTGAGTTTCCTGAGATACCATATACAACGTAATAATGGGCCTCAACCTAAATAATGGATCCAGTACTGAAAAATGGGTCCCACCTTAAGTATTGGACCTCTTCCTGAATAACAGACCCCACCCAACATAACATGTGACATCCCCATTTCCATGACCAGAAAAGACCGATTTTGTTTAGGCTTTATAAAAGTCAGAGTATCTCTTTTAATAAAAATGCTGCGGAATTTGTTCCCAGTAAAACATGATAAATAAGTTATTAAAGAATTTCCAAAGCAAATTATTTTTATTCATTTTAAAACATTTGGGATGTCATCGTCAATACAGAAACATAAGCACAAACAGAACTTACATTCATTATCACTAGTGATATATACCTCCTCAATCTCTCAGTGTAATGTGACTTCATATCAACACCAGTGATATAAGTAAATTGAGTGGGTCAGGTTGGAAAAATTGGTAAGTACATAGAGTTTTCAACCCACAATAAATAAGTTTATTAACTTTATCAAACCAAACAAACCCGATTACCCGTTCCCCTTATCCTCAGTTTACGTCCCTAAAACATATAACACAAGGGACCTGGTCTAAAGACTTTCATCGGGGTGAAAACACATGCTTCGGGGGTTCCTAAACAATTCATGTCAAATAAGGCAACCATGTGGGTGATGGAGTACTGCTGGTGAGCACACAGTTCAAATAAACACCTGCAGGTTGCGAGCCTGCTAGCGTTCCACTTGACTGTCTAGAATAGTCTATGGTCATCATCTATACTCCGCTAGATGACTGGATCATCAATAACATCTATATCGAGGTCTCTCATTATTTTATTTGGTCGCACAACAACTATTACATCTACCCATGTTTTACCCAACACATTTTGTAGATATAAAATAAATATACAGTTTAAATCATTTAAAACATGTATAAAATCGTTCATCCAGCATAGATAGCAAGTATACGGATAATATGCGCACACATCATGTAATTTATATAAAATACTTCATATGTATGTGTAAGATGAAAGTAACTATGCACTCACCTGGTAAGATGGTGACTCGGTACTCGGACAACACTTCGTTATCACAAAACAATTTTCCCTTGACAAAACCTAGTATCAATACCACTAGGGTTTAGTCTAATATTTATCGTGACTAATTAATAGTCTAGCTATTATTACTATTATATAAGCGTTAAACAATACTTATAACCCATAATAATAGCCCAAGTACTTATTATAAGTTCCTAATAACGTTACTATAATAAACATAAGCTATACTAAAGATAGGGTAGGTATAGCTCACTTACAGTGGGTTTCCTTGGAAATCGGGCTTCGCTGGAGCAGCGTTTCTGAGCCGAAAGTCTCTTCTTCTCTAGGCCGTCGGGTACTTCGGGGCTTCCGTCTCGTGCTAGGGGGTTCCCTAGGCTTTTTCGGGGGGTTTTAGGGCTTAAAGAGAGAGAGAGAAAGAGAGTATAGAGAGAGGAATGAAGGGTTAAGGTGTGAATAATGATGGAGAGGGGTGACTCTATTTATAGGAGGCTGAAGAGGCTCCCACATTGTGGCCATTTGATGGCCACGTCGTGGCCACCTGGGTACAGCCAGGCACAGCCTGGTGCTGACACGTGGCATCGCACATAGGGTGTAAATCATTTGATTTTCAAAAATCCATATCTTTCGCATACAAGCTCCGTTTTCAACGTTTTTTATATCCACGCATAGGTAAAAACAAGATCTACAACTTTAGTTTAGACTCCGTCGGCTAATTCTCGACCGATCTTAAATTTAACAGTAGGAGGAATTTAGGCTGTTAAATGACCGCGAAGAATTCGTAACTCCTTCACACGGACTCCGTTTTCGTCTGTATTTTTACCGTTGAGTTCCTATTAATGAGATCTTCAACTCTAATTTAGGTCGCGTAAGCCAAAAACTGCTCGAACTATAATTCGAGTTTCGGATCGTGCATTGCTAAGCCAAATCTTAGAAAAATCATAACTTCCTCATGCGAAGTCAAATTTGGGCATTCTTTTTATGGATGCTCTCAGGTTAACATATTCTACGAATTTCATTTAGATTACTAAGGCTAAAAGTCTCTATATCATAAATTCACTATTTACATCTTCCTGGTGCCGTGCCGGTTCCATCGCGAAACTTCGATGGGTCATAACTTCTTCGTTACAACTCGGATTTCGACGCTCTTTATATGTACGGAACCCTTGAGACATATTCTACAGTTTGGTTAAGATTATTTATTCTAAATAATCTTTTGTTAAAAAGTCATTTTCGACCCCTATTATCTCTAAATTGACTAGCCCGGATCTACGGGCGTTACATACATAGCATAACATTGGGCCCTACCCAACAAGCATATAGACATACTTGCTAGAGTCGCAAAGACAAAAATCATGCAATGACACCCCATGTCCAATCATAGTATAGTGAGAAACTTACCTCACAGTCAAGATAACAACTCCACAACTCATAGGAAACTCAAAGGTTGGTACTATGAACCACCTAAGCATTAAATAAAGGTCAACTCTTAGTCTATGGCCCAAAACCATAAAGTTCGACTAAAAATCAAACCTGTCAAAAGTCAACGGTCGACCCACCGTGCCATGGCCAACCCCATAGTCGCGTTGTGGTAACTAGATGACAAAACAAACATGACCAGACCCTATTGTTGTGGCACATCTACCAGTAAACTTGTCGTAGTAAGCATCTAAAACAACTTAATGGATTAAACACTTCATCCTTAATCTTTAGAGCTCAAAATCTCAGATTTGATTATTCTAAATGTCTCAATGGATAAAGTTTCTAACTTTATCTATTCTCTTTTCTCAATAGCACCCAAACTCTAAACCTAATTCTAAAGTGGGCCAAGATACATGCTTGTCCTCAAGAGAAA
Source organism: Lactuca saligna (assembly GCF_052625555.1). NCBI lineage: Eukaryota > Viridiplantae > Streptophyta > Magnoliopsida > Asterales > Asteraceae > Lactuca > Lactuca saligna. The sequence goes on from NC_136425.1 coordinate 53,168,715, forward strand.
GCATGCAAACACACCTTTCTTTCAACACTCCATCCTGTAAATCATTTGAGTTGCTTAAAAGGTCCTGGATTTGCTCAACTCCAAGGATATCTAGAAAAGGGACTCAAAACCACCCAAAAGATGCATAAACCTAAATCTAGAAAAGCAAATATTAAGGTTAGAACTTTATATATCCAAAGGACCAAAAATCCTAATGAAGAAGCAAGATCAAGCATAGAACAACACTCACTTGCACCAAAATGGAGTTCGTTCTAAGAGGATGGAGGTTGCCAAATAAGGAAACCCTAGATGTTAGAACCTTTAAATAGGGCTCAAGACTTAAAGTATAGTGTAACCCTCTAAATTTTCAGACACATTTTTTTTTCATTTTTAAAACTTTCACCCAAACATAGTTTAACATTTATCAAGCCAAATTTGAAAATTTTCCCAGACACAAAACATCAGAAATTGTTTGTCAAGTATCCCAGAATCCACATAAACACAAATCATCAAGCTGGTGAGTACAATCATGTTGGCGCCTTCCCGCGATCCTGAGATTTACCTGAAACACATTTTACAGAAACACTGTAAGCACGAAGCTTAATGAGTCCCTCAAAATACCACATACACAAATAATTAGCCTCTCATGGCTATATCTCGATAAGGACCCTCTGGGCATGTGTCTCAGTGAAGACCATCCGGTCTCACGACTCGGTATGGACCCTCTGGTCATGTGTCTCAGTGAAGACCCTCCGGTCTCACTACTCGATATGGACCGTCCAGTCATAACTCAATACATGCACAAAATAATATAACAACATAATTCACAAAGACAGAATGCATAATATCACATATCTCAGTATAAGAAAACAAGACCCTCTGATCAATAACACATATAAGACCCCCCCCCCCCTTGTCGCACAATAATTACCACCCACGTAAGTATAGTGAGAAGACGTACCTCGTAAAGTAAATCAAGTATATCCCGCACCGAACTGTTGGTCTAGACTCCGCCTAACATATGTCACATATACCTCTAGTTAATAATTGATATTAACAACTCACAAAAATGTTAGGCTAAATTTCTCTACTAAACCTTAGAAGGGTAAAAGACCATTTTACCCCTCCATCGCCTCCTAAGTCGACAACTTGACTAGAACCCTAAAAGTCAACGGAAGTCGACACCCAGCGCGTACGTTGGCTGTACAACTAATCATGCATGCATCGGGGTGGACTCAACGCCACGCTGCATGTAACTGGGGGTACGCACAACGTACATCCCAGACTCACTTTTTTGTTACTCTCCTGGTCTTAATTCGTTAAGACAATTGCTACAATCTCATATCTGGGATAACTAGAGCCTATTACATCACAAAGTTGGTGACTTTAAGCCTTGGCATGGTTAGACAAGTATAAAACTCATAAACTCTAATCCTTTACTCACAAAGGTCCTCATATATCATGCATGGAGAGATCTTGATGACCAAGATTTCATTTTTATGAGTCCAAACAACTAGAAACACCTAAAAGGATAGATATTATGCTCTAGAGTTCATCAAACTCATAAAGCTTCAAGCTTGAGTGTAGCACCTGGTTCCTGGTATGTAAATCTTGATTGAGTATTTTTCCTTTTAAGCCTTGGACTCGGCGAGTCATAGGTCTGACTCGCTGAGTAGGGACGGGACCCGGGACACGTTTAAGTTGGCGACTCGGCGAGTCCATATCCTGGACTCGGCGAGTCACCATTGTTGGATGAAACCCTAAGTTTCAGGGGTTTGCACCCTATTTAATCCCCCTTTCCGCCCCCAAGCCAACCCCCATTCACCCTAAGAGCCATATACCTCGTTCTAAGCTTTGTTTTGTGGATTTGAAGCCATTTGGTGTGTCCTCTTGGAGATTGGAGTGTGTAGGGAAGGAGATTAAGAAGAAGAAGAGGAGGTCAAGCATTTGGGAGCAATTTCAGAGTGATATCTAAGGTATGGCTCATTTTCCCCCTTGTCTCCATGCTTATGGCCCCAATAAAGTCCATCATGGCTCATTTCCAAACTTGTATGTGCATAATATTTCGAAATCAGTTGATTGATCCCTAGATCCAAGCATAGTTGAGCTCCAGGAGCTCAGATCCACTACCTTTATGAGCCCATATTTCATATAAACCTTAGATCTACTCTTTTGGTGCATTTTGAACCCTAAAAACCCCATAGATGGATATCTACACGTAAAGTTGGAAACTTTACATGTTATTCATGCTCTAGGAGCCCATATCTACGAATTACATGGATTGGATTCGAGCAAAATCGCATTTTTTAGCTCTTGCATGGAGCGGACTCGGCGAGTCACTCATCTAACTCGGCGAGTCTAGTCGCGAGTCTCCGGGTTTGTCCCCTTTTTGTTATGTCGAGTCGTGTGGTGAGTCCAGGAGGGACTCGGTGAGTTGGAAGCCAAAACTTACCCATAGTGGAACTCGGCGAGTTCAAGGCAATCTCCTTAGATCAAGATCAAACTCGGCGAGTTGTTCATACAACTCGGCGAGTCACAGTATAACGTGTTCATCGGATGAAGATGAACTCGGCGAGTTGTTCATACAACTCGGCGAGTGGGATGAAGGACTTGAACATCAGTTTGGAAGGAGAACTCGTCGAGTAGACGCCTAACTCGACGAGTAGAAACAGAATTCAGGTCAGTCGTTTGGACATGGACTCGGCGAGTTGGCGAGCCAACTCGGCGAGTCGGGTCAACTGGAAGTTGACTCTGACTTTGACTTAGGGCATGATTAGGGGGAAAATGGTCATTTTACCCAAAGGTCAGTTAGCAGTTTTTGACTAAGTGTTTGGTGGGAATACAGCTGGAGGATTTCTGGAACAGCAGCAGCAGTAGTCAGACTATTCCCACGAAGATCAGCAGCTACTCCGAGGTGAGTTACCTTCCAGTAGCGGTGGGTCTAAGGCCATAATACCGACCCACCAATAGGAGATGTATGATTAGATGATTGTCTCTGTGATATTCATCTAGGGTTGCTACTACCTGTGTTATGTTTATGTGGTTGTATGATATGATGCTATATGCTATTGATAGTAAGGAAGATAGTCCCCAGGTTACCGGTCGATAGGGCCGAAGGGGCAGTCATGCCCAGTCATGCTAGATAGACTATGTGATATATGTGCTATGTGTTAGTAGTAGGGGGTGAAATAGTCCCCGGTACCCGGTCGAGATGACCGAAGGGGAGCCAGCACCCAGATATGCTAGGCGGTATCCGGTCGAGAGGACCGAAGGGGAGGCCAGCACCAAGATATGTTAGGCAGTATCCAGTCGAGAGGACTGAAGGGGTAGGTCGGGCACCCATATATGCCTGAAAATTTATGTATGTTATGTGATTGTATGGTTTGTGGTACAATGGGGGAACTCACTAAGCTTTGTGCTTACAGTTTACAGTTTTGGTTTCAGGTACCTCTTCATCGAAGGGGAAGGAGCTGGCTCGGTAGCGGCACATCATGCACACATATTGGGTTCCGCATTTATTAGATTTCCTTGGGATTTATACTCTGATGTTTCGATTAGCTGTATGACTTGACTTTTGAACATGGTTATGTTGTGATGTAGTTTGGTCAAACAATGTTTTTATCTATTAACATTTTCTAAAGTAATGTTTTAAAAACGAAATTTTTGGACGTGAAAATTGGGTCGTTACATTGAGACAAAACCTTCAAAATGGACCAAAACATGAACTAATCAAAACAATGAGATGATGCACCAACCACAGAAAAACTCAGATCCAAAAGCTTGGACACCAACTCTTCTTCCTTCTAGGCTCCTTCTTCACAAAAAAAAAACTCCACAATAACACTCAATAATCCACAAATGCTTACACAAGCTATGGAAACGAGTTTTAGGGTTCGAGGGGGTTGGAGGCTGGAAATGAGGCCATCACGTTCCTTAAATAGGGACACACAACACAATTAAGGTTTACACTCTGAGCCTAGTACGCCCAACATACTATGTGGCCTCCGCATTCTTACTAAGCACGTGAGTACGTTGGGCATACACATGCATATGCCCTGCGTACTTAAATACCACCTTTTCTCAATTAAGAACTAGTTTTGACAATTGCAATAAAAGTTAAGGTCATCGATACATACCTTATCTCGGGATGTTACATCTAGGGTTTTGAATCTCAGCCGCCATCGTGTCGTAGTGAGGACTCCATTGTACTGCCACCTATTGACGCCCCATGTGTCGTGATCAGGTCCTTACCATGACATGGTGCAGTAAAAATCTAAACCGCCACTTAAAAATATAAAATACGTATACCTGAAATATTGATGTTACATTTATAAATTAACAAATGATTAAATGTCTATATCAAATTAGTAATTATGAACAAAAAATAATAAATTGTGCAACATTCCGTTTTAAATAAATAAATGAAATAAGTAAATAAATAATAAGTCCTAAAATTCCGAGATGTATTTTATATTTTATTTTATTTTAGCCCTAAACCCTTAGTAAATTATTAGTGTTGGCGATAAGGAGCTAAATGATATAAATTTCAGAATTTGGGGTTTATATTGTAACTTTAGGACCTGAAATGTATAGGATTTTGGGATGCAGGGGTTGCATGGTAAATTATGGACTCATTTCGAAAAAAGAAGGGGGTGGAGGGACTTAAAGTGTTGAAAACGCATTAAGTTTGATTAGTGGAGGCGGGACTAAGACCCATCACCTCCTACCCTTGACCCTCGTTTAAAAACTTAGCACCCAATACCCTCACTAACCCTAATCTTAATAATTATATAGCCGCCACCTTATCTTCTCCACCCTCCCAGCCGCCACCTCCTTGCCACCATCGAAGAATCACCAGAGCAGCCACCTTGTTCCGTCACCGACAAAGACGAAGAGTCACGGGGAGATCGGGAAAGCGCGGTTCATAGGTGTTGTTGTTGTTCGCGGTTGGGTCGCACACACTCACTTCCTGTTTCTTCTATTGTTGCTTCAACCCACATCTGCCACTATCACGTTGCCGTCGCCTCTGGCCATTGTGTGTCGCCGAAAAGGTGGTTGTGGCTGTGTTTCTTTTTTTATTTGAACTGTCGATTTGTATTTGTTCATGGTGGTGTTGTGTGGGGCATTTCGTGTATGGGTGTGTGTTTCAGATCATGTCAACGTGTGTGTGTGTGCGTTTGTTGGCCGAAGATCGTTAGGACCACCATGGCAGCCAACCATAGTTGTTGTCACCGATGCTACCGTGATAGGTGGTTGTGTGTGTGTTTGTGTGCTTTGTGTGTGTAATGTTGTTAGATGTAATCTTGGCTAGAAATTAAAGAAAACCACCACCGCCGTGAGGTGGTGGCTTCTGCCTCCTACTACCGTTCTACCACCACCCAACCGCCACCATGGGTCGCTATGAGCATATATATGTGAGTGTGTGAATGTGTTGTGTGTTCTGAGTTGTTTTAATGAAGTTTCGATCAAAATTATAAGCCACCACCATTAGAAATGGTCGATGCCGTTGTGAGCCGCCACCGACCACCACTACCCAAGGTGGCAGTGGGTGGTGCACGACCGAGTAGAACCCTAATCGACCCAATAGCTTAATCTTGGACTTAGTTGGCTTGTGATTGGGTTAGAAACCCTAGATAGGGTTTAGAAAACCGTAATTTTGGAAGATGTTAGTTTTGCATTGTTGGGACCCGCGTTGAAGTCGTTAATTAATTTTCTAAATAATACATTATAATGCCCTTGTAGTTATCTTAACATGATATTAGAACTAATGGGTTAAGTCCTTAATGGGTTAAGTAAGAACACTTAACCCTAATCGTCATTTCATGTGAGAAAACCCTAATTTTGGTTGGGGCCTGAGTTGGGACTTTCTGTTAGGATTTGGTGATTGGGATATTGATGGGCCATCCAAGAACAAGTATATGGACTAGAATAATTGGATTGGGCTTTAGGATAAGGCCCATTGAAAAGGCTTGGGCCTAATTTGGAAAATTGTGCCATAGGTGGGCCATAACTGGGCCTTGATGATTTTGAGATATTGGACCATTGGAATGCCAAATGTTTGGACAAGAATAAATGTTTGGGCCTTAAGGTAAGACCATGTAGAAGTTTGGGCCCAATTTGGAAAATTGAGCCATATGTTGGGCCTTGATTTACTATTTGGCTTTCGAGCCTCCAAAGTTTGAGTTTGGGCCTTGGCTTTGGACCAAGCTAGGTTAGGGGTAAAATGGTCTTTTTACCCCAAGTATGGACTTATGGTTATGCATTGGAATCCAATTGTTAATTGGGTGTTGTTTTGATGATTGACAGTTTGGGGATCTGTCAGCCAGCAGCCAGGGATTTATTCGCGGGACTTCAGCAGTGCGAGGCGAGTATCCTCACTGTTTGTATGGGTTGAAGGCACCAATGTCAGACCATTTGGTTTATGTATTATAGGAAGACCCGAGTGTTAGCCCTATGCATTATGTATGAAAGACCAGGAGGCGACTCTTGGCACATTGTATGCTATTATTTATGGTAGGAAGACCTGATGGTTAGCCCTAGGCATTATGTACGAAAGACCAGGAGGTGGCTCCTGACACACTGTATGCTGATTGGCTAAGTAGAGTAGTATATATGCTAGTTGTCTTTGTGATGTTTGCATGGAAGATCAGGAGGTGACTCTTGGCACTTGTTTGTGATACCAAGGGGGTGGCCCCCAACTTAGCAAGAAAGACCACGTGGCGGCCCGTGGCATAATGGCAAGACTATGTTCTGCACATAGCATCTTTATTCATTATGATACATGTATGGTTCATGGTTATGTATGACAGTATGTGATTTATTTATGTGCTTATATGCTAGACAGTATCCGGTTAGAAGAGACTGAAAGGGTAAGCCATCACCCATATATGTTAGGCAGTATGTTGATGTGTATGGTATGTGGTATTTGGGAACTCACTAGGCTTCGTGCTTACATTTTTCAGTTTTGGTTTCAGGTACTTCATTTTCAAAGGAAAGGAGCCGACGATCGCAGCGCATCACACTGGGTTTTCTGCACATGAGATCTTTGGGATGACACTTTGATATTGTTTTATGATAACATGTTTTGATTATTGACACTTTGGTTTTGATTTGGGATGTTATTATGAATGTTTTTATACTGTTGGTTTTATAATAACTTAACTATAAACAAAATTTTTGGTCTTAAATTTTGGAATGTTACAAATTGTTATTCGTTTTTCTAGACTAATTTGTTATTATTATATAAACCCAAACCAATCCCAAATAATATTTCAATTATATTTAAAAATTAATCAAAAATCAAAATATCTAATTCATATAGTTCAATTCAGATTGTCTAATTGAACAATTTGGTTTTATCCGAAAAGTAAACGACCTGAGAGGGATTGGGATTGTGGTGGTGTTAGAGATTTTAATTGAGGATGGAAAGTGAGAAAAAATTGTATGATTATAATGGATTAATATTCAAAAGAAAAATAAAAAGAGAGAAAAATGATCATTTTATTTTTTATAATATTTATGATTGTTAGCCAAAGGACTATTCATGTAAGTAGAGAAAAACACTAAAAATTTTGGCACTAAATATATTTGTACTTAAATATGATTTTGATAAATCATTTAATAGAGTATATATATATATATATATATATATATATATATATATATATATATATATATATATATATATATATATATATATATATATATATATATAAAAGAAATTTATGGAATCATTTGATTAATATGAAAAAGATGAATATACGTAGCGACAGAAGACAACCGGACAAATATATATATATATATATATATATATATATATATATATATATATATATATATATATATATATATATATATATATATACTTTTTTTTAGCAATACCTAACAATAGTTGTCAAATATAACTAAAAGTATAAATTCTTATGTATTATTAAAATGATATTATGTATAAATCATTATCTATTTCAATAATTTAGTCTTTTTTTTCTGTATCCTTCCATATCTTTTTACTATTATAGTAATTTCTTATAAAAAAATTTTAAAAATCTAGATAATAATCATAATATGTTGCATGTATTTTAGATGTCTTGGACTTTTTCTAGTAATTTATTATCTTTTAACTAGTTTATAACCGTGGAAATTACGGTTACAAAACTAATTCAACTTTTATAATAAAAACTCAAAATTATTAATCAATTATTTTAAATAAATTATTAATTAAGAGATTTTTTTTAGTTATATGAAATTATAATCATTGATTTGAATAAATATATGAAATTATATCACTTTATAATTGTATTAATTTTATTTTAATTTTTATTCTAATTTTATTAATTTAATGTAATTAGAGTGGTAAATTTATATTTTAAAATTTGAAATGAAGAAATCAATATGTTGATAAATGACATGCATTAATTAGATGACATAATAGGGTCATACATGACAAAAAGAGAATAACATATGCATTAATTAAAAAACCTAAGAGAATGACACATGTCCAAATTAGAATAAAACTATTCTTTTATTAGAACTAAGCGAATAGGCGAATGTCCACGCGTTGCGCAGAAACATCTATATAGTTAAATTCCTTACAAATATATATATATATATATATATATATATATATAACAATAACGTTGTTGTTAAATTTGATATAATAATTTGTATACTAAATTGATATAATATATTGATTATTTGAATTATATGTTAATATATACATTTATTATAACTTCATAATATCAATCGTTTGAATGACTTCTACCTGCGAGTTACACATGAATAAAATTAAATATAATATATGGTTTAATGTTATTTATAGTTGTTGTTATTGTCAATTAATTTTTTAAAATTTATTTGATTAATGTTTTAATTTCTATCATTATAATTATTGAACACATCAAACATTATTTTTTTGATTTTAAAGGTAACAATATAATCATTTATATAGAGTTATTTTTACCTATTTTTATTGTAAGTTATTTTAAGATACTTATTTGTAACTTTTAAGAATTCTAAAAACATCTTTAGGAAATATTTTAGTTTAGTTGAGATTACAATTTAGCTTTTGCATTTATCACTACAATTTATCACTTTTAACTATTTACAAAATATTTTTTGGTTTTTTAAGTGGAACTTAAATTTATATTTATGTTGACATTGTAATGTTATATTTAAGTTAATAATTTAAGTAATTTGTCCAAACTGTTCAAAAATTGTAACTTTAACTGGTAATGGTTTACATATAACAACATATTAAATCTACAAATTAAGTATAATATGTTAAAAGTTAAAACATAACTTTATAAGTAGAATTAAAATATTATTTTAAAATTGGAATTTAATTATTTATGATTACACTTTAGATTTGATATTTATTTAACCTTATTAACTAACTTATAATCATTATTAGAAAAACACTACACTTTATCACTTTTAACTATTTACAAAATATTCTTTGGGTTGTTTAACTTAAACTAAATTTTATATTTAACTTGACCCTATAATGTTATATTTAAATTAATAATTAAAGTATTTTATACAAATTGTTCCAAAGTTGTATATTTAAAATAATAATGGTTTATATCCAAGAATATATTAAAACTAATAAATTAACTATAATATGTTAAAAGCTAAAAAACATAACTTTATAACTAGAAGTAAATATATTATCTTAATATTAAAATTTAGTTTATATATGATTACAATTTAGGTTTGATATTTATTTAACCTAATTAAGCAAATTATAATTATTATTAGAAAGAAATTGAAAATATATGAAAGTTTCAAATGAATGTGATGAAAGGAAAAATATATGAGAGTTTTAAATAAAGATGGTTAAAGGAAAAATACTTTTTTTTATAAGTATATAATGATATGGATTAGTATATTTTGCATTAATGATATTAATTTTAAAAACAATAATAAAGTACTAACTTGATGTACGAGCTTTTACAAAAGCCAAAATCATTAAAAATGATATCCCCAATTTAAAATTTACATAAAGGGAACATTGAATGCCCACTACCAAATAAATTAAGACTTTTATTGCGTGTTTTTTTTTATATTCGGGGATAAAGAGGAGAATTAAATTATAAATAAACAAAAAGAAATAAAATGGAAGGAGGTAGAATGTTTGCGTTACACGTGATCTGTTGCAGGAAATATGGCCGTTAGGAGAAGACAAAATCCTTGAATTAATAGTTTGGATAAACTTCTTTCTCTGATTACCGGCAATAACCGGTAAAGAAATGCATGAGATCGTTATTTTTTTGGCCTAAAAATTTGCTAACATTTTGTTTCTTCCTAAATATTAAAAAAATATATAAGTACACAAACACTGAAAGGAGGTAATAAGAACTAGATAGACATAGCTGTTTAACCAATCCAAGATTCAAATTCAATCTGTTTCTAATGTAATTGATACAAAATTATTTGGTCGGTAAATTTTATTTTATGGGCCAAATTATTAATAATACAATCTAAAATAAATATAATTTTAATATGAAAAACTAAATATAGAATTCCAAAAATACTATTTAATGTTTTATAATTTTCACAACAAGTTTTTATATTTGGAAACAATTTATAAAGGTGTCTTTGATATTACCATCCAATACGTATTTCTTGATGTATGACACTAGTTAATCATTTATAATTTTAAAACTCGTTTGCAAATCTTTATTTATGAACTTCTTTCCTAAAAATGCACTCATCATATTGCATCGGACAAAAGTAGAGCCAATCTTAATAGAAAATATATCATTGGATATATGTATAACTGTTTGTTTCGACCATTTTTTGTTAAGTTTATAATTTATTAAAATTATCAAATCTTGCATCCGTATAATATGATTTTGAAGATTTGCTTGAAATGTTCCAAGGTCATGTTCTTTTTTAGAATAAAATTTAGTCATTTTGAATAGTTTTCTTGATTTCATCTTTAGTAAACATTATTTACATATTCGATTACTTGTTAATGTTTTTGTATTATTATTATTACTTTTTTTTAATGACAAATCTAATCTGTCGAAGGATATTTGAGTAGGGTGATGGTGGAGAACCAGATTTCTCTTAGATCATGTAAATTTATTTTCCGAACTGATATTTCCACCATATGTCTGGGTTACAGGAAATCCAACCTAATAATCCGAAAAGACATTTGTGTATCTAGACACAGAAACACAAGCCAAATCGTCAGAGGTTTCTGAATTCGTATAGAAGAAGAAGTGCTAAGAAGGGTATATGAAGACTCAATTTATGAGCCGTATTTATGCTTAGACAGATTAGGGTTTCCGTTTTCTAAATTAGTTAGGAGAATCATGAATTTAATGACATAATCAATAGTTACCAAAATTGATAAGATTTATCAATTTTACCATAATCACCCATTAGAATTCTATTTGTTTCATAATGTAACTAATTTAAATTTCTGAAGAATTTTTAGGGCGGTGCCCCAAACCCCGCTAGGGAGCTGCCCCTTAACCCTACTAGGGGCGTTATCCCTCAACCCTGCAAGGGGGCACGGTCCCCTTGACCCCTGCTTCTCTTTCATATCAGCTTATAATTCGATCTTATATATGCATGCACTCACTATACTCCAAACATATAATACAAAGAACAAAAGACAACCCTCTTAGCTCACATATTAGTTTCAATTACATAAAATGCATGGTAACACTAAAATCACCATCATAATCTACTCCTAAATTACCCATTAATTACACATATGTCTGCAACGGGACTTGAACCCTCGACCTCAAAGAGGGAGGGAAACACATGATTACTTGTTAAGTATTGTTGAGAAAAAAACATGTGATAATCAATATTGAATATATAAAAAAAGATCATGTTAGACATTTTCCTTAAGTAACATCTGAAACTAATGTGATTGAAACATTTCTAGCACGATCTAAAAGTTGGTATCTTTAAGTTACTTAATGTCATCATAAAGGTTGGTTATGGAAATCATGGTCCCAAAAGTTACATGTTTAAAAATTATGCATGTGCGAGATTGTAACAATCATCAAAACAATAGTTAAAGTTTACTAACTATTACAATCCAAAAATCTTCTTAAATCTGAAACTCTTGTACTTCATGTCTTTTCAGGATTTATAATTTGAATACATGACAAAATACAATATTAGCTTGGAAAGTCTAATGGGTACTCTTAGAAATCAACTATTATATGGTCTTGGAGAAGGGAAATACTCCAATCCTAAAGTCAACATTACCAAAAGGAAATACTCCAATCCTAAAGTCAAAATCCCAAAATATGTTTAAAAGAATTTAATTATTTCATTACAACAATAATATTGGGAGAAGTAATATTAGAGATCAAAGCATTGTAACACTTGAACTTACAACATCATAATAAATAAACATATTAACACATATAATGCACACACATTTATTCCCTAATTCCCCCTATCATCTACTCTCATAATGGTCTTTTTCTCATAAGGGATATGATAATAGATTAATGTTGGATTAGGTGTCTAAGCTCATAAATATAATTGGTATGTACTTGATTTGATGGTAGCATGGTCCTTTTGGGTTACCTTCACTCTGATAACTAGACATGCTAAGTATTAGAGAGAGAGAGAGAGGTTGAGTTTATTATTTAGAATAATAAATTGGGGCATAAATATGATTTATTAATATATTATAAGGATAATATATTAGTTAGAAATCATATTATTAATTAATATTTAATCAGAAATTAATTTTGAATTAATTTCAGATTAAAGGAATTGATTAAAAGTTTAGGGGCTGTTTTGTAATTATTTGATAGTTGAGGCTTTGCGCCACTGGATCACCCTTATTAGGGAGGGCCGAAAATCCCTAGAATGTTCCAAGTATTTTCATCCAAGCGCTAAGGTAAGGGAGTCCATGGACTTGCTTAGGTCTTAAGCTAAGGAATTAGGGTTTCCATCTTAAAACCCTAGCTAGCCTTAAGTATAAATAGACCCCTTGGCTCTTGATTTCGTCCCACCCTTGTGAAACCATAGAAGAGCCGATTTTTGGAGCAATTCACCTTCTCTCCTCTCTCTCATATTCATCCTCTTTCCCTAGTGTGTTTGTGAGCCATTGAAGGTACTACAATTGTGGTACTTGTTCTCAAAAGCAAGGATCTTCAAGTTTGATTTGTTATTACTATATAGCGACAAAGGTATGTGATCTAATATTTCGTATGTGATTTTCGAAATTATTAGATGCATATTAGTATTTTATAATTTGTGTTCTTTTGCTATATGTCTAATAGAGAAAACATAGATCCAAACTAGGGTTGTATGCACATATAGGATTGTTTGTATAAAACCATTAGTGGTATCAGAGCCTTTGGTTGTTGTTTTTAGTTAGATTTGATACAATAGTTTGAACTTGAAAAATTAGGGCTTATGGCAACTAAACCCTAGGGCTTGGATTTTTTGAAATTAGGGTTTTAAAACCCTAGGCTCGAAAATTGATTAGGGTTTTTGAACCCGTTCCTTTGGCTTCCATACTTTCGAATTTTAGGGTTTCCTAACCCTAGAAATTTCAAAATATGCCTTTCCCAATATTAGATTTCGAAAATATAGGGTTTTGGGTAAGCATTATATTTTAATTGTTTAAATGGATAATTGTTGATTTTTAAATATCCCTTCCTAAAAATTTCGAAATCTAGGGGATAAAGGGATTAGGTTAAATTATTTATTTAATTTAACGGATAATCCTATAAGATTTAATAATTTAAATTAATTGTTTAATTTTGGATAATTATTAAATCAAGGTTTTGAATATTTAAGATTTTAAATTAAAAAGTATTAATTTCGAAAACTTTAAATTGAATTAAAAACCCTAGTATTTTAAAAGATTTAAAATACACCCTTGTACTATTATAATATTAAAAGTTTAATTTATATATATGTATAAGATGAGTCAGTCTTACCATTAGTAGGCTCATTCACGAAGTCGATCTATAATTGGGGGTATAAGGAAACTACCTATAAAATAGTGGTTGAATGTGTGTCCACTCTCACCCACCCCCTCCTTGATTGGTGGAGGGTCGTTTGCCGAAAGGGTAGGATAGGACGTTAATTCTCTGATTAATAAGTATAATGATAAATATAAAGTAACTAAATGTTTTTATAATTTCCCAATCTTAGTTACTTTAGGAAAATGTGAAGTTGATGTTAATCCATGAAATTGTGCATTGCACTTTGTCAAGTCGTTAGTAGAGCATGTGTGGTTAACCAACACACTAACTTGGATTAGAAAAGAGTGGCAATGGGTAGCTTGTGAATTATCATAGATTAATGGAGCATGCATGGTTAACTGGCACATTGATTAGATGGTAAATGACATCGAGAGTACCAAGCTAATTTGCATGGTTATTCACACCTTCTTTGTGATCCTCGGTATCCCAGTCACAAACGTGAAGGGCATAATCGAGATAAAACATGCCATTGAAAATTTCAATGAATCTCAAAAGAATTTAGGAATTTCATTTAATAAAACTTAATTCATTTAAATTCCGTTTTTCGTGGTGGAACTGTGTAACATCCAGACTTCCAGGTATATTAATTATATATTTATTTTTGAGATTTATTGAGCAACTCGACGAGTTGGTGCCTCAACTCGTCGAGTAGAGTCGAATTGGCCACGTAGGTTAATAACCAAATCGACGAGTCAAAGAGCCGACTCGCCGATTTGGTGTTGTGTGAGGAAACCCTAAATCTCCGGGGTTGGGTCCTATTTAAAGGGCCTTAAGCCCTCATTTCCGCCTCACCAGCCACCCAACTCCCCTGTGTGAAACCCTAATTAGCCATAGTGAGGTAAGAAATAAAGAGGGTTGAGACTTGAGTGTTTTTGTGATAATTTGGAAGAGAAGAAGAGAGTTTCAACCTTGGATCAAGAGAAGGCTTTTGGATCTAGTGGTTTTATAGGGGTTTGCTTCAGTTGGAGGTAAAAAGATGCTAACTTGATCATTTCCTTATGAGATTTGGGTTAAGCAGTTCTTAGGGTCTTTCTTCCATCCATTTTGGTGGTATTGAGTCACTTGAGCATGTCTTGAGGTTGAAACCTCAGATCTGGACTGTAGGTGGTCTAGTGAGCCCAAAGACCCGAACTTTATTGAGCTAGAGGCGAAACTTTTGTGCATGTAACCCTTTTTAGAGCTTGTATTGGCATTATGGAGAAAATATTTCATGCATGAACGTAAAGATCGAAGCTTTACATGACATTTGAGCCTTGGGAGGGTAGATCTAGAGTTTGGAGTGGTAGATCTACCTTAAAACATCTGAATGAGGATACAGACTGAACAAACTCATCGAGTCAATGAGCCGACTCGACGAGTCGACTAGGGTTTTCCCCGATGAGTCTGGACATGGGTAACTCGACGAGTTGATGAGACAACTCGACGAGTTAAGTTGGATTTTAACGACTTTTCTAAAGTGAAAAGGGGACTCGGCGAGTCACATAGATGCACTCGGCGAGTCGGGTCAACATGGACTGTTGACTTGAGTGTTAACTTCTGTTGACTTTATGTATTGGTCAAGACATGAATTATGGGGACTATAGAGGGGTGCAATGGTCTTTTACCCATTCCGAGAGTTAGAGAGAGAGAGAGACAGAATGCGTCAACGTCCACTTGCTCTGTCAGGCTCCAGAATGCGTCAGAAGTCATGCCACGTTGTGGCCACTATTGCCACGTCGTGGTCTCTGACACAACTTTAGGGTTCGCGCCCCGAACTTCAGAAATTCATAACTTTCGCATACGAACTCCGGTTTCGACGTTCTTTATATCGACGCGTAGGTGAGATATGATCTACATCTCTCGTTTAGACTCCGTTGGCTAATTTTGACTTTATTTTTAATATATTATAAATATATTACTTATATATTATTTTTAGTAGGCCGGGACAGGAAAACTCCGTTATAAATTCATAAATTCTTCATCCGATGTCCATTTTCGCCTATCTTTTTATCGTTTCACTACTATTAACGAGATCTTCGATTATCGTTTAGATTGGTTCGGCTAAAAACCGCTCGATCTCAAATCGAGTATTCGGGCTGCATACTACTAAGTCGAAACTTTAGAAAATCATAACTTCCTCATATGAAGTTAGATTTGGGCGTTCTTTTTATGCATGCTCTCGGAGTATTCTACGACTTTCATTTAGATCGCTAAGGCCAAATATCGCTCTAACGTAAATTCACTATTTACGTCGCGCTGTGTCGTGGCGGTTCTATCGCAAAAGTTCGATAGGTCATAACTTCTTCATTATAACTCGGATTTCAGCGTTCTTTATATGCACAAAATCCTTGTAACATATACTATAACTTAGTTAAGATTAATACTTCTAAATAATCTTCCATCAAAAAGTCATTTTTGATGCTTATCGTCTCTAAATTGACTATCCCGAATCTACGAGCGTTACACCATGTAAGGGTTACGAGTATGCATTAGTAATCGAAAAAGGTCGTTGTGTAGGAATTGAGGAGTAGAGACGAGTTGAAACCTGTGCCGAGGACTGTGCAGATACTACACGCCATCGAGGTGAGTTACTTTCCAGTAGCGGTGGGTCTACAACCACAATGCCGACCCACCAGTAGGAGTTGTATGTTAGATGATTGTCTTTGTGATATTCATGTAGGTTTGCTACTACTTGATATGTTTATGTGCTAGCATGATACGTTATATGTAATAATAGTAGTAGGAGGTGAAATAGTCCCCGTATGTCAGTCGTAAGGACCAACGGGTAAGTCAAGCACCCTAGAATGGCTTGACCTGGGTAGTCAGGTACCCCAGAATTGCTTGACAGTATATGTGTGTTATATTATTACATGGTAGTGGTAGGGGTGAAATAGTCCCCGGTGGTCGGGTGAAATAGACCGACGTGTAAGTCAAGCACCCCAGAACGCCTTGACATAGGTAAGTCAAGCACCCCAGAACAGCTTGACCTGGGTAGTCAGGCACCCCAGAATTGCCTGACAGTATGCTATTGTATGGTGTGCGGTATGGTGGGGGAACTCACTAAGCCTCATGCTTACAGTTTTTAGCTTTGTTTCAGGTACCTCTACAGCGAAGGGGAAGGAGTCGACGCGGTAAGAGCACATCACATACACTCATGATTTCCGCACTATGAGATTTCGTGGGATTGTACTCTAATTTTTATTATTATTGATGATATGGTTTGAGACTCGTGTTAGAGTTTTATAAATTGATTTGACATTGGTAATGTTTTTAGTAAAATATTTTATGAGTTACTTAACTAAAAATGAAATTTTTAGCCTTGAAAATTAGGATGTTACATCGACTATGATGAGACCTTCTCACCAGTGGCCAAGATCAAGTCTATTACAATTATGTTGGCTATCACTGCGTTCCGTGATTATGAAATTGGTAGATGGATGTCAAAACCGCTTTCCTTAATGGGAAGTTGGTTGAATATGTTTACATTTGTCATCCAGAAGGTTTTGTGGATGCTAAATACCCTGATAGAGTGTGCAAGCTTGAGAAATCCATTTATGGATTGAAGCAATCATCTCGTAGATGGAATCTTTGCTTCGATAAAAAAGTCAAAGAGTTTGGTTTTTCTAGGAGTGAGGATGAGTCCTGTGTGTATGTCAAAACTAGTGGGAGTATAGTTAGCTTTCTAGTATTGTATGTCGATGACATACTACTCATAGGAAACGACATCCCAACCTTGTAGGAAGTTAAGTACTGGCTTGCGAAGTGTTTCGCTATGAATGATCTAGGGGAAGCTGCTTATATTCTGGGGATAAGGATATTGAGAAATAGGAGTAAAAGACTAACATGACTTAGTCAGAGTATTTACTTGGACAAGGTGTTAAAATGTTTTAGCATGGCGAATTCCAAGAAAGGGGAGTTACCGATGTAGAGCAATACCAAACTGAGTAAGACTTAGAGTCCGAGTACCGATGCCGAGATAGCGGAAATGAGTCAAGTGCCATATGCTTCTGTCGTTGTCTCGATCATGTACACTATGACATGTACTCGCCCTGATGTGGCTTTTGCGTTGAGCATGGTAAGTCGATATCAAGGGAACACAGGTAAAGCTCACTAAACAACAGTCAAGAACATTCTAAACTATCTACGAAGGAATAAGGATTGGGTCCTTGTACTGTTGGGTTTTGAGCATACTAAAACTCCTAAGTGTACATGCAACCCTAAATACCTTGGATTTATGTTTTCTCTATTATAAATGCAAATATGAATATTCCAAGGTATTACCCTATCTAGCATACAATCTTATGTACTAGGATAACAAAAACTAGATATAATACATACCTTGTTGTTGTAACTTCTCTTCATGAAGCTTGAGTGCCTAGTACCCCAAGTGTGACACCTCAAATGGTTCACACAACACCATGAACACTTGGAATAACCATGAGAAGAAGACACTCCTAGATCAAATTGACTAGCCCTCACATATGTATCACTTGTGCCAATTTCTTGAGCTAAAGGGTTCCTTATATAGTGTGCACATTAGGGTTACACCATGTAACCCATGAATTTACCCATTCCTTATGCTCCATGGGTTTTAAACTCCATGGAGTATCCATGGGCCACCACATGGGTTAAACCCAACATAAGGAATCTTGGATCATAAGCACACATATATAAGAATGAATGATTTACACAATCAATCCCCATATATTTAATTAGTCTCTTTTGATCACTAAATTAAGTCCAAATTAATTCTTGATCAATACTAATTAAATAACATGATTTCATATTAATATATTAGAACTTATAATATATTAATATGTCACAAATGTCTTCTTCTCACAACATGGTCTATCCAAATGTTCCGATGCCATGCAACCCAAATGGACCATGCCGAGTCGGGTTAAGTCTTACTAAATATAGTTATGTACTTAGACATTAATCCAACAGTCTCCCACTTGGATAAGTCTAAAACTATTATTGAGTATGACTTCAAACCTCGACTAGCAATCGTAGCTCTCAAAAGCTTCTATCGAACTCTAACGTGTTAACTGAACTCTGATCTTGTCAATGACTTGTCCATTAGATAAGGGATCACATATTCCTCCATTCTAGATATCATATGGACTGAGACATGGATTATAATCATTCTCTCTGTCCATTTTTTGTTTCCCGATTTCCGATTTATGATGATTGACTGATTGAACAGATCAAAACAGTCCTGGCTTGGCCAAGCACTCACATGTATCATCATTAAATCATCGAGGGGCCCACAGATATCGCTTTTATCCCGAAGGTAAAAGGAATGGATAAACTTCGACTCATATGACTTGTTCTACTACTTGTTGAATCATACACAAAGGCACGTTTTATAACATCAACTTACCAATGCGTTTTCGTGCAATCAATGTATAACCAACTCATAGTAACAACTTATATCTCTAGGTTTGAAGAATATAAGATATTATCGTCTCATGATCACTCGTGATAAAATCCATGAAGTGATTCCAATGAGCGTGGGTTGAATCCAATACTCAGAACTTATGAGCACTCATGAGTGTTGTAGCACCACTTTGTCTAACATCTTAGACCTCTACAAGCCAACCCATAACAATCTTGATTCATATCTACTTCCAACATATGACTGACTGTGGATGGTTTGAATAACTCAGTCATTCGGGAAGAATGACCTAGTTTGTTCTGGAAGTCAA
This sequence comes from Lactuca saligna, assembly GCF_052625555.1. NCBI lineage: Eukaryota > Viridiplantae > Streptophyta > Magnoliopsida > Asterales > Asteraceae > Lactuca > Lactuca saligna. The sequence continues at coordinate 53,188,357 of NC_136425.1, forward strand.
AACATGCAAAACGAAACACAAGAATAATTGAATCTAGTATGGTATCAAAACCTATGAATATAAATAGAACACTTTTTATTTATCAGCATACTGATTACTAATTATTCATTGTTTTGGTTTTATCAACTTTGTACTTGAATTAAAAACACTAGTTGTCCTATGCTCCAAGCATGTAAACTATGTTTTTCTATACCATAGCTTTTCCATACACTAAGTATGAACTCTATGTTTGTCTATGATCCTTACTTTGTGAAATAAACTAATTGAACAAAATTTCAATGATTCTAATTTCACATTCCCAAATCCTTACCGCAAATGCAGGAATTCCAAATTCATGCCATTTACCGAAATCTGTTATATTTTAAACTTATATGCACAGATCCTCTTGTAATGACTATGTACAAAGTCACAAAGACTTGTCAAAAGACATTACAAAGTATTCCGATGGAGATCAATTCCATGGGAAACATCCTTCTCGCATTAAGTTTTTCTAATTTTACACAAATTGAATAACTTCCACCTATGGAATCATTTCCATATTCCCATTTTGACTATCACTTCTGAACAAGAGTTGCCTCTTTTTAGAATATGTCAATATGGTCCTTCCAAAAATTAACACTATACTTCCAACTGTCCCTGATCAACCAATCTTTGGTAAACCTTAGATTGTCCTCGACAATTGCTTAATCATTTTAGTCATATCCAATTCTAAACCTTTTCCTCTTAATGCCACAGGCATTTGGAAAGTTTAGAAAGGATAAATATTATAGCACATGCAATCGATCCTGTACCCAAAGAAAATGGGACACGATTCATGATGTCTCAGATAAATACATGATTCTAGACCAATCTTTTGCTACAATATTTTTATTTGCCATGTTTTAAAAAATTGACTATAAATAGGGATGCCATAATCATAATCGAATTTTGAGAACGCAATATATAGAATTTTCTTAAGTTGAACCAAACCAACATAAAATTCATATATATATATATATATATATATATATATATATATATATATATATATATATATATATAGGTTTAGGTTCTATGGAAAACAAAAAACCCTAAAAATCATAAAAATGCATAAAAAAAATACTTAAAGATCACAAAACTTTTTTTTGAATTTTTTTTATAAAAAATCGCAGCTTTTTATAAAAATTCGCTGAAAAAAAAAAATAAAAAACAACTTTTTTTTTTTTTCAAAATTTTTTCAGCGATTTTCTTTAAAAATATGCGATTTTTTCTTAAAAAATGTCAAAAAAAAGTTTTGTGATCTCTAAGTATTTTTTTATGCATTTTTAGGGTTTTTTTAGGGTTTTTTTGTTTTCCAAATAACCTTTATATATATATATATATATATATATATATATATATATATATATATATTTATATTTGACTAAGATGATTAAAATCTCAATTTAAACCTTTTTAGAATTGACATAAGGCATAATTTCCTCTCCCTTAATTATAGCAAAACAACTTTTTTTCCAATTGAAACCTTTTGTTTTATATAACTAACATTACTAACTTGCAACACTAACAATAATTATAATGCTCCCACTAACATAATGATTATTTACATAACACATATGCTCCCACTAGCTTTGACATGTACTCAGAAATCAGTTGGACTTCTAGAAGTCAATACTTTACTGACTTTCTTACAAAAGTTCAGATTTCTGAGATGAGATTGCCTTGATAAGACTTTATGAAAATCATACACCTTATCTTAGATAGCTCATAGGTGTGTCTAAACAATTTTAGAACTATGAAAAGGGATGTCGTAATCATAGTTTCAATGGTTTAGATCTTTGCTATCTTCTTCAAATCTACTTGGTGGAAGTGTTTCCTCACCAACATTTTCATGAATCGGAGAAACCTTATGACCCTTAGATTTTATGGTGTATGTGTTCTTATCCACATGAATTTGTCAAAATCATAATCACAAGACAAGGATAATGACAAATCCAAACTCATATGGACTGAACTCAATCTTAATTTCTTGCCACCTGGCAGCTCAAGGGCCTGCCATTGCTTCCAAGTTGTTATGTAACCAACTGAGAACTCTAAGAACTCATATGCAAAGCCAAATTTTAACTGTAACTGGCACTGAAATAGAAATATGTCAACATGATAGGTTATAAACCTCACATCGTGTTCTAGTGTTAAACTCTAGGTTTTTATTCTTGATTAGATCTTGAAATCTTTTCATGATCTTTAAGACTCCCACTGTCCTCTTTGACATATAAGACTATCTTGCCAAATGTTCAAGAGATAGTGCAGATTCTTTATCATGACAAACACTTCGCACAATTGGCCTTAATTGGTCTTTGTTTTATCCAAAACATCACAACTTACCAATTTCAAATGTACAAGAGTAGAAAAATTTTACTCTTACATTTGACAAGTGTTTTAAACCTTCTTTAAGACATGTCACTCAAGTTACAATCTTAGAGTATAACTCTAAGAATTGTTTTTGGAATGAAGTATGAATCATCTTCTTGATTTAACCACTTCAAAAATTCATAAATCCTCTTCTTAACTATCAGAATGCACTTAGAGGATGAATTGTGATAATGTCTCAAAATCATTAAGATGGTCTTAAAACATGATACAAAAGTACTCTCCTATCATTTCAGATTTGAGAAACTTTTATCTTTCTGCCTAAGTTGATTCTTCTTATTCGCTCTGCCATACATTGGAACCTTTTCCAATGTCTCAGAATTACACTTAATCTTGTAAGTATAACCATATTTACTGAGCTATAGTAAATTATGACGAATAGTCTTATCGATCTTTTGTGGTGGACTAGACCAGCGCATAAGAATGTGCACTCGATCCCTTAGTCCTTCACTTGAATCACATATACATGTGAACAAGGAACTAGTCTTAATTTTCCAAAGCTGAAAGTTCTCATTCATTATACTATACAACTTGTATGATTCCAAGTTTCTATCCAACTAAAAACTTGGGTGATGAGAAACTTTCCTTATTTGGTAAATTTAGACATACCACAAATGAAAGAATAAAATTCATATTTACACTCTTGCTATTGATGGAATCTTATAAGCAATAAATTTTTTTCACAAATGCCATTGTAAGGATATTTTAAAATAAATAAAGTCTAAATTTTCCTTTTATTTTAAAAACTTTGCGGAAAAAATATCCTTACAGTGCAAAAACACATGAAAACTTTGTTGTTATCTATTCCTAAGCAATATAACATAACTCCTAAGAAGTAGCTCAAGAATTCGATCTTCAAACTATGCTATAGAAATCCATCTACTCGATCAGATTCAACATATTCTTTCTTTAAGTTTCTTCACTTTTCTTTGATTCTTAAAACATCAACATGTGACCTAGTCACATCATGTATCAAGAATCTCAGAATAGAAACTTAGCAGAGTTAGATAGTGGACTTTACCTGAAGTAGGGTCAAGCTTATTGACTTTAACATCCTTAGGTAAAATTGGCAGCTTCGCAACTAATGCACCTTCCTTTGCAATATAAACATATGGACCATTTGGTAATGATACGCAAGACTATCACAGACTTAGCTTTTCTCTTTACCATTTGGTCAACCGAGTTGACTATGGCCGACCCCTTTCCATTGGGAAGAGAATGTTTTTTTTTGGATTTCCAATGTCATCATTGTCTATGTCCAAAAAGTTTTGGGAAGTTGATCTTAGTAAATAGATAAGATCATTAAGGGTCTTGTCATAGTCTGTTTCATAGGAGTCCCTAAGGAACTCACTATGTGACTTAGAAAGTGATTAGACATCCAACTTTCTCAAGACTTTGACACCCACTCTCCCTGCTTGTTAATATGTGACTTCATCTCCAAGATGTGAGCACACATAGACCTTGCTTGCCAATAGGGATTGAGTGACCTTGAACTTTTGGCCTAGGGAGGATAATTAGAGGAGGTGGAGGAAGTGAAGTTGTAAGAGATTTGGGAAGATCATCGATGTCTGAATTAGGCATCTTTTGAGAGATATTCAAGATAGTTGATTTAAAGTCCTTAATATAACACCCAATATGAAATATTAAGGCTAGGACCCTACAAACTATTTTATAACTTGGAAGAGGGATGCCGTAATCCAAGTTATAGAATATTTGAAGGTAGGTGAATGACGATTCACCAATTTCCACCATGGAAAAACGAAATAATTTATTAGGTTTTTTTAATTGGACTTGAAACTCCTAAATCTTTTGAGATTCATTGAACTGTTCAATGACATGTTTCAATCTCGAGTGTGCCCTTCAGGTTTTGTGACTGAGATGCCGAGGATCACAAAACAAGGTGTGAATAACCATGCAAATATACTTGGTACCCTTAATATTTACCCCTCAATCGATGTGCCGGTTAACCACACACGCTCCACCGATACTATGATAAATATTAAGTTACCCTTTGCCTACCTTGTTAAATCAAGCTAGCGTGCCGGTTAACCACACAAGCTCCACTAATTGACTTAAGCAAAGTGCAAAGTGTAATTTCATGGGTTAGCACCAAATTCACATTTTCCTAAGTAACTAAGATTGGGTATTAATAAGAGTTTAGTTAATTAGTATTTATCATTAATACTTTTAATGAAGGGAGAATTATAGTCCTTTTCCTACCCGTTCGGAAAACGACCCTCCACCAATCAAGGAAGCGGTGGGTGAGAGTGGACACCCATTAAACTGCCATTTTATAGGCAGTAACCTTATACCCCCCTTATAGACCGACTTCGTGAATGAGGCATACTAATGGTAAGATGACTTGCTCTTATACATATATAAATATTATTAACTTATAATATTATAAAGTATAAGGGTTGAATTTTAACATTTAAAATTCTAAGGGCTTAACTTGGAATTAAAGTATTCATAGGAAAACTTTACAAATTCCAAAACTTGAGAGAAAGTTTTGAAACTATTCAAAACTTTTCGTTTCATAACTTATGAGTTTAATGGTTCATTAAAATGAAGACTCTTCCTTTTTTATGTAACCTCTTATTTTTTAATAACACTTTTAAAGAAGTGATTCTTAAACATCCAGACAAGTTATGGAGTCATAATACTATTTAATGAAAAAAAACTCTTCATTTTTATGTAACCTATGACACTTTTATGAGCTTTAAGATTCATAAATATGACATTTTATGTAACTTGAGAGTCATAATACTATTTAATGAAAAAAAACTCTTCATTTTTATGTAACCTATGGCACTTTTATGAGCTTTAAGATTCATAAATATGACATTTTATGTAACTTGAGGACAAGTTACAAAAACACATTTTATGAACTACCTCTAGATTAATTAGGATTGAAAACAACTAAAACACAATTTTTTTCATTAATCTAAACGAATTCATAAATCAAGGAAACATAAAACTTTTGGTAATCCATAAGTTATGGAGTTAAATGATTGCATTATGATGAAACTTTTCATGTTTCATAACTTAAGAATAAGTTATGGAATTCTTTAAAACATTAACACAAAATTTTGTAACTCCATAAAAAAACTTTGAATCAATTTTTTTAAAAACCTTTTCATATCCATAACTTATGGAGGTTAAAAAAACACTCTTTAGATCAAACTTTTAAAACTAATAAAATAATCATATCATTTTATCTTTCACTAAATTTGACCTAATTCAACTCATATAGTAAATGATTCAAAGTTTACAAATAATTAGTTTTTCACAAAAACAAGTAATTATCTTAAAATTTGACAAACATCATGTTTTTTCTCTTTTTTTTAAACTTTGAAAATAAAACATTTGCATCAACATAACAGAAAACAACCCATGGTTCTGATACCACTGTTAGGTTTTGAGCATACTAAAACTCCTAAGTGTACATGCAACCCTAAATACCTTGGATCTATGTTTTCTCTATTATACATGCAAATATGAATATTCCAAGGTATTACCCTATCTAGCATACAATCTTATGTACTAGGATAACAAAAACTAGATAGAATACATACCTTGTTGTTGTAACTTCTCTTCATGAAGCTTGAGTGCCTAGTGCCCCAAGTGTGACACCTCAAATGGTTCACACAACACCATGAACACTTGGAATAACCATGAGAAGAAGACACTCCAAGCTCAAATTGACTAGCCCTCACATATGTATCACTTGTGCCAATTTCTTGAGCTAAAGGGGTCCTTATATAGTATGCATATTAGGGTTACACCATGTAACCCATGACTTTACCCATTCCATATGCTCCATGCGTTTTAAAATCCATGGAGTATCCATGGGCCACCACATGGGTTAAACTCAACATAAGGAATCTTGGATCATAAGCCCACATATATAAGAATGAATGATTTACACAATCAATCCCCATATATTTAATTAATCTCTTTTGATCACTAAATTAAGTCCAAATTAATTCTTGATCAATACTAATTAAATAACATGATTTCATATTAATATATTAGAACTTATAATATATTAATATGTCACAAATGTCTTCTTCTCACAAAATGGTCTATCCAAATGTCCCGATGCCATGCAACCCAAGTGGACCATGCCGAGTCGGGTCAAGTCTTACCAATTATAGTTATGGACGTAGACATTAATCCAACATGTACTTGGTGGAACTGAAGACTTGAGAGTGGCAGGGTATAGTGACACCAACTTTCAGACCGACCGAGACAACTTCCGTTCTCAGTCAGCCCGGGTGTTTACCCTTATTGGAGGAGCAATAACTTGGAAAAGTTCTAAGCAGGAGACCGTGGCCGATTCAACGTGTGAATCATAATACATAGCTGCGAGCGAAGCATCAAAGGAGACTATATGGTTGAAGAACTTCATCGGAGACCTTAGAGTTGTACCAACCATAAAGGAGCTCATGGAAATTTTCTGTGATAATGAAGCAGTGGTTGCCATAACCAAGGAACCAAGGGATCATGACAGATCCAAACATATTGATAAAAAATATCATTTCGTCAGACATCGTGTAAAAGAAGGACTCTTCATGGTGACGAGGGTATCGTCAGAAGAGAATCTTGCAGATCCCCTTACAAAGGGTCTTAGTAGGATTAAACATGTTCAACATGCAAGGAACATTGGTCTGAAGGACAATATTAGTTTTAGTGATTAGATAGATAGTTAGAAACTTGTAACAATATAAATGTAATTGACATTTTATGATTAATGAATGGAAGATTTATTTATGAGTAAAATTTACTATCTTCTGTTAATTATTTATCATGTGTTTCACTTTGCATGTTTTACTTCCTGAATAATTGGATTGTTCAAATTATCTACAGTCGTTCATACTTTGGAAGTAAGTTATGAAGTAAGGTTGTAATGAATTGGCTTGTAGATTGTCTAAGTGCTTAGACATAGCAAATGTTTGCTGCAAAGTTCATGAGTACTCATGAAATAGGATTTGAGTATTGGATTAAACCCACGCTCATTAGAATCACTTTCAATATATATATATATATATATATATATATATATATATATATATATATATATATGTGTGTGTGTGTGTGTGTGTGTGTTTCGGCGTACTTACTTTTACGATTTATGGATGATTTGGTTAATTTTTTCCTATTTTTCTTAGTATGAAACTTATATTATATCTTAAATGCCTATTCCAAATTTACGGATGTTATATACACTGATATTGCTTCATTTCCTACCACTCATTTCAATAACAGCATATCATTGACATTGCATTTAAGAGTTTATTGGGTCTAATAGTCACATGTTAACACATCAATCAAATACAATAATAAAAACCAAACTATAAAGATCAAATTGAAAAACTTAAGCTAATAGAGATAATAACATCAATCCATTTTAATGATTATGTGTGTAAACTAAAGTTTTTTTGATGTAGGGTTAAATGTGCTACATATATATTGTCAAAATTGCTCCATTTTATTGGGATCCATACTAAATGGGATATTTAATAATAAGCTGCCACTAGTACGCAAAAAAGGCTGTGACATAGCTTGTTGCTCGTTTAACCGCTACGTCTATGTAATTTTTAAGTAAAAACATTTCAACGAGTTTATAGTTATATGGGTCATAACACAACAAAATAGCCACTTAAAGTATATGTATATTAGCAAAATTCATATGCAAATTAAAAACCCCTTACAACTTATCAAACAAAACTAAAACTTGTCTTTCGGGGATTATCATTTCAAGAGTAATTTACATGTTTGAATCATCAAAAATTAATTACATATATGTGATAAATAATACAATGCATGTTATGACTCTAAGCCCAAAACCTATCTCCAATCCTCTCACAATAACAAATCTTTTATACTTTTCAACATCTTTCTTACTGATTTCCTCTAACATTCGTATAAAAGTCAACATTTTTCTCTACCACCGTAAAGTCATTATGACCCGGGCCATCATCAAGGAATGTGCTAAGGATTGAACGATGGCATCATCATTTTTGCAACGATAAAATCATTTTTTTTTTGTATTGGAAGTGCTTGCAACTCTTTTACCTTTATTGCCCATCGACAACATTCTTTGATCTAAAAAGTATGAAGGAAAAGTTATATTAATTCGAGTTTGTGCTAAAAAACAATAATACTTCCACGGCTATATGGTATATACTACACATCGAAGGTATGGTAGCCATGTGTATACCTACCTTCCACCTTATTATAGATATATTTTTGTCAAGATGAATGGTACCTAATGAATATAAATAGTTATTTTAAAGGATTTTTAAATTAATGACTATTTTCTAAAACGTCACATCCTCATGTGTCTATTTCATAAAACGCCACCTTTTTAAATATGACTATTTTTTCTTGTCTATTTTTTTTTTTTCAATAATTACTCCATATTTCCTCGGGTTGATTACACACATACTTATGGGTCCCTTTAGTTATCTTACAAATGCCATTAACCGGTTTAGCCTGGAACCGGCTATAAAAACCCATATATCACGCCGGTTTAAACGAATATGATTGAGGCAGAGTTGGTAGGGCAACGTATTCGATATTCTGCCGCTCTCGTGTTTTCAACACACAAAACACGCATTTGAATAAGAAACTAGCCGCTTTCTTCTCTGTCTCCGATCATGTTAAGAATCCTCAAAACCCATTGAAAATCGACTTCAAATCAGCTCAAAATGGCATCGTTTGGGTTAACTTTGTACTCTTTCGTCTACATTGGTTTGCTGTTTTGTGGGTTTTGTTTAGCTGCTGACCCGTTTGCAAATTTCGAACTCGACTTCTCTTATATTACAGCTTCTCCACTTGGTGTTCCTCAACAGGTGTGTTCCTCTCTTCTCATGTGCTCTGTTTCGTGTTTCTGAGTATGGGTTTTGATTGTTTAGTGATGCTTATGCTTTATGAATGGTTATCAAGTGTTCGATGTGATGCCTAAATGATTTCCCTCTTTTGATCATTATACTGGAGAAATTAAATCTAGAGTGATTTTTAGATTTTTACTTCCCCTCCCCCAGCTCACACACACAAAAGGGTAAAAACCTCCTTTAGGATTTTTTGCTATTTTGTTTTTGGTTTCTGTTCACCTTTTTTCCACCCTTTTTCAAATCAATCTTATCATTTGAAAATTTCTATCGTATAACTTTTTGCCATATTTGTCACTTCTCATTTCGATTTCTTTCTGTATAAAACTCAAATTACAGGTGATTGCAGTGAATGGAAAGTTTCCAGGCCCAACCCTAAATGTTACAACAAATTACAATGTAGTTGTCAATGTCAAGAACAGATTGGACGAAAGCCTCCTTGTTACATGGTATCATTTCCCTACTACCTTAATCCATACAATTACAGTTTCATTTCATTTGATCTAAATTCACAAAACAAATCATCTTTTGATAGGCCTGGAATAGAAATGAGGAGAACTTCTTGGCAAGATGGAGTTCTCGGCACCAATTGTCCAATTCCTGCAAAATGGAACTGGACTTATCAGTTTCAAGTCAAAGATCAAATCGGAAGCTATTATTATGCTCCATCTATTAATTTTCAAAGGGCTTCAGGTGGATTTGGTGGATTTATCATCACAAACCGAAAAGTTATTTCATTGCCATTCAATACCCCTGATGGAGATATTGTCATTACTATTGGTGATTGGTATACTCGAAGCCATAAGGTATATTTATATTTGCAATTTCACACTTTATTAAGAATCGTGTTGCGTTTATTATGTATCTAATTTCATATCTATGGTTTATCTTATTTGAATTAAGGAATTAAGAGCTTCACTTGATGCTGGAAAGGAACTCGGTATGCCAGATGGAGTTCTCATTAATGGCAAAGGTCCTTTTCAATATAACTCCTCTGTTCCCGATGGAATTGAACATGAGACACTTAATGTTGATCCAGGTAGATTTTCTTAATTTGTGTTTTTTGATATAATCTTTAATTCTTTATCTTCATGATTCTTTCAAGAACAAAAAACTATTTTATTTGTCCACATTAGAAACACTCATACTTTTTTTTAACCTATACTATTTCATGAATCTTCTCTAATGTAAATTATCTGAATGTCGTTTTCCATTTACTGCAGGGAAAACTTACCGAATTCGTGTGGTAAATGTTGGAATTTCAACTTGTTTAAACTTCAGAATCCAAAGTCACACTTTAGTTTTAGCAGAAGCAGAAGGACATTACACATCCCAACAAAACTATTCAAGTTTAGACATCCACGTAGGCCAATCCTATTCCTTTCTCGTTACAATGGACCAGAATGGAACCAGTGATTACTACGTTGTCGCAAGTGCAAGATTCGTAAACCAATCGGAATGGAATCAGGTCACAGGCGTCGCTATTTTGCACTACTCAAATTCCAAATCCCGGGCATCCGGTCCCCTGCCCGACCCGCCCAACGATGCAAATGACAATTCCTTTGCAGTAAATCAAGCCATGTCCATCAGGATGAACAACACCGCAAGTGGGGCCCGCCCAAACCCGCAAGGGTCGTTTCGATACGGGTCGATAAATGTGACGGATGTGTATGTGTTGAAAAGCGTGCCACCTGTCATGATTAATGGGAAGAAACGGGCGACATTTAATGGGATTTCGTTTGTGAATCCTGAAACGCCTGTGAGGCTTGCGGATAATTATAAAGTCAAGGGTTCTTATAAACTTGATTTTCCGAATTTGCCCTTGGATAGACCTCCTACGATGGATAGATCGCTTATTAATGCTACGTATAAAGCTTTTGTGGAAATCGTATTGGAAAATAATGATACTGTTGTTCAAAGCTTTCATATGGATGGATATTCGTTTTTTGTTGTCGGGTATGGATATATATATATATATATATTTTTCTTTTTATTTTTTTAAATAATTGACACGTGGATTTTAATATTTTGTATTTTAATATATTATATGTATATATAGGATGGCATATGGGGAATGGACGGAAAACAGTAGGGGTTCTTATAACAGATGGGATGCAATAGCGCGATCTACAACTCAGGTTTCTTTTTGACTTTTTTTAATTAATTTTTTTTGGTTGTTTTTTTTTTTTTTTAAAGAAAAAATGTAAATGAAAAATATTGAAATTTATAGGTTTTTCCGGGAGGGTGGACGGCGATTCTTGTGTATCTTGATAATGTCGGAGCGTGGAATCTTAGGGCAGTCAATCTTGACCGGTGGTATTTAGGTCAAGAAACTTACATGCGAATTGTAAACCCTGAAGATGATGATCAAAAGACCGAAATGCCCCCACCTGGAAATGTCTTGTTTTGTGGTGCTCTTGCTCATTTTCAAAAGTATGCATATATACAACCTTTTAAACAGTTTCTTATTTTAGATTTGAGATTAATCGGTGATTTATTAATATATTTTAATTTTTTGGATTTCAGACCACAAAGAATATCGAGTTCAGATGCTTTGAGGATAGAAGGATTGCTGAAACTGAAATCTAAGATTCTAGTGGTGTTTGTTGTTATTATTTATATGATGATTTGAGGTGGGATTTAGTTTAATTGTTCGAAGGAGATTGCCTGTTGGGTGATTTTTTATTTTTATTTTTTAGGTGGAGAAGTGTTCTTGTTGGTAAAAAAAAAGTGTAGGGTTATTATATTCTTTGTATGCTGAAAGCAACAAAGGCATGAAAGGAAATGGATTATTGTTGTTTTGGATTTGTTAAAGGAATTAGAATGTTTATTTTATTTTATTTATTATTATTATTTTTTTTACTTCGTGGTTTTATCTGAATTAGGTTGATGGGTTGACATTTACATTAAACTATATGATTGTTTAAGAGTTGTAAATTTTTATTTTTATTTTTATAAACAAAGTATTTGTTTTTTATTATGTGTATTTTAGTGTTTACCAATTTGCTACAAACGTATTTATTTGAAAGCTCCATAATTTTTAATTTTTAATTTTTAATTTATTTTTATTTTTATTTTTATTTTTATTTTTATTTTTATTTTTTGGTTTTTATCATTCATAGTATTTAATTATCTATATATTTATTATAATAGACAACTTAATTCAACCATATTTATTTAAAGCCTCAATAACTTATACTTCTTTTTTAAAATCACGCATTGAAATATTTTTTAATCTAATTCCAATTTAACTCTTGAAAATTTCAACCTAATATATGCTTAGTTTAATATCTAAAATTTAATGTTAAATATGATGATAAATTCAAAATGTAAATCAAAATGTTACAACTTATTTGTTTCGGCTAAAAACTATTTTTTTCATTGAACTTTTAAGTTCTAGTTCATCGAAGGTGGTTTTGAAGACAAAGGGTAAATCATCGAGAGGATCAAAGTCATCACATGATAAATCAACATCGAAGCTCTTGAAGGAATGGAATGACAATGAAGAAAGCTAAAGTCATCACTCATTAGAGATTTATACCCTTGGTCATCATCATTGGCATGAACTCGGAGCCCAAACCATCTATCTCTCATCTCCTTAGCCCTTTTTGAATCATAATAATCCTTCTTTATTCGTCGAATTTCACTCTAAATCATGTTAAATCTATATCTAGACATAAGTTGGGGGATTTTATTTGTTTGTGTATTTGCTAGGTGTGGCTAATTGAATTGTTTGATATGTAGTTCTAGTTCTCTATTTCTATTATGAATTAGTATGATTGGTATGAGTTAATTGGCTACATTTAGGTCCCGTTTGATATATATATTTCTTCAGGTCCAAACAAATCTTTTTGGCTAAATGAACCAGAAATATTGTTTGATTTGCATAAAAACAACAACTATCAAACGAGATCTTAGTCTTCATTCAAATCTGCTTACATGTATTGCAATAACATATATGGTAGACTGCCTTGTGTTAATCTAAAACATGTTGGTTTTTTTGTTGAAATTTTTAATATTTTTATGTTATTTTTCTATATTGTATTTGCGAAATTATAAGCTTCTTTTGTTATTTGGCAATATTAGATTGCTGAAGCTGTTGTAGAATGTTGGAAGATTAGGAAAATTAATTCTAGTTCATTGCATTTATGCTTATGACATATAGAAGGAAAAATGCTTCTTTAATTTAATTGTAACAAATAACAAATAGTTACAACTTATATGTGTTATGAGTCTTATGAATGCATCAACAATATTGTGTCCACTTAATTAATTATGATCAAGTCAACCATAACAAGATGCTAGTTTGGGATATAATAAGGAAAGGTGAAGAAATTTCAACTTGGTAGGAGTCTAATTTGATGTTGAAAAATAACAGTATTATCAGTCTAATTTGATGTTGAAAAATAACAGTATCCATAATACGTAAAAACGAACTTAACAAAAAGTAAAAACCGAACAAACATTGACCAAGACATGGCTACTGAACAAACATAAAAAATTCAAATAATGCAGAAAAATAACTTTTGCGGTTTTTACCTCACAAAATGGATCGAATAACTAAAAGTAATTAAATTAAAAATCAAATAAGTCGTTCCCTGACAACGTCGCCTAAACCTGATTTGCATAAAAGTACCTATCACCTTTTAAATTTTATAAAACTAACTAAGTTGTTTTATTTGAAACAACCAACCATAAAATAAAATTGAAAAACAACAAGAAGCTAGAGGAAAACCAAAAATTAAATAAAGTCAAAGGATTGATCAACCAATCGAGCTATTTAAAATTACGTTTACTATATCTATTACTAAAACAAAGAAAAGAGAGCTCTCGTATAGCATAAAAATGTTGTTTTTTCTCATCTTGCCATCACCAAAAACCTTATCATTTCGAAACTTTCATAAAAACTTGATCACCATTGCCACAATCACATCCAAATCACTCTTTTTATTTGCATTGCACTTGAAACCATCCACCTTGTCAAATATAGTCACAATCGAGATAAACCGACCAATGCTAACATCCATCCATTTAAAGATAGCATCCCATGTTCTAGCTGCTACCTCATATCTGATAAACAAGTGATCCAATTGTTCCTATTCCAGATTACAATAAGGACATAATAAAGAAGGCACATCAATAACACGGTGATCCAAGTTACTACGATTAGGTAATCTATCTAAAAAAGATGGCCACACAAAAATATCAACCTTACCAGGGATGTACCGATTCTACCGAGTCCGTGCCCGCAACTGTAAAAGCACCATCATTTTGCACCATCATAACCTAAATTCCAAATCCATCCATCATTATAAATAGAAAGAGTAATATCAGGACTAATATTCCTCAATAAGGATAATTGAGTGCTCTCTTCTCCACCCCTAACATTTCTCTTTTAATGCCAATGTCAACCATGAATAGTTTTTCTATCAACGATAACATAATCTTGATCAGATTCAAGTTGAAATAAATGATGAAAAACATCAGCAAACAATTGATTTCTAAACCAAATATCTTTCCAAAACTGAATAGTCAAACCATTTCCAAATTTTCTACTTAGCACCAAAGTGTTTGACTAATCAATTCCCCATGCCTATTTCATTAAACAATGCAATATAAATACATAATACAGTGAGCTTAAGATCTACTACTAATGGACTAGCTATTGGGCTAGATACAATACAAAGAATGATACACAATATACATTAGTACCCCCGCCCCACCTGATAGTTCGAGCGGTAGGATCACTCTGGATGCTTAAATTGTCTCAAAAATTTGTAAACAAAGATGTAGGAAGCCCTTTGGTGAATATGTCAGCATACTGAAGAGCCGAAGGGATATCGTACTTGGCTAGTTGTGACTTTGTTGCAAACAAAGTGGATGTCTGTAACATCCCGACTCCCATGTATAATATTTATATATTTATTTATGAGTTAATTGAGCAACTTGATGAGTGGGTGCCCCAACTCGTCGAGTAGAGTCGAATTGGCCACGTGGGTTTTACAACCAACTCGGCAAGTTGGCGCTGTGAGAAGAAACCCTAGATTTCCAGGTTTGTGTCTTATTTAAAGGGCCTTAAGCCCTCATTTCCGCCTCACCAGCCACTTTACTTCCCTGAGTGAAACCCTAATCGACCATAGTGAGCTAAAAGAGAAAAGAGAGCTAATATTTGAGTGTTTTGTGATCCATTGGAAGAGAAGAAGAGAGAATCAAGCAAGGAACGGGGAAGGACTGTGGGAATCTAGTGTTCATACAACTTGAGCTTCTATTGGAAGGTAAAAGTCATCACCTTACTCATTATACTGTTTAGATCTTATTGATAGGAAGCTTTTAGGGTTTTTCCATATTTCATTGAGACTTTGAGTGATTTGAGCTTGTTAAGTGTGTGAGTGTAACACCCCATTCCTGGTACACATCAGTTCAATTAATTTTAATTTTTGTAAAAGCCACTCGATGAGTTGGTAGCCCTAACTCGTAGAGTAGATGCCAAAAAGGACGCGGAGATTTAAATGGTCTACTCGACGAGTCCAAGCCTGGACTCCACGAGTAGGTCTGCTTGGAGGAAACCCTATTTTCAGGGTTTTTGCACCCTATTTAAGCATCATATATGGCCTCCATTCCAACCTCCATCACCTCCAAAACCCTAACTTCGAAACCCTAATCCTCCATAAGTGATCTTGAGCTATTACTTTCCATTTGAGTGTTAGTTTGTGTCTTTTGAAGCTTGTGGAAGAAGTAGAAGATAGGAGACTCAAGAGGGAATGAGTAGATACAGGAACTACACTCCATTTGCTACATTTTCTGGTAATCAAGTTTCCAACTTGATCATTCTCCTCTTAGATCTATTTGTTTCCATTTTATGAAAGTTTTGGTTCAAGAACCTTGGTTCTTGGAGTTGGGACGTCTCAAGTGGTTTATATCTCAGATCTAGGATCTAGAAAGGGTTCCATGGCATAAAGGTGAAAACTTTATGACCATGGAATCCCCATGCAAGCATATGAGCAAGTTTATGGTCTTTTTAGCCCTAAAGACTATGCATGGGAAGAAAGCTCGGAACTTGATATGTCTAACAAATGTTAGAACCATAGATCTAGGTTTGTATGTGTGGGTTTAAGATTCTATGACCTTTTGGACAAGATCCATGTCTTATAGGAATTAGGGTTTTGTCTAAACCCTTTTAGAAGAGTTATGGACAGGTAAAGTTGGAAACTCTACCCTTAGAAAGGCCTTTTTAGTGGGAAAACTAACTAAGAACCTTGGATCTAGAAGATAGGGGCTTAATCTATTAAGATGGCCAAACAGACAGAAGGACTCACCAAGTCCATAGGGGGACTCGATGAGTCGTATCGTTTTGTCCCGATTTCAATTATTAGAACTCGACGAGTCTGTAGAGGGACTCGACGAGTGGATGAGCCAAGTCGCGACTGAATAGCTCGATAGAACTCGGCGAGTCGAAAGGTGGACTTGGCGAGTTGGTCAACCTAGGATGTAACATCCCAAAAATACGAGCCAAAAATTTCATTTTTGAAAACATATAATTAACAAAACATTAGTAGTAAAACATACACCGATCATATCATTCATAAAAGTGTGCGTGTCTGGAATTCAGTTTATAAAAACATAACAACGTCAGAGGACAATCCCCAGGAAATCTCATAGTGCGGAATACAAGGAGTGTGTGTATGATGGGCCGCTACCACGCCAGTTTCACCTTCGAAGAAGAGGTACCTGAAACCAAAACTGAAAACTGTAAGCACGAAGCTTAGTGAATTCCCCCACTGTACCGCATACCATAAAATCACATAACATACATATACTGCCGGGCATATCTGGGTGCCCGACCTACCCCTTCGGTCCTTGCGACCGGATACTGCCGGGTATATCTGGGTGCCCGACCTACCCTTCGGTCCTAGCGACTGAATACTGCCGGGCATATCTGGGTGCCCGAACGACCCTTCGGTCCTTGCGATCGAATAGTGCCGGGCATATCTGGGTGCCCGACCTACCCTTCGGTCCTTGCGACCGAATACTGCCGGGCATATCTGGGTGCCCAGCCTACCCTTCGGTCCTTGCGACCGAATACTGGGGACTATTTCACCCCTACTACTACCACATAACACATATCACATAGCATCATATCATACTAGCACATAAACATAACACAGTTAGTAGCAACCCTAGATGAATATCACGGAGACCATCATCTATCATGCAACTCCTACTGGTGGGCTGACATTGTGGCCGTAGACCCACCGCTACTGGAAGGCAACTCACCTCGTAGCTGTTACTCTGTGTGGGAACTGTCTGTCTGTCTGTCTGCTGCTGCTCCGGAAATCCTCCAGTTGCAATTCCCACCAAACACTTAGTCAAATACTGCTAACCGAACTCAGGGTAAACTGACCATTTACCCTTAACCAAACCATAAGTCAAAATCAACTACCAGTAGACCCGACTCGCTGAGTTGGCTTGTCAACACACCGAGTCCCTATCCCTTTTTCTGACCACTAACCCATCTCTACTCGTCAAGTTTGGCATTGACTCGACGAGTTTTCCTTCTAAGCTGATGAACAAATATTCTTCATTCTACTCGCTGAGTTGTATGAACAACTCATCGAGTTCATCTTCATCTAAAGAACACTCTACGCTGAGACTCGTCGAGTTGTATGAACAACTCGCCGAGTCCGTTCTTGAGGCAAGGAGATTGCCTTGAACTCGCCGAGTCATGGCATTGACTCGTCGAGTTACTACATGAGTGAGTCAGGCTTCCAACTCTTTCCCCTTCGAAGAAGTGGTACCTGAAACCAAAACTGAAAACTGTAAGCACGAAGCTTATTGAGTTCCCCCACTGTACCGCATACCATAAAATCACATAACATACATATACTGCCAGTCATATCTGGGTGCCCGACCTACCCCTTCGGTCCTTGTGACCGGATACCGCCGAACATATCTGGGTGCCCGACCTACCCTTTGGTCCTTTCGACCGAATACTGCCATGCATATCTGGGTGCCCGACCTACCCTTCGGTCCTTGCGACCGAATACTGCTGGGCATATCTGGGTGCCCGACCTACCCTTCGGTCCTTGCGACCGAATACTGCCGGGCATATCTGGGTGCCCGGCCTACCCTTCGGTCCTTGCGACCGAATACTGGGGACTATTTCACCCCTACTACTACCACATAACACATATCACATAGCATCATATCATACTAGCACATAAACATAACACATGTAGTAGCAACCCTAGATGAATATCACGGAGACCATCATCTATCATGCAACTCCTATTGGTGGGATGGCATTGTGGCAGTAGACCCACCACTACTGGAAAGCAACTCACCTCGTAGCTGCTGCTCTGTGTGGGAACTGTCTGTCTGCTGCTGTTGCTCCGGAAATCCTCCGGCTGCAATTCCCACCAAACACTCAGTCAAATACTGATAACCGACCTCAGGGTAAACTGACCATTTACCCTTAACCAAGCCATAAGTCAAAGTCAACTACCAGTAGACCCGACTCGCTGAGTTGGCTTGTCAACTCGTCGAGTCCCTATCCCTTTGTCTGACCACGAACCCATCTCTACTCGTTGAGTTTGGCATTGACTCGACGAGTTTTCCTTCTAAGCTGATGACCAAACGTTCTTCATTCTACTTGCCGAGTTGTATGAACAACTCATCGAGTTCATCTTCATCTAAAGAACACTCTATGCTGAGACTCGCCGAGTTGTATGAACAACTCGCCGAGTCCATTCTTGAGGCAAGGAGATTGCCTTGAACTCGCCGAGTCATGGCATTGACTCGTCGAGTTACTACATGAGTGAGTCTGGCTTCCAACCCACTGAGTCACACCCTATGACTCACTACTCAAACCCGCAAACACGCAAAGGGGGAAAACTCGGGGACTCGCGACTCGACTCGCCGAGTCTGCCGCATGCAATTACTATACACGCGATTCTGCTTGAATCTAACCCATTCCATTCATAGATCTGGGTTCCTAGGGCCTGGTTTACACGTAAAGTTTCCAACTTTACGTGTAAATAAACACCCATGAGGGTTTTAGGGCTCAAAATGCACCAAAAGAGTAGATCTAGGGCTTTCATGCACTATGGCTCCATAAAGGCAATAGATCCAAGCTCCTGGAGCTCATTCATGCCTAGATCTAGAGGCTAAACAACTTATTACGAACCCTAAGACACAACAAGCTTGGGAAAAAGGTCCAAGAAGGGCTTTCATGGAGCTACAAGGGATAATGAGCATGAAAATAGAGGGAAATTGGGTTATACCTCAAGGAAATCACTGAAATAACACCAAGATGGCCTCCTTCTTTTCTTCTTGATCTACTCTCCTTTTCTCTCAAAATCTTCAAGAAAACACACCAAAGCACTTCAATCTCACAAGGAACAAGGGTTAGACATTATGGAGAGCTCTGAGGGCGAAGGGGGCGAGCTTAGGGGCAGATAAGAGGGTTTAAATAAGGTGAAAACCCTTGAAATTTAGGGTTTCATCAGACAGCGGGGACTCTCCGAGTCCAGAATATGGACTCGTCGAGTCGCCAACTTAAACGTCTTCCGAACCCCATCCCTACTCGGTGAGTCGGACCTACAACTTGCCGAGTCCAAGGCTAAAAATGAAAAATACTAAGATAAATTTTACGTACCAGAAACAAGGTGCTACAAATCTCCCCCACTTATTTTAGACTTCGTCCTCGAAGTCTGCCACTCGATCCTGAAACAACCCGGGGTAATGCTCCATCATTTCTTCTACCGACTCCCAAGTCCATTCCGAACCCTTACGGTGCTGCCATTGCACTTTCACTAGTTCCACCCTCTTGTTCCTTAGATCCTTCGACTTCCGATCGAGGACTGCGACTGGGCGCTCAATGTAATTCAGGCTGTCATCAACCTGTATATCCTCTAACGGCACCACCGCTGAATCATCCACGAGGCACTTCCGCAGCTGGGAGACATGGAAGGTGCTGCGGATCTGATTGAGCTTGGCTGGCAGATCTAACCTATATGCTACCCTACCCACCCGAGCTACAACCCTGAACGGACCAATGTATCTCGGGCCCAACTTGCCCCGCTTCCTGAATCGAATGACGCCTTTCCAAGGCGACACCTTCAGGAGAACCATATCCCCGACCTGGAACTCCAGGTCTGATCGACGCTTGTCGGCGTAACTTTTCTGCCGACACTGTGCAGTATGAAGCCTGCTTCGAACCTGCTGGATCCTCTTGGTCGTCTTGAGCACCACCTCGGTGCTCCCCATGACCCTTTGAACAACTTCACCCCAACATATCGAGGTCCTACACCTCCTTCCGTACAACATCTCGAATGGGGGACGGTCAATACTCGCGTGGTAGCTGTTGTTGTACGAGAACTCAGCCAAGGGAAGATAGGTATCCTAACTACCAACGGAGTCTAACACGCATGCCCGCAACATATCCTCCAAAGTCTGGATGGTCCGCTCGCTCTGACCATCCGTCTGCGGGTGAAAGGTGGTGCTAAAATGCAGACGAGTGCCCAACTCATCATGAAACCTCTTCCAAAACCTGGAAGTGAACCGCACATCTCGATCTGATATCACTGACACTGGCACCCCGTGCTGTGCCACTATCTCCCTAATATAGATATCGGCCAACTTTTTAGCCGAGATACTGTCCTGAATCGGAATAAAATGGGCGCTCTTGGTCAATCGATCCACGATGACCCAAATCGAATCTACTCCTCGCGCCGTCCTGGGGAGCTTCGTGATAAAATCCATCGTAATATCCCCCCATTTCCACAACGGGATATCCAACGACTGCATCTTGCCATGCGGTCTCTAATGCTCGGCCTTGACCTTCCTGCAGGTCAAACACCGCTCGACATACCACGCCACATCCCGCTTCATGCAGGGCCACAATAGTCTAGGCGAAGATCCCGATACATCTTCGTCGCCCCTGGATGAATAGAGAATCGGGATTTGTGTGCCTCCTCCATCAAAATCTGGCGCACGCCTCCGTGATACGTCACCCACACCCTACGGTGTAGTGTCAATAATCCTCGGCTATCATAATCGAAGGAGGTGACTTGACCCACTATACACTCACTCTTCCGATGTTCCTCCTTCATAGCCTCCTGCTGAGCTTCCCGAATCTGTTCTAATAGGGGAGTCACTACAGTCATCCTCATGCAAATATCCCTGATCGGCGCCGCCTTGCGGCTAAGCACATCGGCCACCACATTGGCCTTCCCCGGGTGATAAAAGATCTCGCAATCATAATCCTTCAACACGTCCAACCACCGGCGCTGCCTCATGTTCAGATTCGGCTGATCCATGAGGTACCTCAAACTCTTGTCGTCCGTGAAAATGGTACATCGAACCCCGTAGAGGTAATGCCGCCATATCTTGAGGGCGAAGACCAGCACCCCCAATTCTAAATCATGCGTCGGGTAGTTCGCCTCGTGAGGCTTCAGCTGCCTCGAGGCATAAGCAATGACATGCCCCCTCTGCATCAATACTACGCCTAAGCCCAAGATAGATGCATCACAGTACACCACAAAATCCTCTACGCCCTCGGGTAGGGCTAAGATCGGCGCCTCACACAATCTCTGCCTCAGAATCTTGAACATCGCCTGCTGCTCAGGCCCCCATCGAAAGACCATGGTTTTCCTAGTCAACCGTGTCAGGGGTATGACTATCTTGGAGAAATCCTGAATGAATCTCCGATAATATCCTGCTAATCCTAGGAAACTCCGAATCTTGGATGGAGACTTCGGAATCTCCCATCTCATCACGGCCTCCACCTTGGCCGGGTCTACTGAAATCCCGTTCTGGTTGACGAGGTGCCCAAGAAACTGCACCTCGTGCAACCAAAACTCACATTTGGAGAACTTGGCGTACAAGCTCTCCCTCCTCAAGGTTTCCAAAACCTCTCTCAGATGCTTCTCGTGCTCCTCCTACATCTTGAAATAAACCAAGATGTCATCAATGAAAACTGTCACTGACCGATACAACATCGGTCTACACACGTGGTTCATGAGGTCCATGAATGCGGCAGGAGCATTGGTGAACCCAAACGGCATCGCCACGAACTCATAATGGCCATAGCGCGTCCGGAATGCGGTCTTCTGTACATCCTCCTCTCTGACCCTCATCTGATGATAACCTGAACGCAAATCGATCTTGGAGAACCAAGATGCTCCCTGTAACTGGTCAAAGAGGTCATTAATCCTCGGGAGTGGGTAA
The DNA here is from genome assembly GCF_052625555.1 of Lactuca saligna. NCBI lineage: Eukaryota > Viridiplantae > Streptophyta > Magnoliopsida > Asterales > Asteraceae > Lactuca > Lactuca saligna. Next base: position 53,210,889 of record NC_136425.1, read on the forward strand.
CGGTTTTTCACCGTTACCTTATTCAGTTCCTGGTAATCTATACACATCCGATGCGACTCGTCCTTCTTTTTCACAAATAGGATCGGGGCTCCCCAGGGTGAACTGCTCGGTCGAATAAATCCCTTGTCTAGTAGCTCCTGCAGCTACGTATACAACTCCTGCATCTCGGGAGGAGCCAACCGATAGGGTGCCCTGGCTATCGGAGTAGCACCAGGAACTAGGTCGATCCTGAACTCTACGTGATGCTCCGGAGGTATTCCAGGAAGCTCCTCCGGAAATGCATCAGCGTAGTCTCGCACCACTGGAACCTCGCTCACCATCGCTTTACCCGTCTCCCGAGTATCCAAAACATACGCGACATATCCCGCGTAACCCTGTTGAAGGTAGCGCCTAGCCCTCGCTGCCGAACATACTGCAGGTCCATGCTGCAGCCTCTCGCCGTGGATCACCAACTCTCCCCCACTCGAGGTCCTGATCCGCACTAGCTGTTGTGCACAATCTATCACCGCCCCATTAGGGCTCAACCAATCCATGCCTATAATCACCTTGTTCCCCTGCAACGGGATGGGAACCAAATCCACCAAATAGCGCTCCTCGAATAACCTCAGAACACAATCCCTGAACACTGCTGTTGCTCGTACCGATCGATCATCGACAATCTCTACCTCTAAAGGCAATCCAACATGCCCGATGACTCAGTAAATTTCTTGCTAAGCGCAAGGGAAACAAATGACCGGGTGGCACCCGAGTCAAACAACACCTGAACTGGGATACCATTCACATGGAACGATCCTAACGCATGAACACAGGGCACATATCAATAACACAACATCATAAAAATAAAGATAGAGGGAAAGAATCATACCCGTCACCACATCCGGTGCGGCGCGTGTCTCCTCTGCAGTCAGCTGAAATGCCCGACTCCTCACCACTGGAGCCTCTGCCTTGCCCTGCCGGCCATCTGTAATCCGCAGGGTAGCTGGAGTTGGTGCCTTAACCAGCGCTGATGCTGTCAACTGGGGGCAATTGGCCTTCTTGTGGCCCTTCTGGTTACAATGGAAACACAGAAACTCAACCGCCTGCATCACAGGTGCAGGGGCGGTACAATCCCGGCTGAAGTGCCCTGACTTGCCGCACTTGTAGCAGCCTGACGATCCTATCTTGCACGCTTCCTCATGCGTCCTACCGCATTTCTTACAGCGGTCCTGTCCCTGTTGGCCTTTCGTCCCCGCACCCAATCCCTTGGACTTCTTTCCCGAAGCCCCCATAACATGCCCCTCTTCCGCCTTTCTCTTCCGGATGTGCTCCAGATCTATCTCCCTCTCCCTTTCCCTGGCAATCATAGAGTCCAGGGTAGGGAAAGCTGAAAAACTGACATGCTCCCGAATATCAGCTCGTAGCATGTCATGATAGCTGGTCCTCCTCATATCCTCGTCACCCGCGTACTGGGGCACCAGCAATGCCCTCTCCCAGAACTTGGCAGTGATCTCCGCCACAGTCTCTGTCGTCTGTCTCATATCTAGGAACTCCCTGGCCAGCTGCTGAAGCTCGACAGCTGGCGCAAACTCTGCCTTGAACCTGGTCGCGAAGTCCGACCAAGTCATAGCCTCAACAACCGAGGCTCCCAACGAGTCACTTACGGACTCCCACCAATCCCTAGCTCGATCTCGTAGACACCCCGCCACGAACCTCACCTTCGACCCCTCAGGGCAGGAGCTAATCATCTGCGTAGACTTGATGTCTGCAATCCATCGTCTGGCGGCTATGGGGTCCTTCGCCCCGTGAAAATCCGGCGCACCACTGCCCCGGAAGTCCTTGAAGGACAGTGTACGGGATCCCGACTGGCCAGATGCCATGTCGCTCCTAAATGCCCGGAGGCGATCCTCCATCAACTCCAATATCCCTTCCTTGATCGACCCGAAGATAATAGGGGTCGAATCAAGGATGCCTCTGGTGATCTCTGACGCGATGAACTCCCATAGCCCCTCATCTACTGGCTCTGAACCTGATCCTGAACCCGATCCCTCTCCTGTACTGCCAACCGCTAGCCTCGAGCGTAGTACCACCATTTTGAAATGCAAAAGAAATAACAACTGTTAGCGATACTGACACCTCTGGAGGGATCACACCTACTACAAGTTCCCAGGTCTTATCTTGGCCTTCCTCGGTTCAGGTACGAATCCTCTGCTTTCATTAGTGCGGGCCCATACTACCTTCCACATCTATCCGTACCTTCTCCAAGGACTGCCTTGACTCCACCAGGTCCTTGTCACTACCGCTGATCACTGCTATTCTTATCCTAGGCTTTCCCTAGGAAACCTCTGACTCCACCCAACCCAATCCTCAGCTGCTGAAGGTCTCTTGGTGATGCCAATTAGCTATTACCTGAATACAATCACATGCGACGAGGCTCGGATAATCCTTCGAGTAAGGGACTCATCCCTACCACGGTTAGGACTCAAACAAGAGCTACGCAATAGGGTCAAATCCAACACTTTGAGATTATTCAACCCTGATCACATGTGACCTTAACGTATTCACCTAACAGCTAACTCCCATCACTCAAAACCCACATAGCACAAAACAAACAACACTTGGACAAAAAGGAAACAATCTTAAGCAAATCTATCCTTGTAGAGAAAAAAACTGAACTAGCATACAATGATAACTTGTACTATCAGGCATAACCTAAATAGGCTATCCTACTGCTGTCTACTCAATTCTAGCATGCAACTTTTCATACACTGAAGCACATAAAGTAGACACATAAGGCATCACTCCTAGATCCTTAGTCCTATTCTATCATGCTGTTCTACTGAAACTGATGAGCATAATATAAGTTTGTATGGGTACTTTGGGGAATACTTACTTGAGCTTGGCCAGTCGCGCACATCACACACTTTGTTCTTTCTTAAAACCCTTTATTTAGCCTTTTAGAAAACATTTTATTTTTCCAAAATCTTTTAATCCCTCGATTTGAGTTCAAACACCCCCAAAGGTGTGTCCAAATCCCTCAAACCAGGGCTCTGATACCAACTTGTAACATCCCAAAAATACGAGCCAAAAATTTCATTTTTGAAAACATATAATTAGCAAAACATTAGTAGTAAAACATACACCGATCATATCATTCATAAAAGTGTGCGTGTCTGGAATTCAGTTTATAAAAACATAACAATGTAAGAGGACGATCCCCAGGAAATCTCATAGTGCGGAATACAAGGAGTGTGTGTATGATGGGCCGCTACCACGCCAGTTTCACCTTCGAAGAAGAGGTACCTGAAACCAAAACTGAAAACTGTAAGCACGAAGCTTAGTGAATTCCCCCACTGTACCGCATACCATAAAATCACATAACCTACATATACTGTCGGACATATGTGGGTGCCCGACCTACCCCTTCGGTCCTTGCGACCGGATACTGCCGGGCATATCTGGGTGCCCGACCTACCCTTCGGTCCTAGCGACCGAATACTGCCGGGCATATCTAGGTGCCCGAACGATCCTTCGGTCCTTGCGACCGAATAGTGCCGGGCATATCTGGGTGCCCGACCTACCCTTCGGTCCTTGCGACCGAATACTGCCGGGTATATCTGGGTGCCCGGCCTACCCTTCGGTCCTTGTGACCGAATACTGGGGACTATTTCACCCCTACTACTACCACATAATACATATCACATAGCATCATATCATACTAGCACATAAACATAACACAGGTAGTAGCAACCCTAGATGAATATCACGGAGAACATCATCTATCATGCAACTCCTACTGGTGGGCCGACATTGTGGCCGTAGACCCACCGCTACTGGAAGGCAACTCACCTCGTAGCTGCTACGCTGTGTGGGAACTGTTTGTCTGCTGCTGCTGCTCCGGAAATCCTCCAGCTGCAATTCCCACCAAACACTTAGTCAAATACTGCTAACCGAACTCAGGGTAAACTGACCATTTACCCTTAACCAAACCATAAGTCAAAGTCAACTACCAGTAGACCCGACTCGCCGAGTTGGCTTGTCAACACACCGAGTCCCTATCCCTTTGTCTGACCATTAACCCATCTCTACTCGTCAAGTTTGGCATTGACTCGACGAGTTTTCCTTCTAAGATGATGAACAAACATTCTTCATTCTACTCGCTGAGTTGTATGAACAACTCATCGAGTTCATCTTCATCTAAAGAACACTCTATGCTGAGACTCGTTGAGTTGTATGAACAACTCGCCGAGTCCGTTCTTGAGGCAAGGAGATTGCCTTGAACTCACCGAGTCATGGCATTGACTCGTCGAGTTACTACATGAGTGAGTCAGGCTTCCAACCCACTAAGTCACACCCTATGACTCACTACTCAAACCCGCAAACACGCAAAGGGGGAAAACTCGGGGACTCGCGACTCGACTTGCCGAGTCAGATGAATGACTCACTGAGTTTATCACATGCAATTACTATACACGCGATTCTGCTTGAATCTAACCCATGCCATTCATAGATCTGGGTTCCTAGGGCCTGGTTTACACGTAAAGTTTCCAACTTTATGTGTAAATAAACACCCATGAGGGTTTTAGGGCTCAAAATGCACCAAAAGAGTAGATTTAGGGCTTTTATGCACTATGGCTCCATAAACGCAATAGATCCAAGCTCCTGGAGCTCAATCATGTCTAGATCTAGAGGCTAAACAACTTATTACGAACCCTAAGACACAACAAGCTTGGGAAAAAGGTCCAAGAAGGGCTTTCATGGAGCTACAAGGGATAATGAGCATGAAAACAGAGGGAAACTGGGTTATACCTCAACGAAATCACTGAAATAACACCAAGATGTATGGCTTCCTTCTTCTCTTCTTGATCTACTCTCCTTTTCTCTCAAAATCTTCAAGAAAACACACCAAAGCACTTCAATCTCACAAGGAACAAGGGTTGGGCGTTATGGGGAGCTCTGAGGGTGAAGGGGGAGAGCTTAGGGGTGGATAAGAGGGTTTAAATAGGGTGCAAACCCTTGAAATTTAGGGTTTCATCAGACAGCGGGGACTCACCGAGTCGCCAACTAAAACGTGTTCCCGACCCCGTCCTTACTCGGCGAGTCGGACCTACAACTCGCCGAGTCCAAGGCTAAAAATGAAAAATACTAAAATAAATTTTACGTACCAGGAACCAGGTGCTACATAGGATGTTGACCTTGACTCGAGTGTTGACTTTAACTAGGGGTAAAATGGTCATTTTACCCTCTGAAGAGTTATTAGTTTTTTATTAAGTGTTATTATGAAATTTATTATCGGAGTAGTGTTGCATTCAACCGACTCGATGAGTTGTTCTTCAGACTCGGCAAGTCGGGGTGCGAGTCCAAAAGTTCTTCCCTTTTTATGTGTTATGTCGAGTGGAATCAGTGAGTTATGGGAGGAATCAGTGAGTCGGAGGTCGGACTCATTCATGAAGGGACTCGGCGAGTCAATGCCCTAACTCGGCGTGTCCAAGGCAATCTTCATACCTCAAGAACGGAGTCGACGAGTTGTTCATACAACTCGGTGAGTCACAGCCAGAGTGTTCATGTGTGGAAGGAGGACTCGACAAGTTGTTCATACAACTTGGCTAGTCGGATGCAGATTGACTGAGTGTTAGTATCGAAGAGGAACTCATCGAGTCTATGCCAAACTCGATGCGTAGTAGCAAGTAGAAGCAAGAAAGTGAGAGTAAGGACTTGATGAGTTGGTGACCCAACTCGACGAGTTAGGTCACCTATATGTTGACTTTGACCAGGGGTAAAATAGTCATTTTACCCTCAGTATGGTTATCAGTGGTTGATTGAGTGTACTTATGGAAATTGTAGCCGGGGAGATACCGGAGCAACAACATACAGTTTCCCGAGCAATTCATTCAGCAGCCAGATTACGAGGTGAGTTTCCTTCCAGTAGGAACGGGTCTACGGCCACAATGCCGGCCTGATCAGCTAGCAGTAGTTTCTGAACTTCGTTCTGATGCAACATATAGTGTGTTTGATGCCTTTGTGGCTCAGAAAGGATTTATGTGTTATGTGTTCCAGGCTACGGCCTGATGCAGTATGCAGTATATGTGTTTATGCTAGATGATATGTGTTAAGCTAGTTGATATGTGTTTATGATAGGATCAGTTACTTCCGGAATTTAGTTTGATGCAGTCAGTTCCAGACTTCAGTCCGATGTAGGTAGTTCTGGACACCGGTCCGATGCAGGGGACAAGGTCCCAGTCAGTTCCGGACTTCGGTCCGATGCAGTTTTCGGACTTCGGTCCGATGTAGTGGGCAAGGCCCAGTATGTGATTTATATGTATTGTATGGTATGTGGTAGTTTGGGGGAGTTCACTTAGCTTCGTGCTTACAGTTTCAGTTTTGGTTTCAGGTACTTCCGCAAGTAAAGTGAAGAAGAGCTCGGGATGATGGCATCGCACACACCACATCTTCAGTCTTTATCCTAGGAGTTTGTTTTGATTCATAGTCTGATTTGATACAGTTGTTTCATTAAATTTTATTATGATTTGAGATATTTGACGTATGGTTTTATGATATGACGTTTAGTATATGATTTTTATTATTATTAAAACAAAAATTTTGGGTCGTATTTTTGGATGTTACAATTTGGTATCAGAGCCTTGGTTTGAGGGATTCGGATACACTCTTTGTTGCGTCTGAACTCAAACTAAGGAAATGGTAAAAGGTTTTAAAAGAAAAACATTTTTGAAAGGAACTTAGAAAGAAAAGAGTTTTGATAAAGAGAAAAGGGTGTGGTGCATGCAATCAGCCGAGCTCAAGTAAGTACTCCCAAATTACCCATAAAAGTTTATGATTATCGTTTTCACTTTCAGTTTTAGTTCCAGTTTCAGTTTCAGTTTCAGTAGAACAACATGCTAGTATAGGACTAAGGATCTAGGAGGATGCCTTATGTGCTTGCTTTATTTGTTTCAGCCTTATGAGAATTGCATGCTAGAAATTGAGTAGACAACAGTAGGATAACATGTTTAGGTTATGCCTGATAGCATGAGCTTAGCATTGTATGCTAGTACAGTTTCTCATTATGAGGATAGAATTGCTTGAGTAGTTTTCCGTGTCCGAATGCTGTTTGCTTTGTGCTTTGTGGGACTCTGAGTGATGGGAGTTAGGCATTAGGTGAATATGCCACCTCACATGTGAACAGGGTTGAATAATCTCAGAGTGTTGGATTTGTCCCTGCTGCATAGCTCTTGTTTGAGTCTAACCGTTGTGGGGATGAGTCTTTTACTCGAAGGATTATCTGAGCCTCACTACATGTGATGGTATTTAGGTAATGGTTAATTAGCATTACAAGGAGGCCTTCAGCAGCTGAGGACTGTTTGGGTTGAGTCAAAGATTTCCCTAAGGCGAGCCTAGGATGAGAGCAGTAGAGATCAGTAGTAGTAGTAGTGGCTAGGTGGAGTCGAGGCAGTTCTTGAGGAAAGTACGGATAGATGTGGAATGTAGTAGGGGCCCATACTACTGGAAGCAGAGGATCCGTACTTGAATCGAGGAAGGCTGAGATGAGACCGAAAAGCCGGTAGTAGTAATGATCCCTCGAGTCATATCAGTGTTCTGACGTTTATTGTGATGTGTTTTTAGAATGACAAAACTGCAAATTTGGTCCTTGTGGTTTGCAAAAATCTTTGGATGGGATCCAAAAAGTTTCCAGCTTGCACAGAATGTCCAAAATTAAGGTTTTTCTGGGTTTTTGGTCCTAAACTTAAGAAATTCTTGTAGTTTTGGTCCATGCAACACTTGAATTGACTGTTTTGCCCTTTAAATTTCTTTTTTGTATTTTTTATATTCTATTTTATAAATATTAATGCAAAAAGGAATTAGGTTGGTTCACCGCATCTCTCTCTCTCTCTCTCTCCCTCTCTCTCTCCCCACCCCATCGGAGCCCTCCCCCATTCTCTTTCTTCTTCTTCTTCCTCCTCCTCCTCCTCATCTCCCTCTCTCTCTCTCTATCTCTCTCTCTCTCTCTCTTAAAATAAAACGCCATGGTTGGACTTGTATGCTTTTTTCTTGCTTGAAAATAAAAACAAATCCACATAAACCAAACACATACACAACATTCCAGATTACTAATCGTTTCTGTCTAAAAGCTCTTATTAAAAAACCCAGATATGTGGAAAAAAAAGAGAGCTTGTGTTTCATCTGGGTTTTGTTTTGAGGTTGTGAAAAATTCCAACTAAACACAATCACCAACAACACCAAATTCCCCCAATTGATGAGTCGATGATGAGATGATGAACTGGTAACACAGGCATCAATGATGAGATGATGAACTAGAATATGAGGAATGCACACTAATTCCCCCATCCCTTCTTCTTCTTCTTCTTCTTCTTCTTCTTCTTCACCTGCACACACCGTTGTTGAGTTCCAGCTATCAAAGTTTTCATTTGCTCCATTAGTGTCGTTATCATCATTGCTACTTCTTTGAATCAGAACCCTAACCTTTGGTTCAACACAAACCTGTGTAAGGGATTCCATATATGTTGTTCATCATCGGACAGCCACCATCAAAGAAATTAGGGCTCTTAAGAAGTAAGGGTTGATAAGCAACATAAATTGAAGCACATTTCCACAAATAATCGAAGATCTGACATCTGGGTTCAATACACATAGTGAAAAACTGAAACACACACACACTCGAGAAAGAAAAAAATGGTGTAAACTCGATTGAAGAAAAATTAACTTGTGTGTGTTTTCTTACTGATTTGCAGGTCGTGTTTATGATTGTGGTGGTCGACGGTGGTGTGTCCATGGAGAGAATATGGTGAGAAGATGATGGAACTGTAGGAAGAATCGATGGAGTAATTGGGTTTTTGGTCATGGGATGAAAGAGAGAGAGAGAGAGAGAGAGAGAGAGAGAGAGGTGGAGTGGGGTCTATCTTTTTTGTTTTTATTTTTATTTCATAAAGTATTATAATAAATACGAAGAGAAAATATAAAATTGAAATTAAAAGGGTAAATCAGTAATTTCAAATCTTTTTGGACCAAAAACCTAGAAAAACCTTGATTTCGGATCTTCAGTGCAAGCTGAAAACTTTTTGGACCCCATCCAAAGATTTTTACAAACCACAAGGACCAAATTTGTAGTTTTGTCTTTTTAGAATGGTGGTTTTACGCCCTAGACCAGTAGGCGGCAGTTAAGGTGCCAGAGAGGGATCGGGATCAGGCTCGGGAGCCGAGCAGTTGGATGAGCAGACTAGAGAGTTCTTCACTTTAGAGGTTACTCATATCATTCTTGAGCAGACTCTAGTGATCTTTGGTTCGATCAAGGAGGGTATATTAGACTTGATGGAGGAGAAGATAGGCACATTTCGTGCTGAGCTGGCGGTCATGGTGGGGTCGCACACACTTACTTTCAGGGAGTTCAGGGCATGTGGAGCTCCAGATTACCACGGGGTGCGGGACCCCATAGCGAGTACCAGATGGTTGGCGGACGTGGCTAACACTTTCCGCACGAGCAAGTGTCCCGAGGGGGACTAGGTCAGGTTGGCGTCCTGTCTTCTGAAGGACAGGGCACGAGATTGGTGGGAGGAGGTTGGTCATGCCATCGAGAGTGACGCAACTTTGGATGCCCTGACCTGGGTGGACTTTACCACCAGGTTCAGAGCTGAGTTCGCACCCGTTATTGAGGTGCAACAGTTAGCACGTGAGTTCGAGGATTTGACCCAGACTACAGAGACAGTGGCGGAGATTATCCCCAAGTTTAGGGAGAGGGCACTTCTCGTTCCTCAGTACGCAGTAGATGAGGAAATGAAAAAAGCCCGTTATCATGAGATGCTGCGGAGTGATATCCGCCAGTTTGTGAGCCGGTCCAGCTGTAAAATGTTGGATGACATGATTGCCAGAGCTCGAGAGAGAGAGAGAGATTGACCTTGAGATGGAGAGGAAGAGGAAGCCGAAGGCGGCTTCGAATACAGGGAGTTCGGGAAAAAAGCCCAAGGTTTCAGATCACAGATCCAGGAGTCAGCAGAGCCACAGTCGGTGTGGCAAGTGTGGGAGAATGCACGACGGGGTGTGCAAGGCAGGGAGTTCTGGTTGTTACAAGTTTGGCCAGACTGGGAATATAAGCAAGGATTGTACCGCCACTACCATCGCCACTGCGGCGTCAGATCTGATTTGCTTTCAGTGCAATCAGAGGGGATATAAAAAGTCCCAGTGTCCGAGTTTAGCAGCTACAGGGAAGGTGACAACACCTGCCCCTGCTACGTTGAGGATTACAGATGGTCGTCAGGGCCGAGCTGAGACGCCGGTGGCGAAGAGTAGGGTTTTTCAGCTGACAGCAGAGGAGTCGCGAGCGACTCCTGACGTGGTGACGGGTACGTATTTCTCCCTTATCTATGCATTTGTTATTGATTGTTTCTTATGGTTATATGTTTTGTATAGGGTCGTTCTTAGTGAATGACATTTCAGCTACAGTATTGTTTGATTCGGGGGCTACCCGATCATTCGTCTCTCTTGCGCTTAGCAAGAGGTTTAGCGGAGCTCCAGGGGAGCTAGATTGTCCACTTGAGGTTGAGGTAGCAGCTGATAGGACCGTTAGGGTTGCAAGGGTACACAGAGGATGTTCTCTACAGTTATTTGATGAGCAGTTTCCAGTGGACTTGGTCCCTATTCCCCTGCGAGGGAATAAGGTTAAAGTAGGCATGGATTGGCTGAGCCCCAATGGGGGTGGTGATAGATTGTGAGCTGTAGTTAGTGAGGGTTCACACTCCCAGTGGGGGAGAATTAGTGATTCAGGGCGAGAGGCCACAACGCGGACCGGTTCTGTGTTCAGCGGTGAGAGCGAGGTGCTATTTTCAGCAGGGTTGCATCGGTTATGTTGCCTATGTTTTAGATGCCTGGGAGAAGGGCAAGATGACAGTTGATGATGTTCCGGTAGTGCGAGACTACCCGGATGTATTTCCAGAGGATTTTCCTGGAATACCTCCAAAGAGGTAGGTCGAATTCGGGATTGACCTAATCTCTGGTGCGACTCCGATAGCCAAGGCACCGTATCGGTTGGCTCCCCCAGAGATGCAGGAGTTATCTATGCAGCTGCAAGAGCTGCTAGACAAGGGTTTTATCAGGCCGAGCAGTTCGCCCTGGGGTGCACGATTTTGTTTGTGAAGAAAAAATACGGGTCACACCATATGTGTATAGATTACTGGGAGCTGAATAAGGTAACGGTGAAGAACCGTTACCCACTTCCGATGATAGATGATTTGTTTGATCAGCTGCAGGGAGCGGCTTGGTTTTCCAAGATCGATTTACGCTCTGGGTATCATCATATGCGAGTTAGAGGCGAGGATATGCAGAAGACTGCTTTCAGGACCTGGTATGGACATTATGAGTTCGTGGTGATGCCATTTTGGCTCACCAACGCCCCAGCCACGTTCATAGATCTCGTGAACCGCGTGTGCAGGATGATGCTGGATCGGTCTATGATAGTATTCATAGATGATATCTTGGTGTATTCCAAGACTCAGGAGCAGCACGAGGAGCACCTGAGGGAGGTGCTGGAGATTTTGAGGAGGGAGAAACTTTTTGTAAAGTTTTCCAAGTGCGAGTTCTGGTTGTGCGAGGTGCAGTTTCTTAGACTCCTCGTCAACCAAAAGGGTATTTTGGTAGATCCGGTCAAGATAGAGGCCGTGATGCAGTGGGAGGTCCAAAAGTCTCCATCTGAGATTCGGAGCTTCCTAGGTTTGGTAGGGTACTACAGGAGATTCATCTAGGATTTCTCCAAGACAGCAGTACCGCTCACCCGACTGACCAAGAAGTCGGTGGCGTTTTGTTGGGGGCCTGAGCAGAAGGCGGCCTTTGAGACCATCAGATAGAGATTGTGCGAGGCACCGATTCTTACCCTTCCGGAGGGAATAGAAGATTTTGTAGTCTACGGTGATGCCTCGATCACAGGTATGGGAGCAGTGCTGATGCAGTGAGGCCGTGTGATAGCTTACGCCTCGAGATAGTTGAAGCCTCACGAGGTTAAATATCCTACGCATGATTTAGAGCTGGGGGCAGTGGTGTTTGCCCTCAAGATTTGGAGACATTACCTCTATGGGGTCCGATGTACCATTTACACGGATCACAAGAGCTTGAGGTACCTCATGGATCATCCGGATCTGAACATGAGGCAGAGGCAATGGTTAGATGTGTTGAAGGATTACGACTGTGAGATCCTTTATCACCTAGGGAAGGCCAACGTAGTGGTCGACGCCCTGAGCCGCAAGGCAGCAACGGCCCCGATCAGAGATATTTGTTTGACGATGACAATGATTACTCCATTGTTGGAGCAAATGAAAGAGGTGCAGGCCGAGGGCCTCAAGGAAGAGAGGCAGAAGTGTGAGAGGATTGTGGGCCGAGTAGCTTCTTTTGATTACGACAACCGAGGATTTTTAACCCTTCATGGGAGAGTGTGGGTACCTTAATGGGGCAGAGTACGACTGGTGTTGATGGACGAGGCCCATAAGTCTCGATTTTCCATCCATCCAGGGGCAACGAAGATGTATAGGGATCTTCGACTCGACTATTGGTGGCCTTGCATGAATTGGGATGTCTCCTGGTAGGTGGAAAGATGCCTGACCTGCAGGAAGGTTATGGCAGAGCACCAGAGGTCTCACGGCAAGATGCAGCCATTGGACATTCCAATGTGGAAATGGGAGGATATCACTATGGATTTTATCACTAAGCTTCCCAGCACCACACGTGGAGTGGATTTGATTTGGGTTATAGTGGATCGGTTGACGAAGAGTGCTCATTTTATACCGATCCACGAGAGCATATCGGCTGAGAAGCTAGCCAATATATATGTGCGAGAGGTTGTGGCACGGCATGGAGTGCCTGTATCAGTGGTGTCAGACAGAGATGTCCGTTTTACTTCCAGATTTTGGAAGCGGTTTCACGACGAGATGGGTACTCGTCTCCATTTCAGCACCGCTTACCACCCTCAGACGAACGGGCAGAGCGAGAGGACGATTCAGACTCTTGAGGACATGCTCCGGGCATGCATCCTAGATTTCGGTGGCAGTTGGAATACGTATCTTCCATTAGTGGAAATTTCGTAGAACAACAGTTGTCATACGAGTATTGACCGCCCTCTTTCGAGATGCTTTATGGGAGAAAGTGTCTGACCCCAATTTGTTGGGGCGAGGTTGGTCAGCGCGTCATTGGGAGCATCGAGGTGGTGCTCAAGAGGATAGAGTTGATGCAACATGCTCGTAGTAGACTGCAGACTGCGCAGAGTCGGCAGAAGAGTTACGCTGACAGGAGGCGTTCAGACTTGGAGTTTCAGGTGGGCGACATGGTCCTTCTGAAGGTATCACCCTGGAAAGGTGTCATCAGGTTTCGGAAGAGGGGCAAACTAGGCCCCAGGTTCATTGGTCCTTTTAGGGTTTTGGCCTGGGTGGGTCGGGTCGCTTATCGGTTGGATCTTCCGGCAGAGCTTAGCCAGATCCTCAACACTTTCCATGTTTCCCAATTGCGGAAGTGTTTGGTGGACGAGTCAGCAGTCGTACCCTTAGAGGACATTCAGGTTGATGGCAGCCTGAATTATATTGAGAGACCGATTGCGATCTTGGATCGAAAGACGAAGACCTTGAGGAACAAGGTGGTTCAGTTGGTAATGGTGCAGTGGCAGCACGAGAAGGGATCTGAATGGACGTGGGAGGTAGAGGAGCAGATGAAGGAGCACTACCCAGAGTTGTTCCCAGATGCAGTAGCAGCAGATTTCGAGGACGAAGTATGAGACAAGTGGGGGAGAGTTGTAAATCCCTGATTCTGGTATGTTATTTAATATTATTATTTATTCAAGTTTCAAGAGGGACTTGACGAGCCAGTAGCCCGAATCTTCGAGTAGAGACGGGATTTCAAGCACGTTTGAGTTGGCAACTCGGTGAGTCCATATCCTGGACTTGGCGAGTCCATCAGTCTGAATGAAACCCTAAATCCCCGAGTTTTGCACCCTATTTAAGCCATGTTATGAGCCCCAACCTCGTCCCCTTCATCCTCAGAGCATCATTTAGCAAAACCTAACCTTTACTTGAGCATTTTGAGCATTTATTGTGTGAATCTTGAAGTTTTGGAAGAGAAGAAGTAGCTAGATCCAAGGGAGTAGAAGAAGGTCCAAGATCTTGCATCTATTGCAAAGTTATTGAGGTAAAAACCGGATTCCCTCTATTGCTATGATTAATTCTCCTTTGTTGAATCACATTTAGACCATTTTATCCATTCCTTAGCTTATTTATGGTAGAGAAATCACATTGGGGTGATTGGACTTTGGGTCCAGCCATGTTTTAGTCCCAAAGTCGTGGATCTAACACCTTTATGGAGCCTTTTTTGCTTGAAAGCCCTAGATCTATTTCTTTAAGTGTATTTTTAGCCTTTAAATCCACTTTCATGCATTTGTACACGTAAATTTGGAAACTTTACGTGGTAGCTAATCTTTATGAACCGAGATCTATAAGTTGTATGCATTAGATTTGAGCAGAATCATCAGAGTAGTGTTGCATGCAACCGACTCGGCGAGTTGTTCTTCAGACTCGGCGAGTCGCGTCGTGAGTCCCTGATTTCTTCCCATTTTATGTGTTATGCCGAGTGGAATCAGTGAGTTATGGGAGGACTCAGTGAGTCGGAGATCAGACTCATTTATGAAGGGACTCGACGAGTCAATTCCCTGACTCGGCGAGTCTAATGCAATCTTCATACCTCAAGAACAGACTCGACGAGTTGTTCATACAACTCGGCGAGTCATAGCCAGAGTGTTCATTTGTGGAAGGAGGACTCGGCGAGTTTTTCATACAACTCGGCGAGTCGGATGTAGATTGACTGAGTGTTAGTATCGAAGAGGAACTCGTCGAGTCTATGCCAAACTCGATGAGTAGTAGCGAGCAGAAGCCAGAAAGTGAGAGTAAGGACTCGACGAGTTGGTGACCCAACTCGACGAGTCAGGTCAACTGTATGTTGACTTTGACCAGGGGTAAAATAGTCATTTTACCCTCAATATAGTTATCAGTGATTGATTGAGTGTAGTTATGGAAATTGTAGCCGGGGAGATACCGGAGCAGCAACAAATAGTTTCCCGAGCAGTTCATTCAGCAACCAGATCACGAGGTGAGTTTCCTTCCAGTAGGAACGGGTCTACGGCCACAATGCCTACCCGATTAGCTAGCAGTAGTTTCCAGACTTCGGTCTTATGCAACAGATAGTGTGTTTGATGCCTTTGTGGCTCAGACAGGATTTATGTGTTATGTGTTCTGGGCTACGGCCTGATGCAGTATGCATTATATGTGTTTATGCTAGATGATATGTGTTAAGCTAGTTGATATGTGTTTATGCTATGCTATGATCAGTTAGTTCCGGACTTTGGTCCGATTCAGTCAGTTCTGGACTTCGGTCCGATGCAGCTAGTTTCGGATACCGGTCCGATGCAGGGGACAAGGTCTCAGTCAGTTCCGGACTTCGGTCCGATGCAGTGGGTAAGGCCTAGTATGTGATTCATATGTATTCTATGGTATGTGGTAGTTTGGGGGAGCTCACTAAGCTTTGTGCTTACAGTTTCAGTATTGGTTTCAGGTACTTCCGCAAGTAAACTCAAGAGCCCAGGATGATGGCATCGCACACACCACAACTTCAGTCTTTGTCCTGGGAGTTTGTTTTGATTCATAGTAGGATTTGATACAATTTTTTCACAACATTCTATTATGATTTGAGATATTTGACGTATGGTTTTATGATATGACGTTTAGTATATGATTTTTATTATTATTAAAACAAAAATTTTTGGATCATATTTTTGGATGTTATAAAGAAGAGGGACGTACATCTTGATATTGGTACAGGGGAAGGGTTTATTCTTGTCAACCATGGCCAGAAAAACAGAAAAAAGAAAAGAATGGAGAAGAAGAAGACAGAATAATCGATGTGGAGGGAAGGAAGTGGGGCCGGCTGCAAAGTGGGAGTTACCAAGATCATATGGAAACTGATACCATGTTTGACTAATTAATTCCCCATGCCTCTTTCATTAAACGATTCAATATAAATACATAATACAGTGGGCTTAAGATCTACTACTAATGGACTAGTATTGGGCTAGATACAATACAAAGAATGATACACAATATACATTAATACGAATGAGATAGAACTCCTTTTTCTTCAAGTCTAGAAATCTAGCATAAAATCTTAGTCCAAGGACCACTTCTGTTTCTAGTTCCCCTATTCAAAGCGAGACCACCTTGATTGCCATGAATCGCCTATATCACTTCAACCCATAAAAGATCGTCATTATTTAGAAAACGCCATCTCCATTTTTGCAATAAAGAATAATTAAAAGCCGTCAAGCTTCTAATATCTAGACCTCCATGTGATTTTTCGGCAAGAACTAGATCCCACTTCACCCAATGCATTTTTCGCAAATCACCATCACTGCCCAAAAAAAAAAATAAAAATTGCACGACAAGCCTCCAATTATTTAGCCACTGAAACTGGCATTAAAAAAAAAAAAATAGAAAAATAGTAAATGCCTAAGGAGCCTAAAACTGATTTTATCAAAACTGATCGCCCACTAATAGATAAAGTGTTTATTTTCCATCTAGACATTTTCTTTTTGAACCTCTCTATGATCGGTTTCCAAGAAACGATTCTAGCCATATTTTGACCAACCGGAAGACCAAAATATGTAAACGGTAATTTATCCGGTTTACATCTTATCATCTGAGCAAATTCCAATACATTCTCCCACGGAACTCCTATTCCAAACATGCTCAACTTATTTAAATTAATCTTCAACCTCGACACAGAAAAAACAAACAAGGAAAAATAGCTACCAAATTAATCATATTCTTTGTATTCCATTCGCCAAAAATAATCACATCATCCACATAGAAAAGATGTGAAATAATAAGATCCGAACGACCAACCTTAACACCTTTAAAAATACCTTCAACAAAATAGCATCTTGGATAGCAATATTTAGACCTTCCATAGCCAAAATAAAAAAACGGGGAAAGCGGATCACCATGTCGAAAATTTCTTTCAAGTTGGAACTCCTAGGTGGGAGTACCATTAAGAAGGATAAAAGTTTTAGGGAAAATCAAACAAGCTCTAATCCATGAACACCATTTCGATCCAAATTTCATAAACTGCATAATTCTATCCAAATATTCCCGACAAACCAAATCATAAGCTTTAGCAAAGTCGATTTTTATAACTATCATCTCGTTTTTATTCTCCTTGTACCAATCAACAACCTCATTAACTATCAAAGGGCCATCATGAATTTGACGATTCTTCACGAAAAGTGTTTATTCATTACTAACAAATATACCAATCACCTTAAAAAGTCTAATATGGAGAATTTTTGCAATAATTCTGTATTGAATACAAATAAGGGTAATCAATCTAAAATCATTTACTAACCTTGGGGATCAAGGTGATAAATGAAGAGTTGCATCCTGAAGGTAATCTCGAGTTTTGGAAAAAAATATACAACAAAATCTAAAATATCCATCTTGAAGATATCCCAATAGTTTTTAATAAAAGAAAATTTGAATCCGTCAGGACCTAGAGCTTTGTCACTTCCCACTCCCATACATCATTTGTAACTTCTTCCAAGGTACATGAAACTTCAAGCTCAGCTGAAAAATGACAACTCCTTATACCGAGTACTTCTTTGAGAAATTGGGATTGCTTCAAATTTTTTTAATGTTTCGTTAAAATTCTAAAAATCATTTTTTACCTGAATAGGTTCTGCAATCCACTCGTCTTCAGTTTTCACACCATTCATATTAAGTTTCCTTTTTTTTTTATTAAGAACTCCATGGAAGTATTTCGAATTTTCACCCCCCAATATGCTCTATTTAACTTTAGCCTTTTGAGAAATAACAATCATTTCATTTTTCTCAATTTTAAACAACTGATCTTGTAACGAATTTCTTTCCATAAGCAATAATTACGAACCTTCACCATCATTAATTAACTTGTCAATATCATTCATCCGATTCAACAGACCAATCTTAGAAGCACTTCTTGTTTCTTTAATAGATTTCCACCATTGCTTCAAAAAAGACTTTAGTTTTTTCAATTTATTTTTGAACCTGATACAAGCACTTTTACCTTTAACTTTAACATAATTGCACCAATTCGATTTTACCAAATCTGCAAAAACCATCCTCCTGCATCCATGAATTAAAAAATTTGGTCGGTCTCAAGCCAAAATCCTCAACCACATGCGATAAGAATATAGGACGATGATATGATATGGAAAGGTCATGAGCCATATAGTTGATATCAGGAAATTTGTTGATCACCTCTTGAGATACAAAAAACGATCCAACTTGCTAAGTTTAGCACCATTGGCACTAACCCTCGTGAAAGCAAAACCCCCATGGCCACTTCAATCAAATCATTCTCTGAAATAAACCCATTAAAATCATCAACCACTCTTTGCGAAAAAACAAACCAAATATCTCATAATCCCATCTAACAGCATGGAAATCACTAAACAAGAAATAATCACCCTTATTTCTGGCCATAAAGCTACTCATAAAATGCTGCAGGTACCTTTTTCTATCCTCCTCCTGAGGAGCATACATGTTAACCATAAAACATAGAAAGTTAAAAATGATCCACTCACCTTCGATAATAAGAACATATTCCACATCAATTTTTTTTTTTGTGTGGAGAAAACAGAAGGATCCCACATGTAAAGAATGGTGCCTGATAAACCACGATCACTGCTAGTTGCAAAATCAAAAGTTAAATTCCCCATAAACTATTTTGCAAAAAATTATCTATATTGCTCAAACGCATTTCTTGTACACCAAGGAAAGACACCCCATACGATTACATAAATTGGAAATCCACCTTCTCTTCTCTTTATTAATGATACTACAAACATCAATAGAGGGTTTTTATACCACAACTTCGATGGCTACTGGTAAGGATCCTTCTCGGTTTTTTTTTGCTATTTTATCATAAGGATCCTGATCTTATAGGGATCCTTCTTAATGTGTAGGATCCAAAAACACCCGCTCTAGTGCCCGATTTGTCTTGACTGAACTTGAAGACGACATGTCTAGTGGTTTTCTCATGGTACATAAGGAAAAGATCCCTCTTTCGCTTGCTCTCAATAAGACTCAGCTTGACCTCACTGTGAAGACCTTGGTATCTTGCAAAAGAAAACCATCTGATGCTTGGGATCTTGAGAATATTGGGTAGAGGAGGTATTAAAGAAGTTGATCTCTTTCTCCTAATCTGTGATTATTCTTGTTTTCTTTTCCATTTAGTTTTATTGTGTACTTATTGTGGTTCCTCTTAGGATGTTGTTCACATCTCTCGCTCCAGTTAGGATCTCAAAGCCAAACTTGCTCAAATAGAGCATGCTTTGAAGGAGCATGAGGGAGTCAATAAGGAGCTCCAACAGAGAGTGGAGAAGCTGTCTAGGGAGAAGGCTGCAAAGGAAAAGGAACATGTGGTTTAAATGGATGACGTGATTGCCGTAGTGAGGATGAGTGCGACTGTTGTTGTCTGGGAAGCAAAGATCAAGCTTACAGAGGATCTCGAGAATGCGGGATACTAGTATGTAGCAGGATGCATGTAGCTTTAGAAAAACTACCTGGTAAGCTTGTTAGTACCAATCATGATCCTGAAGGGCATCTATAGAAGGTGGGTGAAGGGGAGAAGGTTCTAGGTGATGATAACCGATTCATGGTTTAGCCGTGTTCAGATAAAAATGTTTTTCGTTTGAAAATGTGAGACAATTAAGAAATTTGTTTTTGTGGGGTTGGTTTGCAACCCTTTTAATTCCATGGTTGTTTTATATTTCTATCTACATGGTTGACTTATATGCTTGTTATGATTGTAGATCTTCTGAGGATCCTTACATAATAGGATCCTATAGATTAAGAGCTCTTAAGATCGGAATACCCTGAAATGGTTAGTAATCAACTTGGGATATTAAAATAGTTAAGATCTTAATCATTATGTAGTAAAAAATTAACTCTAAAGGATAGATAACACCAAACTATCCTTAGGCTTTGTGAACTTTAGACTTAGGAGAAGTCCTTTAGTATGATACGAGAAGATCCTTTCTTTAAGAGTTCATCAGGTTGGATCCTTGATTGGCCCTAAATCAATGAACTTGAGAAGATCCCCCGTTAGGAATCAATTAGAAATAATTTCAACTTGGCAAATACCTGAGAAAAACTCTCGTTTTACAATGTGATAATGCTATAAATCTTGCATATTTTTTGGCAAATACCTGAGAAAAACTTTAGACAACATGCTGGTGTCATAACTATTAGAAAGTCTCATGGGAAACTCCCAACATGAGATAACACGTTAGTTTTACAATCTTTAGTAAATTGCTGGGACATCCTAATTCAAGGTAACACGTAAACGTTACAAATCTTGGTAAATTACTGGGGAAATCCCAATCTGTATGATAACATGTCAGTGTTATAAATCTTAGGAGTTTTTTTGGGGGAGATCCCAACTTTAGATAACATGTCAATGTTATAAACTGTTTGTGATTTCTGGGGAAGATCCTAACTTGTGATAACATGTCAATGTTATAAACCTTATGTGTTTTATGGGGTAGATGCCAACTTGAGATAACATGTCAAAGTTATTTACCATAGATTCAAACCTTAGGATCTTAACTTATGTTAAAAAATAAGTGGGATTCCAAGTCACTACAATGTGAAATAACCCCCTTATTCACATCCCATAGTTAGATATCATGCACCTAAGGGAGGTGTAGAAACCGTAACTTGTATGAAAGAGGTAATTAACTATTTAAACCTTAGAGGGGATTAAGTACCCTTATTCGTATTGTAATCGTGAAGACCTTAGAATGTTGCAGCCATTGGGATCCTTGAATGTTAGGATCCTTCGATTTCATGATCCTTGGATTCTTGCCTACATCAAACATTAGCTTGGGGTGGGTGTTAGTCTAGCTAATTCCCCTCCGATGCTTAAGTTTGTAACAGTTTTCTGGAGAATAAATAATAATAATAAAAAAGGATAAAAGGTAAAGAGTACATGTACCTTGAGTTCGTTGGAAAATGACCAATCTCACATACATGAAATAAGCTTTTAGATGTATAGCATTCCAGGATCTTGGGAAGACATTTCCATTGATGGTAGTTAGCTAATATGCCCCCTTTCTTGCTTCAACATCTATGAGATACGATCCTTCCCATTAACGTACCAACTTACCCGCACTAGGATCCTTGGTATTTTGGAAAGATTTGCTTAAGACCAAGTCTCCTATCTAGAACCTTCTGACTTTGATATTTTTTTGTATGCTTTGGTGATCCTTTATTGATGGGCAACGATGTGGATCTTGGCAAGATCCCTAAGTTCATCGATAGTGTCAAGATCTTGGGCTACGATCCTATCATGGATCTCTTGATCCTAAGATAGATATCTTACCATTGGGATCACCACTTTAGTAGGGATCATCACTTCTTCTCCAAACACCAAAAAGTATAGGGTTTAGCCTGTGGCCTCTTTGAAAGTGGTCCTATCTGCCCATAGGACGAAAGGAAGTTATTATGTCCATCTTTCTTTCTTTTCATCTAGACTTTTCTTCAAGTTATTGACTATGATTTTTTTGCCAGATTCTGCTTGACCGTTGGCTTGAGGGTGAACAAGGGTGGACATTATCATTTTGATTCCTCAACTTGTGAAAAATTCCCTAGTCCTCTTTATTATGGATTTGGATCCTTTGTCACATATAATTTCGGCTGGGATCCCGAACCTAGTCAGGATATTACGTTTGATAAACGACACCACCTGCTTGTCTCTTACTTGAACAAAAGCCTCAACCTCGATCCACTTTGAGAAATAGTCTGTCATTACCGACATGGATACTTTTCCTCCTATCATTTTCCCTTGGCCATTCATGTGGTGGGGGATCGATATAGTAGGAAAATTAGGTCGGTGTAGGCTGTTGTTATGTCTTTGACTAACATTACATCTTTGAGCATATAAGAAGGAATCTTTCTTCATGGTTGGCCAGTAGTATCCTATCCTCAACACCTTGGAGCATAAGGATCTACCTTCAGTGTGGTTACCACAATCTCTTTCATGTATGTATTTTTCGGACTTTCACAGCCTCATGATCTTCTAGGAATCTAAGGCATGGACCTGCCATGGATTTCCTATATAGCTTACCTTGGATCATCACAAATTGTGAGACCCTCTTTTTGAATGATTTCTCACTTTTTTCTTCCTTCGGTATGGTACCATTTTGGAGATATTCCAAAATGGGTTGAATCCAGGATCTTGAGGTTGGAGAAGGATCCTTGATGCTAGGATCCTAATGAGGAGGTTGAGGATTAGGATCTTCAATTATAGCGATGTTGGTTTTTACCTCGTCATCATCGGGATCCTTCAGACTTTTTTAGGATCCTCGATTATTGGGATCATCACATGGATTATCGGGATCCTGGTTTCTGATGGGATCTGAGAGAAGATCCTAGATTGGCTAAAGCATCCGCTTCAACATTGTCTTCTTTAGGAACTTGGTTTAGGTTGAATGCTTCGAATTTAGAGGCTGAATTTTTGAGGATGCAGAGGTATATTGCTAATCTTTGTGGTTTTACTACCTAGGATCCATTAAAATGGTTAGTTATTAATAAGGGGTCGACATATACATGAAGACCATTGATCTGAAGATCCTTCTTTAGTCGTAGTCCCATGATTAGTGCTTTATCTTTAGCCTCGTTATTGGTTGCATCAAACTCAAAACTGAATTCTTGGGGTAGGATGTCCCCTTGTGGCGACTTTAGTATGATTTATAGTCCAGTTTCTCTTTGGTTTGATGATCCATCTGTGAATAGTGTGCATCTTCCTGTGTTTTCTTCTTCTAGGAATCATTTGGTTTCTATCTCTACTTCAACTTGTAGATAATTATCGAAGTCAACCACAAAGTTCGCCAGTGCTTGAGACTTTATCGCAGATCTTGGATCATACTTGATGTCGTATGTGCTTAGCTTCATGGACCACTTTTCCGTCTTTGCTGACATTTATAGTTTTCTCATAAGATTCTTAATAGGATAATTAGTTCTTACGTTTATAGGATGTGTCTCAAAGTAGTGTCTTAATTTTTTTGAAGCAGTCACTAGTGCAAGTATAAGCTTTTCAAGGTGAGAGTACGTGGTCTCAGGATCCAAGAGACTTTCACTTACATAGTAGATGGGATGTTGGTCCCCGTTAAGATCCTTAGCTAAGACCGCAGTCACCATGTTTGAGTATACTGAAAGGTAGAAAAGAAGTGGTTCCCCATCTAATGGTTTTACCAATAGGGGAAAGGAAATTAGGTATCTTTCAAGTTCCTGGAAAGCATCTTCTTGCTCCTTAGTCCACTCAAACCTTTTATTTTTCTTCAAGATGTCGTAGAAAGGTTTTCATCTTTTTGAGGATTTTGAGATGAACCTGTTTAAGGCTGCCACTGTTCCTGTTAGTATTTGAATATCATTTTCCGAGGATGGGGATCTTAGATGAATGATTTCTTTCGTTTTCTCAAGACTGGCTTCAATTCCTCTTTGGTCACTATGTACCCAAGGAACCTTCATGATCTCATTCCAAAGTGAAACTTATAGGGGTTCAGCTTCATGTTATACTTGTCCAGTATGTCGATGGATTCTTCAAGATCCTTGAGATAGTCTTCAAATTTCTTTGAATTGACCACCATGTCATTAATGTAGACTTCCATGGTGTCCCATAGTTTCAATTTGAACATCTTGTTGACTAGCCTTTGATATGTTGCACCTGCATTTTTAAGACCAAATGGCATGGTAATATAACAATATATACCTGTTGGGGTTATGAATGTTGTATCCTCTTGGTCGGATGGTTTCATTTGGATTTGTTGTAATCCTAGTAATGCATCCATGAATGTTAGTAACTCATGACCAACTGTGGCGTCTATCGTGGAATCTACTGTGGCAGAGGGAAAAGATCATTGGGACAAGCCTTGTTGAGATCCGTATAATCCACACATACTCTCCATTTTCCATTCTTCTTTTGTACTACAATCATGTTGGCTAGCCAAATTAGAAACTTCACTTCCTTGATCAGTCCTGTTTTAATAAGTTTTTCTACTTCTTCATGTATGATTTGGTTTCTCTGTGGTGTGAATTTCCTTCACTTTTGGTGTATTGGTCTGAAAGAACGATCAATATTAGGGTTATGGGTTATTTAATTTTTGTCTATGCCTGTCATGTCCTCGTTCTTCCATGCAAATGTCTTGCTTCAAGCTCTAAGGAACTTTATTAGTCGTTGTTCGATTGGTTATGATATTCAGGATACTATGAGAACTTTGGCACAAGGATCCTTAAGGTCCAAGGGCACTTCCTTTACATCTTGCTCTCTTGTGCTTAGCACATCTTGCGCCTTGCTTTAATTACAATTATTGTCGTGGTATTGTTGAAGATTTCATCGAGGTCTTGTAGAATTCTCAGGATTCTAGTTGATCACCTGTGATCTTCACAACCTCCCATGAGGTGGGAATCTTCATACATTGACGATATGTTGATGGGACTACCTTCATGTCGTGAATCCATGGTCTACCTAGTATAACTTTACAAGAGGATAATGTATCTATTACACAAAAACGTTGCATAGAGTTTACCCTCTCAATGTAGATAGGTAGCTTTATTTTGTTGACTGTATGTTTTGTTTCGCCACTGAATCCTATTAATACTGAGGATATTTTGATTATCTCAAGCTCTGGGATGTTCATTTTTATTAAAGAATCCAAGAGTATAATGTTAACCGATGATCCTTTTTCGACAAGGATCCTTCTGACGGAATGGTTGGCGATGTAAAGAGTGATCACTGAACCGTCATGGTAAGGATCCTGGATGTCTTGTCTATCTGCTTCATCGAAGGTGATATGCTTCTCGTTTGTGATTGACATATTATTTTGTGGCCTTTCTTCTTTATCTGTATTTGAAACCTTGGCATGCCTTTTTGCTGCAGAATAAGAGGTACTACAAATGTCAGATCCTCTAGAGATCACATTGATTACCTTGGCATCAACAGGATGGGATCCTGGCTTATCAAGAATATTATGAGGATCCTGATCTTTCTCTTTGTATTTTTACTTTCATCTTCCAATGATTTCTTTGAGGTATCCTTTGCATATGAGGTAGTTGATCCCCTTCTTGAGAGCTATGAAATTGACCTTGATATGACCAAAGTCTTCATGGTACGCACACCATTTGGATTTTTCTTTCCAGGTGGTGGATTTTTCTCCTTTGCTTGGCTATCTTGCTTTTTTGCCAAGATCCTGCATAGCAAATATTATACTTGAAATATCCATAGAAAAGGAATAGTCAATAATCTTAGGAAATTCTTCTTCTTCTCCTTCATCTTCAAGGGCATTAACCCTATGATGATAAGGTTTGGAATATGGTTTCGACTTGTAGGATCTTTGTGTCGATGATTCGACCTTCCTATTAGGGTGATCGTATGAGCGTGGTGGGTTGCTTCCTTTTTGGATCTCCTTGTCTTCTTCAAGACTTATGAATCTTAATGCTCTACTTCAGACCTCATTCATTCTCTTGCATGGGGTCATTACAAAGTCTTCGTAGAAAGGAGAGTCCTTTTTAAGCCCATTTAAAAGGCTTCAACTACAGTCACCATATCACTGTTGGGGATACATACGGCTTCCCTTCCAAACCTATTCATAAAATTCCTAAGGGATTCCTAGGATCCTAAACCACTCGATAAAGTTCACTAGTGAACTTCTCGAATATTCTGCTACAAGAATATTGGTTGTTAAACAAATTAAATAAGTGAGCAAATGAAGTAATAGAGTAAGGAGGAACATTAAGAATCCATTTTAAGGATGATCTTGTTAGGTTCGAACCAAAACCCTTGCACATGCAAGCATCCTTCAAGTGTGTGGGAATGTTGATGATCTCCATTCTTTCCCTATATTGTGCGACATACTCCTTAGGGTCCGTGGTCCCATCATAAGGCGTCATGTTAGGTGTTTGGGACCTCGGTATCAACGATTGTAGGAGCGAATATCGAGATCCTATGGCTTGTGGGGGATACTTCCGATATAGGTTAAACTACTCCAGGCACGCTTGAGATCATTTGTCTTAATTATTGAAGCTCCTTAGCCATGATCGAGATTAAACATCTATCAAGGTCCATATAGTTAGTAGTAAAGATTGTTGGATTAATGTCTAAGTCAGTAACCATATTTGGTATATACTTGACCCGAGTGTGCATTGTCCTTTTGGGTTGCCTTCACCAAAGCAACTTGACAAGGTAATTTGATATGAGAGAGGAGATATTATGATTTATTAATATATTATAAGAATAATATATTAAAGGAGAAATCATATTTATTTAATTAGTATTAGTCATAAATTAATTAGGAATTAATTTGGTGACTAAAAGAGATTAATTAAATAAAGGGGTATAAACTGTCAAATGTGTGATAGTTGAGTTTTGGGCTAGGAAACCTAATGGAATAAGGAGGAACGAAATTATGATGAAGGATCATCATATTTTCGTCCAAGGCCTCATTCCATAAGGTTTCTTGGGCTGCTTGGTGGATAAGCTGTCCATTAGGGTTTAGACTAAAACCCTAGCACCCTATAGTATAAATACATGCCCTATGCTTCAATTTGAGGCCACTTGATTCCAAGGGAACCCTAGGGCCGAAATTAGCATCATTCCCTTCTCTCTCTTAGTTTCCTTCTTGCTTCAAGGTGTTTGTGAGCCATTAGAGGCACTACAATTGTGGTGCTTGCTTTCAAGAGTTGAAGAGAGTTCAAGAGATCAAGGAAACTAGTTGTTATTGCTATATAACAACAAAGGTATGTCTACTACACTTCTATGTAATTTTCGAAAATTATAGAAGCATGCCAGGGTTTATTTTGTGTTCATAAAGTTGTATGTCTTATAGTGAAAACATAGATCCAACTAGGGTTGCATGCACACATAGGATTGTTTGTATTAAACCTATCAGTGGTATCAGAGCCATTGGTTTTTTGTTTTCAATTGGATTTGATACATATTATGAATTTGACAAATTAGGGTTTATGGCAAGTAAACCCTAAGGCTTGGTGATTTTTGCAAATTAGGGTTGCAAAACCCTAGTTGGCGATTTTTTGATAGGGTTCTTAAAACCTTTTTGCCTAGCCTCCAAATTTCGAATTTAGGGTTAAGAAACCCTAGGGATTTCGAAAATCCCTTGCCCCCAAGATAAGATCCCAAGATTTTAGGGATTTGGATATTGCTATCTTTGTGATTATCAATTTAATTGTTTAAACTAGATAATTGAAGATCTTGTATTATCCTTTCCATATATTTAAAAATCTAGGGGATAAAAGGATTAAATAAATTAATAGTTTGATTTTATGATAAACCTTAAAGATTTAATAGTTCAAATTACTTGCTTGATTTTGATAATTATTAAATCAAAGTATTTTTGGTGTTTAAAATTTTAAATTAAATAGCCTTAATTTTCGAAAATTTTAATACACATTAAGATACTAGTATTTTGAAATGCTTTAAAATACATGTAACATCCCGGAATCGCAAGAGTAGTGTTGAAGGGCTAAAAGTGTAAGTTTTAGACGATGACTCGGCGAGTCCATGGATAGACTCGGCGAGTCAGGTCGCGGTTATGGTCGCGAGCCGAGTGGCCTACTCGGCGAGTCCCAAGTATGGACTCGGCGAGTAGGTGCTGTATGGAGAAAACCCTAGTTTCCGGGGTTGAGCCCTATATAAAGAACATTATACCCCTCCACAGCCTCTCTTATTCCCCCCTTGAGTTCCAGAAACCCTCATCTCGTGGAGAAGAGCATTGGTGGAGCAAATTGGAGCTTGGAGAGGTGTTGCTTGGAGAAATCTTGAAGGAGAAGTGGTTTGGATCAAAGGGCTTTGCTTGGATTCGTGTTTGGCTGTTATTAAGGCATCTTCTGGAGGTAATATCTTCGTCCTTAAGCTGTGCATTCCTAGTTTCATCATTTGGGGTTGTGTGGGATGCTTGGTTGTGTGACATTTTGGTGTTGGAGGATGGATCTGAGGTTGCTACCTCAGATCTGGAGTGGAGAAGTCATTGAGTGCATTAAAGTCCCAACCTTTGTGCTATGAGTGAAGCTATCATGTCCCAAACCTTGGTTTTAAGGTGAAAATGGCCTAGATCTCGTTTGATTCACGTAAAGTTTGCCACTTTACGTGATGGATGGATTGTAGGAGGCTGGATCTATGTTTTGGATCAATTGCATGGCCTGGGATGCTTCTGTATGGATTCAGACCGGTGGAACTCGGCGAGTCACATAGGTGGACTCGACGAGTTGCTTGAAGATGGCCTTGAACTCGACGAGTTGGAAGAACAACTCGGCGAGTAGGTTGAAGATTGCCTTGGACTCGGCGAGTCCAGTTGGACTCGGCGAGTCATGTTAAGGAAGTCCCAATATTCCTGGTTGAGTCGACGAATCGGTGAGTCGAGGGATGACTCGGTGAGTTGGGTGCGAGTGGACTCAGAGTTGTTGCACTCGACGAGTCTTGGGGTGACTCTGCGAGTTGGGTCGCTAAGTGAGGGAAGTCTGAGCATAAGGACTCGGCGAGTCATCGGGTTGACTCGGCGAGTAGGGTCTGTCAGGGGTTGACTTTGACTTGTCCAGGGTTGATCAGTTGTCTTCCAGGGGTATTTCGGTAATTATGGGTATTTATTGGGCTATTGTTGATGTTCAGTGGAGGAGTTGTGTCAGAGTTCGAAGCAGCGGGATCTTATCTTTTCAGCCGTCAGTTTCGAGGTGAGTTATCCTCACTATATCAACAGGGTCTAAGGCACCAAGGCCGGCCCTTTATTGTATTGGGATTCAGTTACGTTTATCATGTTATTGCTGGTTGTGTCTGCATCCTGGTAGTTAGGATGGTACATGCTAGGGGACCTTGTAAAGGTCAGTCCTCGATATGCAGAGTAATGCTATACTAGTGACCAGTTAGGTCGGTAACCCGGTTAGGGTAATGATATGCTACGTGATCTGCTTGTTCGGTTTGTTGACTATGACTGTTATATGAATGTATGTTTTGTACACATGGTTGTTTGGACTGGAGATGGGTTGAGGCGGGTCCTGCTTCGTGCTGTAAGCCAAGATACCCAGGGCGGACCGGTGGTTCCGAAGGCCCAGCGAGCGGTCCGGATAGGCTGTAGGCCCACGAGGGCGGACCAGACGTGCCGAGGCTCGGAGAGTGGACCAGGCCGACTGAAGGCCCGATGCGGGCGGACCAGTCACACTGTAGACTCAGAGAGTGGACCAGGTGGGTTGAAGGCCCGTTGCGGGCGGACCAACCCCACTGTAGACTCGAAGGACATGACTAGACCCGGAGGATGGATCCGAAGGACTGAAGGCCCGATACGGCGGACCAGTCACGTTAGACCCGATATGCATGGTTGTTCTATGTTCTGTTATGTTATGTATGATTTATATGTTTTGGACCGGAAGGTCGTAGCCTGGAAGGGCGTATGCGTGGTTGGTATCTTGGGGGTATCTCACTAAGCTCTCGGGCTTACAGTTGTGGTTTAATGTTTTTCAGGTTCTTCAGGAGACTGTGGCAAGGCGAAGGCGCGATCGTACCGCTCCTTATGATTTCGTAACGACATGATTCTGGGAATACTTAAATGAATTGTATTGAAAACCTTTTTGTAAGCATTTTAATGAAAATCGGGTTGTTTTGAAAATTTTAAATTGGTTGTGTTTTTCGGACGTTACAATACACCCTTATACAATTATGATATTATAAGATTAGTTATTATATATGTATAAGAATAAGCTAGTCTTATCGCTAGTAGGCCTCATTCACGAAGCCGGTCTATAAGGTGGGTATAAGGTTGCTGCCTATAAAATGGCGCTTAATGGATGTACACTCACATCTACCGCTTGCTTGACTGGTGGAGGGTCGTTAGCCGAACGGATAGGATAGGGCACTTAATTCCTCATTAAAAGTATAATGGAAATATTAAAGTAACTACATTGTTTTACAAATTCCCACTCTTAGTTACTTTAGGGTAAAATGTGAAAATGATGCTAATCCATGGAATTACACTTCGTACCCTTGTCAAACATTGATGGAGCACGTGTGGTTAACCGGCACATCAATTTGGGGATGACATTGGTAGCGAAGGGTGACTCGATGGTTGTCATAGATCAATGGAGCGTGTGTGGTTCACCGGCACATTGATTAGGTGATAAAGACATTGAGTGCACCACGTTGATTCGCATGGTTATTCACAAATTTGTTTGCGATCCTCGGCATCCCAGTCGCAAATTTGAAATGCATATCGAGATTTAAACATGCCATTGAAAAGTTCAATGAATCTCAAAGATCTAGGAGTTTTCAATACATTTAAAACCTAAATTGCTTTTTCGTTTTTCATGGTGAGAATTAGTGAATCGTCATTCACTTACCTTCAAATTATTTACTTTTAGAGTACGGCATCCCTTTCTAAGTTGTAAATAATGTTGTTGGATCCTAGCCCTAATTACTCATTTGGGTGTTTAATTAGGGATTCATTTCTGATCAAACTTTGTTCCTTTCCTTTTCAGATGTCTGCAAACAACAACAACAGCAACGCTTCTGGGCCATTCTCGTTGATGAACTTGTGTCAGAAAGTGACATTTGATGGTTCAAACTTCAACGAGTGGATGAGGTATATCCGCATGATCACACGCTACGAGGACAAAGAATATGTCATCGATGAAAAGCTTGAGAAGATCATCCCAGATGTTGCTACTCCTAAGGAATTAGCCGCCTTTGAGGCCCACGAGCGTGATGCCACGAAAGTTCACTGCATCATGCTGGCCACCATGAACCTCGAACTCCAAAAGTCCTATGAGGACATGTATCCATATGAAATGCATCAGGATTTGCTGGACAGGTATCACCAGAGCGCGAGGCAAGAGCGCTATGAGATCATTACTAGCATGATCACCGCTAAGATGGGGAGTGGAGAATCCCTAACCTCTCATTTGCAGAAAATGCAGAGGTATGTTGATCGTCTTCTCAAACTTAATGTTAAGTTTGATGAGGATTTGGCTATCGACATAATCCTCCACTCCTTGCCCTCCTGCTACAATCAGTTTAGGATGACCTACCATATAAACAAAGAGGAGGTCTCTTTGAGCAAGCTCCAAGAACTCTTGAGGACTGCTGAGAGCAACCTCAAAGACAAATCCGTTGCACCGTCACCTGCTGTGGCCGCTCCTGTGATGGCGATAGGTCAAGGAAAGGGTAAAAAGAGGAAGACTCCATGTAAGAGACACCATAAGGGGAAACCCCGTGATGGTTCGTCATCAAGTGGGACCAAAACAGGCCCCGTTAAACCCTCTTCCGATCCTAAAGAAGCAGAGTGCTTCTATTGCCACCAAAAGGGCCACTGGAAGCGAAGCTGCCTACAATATCTGCAGGACATAAGAGATGGGAAGATCAAGCCCACATTTGCAGGTATGTATTCTATTAAATCTAATAACTCATCATTTGCTACTTCATGGGTTCTTGATACAGGATGTGGTTACCACATTTGTTCTGAATTGCAGGGCCTAAAAAGAAGTAGGGAGATGGAGCATGGGAAGATGAACCTGATTATGGGAAACAGAAGATCGTCGCCTGTGACCAAAGTTGGTGTTTATTCTTTAGTGTTAAGTAATGGGTTAGGAATAGATTTAGAGAATTGCTGTTATTCGCCAGATATGGCAAGAAACATTATTTCTTTTCACGGGTTGTTTAGACAAGGTTTCAGATATTCTTTTGATAATAGTAATGGTTCTATTAATGTTTATTTGAATGGTGTCCTTTATTTCAATGCATTACCTTGTAATGGGATTTATGAATCAGTGATGATTGTTGATAATTTTGGAAATAATGTTTTGAATATAGATTCGTCTACTAGTCTAGACAAAGCATGCTTGTGGCATTGTCGCCTTGGCCATGTCAACAAGAAACGCATAGCCCAACTCCAAAAGGATGGAGTGTTGGAGTCATTCGACCTTAGGGACGATGACACGTGTGAGTCTTGTTTAATTGGGAAGATGACCAAGTCACCCTTTACTGGCACTTGTGAAAGGGGTGAGGGTTTATTGGAGCTCATACACACCGATGTGTGTGGGCCCTTTAGATCCACCACAAGGGATGCTTGCCACTTCTACGTGACTTTTACAGATGATTATAGCAGATTTGGATATATCTACTTGATCAAGCAAAAGTCGGAAACCTTTGAAAAGTTCAAAGAGTTTAAGAATGAAGTGGAGAATCAGCTGGGCAGGAAAATCAAGATGCTTCGGTCAGACCGAGGAAGAGAGTACCTAAGTCTTGAGTTTCACGACTATCTAAAAGAATGTGGAATCGTTTCACAATTGACGCCTCCGAGAACGCCACAATTGAATGGTGTAGCTGAGAGACGTAATCGGACCTTGTTGGACATGGTTCGTTCTATGATGAGTCGGACTTCGTTACCAATAGCTTTCCGGGGGTATGCCTTAGAGACTGCCGCCTGTATACTTAACTTAGTTCCCACTAAGAAGGTTTCCAAGACTCCTCACGAGATGTGGACAGGGAAGGCTCCCTCGTTGGCACATATCAAGGTTTGGGGTTGTGAGGCTTTCGTAAGACGAGAGACTCACGACAAACTAGAACCTCGTAGTGAGAAGTGTTATTTCATCGGCTATCCACAGAAGTCTTTTGGCTACCTTTTCTATAGACTGAGTGACAATGTTGTCTTCGCTGCTAGAAGAGGAGTTTTCCGAGAAAAGGAATTGATAGGCCAAGAAGACAGTGGGAGGCAAATTGAACTTGAAGAAATTCAAGATCAAAGCGATGAAGGAACCTCTGACACTGACACTCAACTTGAGGAGGAAACTCCTGTTGAACCTGTTGACGTGTCCTTACCTCTTCGACGTTCCTCTAGGGCTAGTGTTCCACCCCAGTTTTATGGTTTTCATATTACTACTGAAGGGGATACATTTATTAGTGATAGTACACTAGTAAGTTTGGATGAACCTAGCAGCTATAAGGAAGCCATGGCAGGCCTAGAGTCTGCAAAATGGAAAGAGGCTATGGACAGCGAGATTCAGTCCATGTACGACAACCAAGTTTGGAATTTGGTTGATAATGTACCGGGTCGTAAGACAGTCGGATGCAAGTGGATCTTCAAGAAGAAGACGGACATGGATGGGAAAGTGCATACTTATAAAGCGCGATTGGTTGCGAAGGGTTTTACTCAAACTCCCGGAGTTGACTATGATGAGACCTTCTCACCAGTTGCGAAGATAAAGTCTATTAGGGTGATGCTTGCCATAGCTGCGTTTCATGATTATGAAATATGGTAGATGGACGTGAAGACCGCTTTCCTTAATGGAAAGTTGGCTGAGGATGTCTACATGAATCAGCCAGAGGGTTTTGTCGATGTGAAGCATCCGAATAGAGTATGCAAGCTTGAGAAATCTATTTATGGATTGAAACAAGCATCTCGTAGATGGAATCTTTGTTTTGATGAGAAGGTTAAAGAGTTTGGCTTTCTGCGAAGCGAAGATGAATCTTGTGTGTATGTCAAAGCTAGTGGGAGTATAATAAGCTTCCTCGTATTGTATGTCGACGACATATTACTCATAGGAAACGATGTCCCAACCTTGCAGGAGGTCAAGTCCTGGCTTGGGAAATGTTTCGCTATGAAGGACCTCGGAGAAGCTGCTTATATTCTGGAAATAAGAATAGTAAGAAACAGGGAAAAGAGACTGATAGGACTCAGTCAGGATACATACTTGGAAAAGGTGCTAAAGCGTTTTAGTATGGAAAATTCCAAGAAAGGGGAGTTGCCAATCCAAAGCAATACCAAGCTGAGTAAGACTCAGAGCCCGAGTACAGAGACAGAGATAGCTGATATGAGCCGAGTACCTTACGCTTCCGCAGTAGGCTCTATAATGTACGCTATGACTTGTACTCGCCTTGATGTGGCCTTCGCTTTAAGCACGGTCAGCAGATATCAGGGGAATCCTGGTAGAGCACATAGGATTGCAGTTAAGAATATTCTTAAGTACCTTCGGAGGACCAAGGAATGGTTTCTAGTCCTCGGTGGGAGTGATGACTTAAGGGTACGAGGGTACAGTGATGCTAGTTTTCAGACGGATCGGGATAACTTCCGATCGCAGTCGGGCTGGGTCTTTACCCTAAATGGAGGAGCAGTGACTTGGAAAAGTTCCAAGCAAGAGACCGTAGCTGATTCAACGTGCGAATCAGAGTATATTGCGGCGAGCGAAGCGTCAAAGGAGGCTATATGGTTGAAGAACTTCATTGGAGACCTTGGAGTTGTGCCATCCATAAAGGAGCCCGTGGAAATTTTCTGTGATAATGAAGGAGCGGTTGCCTTAACCAAGGAACCAAGGGATCATGGCAGATCTCGACATATCAACAGGAAATACCACTTTATTAGACATCGGGTAGAAGAGGGACTCCTCGTTGTGAAGAGGGTATCGTCAAAAGATAACCCAACAGATCCCCTTACGAAGGGACTGAGTAGGGTCAAGCATTTGCAGCACGCTAGGAGCGTAGGGCTGAAGGACGATATTAGTTTAGATTAGATAGGTAGGAAACTTGCAATAGATAATGTCATATTCAACTAATGATGATTAAATAATGGTGTGTTATTTATAAGAAAGTTTCTATCTTGTGTTGATTATTTATCTATTGTGTCGATTTTGCATGTTTTGACTTCCTGAATAATCAGATTATTCGAACAGTTCACAATCGCTCATATGTTGGAAGTAGATATGAAGGAAGATTGTCATAAATTTGTTTGTAGATTGTCTGAAAAGTTTTAGACATAGCAAAGGTTTGCTGCAAAGTTTATGAGTGCTTATGAAATTTGTATTGAGCATTGAAATAGACCCACACTTGCTGGTATTACTTCATGAATGTTATCACAAGTGATCGCAAGATGATAATATCATATAATCTTTAAACCTAGAGTGTAACATCCCGGATTCGCAAGGGTAGAGTTGAAGGGCTAAAAGTGTAAGTTTTAGAGGATGACTCGGCGAGTCCATGGGTAGACTCGGCGAGTCAGGTCGCGGTCTTGGTCGCGTGCCGAGTGGCCTACTCGGCGAGTCCCAAGTATGGACTCGGCGAGTAGGTGCTGTATGGTGAAAACCCTAGTTTCCGGGGTTGAGCCCTATATAAAGAACATCATACCCCTCCACAGCCTCTCTTATTCCCCCTTAAGTTCCAGAAACCCTAATCTCGTGGAGAAGAGCATTGGTGGAGCAAATTGGAGCTTGGAGAGGTGTTGCTTGGAGAAATCTTGAAGGAGAAGTGGTTGGGATCAAAGGGCTTTGCTTGGATTCGTGTTTAGCTGTTATTGAGGCATCTTTTGGAGGTAATATCTTCGTCCTTAGACTGTGCATTCCTAGTTTCATCATTTGGGGTTGTGTGGGATGCTTGGTGGTGTGACATTTTGGTGTTGGAGGATGGATCTGAGGTTGCTACCTCAGATCTGGAGTGGAGAAGACATTGAGTGCATTAAAGTCCCAACCTTTGTGCTATGAATGAAGCTATCATGTCCCAAACCTTGGTTTTAAGGTGAAAATGGCTTAGATCTCGTTAGAATCACGTAAAGTTTGCCACTTTACGTGATGGATGGATTGTAGGAGGTGGGATCTATGTTTTGGATCAATTGCATGGCCTGGGATGCTTCTGTAAGGATTCAGACCGGTGGTACTCGGCGAGTCACATGGGTGGACTCGACGAGTTGCTTGAAGATGGCCTTGAACTCGACGAGTTGGAAGAACAACTCGGCGAGTAGGTTGAAGATGGCCTTGGACTCGATGAGTCCGGTTGGACTCGGCGAGTCTTGTCGAGGAAGTCCCAATATTTCTGGTTCGCTTCGGAGCAGGCTCAGATGTCCCGATATCTGAGTATGCTAAAGAGAGACATCAGGCAGTTTGTGTCTGCGCAGAGGTGCGAGACTTTGCTGGAGTTGCAGGAGGCCGCCAGGCGGCGTGAGTTAGAGATTGAGTTGCAAATGCGTGAGCTGAGGCAAGCTCCGGTTCAGTCGCAGCCGGCGACGAAACGGTCTAAGACCGTTGATTTCAGGATGGGAGATCAGGGTGGCCACGTCTGTGGAAAGTGTGGAAGGGGTCATGCCGGGGTTTGTCGGTCCGGTGGAGCATGCCGCAAGTGCGGGAAGGAGGGACACTATGCGAGGGATTGTCGGCAGTCAGTACCGGTTCGGGATTTGAGGATATGCTATCATTGTCATCAGGTTGGACATTTGAAGGTCAACTGTCCACAGCTTGCTGCGGGATCGGTGCAGGCTCCAGCACCGGCTACATCGAGGATCACAGGTGGAGGTCAGGGTGGAGCAGAGCCCCCAAGGGCTTAGGGCCGTGTTTTTTCAGCTTGCTGCTTCGGGTATGTTCTTTCTGCTATTTTGATTATTTATGATCGTTGTAGAGTATTGATATCTGCTGGTTTCATTAGTTGGTTATGGAATTGCGTTTCGGGTTTCGTGTGGTATTCATTGTTCCTTGAGGGTTTGGCGTGTTGTGATCGAGATTTCGTTCTAGTAACTTGTGTTCCCTGGGGGATCGTTATGGTTATGGGTTTGTACTTCGAGCTATCATTGATTATCTTTGTGAGGATTGGTGGCGGATGCGGCGTTGGTTTGAAGGACAGTTAGATTCGGTAGTCTGAGGAATTGATAGTTGAAGATTGGGTTCCTTTCGAGCAGGTGGTGCAGCATGGGAACATGATTGTATGAAAGTTGTTGGTGCTGGTGAAAAACATTTTGAGTGCATGTGTTGATTCCTGCAAGGTTGCTTGGGGAGATCGATGATGGCAACCGGTGACTATCTGTCAGTGTCTTAAGTGGGGGAGAATTGGAAATTCTCCGGATGATCGTTGTGCCTGAGAGGTTGTTTAGCTGCTTGGGAAATTCAGCGGTATTTCTACTAGTTGAGAGCAGGCTCGTATGAGTGAGTAACAGGCGTGCGGGGCGGAATACAGACCTAGAGCAGTTGATTGGGGAAGGCATGGGAGCAGGCCGGGATCGAGCATGTAGGATGGAGATAGAGTTCGGAACCCCTAGAGGGTTAGAACGGTATGCGCAGGAGGATTTCCTGAAGAGATAGTTCGGAATAATGAGTGCTTGTTGAGCGGTCCGGATAGACTGAAGGCCGTAGGCGTACCAGTCAGGCCGAAGGCTCGGAGGACGGTCCAGTCAGATTGGCTGAAGGTTCTGAGAGTGGTCCAGATTGGCTGAAGGCCCGGGGAGGCGGTCCAGTCATGCTGAAGACTCTGCGGGTAATGTTAGATCGGTTGGAGGTTATGGGTTGCGTATGTTGCAGTGGGAATACATTGGGAGGTCTGGCCCGGCGAACGATCTTTAGCGGTAAAGGTAGTGCACGGGCTTGAGAGTCCTTGTGATGAGAGGCAGAGTAGCGGTAATGCATGGATGTTGAGTACGCTGTAAGGAGGTAATGTGGCGTAGGTTGAGCACCAGGGTGCCTGTCATGATGAGCGAGCAGACGAGTGGTTTCCTTGGTAAGGAAAGAGGGAGGAATGAAACTCCGGAAAGGAAGAGCGAATTCACGGAAGTGAAAGCGGCAGTGTGGAGTTGCGATCACTGTGGTCCGTCGATGGTCTTTGAGTAGTGTGTTGCGGCGGCAGAAAATAAGCTTATTCGACTCGATATGTTGCTTTGGGCGCAGAGGGAATATCGCGACGTGGAGTCAGGGAGAGGAGTTCGGAAGGGATACAGAGCAGGAGTCTTGGACTCTCAGTGGGATCATGATCAGGGTTCTGGGTATGTGCCAGTGGTTTATTCTGGAAGGATGTTGAGGATATCGTCTATATATCGGGTTATCCGCACCGGAGGTTGCTAGAGCTAGATCGGCATGTATGTGTGATTGCGATAGGAGAACTCGGGGGAGTTGCTCCGAAATGGAAGAATAAGTCTTTCGGTCGTTATGGTAAGGGTAGAGTGGAATTTGGATCGGGAATCCGAGGGTTCGTAGCTCTATAGCCATGCGAGTCAAGTGAAAGATGAGAATTGGAGCAATAAGGCATTATGAGTAATTCTCGGTTGTTGAGTGTGGTTATCGGAGGGTACAGTGGGTGCCGGTTTGAGTAGGTGGTGGGAACACCGTATGGAAGGAGAAAGTGAGCTTCTGGTTCTATGGTTGTACTTTGAGGGGCTGGTTCGGTCAAGGTCAAGTGGCGCATAGTGGGAGGTAAATTGAAGATGAGATGCCGAAGGCTTCGAGGACGAAGCCTAATTTAAGTGGGGGAGAATTGTAACATCCCGGAATCGCAAGAGTAGTGTTGAAGGGCTAAAAGTGTAAGTTTTAGACGATGACTCGGCGAGTCCATGGATAGACTCGGCGAGTCAGGTCGCGGTTATGGTCGCGAGCCGAGTGGCCTACTCGGCGAGTCCCAAGTATGGACTCGGCGAGTAGGTGCTGTATGGAGAAAACCCTAGTTTCCGGGGTTGAGCCCTATATAAAGAACATTATACCCCTCCACAGCCTCTCTTATTCCCCCCTTGAGTTCCAGAAACCCTCATCTCGTGGAGAAGAGCATTGGTGGAGCAAATTGGAGCTTGGAGAGGTGTTGCTTGGAGAAATCTTGAAGGAGAAGTGGTTTGGATCAAAGGGCTTTGCTTGGATTCGTGTTTGGCTGTTATTAAGGCATCTTCTGGAGGTAATATCTTCGTCCTTAAGCTGTGCATTCCTAGTTTCATCATTTGGGGTTGTGTGGGATGCTTGGTTGTGTGACATTTTGGTGTTGGAGGATGGATCTGAGGTTGCTACCTCAGATCTGGAGTGGAGAAGTCATTGAGTGCATTAAAGTCCCAACCTTTGTGCTATGAGTGAAGCTATCATGTCCCAAACCTTGGTTTTAAGGTGAAAATGGCCTAGATCTCGTTTGATTCACGTAAATTTTGCCACTTTACGTGATGGATGGATTGTAGGAGGCTGGATCTATGTTTTGGATCAATTGCATGGCCTGGGATGCTTCTGTATGGATTCAGACCGGTGGAACTCGGCGAGTCACATAGGTGGACTCGACGAGTTGCTTGAAGATGGCCTTGAACTCGACGAGTTGGAAGAACAACTCGGCGAGTAGGTTGAAGATTGCCTTGGACTCGGCGAGTCCAGTTGGACTCGGCGAGTCATGTTAAGGAAGTCCCAATATTCCTGGTTGAGTCGACGAATCGGTGAGTCGAGGGATGACTCGGTGAGTTGGGTGCGAGTGGACTCAGAGTTGTTGCACTCGACGAGTCTTGGGGTGACTCTGCGAGTTGGGTCGCTAAGTGAGGGAAGTCTGAGCATAAGGACTCGGCGAGTCATCGGGTTGACTCGGCGAGTAGGGTCTGTCAGGGGTTGACTTTGACTTGTCCAGGGTTGATCAGTTGTCTTCCAGGGGTATTTCGGTAATTATGGGTATTTATTGGGCTATTGTTGATGTTCAGTGGAGGAGTTGTGTCAGAGTTCGAAGCAGCGGGATCTTATCTTTTCAGCCGTCAGTTTCGAGGTGAGTTATCCTCACTATATCAACAGGGTCTAAGGCACCAAGGCCGGCCCTTTATTGTATTGGGATTCAGTTACGTTTATCATGTTATTGCTGGTTGTGTCTGCATCCTGGTAGTTAGGATGGTACATGCTAGGGGACCTTGTAAAGGTCAGTCCTCGATATGCAGAGTAATGCTATACTAGTGACCAGTTAGGTCGGTAACCCGGTTAGGGTAATGATATGCTACGTGATCTGCTTGTTCGGTTTGTTGACTATGACTGTTATATGAATGTATGTTTTGTACACATGGTTGTTTGGACTGGAGATGGGTTGAGGCGGGTCCTGCTTCGTGCTGTAGGCCAAGATACCCAGGGCGGACCGGTGGTTCCGAAGGCCCAGCGAGCGGTCCGGATAGGCTGTAGGGCCACGAGGGCGGACCAGACGTGCCGAGGCTCGGAGAGTGGACCAGGCCGACTGAAGGCCCGATGCGGGCGGACCAGTCACACTGTAGACTCAGAGAGTGGACCAGGTGGGTTGAAGGCCCGTTGCGGGCGGACCAACCCCACTGTAGACTCGAAGGACATGACTAGACCCGGAGGATGGATCCGAAGGACTGAAGGCCCGATACGGCGGACCAGTCACGTTAGACCCGATATGCATGGTTGTTCTATGTTCTGTTATGTTATGTATGATTTATATGTTTTGGACCGGAAGGTCGTAGCCTGGAAGGGCGTATGCGTGGTTGGTATCTTGGGGGTATCTCACTAAGCTCTCGGGCTTACAGTTGTGGTTTAATGTTTTTCAGGTTCTTCAGGAGACTGTGGCAAGGCGAAGGCGCGATCGTACCGCTCCTTATGATTTCGTAACGACATGATTCTGGGAATACTTAAATGAATTGTATTGAAAACCTTTTTGTAAGCATTTTAATGAAAATCGGGTTGTTTTGAAAATTTTAAATTGGTTGTGTTTTTCGGACGTTACAATACACCCTTATACAATTATGATATTATAAGATTAGTTATTATATATGTATAAGAATAAGCTAGTCTTATCGCTAGTAGGCCTCATTCACGAAGCCGGTCTATAAGGTGGGTATAAGGTTGCTGCCTATAAAATGGCGCTTAATGGATGTACACTCACATCTACCGCTTGCTTGACTGGTGGAGGGTCGTTAGCCGAACGGATAGGATAGGGCACTTAATTCCTCATTAAAAGTATAATGGAAATATTAAAGTAACTACATTGTTTTACAAATTCCCACTCTTAGTTACTTTAGGGTAAAATGTGAAAATGATGCTAATCCATGGAATTACACTTCGTACCCTTGTCAAACATTGATGGAGCACGTGTGGTTAACCGGCACATCAATTTGGGGATGACATTGGTAGCGAAGGGTGACTCGATGGTTGTCATAGATCAATGGAGCGTGTGTGGTTCACCGTCACATTGATTAGGTGATAAAGACATTGAGTGCACCACGTTGATTCGCATGGTTATTCACAAATTTGTTTGCGATCCTCGGCATCCCAGTCGCAAATTTGAAATGCATATCGAGATTTAAACATGCCATTGAAAAGTTCAATGAATCTCAAAGATCTAGGAGTTTTCAATACATTTAAAACCTAAATTGCTTTTTCGTTTTTCATGGTGAGAATTAGTGAATCGTCATTCACTTACCTTCAAATTATTTACTTTTAGAGTACGACATCCCTTTCTAAGTTGTAAATAATGTTGTTGGATCCTAGCCCTAATTACTCATTTGGGTGTTTAATTAGGGATTCATTTCTGATCAAACTTTGTTCCTTTCCTTTTCATATGTCTGCAAACAACAACAACAACAACGCTTCTGGGCCATTCTCGTTGATGAACTTGTGTCAGAAAGTGACATTTGATGGTTCAAACTTCAACGAGTGGATGAGGTATATCCGCATGATCACACGCTACGAGGACAAAGAATATGTCATCGATGAAAAGCTTGAGAAGATCATCCCAGATGTTGCTACTCCTAAGGAATTGGCCGCCTTTGAGGCCCACGAGCGTGATGCCACGAAATTTCACTGCATCATGCTGGCCACCATGAACCTCGAACTCCAAAAGTCCTATGAGGACATGTATCCATATGAAATGCATCAGGATTTGCTGGACAGGTATCACCAGAGTGCGAGGCAAGAGCGCTATGAGATCATTACTAGCATGATCACCGCTAAGATGGGGAGTGGAGAATCCCTAACCTCTCATTTGCAGAAAATGCAGAGGTATGTTGATCGTCTTCTCAAACTTAATGTTAAGTTTGATGAGGATTTGGCTATCGACATAATCCTCCACTCCTTGCCCTCCTGCTACAATCAGTTTAGGATGACCTACCATATGAACAAAGAGGAGGTCTCTTTGAGCAAGCTCCAAGAACTCTTGAGGACTGCTGAGAGCAACCTCAAAGACAAATCCGTTGCACCGTCACCTGCTGTGGCCGCTCCTGTGATGGCGATAGGTCAAGGAAAGGGTAAAAAGAGGAAGACTCCATGTAAGAGCCACCATAAGGGGAAACCCCGTGATGGTTCGTCATCAAGTG
The DNA here is from genome assembly GCF_052625555.1 of Lactuca saligna. NCBI lineage: Eukaryota > Viridiplantae > Streptophyta > Magnoliopsida > Asterales > Asteraceae > Lactuca > Lactuca saligna. Next base: position 53,252,989 of record NC_136425.1, read on the forward strand.
GGACCAAAACAGGCCCCGTTAAACCCTCTTCCGATCCTAAAGAAGCAGAGTGCTTCTATTGCCACCAAAAGGGCCACTGGAAGCGAAGCTGCCCACAATATCTGCAGGACATAAGAGATGGGAAGATCAAGCCCACATTTGCAGGTATGTATTCTATTAAATCTAATAACTCATCATTTGCTACTTCATGGGTTCTTGATACAGGATGTGGTTACCACATTTGTTCTGAATTGCAGGGCCTAAAAAGAAGTAGGGAGATGGAGCATGGGAAGATGAACCTGATTATGGGAAACAGAAGATCGTCGCCTGTGACCAAAGTTGGTGTTTATTCTTTAGTGTTAAGTAATGGGTTAGGAATAGATTTAGAGAATTGCTGTTATTCGCCAGATATGGCAAGAAACATTATTTCTTTTCACGGGTTGTTTAGACAAGGTTTCAGATATTCTTTTGATAATAGTAATGGTTCTATTAATGTTTATTTGAATGGTGTCCTTTATTTCAATGCATTACCTTGTAATGGGATTTATGAATCAGTGATGATTGTTGATAATTTTGGAAATAATGTTTTGAATATAGATTCGTCTACTAGTCTAGACAAAGCATGCTTGTGGCATTGTCGCCTTGGCCATGTCAACAAGAAACGCATAGCCCAACTCCAAAAGGATGGAGTGTTGGAGTCATTCGACCTTAGGGACGATGACACGTGTGAGTCTTGTTTACTTGGGAAGATGACCAAGTCACCCTTTACTGGCACTTGTGAAAGGGGTGAGGGTTTATTGGAGCTCATACACACCGATGTGTGTGGGCCCTTTAGATCCACCACAAGGGATGCTTGCCACTTCTACGTGACTTTTACAGATGATTATAGCAGATTTGGATATATCTACTTGATCAAGCAAAAGTCGGAAACCTTTGAAAAGTTCAAAGAGTTTAAGAATGAAGTGGAGAATCAGCTGGGCAGGAAAATCAAGATGCTTCGGTCAGACCGAGGAAGAGAGTACCTAAGTCTTGAGTTTCACGACTATCTAAAAGAATGTGGAATCGTTTCACAATTGACGCCTCCGAGAACGCCACAATTGAATGGTGTAGCTGAGAGACGTAATCGGACCTTGTTAGACATGGTTCGTTCTATGATGAGTCGGACTTCGTTACCAATAGCTTTCCGGGGGTATGCCTTAGAGACTGCCGCCTGTATACTTAACTTAGTTCCCACTAAGAAGGTTTCCAAGACTCCTCACGAGATGTGGACAGGGAAGGCTCCCTCGTTGGCACATATCAAGGTTTGGGGTTGTGAGGCTTTCGTAAGACGAGAGACTCACAACAAACTAGAACCTCGTAGTGAGAAGTGTTATTTCATCGGCTATCCACAGAAGTCTTTTGGCTACCTTTTCTATAGACTGAGTGACAATGTTGTCTTCGCTGCTAGAAGAGGAGTTTTCCGAGAAAAGGAATTGATAGGCCAAGAAGACAGTGGGAGGCAAATTGAACTTGAAGAAATTCAAGATCAAAGCGATGAAGGAACCTCTGACACTGACACTCAACTTGAGGAGGAAACTCCTGTTGAACCTGTTGACGTGTCCTTACCTCTTCGACGTTCCTCTAGGGCTAGTGTTCCACCCCAGTTTTATGGTTTTCATATTACTACTGAAGGGGATACATTTATTAGTGATAGTACACTAGTAAGTTTGGATGAACCTAGCAGCTATAAGGAAGCCATGGCAGGCCTAGAGTCTGCAAAATGGAAAGAGGCTATGGACAGCGAGATTCAGTCCATGTACGCAACCAAGTTTGGAATTTGGTTGATAATGTACCGGGTCGTAAGACAGTCGGATGCAAGTGGATCTTCAAGAAGAAGACGGACATGGATGGGAAAGTGCATACTTATAAAGCGCGATTGGTTGCGAAGGGTTTTACTCAAACTCCCGGAGTTGACTATGATGAGACCTTCTCACCAGTTGCGAAGATAAAGTCTATTAGGGTGATGCTTGCCATAGCTGCGTTTCATGATTATGAAATATGGTAGATGGACGTGAAGACCGCTTTCCTTAATGGAAAGTTGGCTGAGGATGTCTACATGAATCAGCCAGAGGGTTTTGTCGATGTGAAGCATCCAAATAGAGTATGCAAGCTTGAGAAATCTATTTATGGATTGAAACAAGCATCTCGTAGATGGAATCTTTGTTTTGATGAGAAGGTTAAAGAGTTTGGCTTTCTGCGAAGCGAAGATGAATCTTGTGTGTATGTCAAAGCTAGTGGGAGTATAATAAGCTTCCTCGTATTGTATGTCGACGACATATTACTCATAGGAAACGATGTCCCAACCTTGCAGGAGGTCAAGTCCTGGCTTGGGAAATGTTTCGCTATGAAGGACCTCGGAGAAGCTGCTTATATTCTGGAAATAAGAATAGTAAGAAACAGGGAAAAGAGACTGATAGGACTCAGTCAGGATACATACTTGGAAAAGGTGCTAAAGCGTTTTAGTATGGAAAATTCCAAGAAAGGGGAGTTGCCAATCCAAAGCAATACCAAGCTGAGTAAGACTCAGAGCCCGAGTACAGAGACAGAGATAGCTGATATGAGCCGAGTACCTTACGCTTCCGCAGTAGGCTCTATAATGTACGCTATGACTTGTACTCGCCTTGATGTGGCCTTCGCTTTAAGCACGGTCAGCAGATATCAGGGGAATCCTGGTAGAGCACATAGGATTGCAGTTAAGAATATTCTTAAGTACCTTCGGAGGACCAAGGAATGGTTTCTAGTCCTCGGTGGGAGTGATGACTTAAGGGTACGAGGGTACAGTGATGCTAGTTTTCAGACGGATCGGGATAACTTCCGATCGCAGTCGGGCTGGGTCTTTACCCTAAATGGAGGAGCAGTGACTTGGAAAAGTTCCAAGCAAGAGACCGTAGCTGATTCAACGTGCGAATCAGAGTATATTGCGGCGAGCGAAGCGTCAAAGGAGGCTATATGGTTGAAGAACTTCATTGGAGACCTTGGTGTTGTGCCATCCATAAAGGAGCCCGTGGAAATTTTCTGTGATAATGAAGGAGCGGTTGCCTTAACCAAGGAACCAAGGGATCATGGCAGATCTCGACATATCAACAGGAAATACCACTTTATTAGACATCGGGTAGAAGAGGGACTCCTCGTTGTGAAGAGGGTATCGTCAAAAGATAACCCAACAGATCCCCTTACGAAGGGACTGAGTAGGGTCAAGCATTTGCAGCACGCTAGGAGCGTAGGGCTGAAGGACGATATTAGTTTAGATTAGATAGGTAGGAAACTTGCAATAGATAATGTCATATTCAACTAATGATGATTAAATAATGGTGTGTTATTTATAAGAAAGTTTCTATCTTGTGTTGATTATTTATCTATTGTGTCGATTTTGCATGTTTTGACTTCCTGAATAATCAGATTATTCGAACAGTTCACAATCGCTCATATGTTGGAAGTAGATATGAAGGAAGATTGTCATAAATTTGTTTGTAGATTGTCTGAAAAGTTTTAGACATAGCAAAGGTTTGCTGCAAAGTTTATGAGTGCTTATGAAATTTGTATTGAGCATTGAAATAGACCCACACTTGCTGGTATTACTTCATGAATGTTATCACAAGTGATCGCAAGATGATAATATCATATAATCTTTAAACCTAGAGTGTAACATCCCGGATTCGCAAGGGTAGAGTTGAAGGGCTAAAAGTGTAAGTTTTAGAGGATGACTTGGCGAGTCCATGGGTAGACTCGGCGAGTCAGGTCGCGGTCTTGGTCGCGTGCCGAGTGGCCTACTCGGCGAGTCCCAAGTATGGACTCGGCGAGTAGGTGCTGTATGGAGAAAACCCTAGTTTCCGGGGTTGAGCCCTATATAAAGAACATCATACCCCTCCACAGCCTCTCTTATTCCCCCTTAAGTTCCAGAAACCCTAATCTCATGGAGAAGAGCATTGGTGGAGAAAATTGGAGCTTGGAGAGGTGTTGCTTGGAGAAATCTTGAAGGAGAAGTGGTTGGGATCAAAGGGCTTTGCTTGGATTCGTGTTTAGCTGTTATTGAGGCATCTTTTGGAGGTAATATCTTCGTCCTTAGACTGTGCATTCCTAGTTTCATCATTTGGGGTTGTGTGGGATGCTTGGTGGTGTGACATTTTGGTGTTGGAGGATGGATCTGAGGTTGCTACCTTAGATCTGGAGTGGAGAAGACATTGAGTGCATTAAAGTCCCAACCTTTGTGCTATGAATGAAGCTATCATGTCGCAAACCTTGGTTTTAAGGTGAAAATGGCTTAGATCTCGTTAGAATCACGTAAAGTTTGCCACTTTACGTGATGGATGGATTGTAGGAGGTGGGATCTATGTTTTGGATCAATTGCATGGCCTGGGATGCTTCTGTAAGGATTCAGACCGGTGGTACTCGGTGAGTCACATGGGTGGACTCGACGAGTTGCTTGAAGATGGCCTTGAACTCGACGAGTTGGAAGAACAACTCGGCGAGTAGGTTGAAGATGGCCTTGGACTCGATGAGTCCGGTTGGACTCGGCGAGTCTTGTCGAGGAAGTCCCAATATTTCTGGTTCGCTTCGGAGCAGGCTCAGATGTCCCGATATCTGAGTATGCTAAAGAGAGACATCAGGCAGTTTGTGTCTGCGCAGAGGTGCGAGACTTTGCTGGAGTTGCAGGAGGCCGCCAGGCGGCGTGAGTTAGAGATTGAGTTGCAAATGCGTGAGCTGAGGCAAGCTCCGGTTCAGTCGCAGCCGGCGACGAAACGGTCTAAGACCGTTGATTTCAGGATGGGAGATCAGGGTGGCCACGTCTGTGGAAAGTGTGGAAGGGGTCATGCCGGGGTTTGTCAGTCCGGTGGAGCATGCCGCAAGTGCGGGAAGGAGGGACACTATGCGAGGGATTGTCGGCAGTCAGTACCGGTTCGGGATTTGAGGATATGCTATCATTGTCATCAGGTTGGACATTTGAAGGTCAACTGTCCACAGCTTGCTGCGGGATCGGTGCAGGCTCCAGCACCGGCTACATCGAGGATCACAGGTGGAGGTCAGGGTGGAGCAGAGCCCCCAAGGGCTTAGGGCCGTGTTTTTTCAGCTTGCTGCTTCGGGTATGTTCTTTCTGCTATTTTGATTATTTATGATCGTTGTAGAGTATTGATATCTGCTGGTTTCATTAGTTGGTTATGGAATTGCGTTTCGGGTTTCGTGTGGTATTCATTGTTCCTTGAGGGTTTGGCGTGTTGTGATCGAGATTTCGTTCTAGTAACTTGTGTTCCCTGGGGGATCGTTATGGTTATGGGTTTGTACTTCGAGCTATCGTTGATTATCTTTGTGAGGATTGGTGGCGGATGCGGCGTTGGTTTGAAGGACAGTTAGATTCGGTAGTCTGAGGAATTGATAGTTGAAGATTGGGTTCCTTTCGAGCAGGTGGTGCAGCATGGGAACATGATTGTATGAAAGTTGTTGGTGCTGGTGAAAAACATTTTGAGTGCATGTGTTGATTCCTGCAAGGTTGCTTGGGGAGATCGATGATGGCAACCGGTGACTATCTGTCAGTGTCTTAAGTGGGGGAGAATTGGAAATTCTCCGGATGATCGTTGTGCCTGAGAGGTTGTTTAGCTGCTTGGGAAATTCAGCGGTATTTCTACTAGTTGAGAGCAGGCTCGTATGAGTGAGTAACAGGCGTGCGGGGCGGAATACAGACCTAGAGCAGTTGATTGGGGAAGGCATGGGAGCAGGCCGGGATCGAGCATGTAGGATGGAGATAGAGTTCGGAACCCCTAGAGGGTTAGAACGGTATGCGCAGGAGGATTTCCTGAAGAGATAGTTCGGAATAATGAGTGCTTGTTGAGCGGTCCGGATAGACTGAAGGCCGTAGGCGTACCAGTCAGGCCGAAGGCTCGGAGGACGGTCCAGTCAGATTGGCTGAAGGTTCTGAGAGTGGTCCAGATTGGCTGAAGGCCCGGGGAGGCGGTCCAGTCATGCTGAAGACTCTGCGGGTAATGTTAGATCGGTTGGAGGTTATGGGTTGCGTATGTTGCAGTGGGAATACATTGGGAGGTCTGGCCCGACGAACGATCTTTAGCGGTAAAGGTAGTGCACGGGCTTGAGAGTCCTTGTGATGAGAGGCAGAGTAGCGGTAATGCATGGATGTTGAGTACGCTGTAAGGAGGTAATGTGGCGTAGGTTGAGCACCAGGGTGCCTGTCATGATGAGCGAGCAGACGAGTGGTTTCCTTGGTAAGGAAAGAGGGAGGAATGAAACTCCGGAAAGGAAGAGCGAATTCACGGAAGTGAAAGCGGCAGTGTGGAGTTGCGATCACTGTGGTCCGTCGATGGTCTTTGAGTAGTGTGTTGCGGCGGCAGAAAATAAGCTTATTCGACTCGATATGTTGCTTTGGGCGCAGAGGGAATATCGCGACGTGGAGTCAGGGAGAGGAGTTCGGAAGGGATACAGAGCAGGAGTCTTGGACTCTCAGTGGGATCATGATCAGGGTTCTGGGTATGTGCCAGTGGTTTATTCTGGAAGGATGTTGAGGATATCGTCTATATATCGGGTTATCCGCACCGGAGGTTGCTAGAGCTAGATCGGCATGTATGTGTGATTGCGATAGGAGAACTCGGGGGAGTTGCTCCGAAATGGAAGAATAAGTCTTTCGGTCGTTATGGTAAGGGTAGAGTGGAATTTGGATCGGGAATCCGAGGGTTCGTAGCTCTATAGCCATGCGAGTCAAGTGAAAGATGAGAATTGGAGCAATAAGGCATTATGAGTAATTCTCGGTTGTTGAGTGTGGTTATCGGAGGGTACAGTGGGTGCCGGTTTGAGTAGGTGGTGGGAACACCGTATGGAAGGAGAAAGTGAGCTTCTGGTTCTATGGTTGTACTTTGAGGGGCTGGTTCGGTCAAGGTCAAGTGGCGCATAGTGGGAGGTAAATTGAAGATGAGATGCCGAAGGCTTCGAGGACGAAGCCTAATTTAAGTGGGGGAGAATTGTAACATCCCGGAATCGCAAGAGTAGTGTTGAAGGGCTAAAAGTGTAAGTTTTAGACGATGACTCGGCGAGTCCATGGATAGACTCGGCGAGTCAGGTCGCGGTTATGGTCGCGAGCCGAGTGGCCTACTCGGCGAGTCCCAAGTATGGACTCGGCGAGTAGGTGCTGTATGGAGAAAACCCTAGTTTCCGGGGTTGAGCCCTATATAAAGAACATTATACCCCTCCACAGCCTCTCTTATTCCCCCCTTGAGTTCCAGAAACCCTCATCTCGTGGAGAAGAGCATTGGTGGAGCAAATTGGAGCTTGGAGAGGTGTTGCTTGGAGAAATCTTGAAGGAGAAGTGGTTTGGATCAAAGGGCTTTGCTTGGATTCGTGTTTGGCTGTTATTAAGGCATCTTCTGGAGGTAATATCTTCGTCCTTAAGCTGTGCATTCCTAGTTTCATCATTTGGGGTTGTGTGGGATGCTTGGTTGTGTGACATTTTGGTGTTGGAGGATGGATCTGAGGTTGCTACCTCAGATCTGGAGTGGAGAAGTCATTGAGTGCATTAAAGTCCCAACCTTTGTGCTATGAGTGAAGCTATCATGTCCCAAACCTTGGTTTTAAGGTGAAAATGGCCTAGATCTCGTTTGATTCACGTAAAGTTTGCCACTTTACGTGATGGATGGATTGTAGGAGGCTGGATCTATGTTTTGGATCAATTGCATGGCCTGGGATGCTTCTGTATGGATTCAGACCGGTGGAACTCGGCGAGTCACATAGGTGGACTCGACGAGTTGCTTGAAGATGGCCTTGAACTCGACGAGTTGGAAGAACAACTCGGCGAGTAGGTTGAAGATTGCCTTGGACTCGGCGAGTCCAGTTGGACTCGGCGAGTCATGTTAAGGAAGTCCCAATATTCCTGGTTGAGTCGACGAATCGGTGAGTCGAGGGATGACTCGGTGAGTTGGGTGCGAGTGGACTCAGAGTTGTTGCACTCGACGAGTCTTGGGGTGACTCTGCGAGTTGGGTCGCTAAGTGAGGGAAGTCTGAGCATAAGGACTCGGCGAGTCATCGGGTTGACTCGGCGAGTAGGGTCTGTCAGGGGTTGACTTTGACTTGTCCAGGGTTGATCAGTTGTCTTCCAGGGGTATTTCGGTAATTATGGGTATTTATTGGGCTATTGTTGATGTTCAGTGGAGGAGTTGTGTCAGAGTTCGAAGCAGCGGGATCTTATCTTTTCAGCCGTCAGTTTCGAGGTGAGTTATCCTCACTATATCAACAGGGTCTAAGGCACCAAGGCCGGCCCTTTATTGTATTGGGATTCAGTTACGTTTATCATGTTATTGCTGGTTGTGTCTGCATCCTGGTAGTTAGGATGGTACATGCTAGGGGACCTTGTAAAGGTCAGTCCTCGATATGCAGAGTAATGCTATACTAGTGACCAGTTAGGTCGGTAACCCGGTTAGGGTAATGATATGCTACGTGATCTGCTTGTTCGGTTTGTTGACTATGACTGTTATATGAATGTATGTTTTGTACACATGGTTGTTTGGACTGGAGATGGGTTGAGGCGGGTCCTGCTTCGTGCTGTAGGCCAAGATACCCAGGGCGGACCGGTGGTTCCGAAGGCCCAGCGAGCGGTCCGGATAGGCTGTAGGGCCACGAGGGCGGACCAGACGTGCCGAGGCTCGGAGAGTGGACCAGGCCGACTGAAGGCCCGATGCGGGCGGACCAGTCACACTGTAGACTCAGAGAGTGGACCAGGTGGGTTGAAGGCCCGTTGCGGGCGGACCAACCCCACTGTAGACTCGAAGGACATGACTAGACCCGGAGGATGGATCCGAAGGACTGAAGGCCCGATACGGCGGACCAGTCACGTTAGACCCGATATGCATGGTTGTTCTATGTTCTGTTATGTTATGTATGATTTATATGTTTTGGACCGGAAGGTCGTAGCCTGGAAGGGCGTATGTGTGGTTGGTATCTTGGGGGTATCTCACTAAGCTCTCGGGCTTACAGTTGTGGTTTAATGTTTTTCAGGTTCTTCAGGAGACTGTGGCAAGGCGAAGGCGCGATCGTACCGCTCCTTATGATTTCGTAACGACATGATTCTGGGAATACTTAAATGAATTGTATTGAAAACCTTTTTGTAAGCATTTTAATGAAAATCGGGTTGTTTTGAAAATTTTAAATTGGTTGTGTTTTTCGGACGTTACAATACACCCTTATACAATTATGATATTATAAGATTAGTTATTATATATGTATAAGAATAAGCTAGTCTTATCGCTAGTAGGCCTCATTCACGAAGCCGGTCTATAAGGTGGGTATAAGGTTGCTGCCTATAAAATGGCGCTTAATGGATGTACACTCACATCTACCGCTTGCTTGACTGGTGGAGGGTCGTTAGCCGAACGGATAGGATAGGGCACTTAATTCCTCATTAAAAGTATAATGGAAATATTAAAGTAACTACATTGTTTTACAAATTCCCACTCTTAGTTACTTTAGGGTAAAATGTGAAAATGATGCTAATCCATGGAATTACACTTCGTACCCTTGTCAAACATTGATGGAGCACGTGTGGTTAACCGGCACATCAATTTGGGGATGGCATTGGTAGCGAAGGGTGACTCGATGGTTGTCATAGATCAATGGAGCGTGTGTGGTTCACCGGCACATTGATTAGGTGATAAAGACATTGAGTGCACCACGTTGATTCGCATGGTTATTCACAAATTTGTTTGCGATCCTCGGCATCCCAGTCGCAAATTTGAAATGCATATCGAGATTTAAACATGCCATTGAAAAGTTCAATGAATCTCAAAGATCTAGGAGTTTTCAATACATTTAAAACCTAAATTGCTTTTTCGTTTTTCATGGTGAGAATTAGTGAATCGTCATTCACTTACCTTCAAATTATTTACTTTTAGAGTACGGCATCCCTTTCTAAGTTGTAAATAATGTTGTTGGATCCTAGCCCTAATTACTCATTTGGGTGTTTAATTAGGGATTCATTTCTGATCAAACTTTGTTCCTTTCCTTTTCAGATGTCTGCAAACAACAACAACAACAACGCTTCTGGGCCATTCTCGTTGATGAACTTGTGTCAGAAAGTGACATTTGATGGTTCAAACTTCAACGAGTGGATGAGGTATATCCGCATGATCACACGCTACGAGGACAAAGAATATGTCATCGATGAAAAGCTTGAGAAGATCATCCCAGATGTTGCTACTCCTAAGGAATTGGCCGCCTTTGAGGCCCACGAGCGTGATGCCACGAAAGTTCACTGCATCATGCTGGCCACCATGAACCTCGAACTCCAAAAGTCCTATGAGGACATGTATCCATATGAAATGCATCATGATTTGCTGGACAGGTATCACCAGAGCGCGAGGCAAGAGCGCTATGAGATCATTACTAGCATGATCACCGCTAAGATGGGGAGTGGAGAATCCCTAACCTCTCATTTGCAGAAAATGCAGAGGTATGTTGATCGTCTTCTCAAACTTAATGTTAAGTTTGATGAGGATTTGGCTATCGACATAATCCTCCACTCCTTGCCCTCCTGCTACAATCAGTTTAGGATGACCTACCATATGAACAAAGAGGAGGTCTCTTTGAGCAAGCTCCAAGAACTCTTGAGGACTGCTTAGAGCAACCTCAAAGACAAATCCGTTGCACCGTCACCTGCTGTGGCCGCTCCTGTGATGGCGATAGGTCAAGGAAAGGGTAAAAAGAGGAAGACTCCATGTAAGAGCCACCATAAGGGGAAACCCCGTGATGGTTCGTCATCAAGTGGGACCAAAACAGGCCCCGTTAAACCCTCTTCCGATCCTAAAGAAGCAGAGTGCTTCTATTGCCACCAAAAGGGCCACTGGAAGCGAAGCTGCCCACAATATCTGCAGGACATAAGAGATGGGAAGATCAAGCCCACATTTGCAGGTATGTATTCTATTAAATCTAATAACTCATCATTTGCTACTTCATGGGTTCTTGATACAGGATGTGGTTACCACATTTGTTCTGAATTGCAGGGCCTAAAAAGAAGTAGGGAGATGGAGCATGGGAAGATGAACCTGATTATGGGAAACAGAAGATCGTCGCCTGTGACCAAAGTTGGTGTTTATTCTTTAGTGTTAAGTAATGGGTTAGGAATAGATTTAGAGAATTGCTGTTATTCGCCAGATATGGCAAGAAACATTATTTCTTTTCACGGGTTGTTTAGACAAGGTTTCAGATATTCTTTTGATAATAGTAATGGTTCTATTAATGTTTATTTGAATGGTGTCCTTTATTTCAATGCATTACCTTGTAATGGGATTTATGAATCAGTGATGATTGTTGATAATTTTGGAAATAATGTTTTGAATATAGATTCGTCTACTAGTCTAGACAAAGCATGCTTGTGGCATTGTCGCCTTGGCCATGTCAACAAGAAACGCATAGCCCAACTCCAAAAGGATGGAGTGTTGGAGTCATTCGACCTTAGGGACGATGACACGTGTGAGTCTTGTTTACTTGGGAAGATGACCAAGTCACCCTTTACTGGCACTTGTGAAAGGGGTGAGGGTTTATTGGAGCTCATACACACCGATGTGTGTGGGCCCTTTAGATCCACCACAAGGGATGCTTGCCACTTCTACGTGACTTTTACAGATGATTATAGCAGATTTGGATATATCTACTTGATCAAGCAAAAGTCGGAAACCTTTGAAAAGTTCAAAGAGTTTAAGAATGAAGTGGAGAATCAGCTGGGCAGGAAAATCAAGATGCTTCGGTCAGACCGAGGAAGAGAGTACCTAAGTCTTGAGTTTCACGACTATCTAAAAGAATGTGGAATCGTTTCACAATTGACGCCTCCGAGAACGCCACAATTGAATGGTGTAGCTGAGAGACGTAATCGGACCTTGTTGGACATGGTTCGTTCTATGATGAGTCGGACTTCGTTACCAATAGCTTTCCGGGGGTATGCCTTAGAGACTGCCGCCTGTATACTTAACTTAGTTCCCACTAAGAAGGTTTCCAAGACTCCTCACGAGATGTGGACAGGGAAGGCTCCCTCGTTGGCACATATCAAGGTTTGGGGTTGTGAGGCTTTCGTAAGACGAGAGACTCACGACAAACTAGAACCTCGTAGTGAGAAGTGTTATTTCATCGGCTATCCACAGAAGTCTTTTGGCTACCTTTTCTATAGACTGAGTGACAATGTTGTCTTCGCTGCTAGAAGAGGAGTTTTCCGAGAAAAGGAATTGATAGGCCAAGAAGACAGTGGGAGGCAAATTGAACTTGAAGAAATTCAAGATCAAAGCGATGAAGGAACCTCTGACACTGACACTCAACTTGAGGAGGAAACTCCTGTTGAACCTGTTGACGTGTCCTTACCTCTTCGACGTTCCTCTAGGGCTAGTGTTCCACCCCAGTTTTATGGTTTTCATATTACTACTGAAGGGGATACATTTATTAGTGATAGTACACTAGTAAGTTTGGATGAACCTAGCAGCTATAAGGAAGCCATGGCAGGCCTAGAGTCTGCAAAATGGAAAGAGGCTATGGACAGCGAGATTCAGTCCATGTACGACAACCAAGTTTGGAATTTGGTTGATAATGTACCGGGTCGTAAGACAGTCGGATGCAAGTGGATCTTCAAGAAGAAGACGGACATGGATGGGAAAGTGCATACTTATAAAGCGCGATTGGTTGCGAAGGGTTTTACTCAAACTCCCGGAGTTGACTATGATGAGACCTTCTCACCAGTTGCGAAGATAAAGTCTATTAGGGTGATGCTTGCCATAGCTGCGTTTCATGATTATGAAATATGGTAGATGGACGTGAAGACCGCTTTCCTTAATGGAAAGTTGGCTGAGGATGTCTACATGAATCAGCCAGAGGGTTTTGTCGATGTGAAGCATCCGAATAGAGTATGCAAGCTTGAGAAATCTATTTATGGATTGAAACAAGCATCTCGTAGATGGAATCTTTGTTTTGATGAGAAGGTTAAAGAGTTTGGCTTTCTGCGAAGCGAAGATGAATCTTGTGTGTATGTCAAAGCCAGTGGGAGTATAATAAGCTTCCTCGTATTGTATGTCGACGACATATTACTCATAGGAAACGATGTCCCAACCTTGCAGGAGGTCAAGTCCTGGCTTGGGAAATGTTTCGCTATGAAGGACCTCGGAGAAGCTGCTTATATTCTGGAAATAAGAATAGTAAGAAACAGGGAAAAGAGACTGATAGGACTCAGTCAGGATACATACTTGGAAAAGGTGCTAAAGCGTTTTAGTATGGAAAATTCCAAGAAAGGGGAGTTGCCAATCCAAAGCAATACCAAGCTGAGTAAGACTCAGAGCCCGAGTACAGAGACAGAGATAGCTGATATGAGCCGAGTACCTTACGCTTCCGCAGTAGGCTCTATAATGTACGCTATGACTTGTACTCGCCTTGATGTGGCCTTCGCTTTAAGCACGGTCAGCAGATATCAGGGGAATCCTGGTAGAGCACATAGGATTGCAGTTAAGAATATTCTTAAGTACCTTCGGAGGACCAAGGAATGGTTTCTAGTCCTCGGTGGGAGTGATGACTTAAGGGTACGAGGGTACAGTGATGCTAGTTTTCAGACGGATCGGGATAACTTCCGATCGCAGTCGGGCTGGGTCTTTACCCTAAATGGAGGAGCAGTGACTTGGAAAAGTTCCAAGCAAGAGACCGTAGCTGATTCAACGTGCGAATCAGAGTATATTGCGGCGAGCGAAGCGTCAAAGGAGGCTATATGGTTGAAGAACTTCATTGGAGACCTTGGTGTTGTGCCATCCATAAAGGAGCCCGTGGAAATTTTCTGTGATAATGAAGGAGCGGTTGCCTTAACCAAGGAACCAAGGGATCATGGCAGATCTCGACATATCAACAGGAAATACCACTTTATTAGACATCGGGTAGAAGAGGGACTCCTCGTTGTGAAGAGGGTATCGTCAAAAGATAACCCAACAGATCCCCTTACGAAGGGACTGAGTAGGGTCAAGCATTTGCAGCACGCTAGGAGCGTAGGGCTGAAGGACGATATTAGTTTAGATTAGATAGGTAGGAAACTTGCAATAGATAATGTCATATTCAACTAATGATGATTAAATAATGGTGTGTTATTTATAAGAAAGTTTCTATCTTGTGTTGATTATTTATCTATTGTGTCGATTTTGCATGTTTTGACTTCCTGAATAATCAGATTATTCGAACAGTTCACAATCGCTCATATGTTGGAAGTAGATATGAAGGAAGATTGTCATAAATTTGTTTGTACATTGTCTGAAAAGTTTTAGACATAGCAAAGGTTTGCTGCAAAGTTTATGAGTGCTTATGAAATTTGTATTGAGCATTGAAATAGACCCACACTTGCTGGTATTACTTCATGAATGTTATCACAAGTGATCGCAAGATGATAATATCATATAATCTTTAAACCTAGAGTGTAACATCCCGGATTCGCAAGGGTAGAGTTGAAGGGCTAAAAGTGTAAGTTTTAGAGGATGACTTGGCGAGTCCATGGGTAGACTCGGCGAGTCAGGTCGCGGTCTTGGTCGCGTGCCGAGTGGCCTACTCGGCGAGTCCCAAGTATGGACTCGGCGAGTAGGTGCTGTATGGAGAAAACCCTAGTTTCCGGGGTTGAGCCCTATATAAAGAACATCATACCCCTCCACAGCCTCTCTTATTCCCCCTTGAGTTCCAGAAATCCTAATCTCGTGGAGAAGAGCATTGGTGGAGCAAATTGGAGCTTGGAGAGGTGTTGCTTGGAGAAATCTTGAAGGAGAAGTGGTTGGGATCAAAGGGCTTTGCTTGGATTCGTGTTTACCTGTTATTGAGGCATCTTTTGGAGGTAATATCTTCGTCCTTAGACTGTGCATTCCTAGTTTCATCATTTGGGGTTGTGTGGGATGCTTGGTGGTGTGACATTTTGGTGTTGGAGGATGGATCTGAGGTTGCTACCTCAGATCTGGAGTGGAGAAGACATTGAGTGCATTAAAGTCCCAACCTTTGTGCTATGAATGAAGCTATCATGTCCCAAACCTTGGTTTTAAGGTGAAAATGGCTTAGATCTCGTTAGAATCACGTAAAGTTTGCCACTTTACGTGATGGATGGATTGTAGGAGGTGGGATCTATGTTTTGGATCAATTGCATGGCCTGGGATGCTTCTGTAAGGATTCAGACCGGTGGTACTCGGCGAGTCACATGG
The DNA here is from genome assembly GCF_052625555.1 of Lactuca saligna. NCBI lineage: Eukaryota > Viridiplantae > Streptophyta > Magnoliopsida > Asterales > Asteraceae > Lactuca > Lactuca saligna. The sequence continues at coordinate 53,268,183 of NC_136425.1, forward strand.
GTGGACTCGACGAGTTGCTTGAAGATGGCCTTGAACTCGATGAGTTGGAAGAACAACTCGGCGAGTAGGTTGAAGATGGCCTTGGACTCGATGAGTCCGGTTGGACTCGGCGAGTCTTGTCGAGGAAGTCCCAATATTTCTGGTTGAGTCGATGAATCGGTGAGTTGAGGGACGACTCGGTGAGTTGGGGTGCGAGTGGACTCAGAGTTGTTGTACTCGACGAGTCTTGGGGTGACTCGGCGAGTTGGGTCGCTAATTGAGGGAAGTCTGAGCATAAGGACTCGGCGAGTCATCGGTTGACTCGATGAGTAGGGTCAGTCAGGGGTTGACTTTGACTTGTCCAGGGTTGACCAGTTGTCTTCCAGGGGTATTTTGGTAATTATGGATATTTATTGGGTTGTTGTTTGGTGTTCAGTGGAGGAGTTGTGTCAGAGTTCGGAGCAGCAGGATCTTACCTTTTCAGCCGTCAGTTTCGAGGTGAGTTATCCTCACTATATCAACAGGGTCTAAGGCACCAAGGCCGGCCCTTTATTGTATTGAGATTCAGTTACGTTTATCATGTTGTTGTTAGTTGTGTCTGCATCCTGGTAGTTAGGATGATACATGCTAGGGGGGCCTTGTAAAGGTCAGTTCTCGATATGCAGAGTAATGCTATGCTAGTGAACGGGTAGGTCGGTAGCCCGGTTAGAGTAATGATATGCTATGTGATCTGTTTACTCGGTTTGTTGATTATGACTGTTATATGAATGTATGTTTTGTGCACATGGTTGTTTGGACTAGAGATGGGTTGAGGCGGGTCCTGCTTTGTGCTGTAGGCCAAGATACCTAGGGCGGACCGGTTGTTCCGAAGGCCCAGTGAGCGGTCCGGATAGGCTGTAGGCCCCACGTGGGCGGACCAGACGTGCCGAGGCTCGGAGAGTGGACCAGGCCGACTGTAGGCCCGATGCGGGCGGACCAGTCACACTGTAGACTCAGAGAGTGGACCAGGTGGGTTGAAGGCCCGATGCGGGCGGACCAACCCCACTGTAGACTCGAAGAACATGACTAGACCCGGAGGATGGATCCAATGGACTGAAGGCCCGATACGGCGGACCAGTCACGGTAGACCCAACATGCATGATTGTTCTATGATCTGTTTTGTTATGTATGCTTTATATGTTTTGGACCGGAAGGTCACGGCCTGGAAGGGCGTATACGTGGTTGGTATTTTGGGGGTATCTCACTAAGCTTTCGGGCTTACAGTTGTGGTTTAATGTTTTTCAGGTTCTTCAGGAGACTGTGGCAAGGCGAAGGCGCGATCGTACCGTTCCTCATGATTTTATAACAACGTGATTCTGGGAATACCTAGATGAATTGTATTGGAAAACCTTTTGTACATATTTTAATGAAAATCGGGTTGTTTTGAAAATTTTAAATTGGTTGTATTTTTCGGACGTTACAAGTTGGTATCAGAGCCTTGGTTTGAGTGAATTGGAGGGACACTTGTGTGACTCCAGTCTCAAATCGAGGAGAGTTTTCAAAAAGAGAAATTAAAATGGTTTTCAAAATAAGTAAAGGAGGACGCAGAGGTACGATCAGCCGGAGCCAATAAGTAACCCCAAAATATCATACATGGCAATTGTTTTATTGAGCTTTGATAGAACAGCATGCTAGAGTTAGGCTAGGGATCTTCAGGATTCATTGATGAGTTGCCTGATTTATGATGCCTGCTAGCCTAGGGTTCCTTGTGAGAGATTTCTAGTGTTCCTCTAGTGGTGAGGATAGAGCGTTGCTATGTGTGTCGCTAGGGTGTTGTGGGAGTACTTCATACAAATATGGGTTGGTGTGGAAGGTAGTATGGGCCCGTACTACTGAAAGCACGGACTCATACGCGTATCAGGGAAATCATGACCTCTAGGGTTGGGATGAGAGCTGGTTCCCGGAATAGTGGAATATGTCTGAGATTGGTGTTTTATTTTTAGTATGGAGATTCCAGGGCACGCCGGGAGTGGATCCGGGTCAGGATCAGGAGCAGGAGAGGGAGCTCCAAGTGGGTCTGCACAGCCAGAGGTTGTCAGTCAGATGAGTACGCACGAGTTGGATGCGAGGATTCGCGAGATTCTGCATCATGAGGTTGCTGCATTGATTCGGGCTGAGCTGCCAGAGTTGTTTGGGTCGATCAAGACCACCATGGTGGAGTATTTTGATGAGCGTTATGCGGCTCTCACGGAGACGGCTGCCGCGGCGGCTACCGCAGCAGTAGCGGCGGCAGGGGGAGGAGCCAGTAGAGGTTTTCAGTATCGGGACTTCGATAATACGAAGCCTCCCACTTTTGATGGAGTTCAGGATCCGATCGTTGCTATGAGGTGGTTATCAGATGTGGAGGGATGTTTCTTCACGTGTTCATGCCCTGCTGATCAGAGGGTGAGGTGTGCTTTGAACCTGTTGAGGCTCGGAGCAAAGGATTGGTGGAGATTGACCACGGGATCGTACTCGGATGCGCAGAGGGCTGCGATTTCATGGGATCGGTTCAGGGAGATGTTCAGTACTCGTTATGTTCCACAGGTCGAGAGGGAGAGGTTGGCTCAGGAGTTCTTGGAGCTGAAACAGGATTCAGAATCGGTGACGGAAATCACCAGGATGTTTACTGAGCGGGCGATGTTTTGCCCTGAGTTCGCTTCGGAGCAGGCTCAGATGTCTTGATATCTGAGCATGCTAAAGAGGGATATCAGACAGTTTGTGTCTGCGCAGAGGTGCGAGACTTTGCTGGAGTTGCAGGAGGCCGCCAGGCGGCGTGAGTTAGAGATTGAGTTACAGATGCGGGAGCTGAGGCAAGCTCCGGTTCAGTCGCAGCCAGCGACGAAACGGTCTAAGACCGTTGATTTCAGGATGGGAGATCAGGGTGGCCACGTCTGTGGTAAGTGTGGAAGGGGTCATGCCGGGGTTTGTCGGTCCGGTGGAGCATGCCGCAAGTGCGGGAAGGAGGGACACTATGCGAGGGATTGTCGGCAGTCGGTGCCGGTTCGGGATTTGTGGATATGCTATCATTGTCATCAGGTTGGACATTTGAAGGTCAACTGTCCACAGATTGTTGCAGGATCGATGCAGGCTCCAGCACCGGCTACCTTGAGGATCACAGGTGGAGGTCAGGGTGGAGCGGAGCCCCCAAGGGCTTAGGGTCGTGTTTTTCAGCTTGCTGTTGCGGGTATGTTTCTTTCTGATGTTTTGATTATTTATGATTGTTGTGGAGTATTGTTATCTACTAGTTTCATTGGTTGGCTATGGAAATTGCGTTTCGGGTTTCTTGTGGTATTCGTTGTTCCTTGAGGGATTGGCGAGTTGTGATCGAGATTTTGGTTTTAGTATCTTGTGTCCCTTAAGGGATCGTTATGGTTATGGGATTGTACTTCGAGCCATCATTGATTATCTTTGTGAGGATTGGTGGCGAATGCGGCGTTAGTTTGGAGGCTAGTTGGATTCTGCAATCTGAGGAACGGAAAGGTGAAGGTTGAGTCGCTCTCGAGCGGGTTGTACAGCGGGGGAGCATGATTTGTATGAAAGCCGTTGGTACTGGTGAAACGCACTTGGAGTGCATGTGTTGATTCCTGCGAGGTGCTTTGGGAGATCGGTGATGCCGACCGGTGATTATCTGTCAGTGTCTTAAGTGGGGGAGAATTGAAAATTTTCCGGATGGTCGTTGGGCATGGAAGATTATTTAGCCGCTTGGGGAAATTCAGCGGTATTTCTATCAGATGAGAGCAGGCTCGTATGGGTGAGCAATAGGCGTGCGGGGGCCGAAATACAGACCTAGAGCAGTCGATTGAGGAAGGCATGGGGGCAGGCCGGGATCGAGTATGTATGATGGAGATAGAGTTCGGAACCCCTAGAGGGCTAGAACGGTACGCACGGGAGAATTTCCTGAAGAGATAGTTCGGAATGATGAGTGATTGTTGAGCGGTCCGGATAGACTGAAGGCCGGTAGGCGTACCAGTCAGGCCGAAGGCTCGGAGGACGGTCCAGTCAGATTGGCTGAAGGTTCTGAGAGTGGTCCAGATTGACTGAAGGCCCGGGGAGGCGGTCCAGTCATGCTGAAGACTCTGCGGGTAATGTTGGATCGGTTGGAGGTTATGGGTTGCGTATGTTGTAGTGGGAATACATTGGGAGGTCTGGCCCCGGCGAGCGATCTTTAGCGGTAAAGGTAGTGCATGGGCTTGAGAGCCCTTGTGATGAGAGGCAGAGTAGCGGTAACGCATGGATGTTGAGTGCGCTGTAGGGAGGTAATGTGGCACAGGATGGGCACCAGGGTGCCTGTCATGATGAGCGGGCAGACGAGTGGTTTCCTTGGTAAGGGAAGAGGGAGGAATGAAACTCCGGCAAGGGAGAGCGAATTCACGGAAGTGAAAGCGGCAATGTGGAGTTGCGATCACTGTGGTCCGTCGATGGTCTTTGAGTAGTGTGTTGCGGCGGCGGAATATAAGCTTATTCGACTCGATATGTTGCTTTGGGCGCAGAGGAAATATCGCAACGTGGAGTCAGGGAGAGGAGTTCGGAAGGGATGCAGAGCAAGAGTCTTGGACTCTCAGTGAGATCATGATCAGGGTTCTGGGTATGTATCAGTGGTTTATCCTGGAAGGATGTTGAGGATATCGTCTGTATATCAGATTATCCGCACCTGAGGGTGCCAGAGCTAGATCAGCATGTATGTGTGATTGCGATAGGAGAACTCGGGGGAGTTGCTCCGAAATGGAAGAATGGGTCTTTCGGTCATCATGGTAAGGGTAGGGTGGAATTCGGATCGGGAATCCGAGGGTTCGTGGCTCTATAGCCATGTGAGTCAAGTGAAAGATGAGAATTGGAGCAGTAAGGCATCATGGGTAATTCTCGGTTGTTGAGTGTGGTTATCGGAGGGTACAGGGGGTGCCGGTTTGAGTAGGTGGTGGGAGCACCGTATGGAAGGAGAAAGTGAGCTTCTGGTTCTATGGTTGTACTTTGAGGGACTTAGTTCGGTCAAGGTCAAGTGGCGCATAGTGGGAAGTAAATTGAAGATGAGATGCCAAAGGCTTCGAGGACGAAGCCTAATTTAAGTGGGGGAGAATTGTAACATCCCGGATTCGCAAGGGTAGAGTTGAAGGGCTAAAAGTGTAAGTTTTAGAGGATGACTCGGCGAGTCCATGGGTAGACTCGGCGAGTCAGGTCGCGGTCTTGGTCGCGTGCCGAGTGGCCTACTCGGCGAGTCCCAAGTATGGACTCGGCGAGTAGGTGCTGTATGGAGAAAACCCTAGTTTCCGGGGTTGAGCCCTATATAAAGAACATCATACCCCTCCACAGCCTCTCTTATTCCCCCTTGAGTTCCAGAAACCCTAATCTCGTGGAGAAGAGCATTGGTGGAGAAAATTGGAGCTTGGAGAGGTGTTGCTTGGAGAAATCTTGAAGGAGAAGTGGTTGGGATCAAAGGGCTTTGCTTGGATTCGTGTTTAGCTGTTATTGAGGCATCTTTTGGAGGTAATATCTTCGTCCTTAGACTGTGCATTCCTAGTTTCATCATTTGGGGTTGTGTGGGATGCTTGGTGGTGTGACATTTTGGTGTTGGAGGATGGATCTGAGGTTGCTACCTCAGATCTGGAGTGGAGAAGACATTGAGTGCATTAAAGTCCCAACCTTTGTGCTATGAATGAAGCTATCATGTCCCAAACCTTGGTTTTAAGGTGAAAATGGCTTAGATCTCGTTAGAATCACGTAAAGTTTGCCACTTTACGTGATGGATGGATTGTAGGAGGTGGGATCTATGTTTTGGATCAATTGCATGGCCTGGGATGCTTCTGTAAGGATTCAGACCGGTGGTACTCGGCGAGTCACATGGGTGGACTCGACGAGTTGCTTGAAGATGGCCTTGAACTCGATGAGTTGGAAGAACAACTCGGCGAGTAGGTTGAAGATGGCCTTGGACTCGATGAGTCCGGTTGGACTCGGCGAGTCTTGTCGAGGAAGTCCCAATATTTCTGGTTGAGTCGATGAATCGGTGAGTTGAGGGACGACTCGGTGAGTTGGGGTGCGAGTGGACTCAGAGTTGTTGTACTCGACGAGTCTTGGGGTGACTCGGCGAGTTGGGTCGCTAATTGAGGGAAGTCTGAGCATAAGGACTCGGCGAGTCATCGGTTGACTCGACGAGTAGGGTCAGTCAGGGGTTGACTTTGACTTGTCCAGGGTTGACCAGTTGTCTTCCAGGGGTATTTTGGTAATTATGGATATTTATTGGGTTGTTGTTTGGTGTTCAGTGGAGGAGTTGTGTCAGAGTTCGGAGCAGCAGGATCTTACCTTTTCAGCCGTCAGTTTCGAGGTGAGTTATCCTCACTATATCAACAGGGTCTAAGGCACCAAGGCCGGCCCTTTATTGTATTGAGATTCAGTTACGTTTATCATGTTGTTGTTAGTTGTGTCTGCTGCATCCTGGTAGTTAGGATGATACATGCTAGGGGGGCCTTGTAAAGGTCAGTTCTCGATATGCAGAGTAATGCTATGCTAGTGAACGGGTAGGTCGGTAGCCCGGTTAGAGTAATGATATGCTATGTGATCTGTTTACTCGGTTTGTTGATTATGACTGTTATATGAATGTATGTTTTGTGCACATGGTTGTTTGGACTAGAGATGGGTTGAGGCGGGTCCTGCTTTGTGCTGTAGGCCAAGATACCCAGGGCGGACCGGTTGTTCCGAAGGCCCAGTGAGCGGTCCGGATAGGCTGTAGGCCCCACGTGGGCGGACAAGACGTGCCGAGGCTCGGAGAGTGGACCAGGCCGACTGTAGGCCCGATGCGGGCGGACCAGTCACACTGTAGACTCAGAGAGTGGACCAGGTGGGTTGAAGGCCCGATGCGGGCGGACCAACCCCACTGTAGACTCGAAGGACATGACTAGACCCGGAGGATGGATCCGATGGACTGAAGGCCCGATACGGCGGACCAGTCACGGTAGACCCGACATGCATGATTGTTCTATGATCTGTTTTGTTATGTATGCTTTATATGTTTTGGACCGGAAGGTCACGGCCTGGAAGGGCGTATACGTGGTTGGTATTTTGGGGGTATCTCACTAAGCTTTCGGGCTTACAGTTGTGGTTTAATGTTTTTCAGGTTCTTCAGGAGACTGTGGCAAGGCGAAGGCGCGATCGTACCGTTCCTCATGATTTTATAACAACGTGATTCTGGGAATACCTAGATGAATTGTATTGGAAAACCTTTTGTACATATTTTAATGAAAATCGGGTTGTTTTGAAAATTTTAAATTGGTTGTATTTTTCGGACGTTACATAGAGATATGGTTATTGTTTGCTGGTTGATTATAAATTGATAATGCGAAAACACATCAGTGACTTGATGTTATAAAACATATTATTGTGTGTGGTTTAACTAGTAAATGATAAAGGAATATTAGTCGACGTTTTTCTGTTCCTTTTATTCTATGAGGATAAAAGCGATATCTCGGCCACTTGATGATTTGGTTTGACTTATGTGCCGGGCCCGGTCAAGATAAAGTTGATGTGTTCAACTGAGTTCTATGTCGAACAAATCAGAGATCAAGAAATAAAATGCTAGACAATAAGTATTGTTAGCATGATATCTAGAATAGAGGATTATGTGATCCCTTATCTAAAGGACAGATTATTGGTCAGGGTTGACAGCGGCTATTGAAAGCTACGATTGCTATCGGGTACGGAAGTAATACGTGAGATATAGTTACTAGACTTATCCAAGTGGGAGACTGTTGGATTAATGTCTAAGTCAGTAACCATATTTGGTATATACTTGACCCGAGTGTGCATGGTCCTTTTGGGTTGCCTTCACCAAAGCAACTTGACAAGGTAATTTGATATGAGAGAGGTGATATTATGATTTATTAATATATTATAAGAATAATATATTAAAGGAGAAATCATATTTATTTAATTAGTATTAGTCATAAATTAATTAGGAATTAATTTGGTGACTAAAAGAGATTAATTAAATAAAGGGGTATAAACTGTCAAATGTGTGATAGTTGAGTTTTGGGCTAGGAAACCTAATGGACTAAGGAGGAACGAAATTATGATGAAGGATCATCATATTTTCGTCCAAGGCCTCATTCCATAAGGTTTCTTGGGCTGCTTGGTGGATAAGCTGTCCATTAGGGTTTAGACTAAAACCCTAGCACCCTATAGTATAAATACATGCCCTATGCTTCAATTTGAGGCCACTTGATTCCAAGGGAACCCTAGGGCCGAAATTAGCATCATTCCCTTCTCTCTCTTAGTTTCCTTCTTGCTTCAAGGTGTTTGTGAGCCATTAGAGGCACTACAATTGTGGTGCTTGCTTTCAAGAGTTCAAGAGATCAAGGAAACTAGTTGTTATTGCTATATAACAACAAAGGTATGTCTACTACACTTCTATGTAATTTTCGAAAATTATAGAAGCATGCCAGGGTTTATTTGTGTTCATAAAGTTGTATGTCTTATTGTGAAAACATAGATCCAACTAGGGTTGCATGCACACATAGGATTGTTTGTATTAAACCTATCAAAGATATTATTATCGAAAAAGTTACTAGGATCCTTGTTATTGGGAGTAAGAGAGGCTAATATTGAGGATCCTATCAAAGTTTAGGATCTTGGGCTGCAAGATCGAGGGTGCTGCTTCTTGAGGCTTGTGAATTTCTTCCATCATTCGCTCCACTTCCTTAAGTATTGTTCTGTTATTCTCCTGCTGTTGAGTGATTTGTCATTCCAGTCTATTCATCATAGCGAATATTTCATTATTGGAAATCAGAAAAAGAGGATATTGAAGTCCTTGGGTAGTGATCAGAGATGTGTTTTTCTTCAGTGCCTCAGAGGCTTTCTTGAGAGCTCCCCCTAGAGGTGGAGGAAAGTATTTATAGGAAATGGGAGGAATGGAGGAGGAAGATATGGTTGGTTGTGTAGACATAATTTTACGAAAGGTTTTGAACACCATGACCTACGATGGGCACTAAATTGTTTTGGTCAAAAAGCAACTAACTAGAATCTATCCAAATTATATGAGAGGTTGTGATGGTCGTTGTAAATCTAGTAAGAAATGATAATCAAAGTGACACAAGTGTGTTACATGGAAATCCCTTGATCCTTGATAGGATATCTGGCATAAAACATTGGGAGGTGATAATGATCACCTGCCGTGATGATTTTATTGATGTAAAATGTTGAATACAAAGATGAATGTGTAAATGTAAGTACAAGTATCGTGGATGAGCTAAATGTCCCCCCTAGTGTTCTAGTTACATGTGGTATTTATAGCCTAATACTAATAACAAGAAGTCTGATAATTCCGGAATCCTCAAAAATCAGCATATTAACGTTATTTGATTTGGTATTCCGGGCCTTTTGCGTTATTCAGATGACTCTCTGTTGAGAATGGGTCTTGTGTTGAATCATTCTGCACACGTGAGAAAAATAAAGAAAATATTTGTAACATCCCAAAATTTACAATAAATTTGAACTTTTTAAAATAACATAAATCATTTGTTTAATGTATTTTATTCAAAACAAATGAAATACCAAACCCCAAGATCAATTCACTTTCCCAACATTATTAGTTGTAATTCCAAAAACCCACCTCGAGCCAGTGTGTACAATCAAACCCGACTATCCTGTGTACCTAAAATAGTAGTTTTAAGGGAAAAGGGGTATTCACAAAGCTTAGTGAATTCCACACCTACATAATATCATATCATATAATCCTTACCCCTATACATAGGTACAAATGGTATCAACACATAACCACACATGGATGTCAAAGAATGAATCAGTAACATACATACTCCTACTGGGCCACATTGGCTAGGTCCTATCCCCCTTGCTCAGCCCTTGGGACACATTGGCTAAGCCCGATCCCCCGTACCCGAACCCATTGGGTCATATTGGCCATGCCTGATCCCCTTGCTTAGTTCGTCGAGCCTTTAGGACACATTGGCTATGCCTGATCCCTACTTGGATGGGCCGAGTCCTACCATGCATAATCCTCAATACGTGAGGCAATCCACTAGACTCTACTCCGCCTAGTAATACCCGCATAAACAATACAATACATAGCACGCATGAGCTAAACGTAAAGAAGATATAACACAACACGATGTAGTGATGAACTCACCTCCAAACACAATGCAACCTCCCAAGCAACCTGAAACCCACTCACACCTATTTTCCCTTCACACCTCCTAATAATAATAAATGGAGTTGATTTTAGTTACTTAATTGCCTTACTTTAGATAATATACTAATGAGTAAAATTCCATATTTCTAAATAAAAATTAGGGTCTATTCGGGGACCTATTTTGCCCATATTAGACTCCAAAATTTTCAAAATTTTATCACATGAAGATAGATCTAGTTCTTAGCTTCAAAAATACTATTTTCACACCTCCCAACGATTTTCCTATGATTTATGGCGAATTTTACAAAACAGTCTCGTATTACAGTTCAATCCGGACCAGTCTGGGTAAATGGTCATTTTTACCCTAGCTAGAGGCATTTCTGGATTTCGGTCAAAAATAGTGTAGAGGACTCAAATATGAAAGTTTTTGCATTGATTTCGACCAAAAAGGGTATTCCATGACCGAGATATGATCTTTTGAAGATCTAGATAGATTAGGGCATTTCCAGAATTTCCCAGCTTTGGCTTTTTAGGATCAATTACCTTCTCAACCCATTAAGACCCAATCCAAATTGGCTTATAAGCTGAAAAATAAGTCCTTAACAGTAACTATGTGGTGAAAATTTCAAATGACCATTTCCAACATTAATTTTGATCCGAAGTAGGTTACTCTAAAGAGAAACTAAAGTATGATGCCTTTTTGGTAAAAACGTCAACTAGGGTTAGGGTTTTGAGCTCTAAAAAACCCTAAGTGGTCGATGGTGGCTACCACCGCCAATGAGGTGGTGGTGATTTAAGAGTGAAATGCACCAAAAGAAAGAAGAAGAAACAAGATTCGAGTGTACCATGGAGAAGAATTTCACACACCCTCTTAGAATTCCTCCAACTTACATTCTCCATTTCCTGCTGCTCTTAATTCCCCGATCGAACTCTTTCCTCTCCTTGATTCTGCCTTGCGCTGCTTCCACACTTACACACAGCAAACTTCACACTACATAATATTTAGGCTTCTAATTTGACTAAGGGTTTGAGAGGGATTAAGATTAGATGAATGTGCCTCAAGAAATCACAGCCAAAAACAAAATCCTATCGATCCATGGCTGTGAAATTATAAATTTCCATAATACAACCTCAATTTACTGATAATGACACTACTAGAAAAACAACCTTTTACGACGCTCATTGCGTGTCGTAAAGGGCTCAGACGACGTGCAAATGCGCGTCAAGGAAGGCCCTGTCATAAAGAGAGACGACGCGCATTTACGACACTCATTTATGACGCGCAATTACGACGCACGTTTACGACACGGAATGCGTATCAAGAAAGGCCCTGTCATAAAGAAAGACGACACGCTTTTGCGTGTCGTAACCTTACGACGCGCGTGTTAATGACACCCAATTCGTATCAAGAAAGCCCCTGTCAAGAAAGGACATGTCATAAATGATGATGACACACATTTTTGCGTATCATAATTTTAAATGTTTAAAAAAAATATTAATTATAGATTTATGAATTTTCAAATTAAATTTGTATTTAATGTCTCATAATATAAAATAAAATATCATATACAAAAAATACAATCCATTGCATAAAATTTAATGTCATACAAATAATCATATACAAAAAATACAATCCATTGCATAAAATACAATCCCTAACTGCCATGTAAGGGACACCTTGTTTCAGATATCATGTAAAAAACAAATCCTCCATGTCAAAAAATTGGTTGTTGTCCATCGAGTGTAGATGAAAAATAATGACTTGAACATTAGCTGAAACCAAAAATCTTTTATTAATCACACAATCAAAAGGCTGAAACCAAAAAGCTTTTAATTACACAAGAAACAAACACATCATCATGAGAAACTACTAACCTGCCCTAAATGGAGGAAGTAGTTTTCTCCAGCCAACTTTGTTGGTGTGTACTGATAAAAGTTATATCATGTCCTAGCAAGCTGCAAATAATACATATCAAAATTATTAGCAACAAAAATAACAGACCTCTCTAGCTAGATTCAGGAACTTCATTGATGTCTCCCACATGTCTTTGTTTTAATAACTCATTAGTTTGTTTTATATATACAGCTACAATTGTAATTTTATCTAGAATTAAAATTTACCAACTCACTTGTTTATAAATAGAATGAGCTTGTAAATATTTGTATGTAAGGTTGGTTTATACTTCACTTCATGCAGATTGGTAACAGGAGGGCATATATTGTTACCAACAGTCTTACAACACTAAATATACACACATAAGCCCATCTTCTGCACCAGACATCTCTTGCTTTTTTCTTTGCTCAATCACATATGTTGGTATTTGCCAGCTGCTTAACTAATCAACCAACCAGATAAAGATTAAACTTTTATAAGATACAGCTTGTTATAAAAACAGAAAGTTAGTAAAACAAAGTTAAAAATAGAGCTCTGTCTCAGTTTACCTTAGTTTTAGCCATCATTTGTGGCTTAGCCTTCTCAACTTCAGTTGATGACATAAAGGTTTATTACCTCAATTGTATTACCATCAATTCCTTCACTCGTTCGTTCAATCTCCCCACTGTTTTATAAACGAGCTATTGTTTCCACCTATGCGAGTTCCCATCAATATTGTTTCCACCTTCATAAAAGACTTACAATATGATCTTAGAAAGTCAAGAAGACTTACAAGATGAACTACAGGATGTGCATAAACACCTCCATGTGGATAGAAAGCAGCATATGGTGCATCATATGCTGATTTTGTGATTTTGCAAGTACAAAAAAGTCAATAGAAAGGTCAACCTGATAAATCTGAATGAATGAAGATAATTGTTTGCATGTTATAGCTGTTGAGGACCCCACATATAAGGCGAGGGGCATGACCAGATGCAACAACAAGATTGTAGTATGGTGGTAATGTTGAGAAGTGATATTTGTGATCCCGAAGTATCCAAGCAATAAGACATAAAAGATGGAAGATCCCTCACCTATATTATATGTATACCAACCTTAGTTCAGACAAAAGAAAATGGAAACAAACTTTATATACATAAAACATAAAAGAAAATGCTCACTGGTTCGTGTAGAGCCGTAAGACACCTGTCAAATTTAAACTGAACTTCGTCTGCAATTACCAATGCACCCCTGGACAAGAAGAAGAAGAAGAAGTAGCAATGTTATATAATTCTTTTATCATTTATGTTTAATGAGTATAATAATAAGAGCAGAAAGTGAAAGATGGAAGAAGAGAGAAAATATCTAAGGGATACAATTTCAAGATGAGATGAGAGGGTGTACAAGAAGGTTCATGTACTGATCAGCATCAAAGGAGGTGGTGTTGATAGTGTCGAGAGTGGCGAATCTTGATGTGGTGTTGGTGGGAGCAGAAGTCTGAGAAGCTCGATAACAGATCTCGAGTTCTCTTTACCTTATCATCATCTACCGCTATTTCTTTATCTTATCATCATCTACATCATATGTTATATAGATTCATTTCATAAATTTACCACAAAAGGGCAACATCTAATATAAAACAAAGCTTAGTTACCAAAGGCAGATTTGGAATCTTCAAAACGTGATGGACAAGAAGCATCAACTACAAAGATAACAACATATGCCTCCTCTTAATATTTCTCCCAAATTGAACGAAGACCAGACTTTATAGATACTCATGAACCAATGACATATTAGAAAAAAAAAATAACAGTAACACTACAGATTTTTATAAAAATCTCTAGTGCTTGCTATTATTATGCTACTTTTTAAGATAAGATCATAAGAAAAGTTGGGAAATTTAGAAGGTATGAGATAAAGGGATTGGTTGTAAATACCTGACCTCCAAGATCCCAAAACACAAGTTTTGTATTTGAAGTTTCTATTCAATCAATATTAACTCCAACAGTAGGAACAATTCGATCAGTGGGGAAGGCCTTCTAAGCTTGAATATTGTGTCTTCAATTTCTTGAGTAAGGTCTAGACATAAACGAAGTATTGCTCATGTCTAAATAGGCTTGTTTTAATACATACAAAATGCAAAAATTACATAAAAGTATGTAATAATGAAAGAGTAGAGAAATGATTACTGTTTTTCTAGCCTTGTCAATTCCAAGAATTAGTAATTGAAACTCTGTCTTACTGACCAGATATTTCCAAAGTTCATAAAACAATGAAAACATCTCTATCTTTCTTTCTTGCTTTTATTCTTCTTAGTTCTTCTCCACCTTATAAAAGGAGATATTGGAATTCCTTTTCCTAATTCAAATTCTGCATAACTGCATCTGGAATACAAAAGGGAATCTCCATATCAAGATTTGTGGCAAATGGATATGCTTAGCTCAACAAAGAATATTAAAATGAAATACAAACTATAGAACACACTAATTTCATCTCCAACAACCTATGTAGTCTTATGGTTATGATTTTAGCATATTATGGTGAATCAACAATGTATATAGGACTATCAATTACCATTCTTTTATGAGTATGACCACCATGTAAATAGAGTTAAATTACTTCATGACACGAGCTTGTTGATCTCGATTCACAAATTCATATATCAGTTATGTTAACTTACCTACAGTTTGTCCTTGTGATCTTGTAGCATATAAATTTTAGGTTGCACATGCTTCAACTGCACCCTGGGTTTAGAAGGAAATATAGAAAAGTAAGCACCTTAAAGTTTTGAACTTTATAGTTAAATAAAAAAAATTGGTAATCATCAATTAATAATTAAAAAGAATATTAAACCTAATCATCATAAACATATTTGATTTCTAAAGATGGGATTTTTGTTTCTCCTCCTTGCTCACCCCCATCTGATGACTTGATTTGTGAAATCCCTTGTTAATCATTTAGATGAGATTAAGAAATAAACAACCTCCAAAAAATTGAAATTTTTGAATGCATTGCTTCTCTAGAAGGCATTCCCCGTTGCAACACATTATTTTCATTTTGTCAACAACAAAATAAAAAATAACATGCAGGGCACTTTGACAGGTAATTTTAGTGCATGACAACCAACTTAGACATAATTTCAACACCATGACATTTTTAAAACGCCAACTGTTAGTCATTAGAAGGAAGGATGGAGGAAGATTATGCAAAATAACTGTCTTATTGTTAAATTTTGTGAAGTAAAAATAAGGGAAAAATAATTTACAGCCACAGGTACCATTTCTATAATTACTCTATGAAAAATGGGCATCTAATTGTGGGGAGACATGAAGTATACCTACACAGATGATGTGCTTTTACTTGTATGATCTGTTAACTTTCCATAAAATTATGAACCTTCACTTTTAGGATATGATCAGCTTCCTATCTACACACAAAGGTGGTCAATAGTACTAAAAAAGATTTTAAGGTAAACGATAATTGATAGAAAGACATAACTCCTCTAAGTTGGAACGTTACCTTTGTTGCCTAAAATATACTAGCACATCTTCTGTAGAGCTTCAATTAAAATCAGGTTCTCCAATGAGCATAAAAGCAGGTGTCCACCAAAAAAGTCATAATTAATAACAACCAAATTGAAACTTATCATAATTCGTATCTAATTGAAAAAGTACAAACACACACATACTCTAATCATCAGTCAAACATAAGTAAACAAACAACAAACGATTATCTAGATTCTAATTTCAATGATGAGTTATTAAATTAATTAAAGCAATTAACTAATCTCAACTGATGATCCAAATTGAAAAACATAACCATAAATAACGAATAAAGAAACTCAACTTTGTAAAACAAAATTCAAGTAAAAAACTCCAAATAAGGAATAGTTCATTGAGCAAGTCATTTATGATTTGATCATGTCTTCAAGTTTCCTAGATTACTGGAGGCTGCTAATCGAAATGGGTGTGAGTTAAAGTATTGATCCTGAAGAAATAATTGTTTAAGCTCCAGGTTTGAAGTCAGACAAGGTGTCAATTTCTCAAGAATGGTAAAAGGATACAGAGAAAAAGGAGATGGGTAACAGATTAATAGTAGAAGACGGTTAAAGGCTTACACGGTATGGAGGTAACCAAGAGAACAATCACCTTTAAGCCGCAGTACAACTGTTGCCTCCATTCCAACATTGTACACCTGTAAAATTTCCAATTATTTGACACAACATATTATCTAATTTCATAAATCCTGAATGAATAAGAACAAATCTTGAAAATTAGGAGTTCTAAGATACCTTAAAAGTGATAGGAAAGATGCTATGTTTGCTTGAAATTGTTAAATAGAAATGTGCAAACAAAGCCCAGAACTGAACACATCAATAAGCACACAATTATGAAAAACTAAAAAATCAAAAATCAAATCGGTTACCAATCAACTGTAGGTGGGTACACTATTGGAAAGCAAAGGGCATTTTAGTCATTATGGGTCTTCAAATCCTCCTCTTAATCTTTGGTCCCTTTGTTTAGCTATTTTTGAAAGTACTCAACCACCAAAAACCTGATGCTTGATTTCTAGTACAAAATTAAAAAAAAAATATGTTGAAAATTCATAATTAAAAGTAGAAATTCAACAAGGAAATTCGTAAACTGTAAAAACAGACGTGTTAAACAAAAAAGCAACATGAATCCCCTATTAATTTATGATTATATCTTCAGGTGGAGGAGGTGTTGGCAGGCCTTTAAATCCCAACCAAAAATCAATTTCTTGATTTGACTGAGTTCTCATCTTCGGTGTCTGGTATAAAAGTCGTGTCTCTGAAAGATTAGTAAAACATAGAAGAAGGCAAGCGGTGTAGGTATAATAGGGTCGTGGCAGAACATGGTAGGAGGAAGAGCTGAATACAACATCAGTCTCTGAAAGATTAATACCACTTGTGGCCATACAAACTGAAATAAAGCTATCAATCATCAGTCTTAGAGTCCTCTGTTTCACTTGATGCATATACCTGCTCTGAGTTATTCCATGTGTACCTACTTGTGAAATAACTTGTGTACAGTGCACTCTCTGATGAAGGCACAAATGCAGCCTGACACAAAACATAGCTATTTTGTATTTTCTACTTTCTTTTAAATGATCAGATCAAACAAAGTTTAATAGTTAATGTATTTCATGCAGCTTTTTCCTGGAAAGGGTATCCCAGTTAATATCCCTAAAATATGGATGCTGTTTCACCTGCATTTATCAAATTATCACAATGATTAATGTTGATCATGAAAAAGAAGAAAGCAGACCTCGGTTGCTCCCCTAGCTCCAAGTCTCTGGTTAGGATCTTCTGTCAGTAATCTGCACAATGATTGAACTCAGAAAAATGTATTTAAATTTTAAAGATGATAATTAAAAAGTTTCTCTTGTTAATCAATGAGATCCTGGGCATCAGGGCTCATTTCATCAGGCACTGTAGGCCAGGGTATGTTACGGTTGAGAATGTTGTCAAATATCATCTGAAAAAACATTGAAGAAAAGTTAAGATTACAACAACTAACAAAGAAGTGAAAGTAGAACCCTAACCCCAACCCCACTTGAGGGTGCTCTGCATTGAAAGGAGGAATGCCAACAATTAGCTCAAATAGTATTACACCAACAGACCACCAATCCGCTGATATACCTGAAAGATATTTGAATAAAACATTTTAATGCATGAGATTTTATAAGCAATTCATGTCATTATTATATCAAGTTAGCTGTGAGCAAACTATGTCCATTTCCCAGAAGAATATTGGGTGCCAAATAGTATGGAGTTGTCCAACAACAGAGTGGTTTTTGTGCCTTTCTTGTTGAGTCTCAGTGGCAGACATAGATGGAGATGGAGGTGGAGATGAGAGAGATGACTGAGTCTTATTATCACCCAATAGTGATGTTCCACTCACTACTGGACCAGATACATCATCTGTACTGTTAATTAGGCCAACGTTTGACAGCCCAAAATCTGTTAACTGCTCACAAAACACAAAACAATTATTACCGAAAAAGATCTTCATTAGAACCCTAAAAAGATTCAACAAGTTGATTAATTCTGAAATAACTGTGAGAATTTCTTAAACTTAATTGTTGTTGGAAAAAGAAATTTTGCCTCAGATAAAGAGCATTCTAGAGTATGGCATTCTAACCATTCATGTAACAGTTCTTCAAGCTTCTTTTTGCTCTTCCTAAAATTTTAAAACATATTATTATTTAGTTATTGAGTCATAAATAATATCTCCATTACTAGACTAATAATAAAATCTATTATATTGACATCAACCTTGATAATAACTGATACATAATTTGAACATAATTTGGTTCACTGTCATCCTGAAGTGCCCTTTTAATAGTTGTCATTTTTAAGTTCATAACAATCAGTATTAGATCCATTGATTATCTAAAAACTTGATTTTACAGCTACAAACATTTCATGATGCAGAATGGTTTATACAACATTTTAAAAAATCCTTCAAAGTATATATGTTTAATCCAATGTATACCTCTATGTATGCTTAACATGCCCCAATTTCATTTGGTAAAAGAAGAGTAACCAACAGCTAGCCTTTGATCACTGGTTCTTGTTAGTTTTTGGTCAATGCATAGGATTTTTAGATTGAAATTAACTTCTTATCCTGATCTTATTATAAATTCAATATGATGCAGATGTAGCTTTAGATTCATATGATGAATCAGATGTTTGGTTAAAAAATGAAATTTTTATTTATTTGCAGTAGTGATCCAAAAGATTTATTATAAAGGTTGGAAATTCAATACCAACATTATACTCAATTTCATAAAGAATGCAAATCTTACACGAAAGGTTAATCTTTAATGGTAGAATGTGACAAGTTTGAACCCATCAGTTAACTAACCATGAAATCAATAATGGGGATAACAAGTGTGCTGAAGAATAAAACATAAGCAAACAAATCGGGTAAGATAGATTGAAGTTTGAATCAAACATGGATGAAAACGAGCTCAAATACGTAAAAAAATGAAGATGAATATAAAAATAAATACGTATCGTTTAATCTTCTTCTCTTTCTTCTACCTCATGTTTAAAAAATCTTCCACCTCTTCATCCGCTAACCCTCCTTACGCATGAGAAGTCAACCATCTGATGTAATACCTTCACCATTATTCCCTTCGGGGACAAAAACCTTAAAATCATTGTAGTTGTGAGCGTAAGTAGTCACAGAGCCCCAGTCGCCAAATCTATGAAGGATTTTGTGAGGTACGATTCCAAGGGTAAAAATCCCTAGTTCTTCGTCGATTTTTTTGATTTTGTGAGAAGGGGCGTTGAAGCGAGGTTTAAGAATTATAAGATGAGGATCGTAAGAACGAGGTTTTAGATGAGATCGCCAGTGAGGGAAGATTAATGGAGATGGAAACTAGGGTTTTTGAGGGAGACGGAGGAGAAGAATAAGAGGTTAGACGTTCTTGAAAAAAAAGCCCTAGTTTTAGTCCCCATTTCTTAATAGGAACGCGCGTTTGTAAAATTATAAATAGACATTTCTAGAAGACACGCGTTTAACATAAGCACCCTCCGTGTTTTTTTTTTCTTTTGTCAGACACTAGTTTTAGGGCACGCAAAAATGCGCGTCCTAAATTTATCAAATTTCTAAAGATCTGACATTATTTTTAGGGCACGCCCTTTTGCGTATCATTAATCAGTGCGTGTCGTAAAAAGCGTGTCATTAAAGGTCTGTTTTCTAGTAGTGTGACACAAAATACCCCCAAAACAATTTTCTTTGCATCAAAGGTTGCTAAGCTTTCAATTTCAACCATTCCTTTAGAAAATAGTTACTACACCTTACAAAACTCATCTATTTATTATTATTATTATTATTATTATTATTATTATTATTATTATTATTATTATTATTATTATTATTATAATTATCAGTAATCTTACTAATTTATTTCTCTCTTTAGTTTTTTTTTCTTTTCAAATACAATTATAATAAATCATTGAGAAACTATTGGGTTTTTTATACTACAACATCCTATCGTACATATACAACCCTAAATGCCTTGGATCTATGTTTTTTCTAATTATACATGTAATACTGTTTCCAAAGCATTAAGCCTATAACAAACATACAAATTGTCACACCCCCAAACCAAGGATGGCGGAAACGTCCGGGGGTGGAAGACTTCATGTATAGTATCACAAAAATGAGTATAATAGTGCTCAAAGTAAAAACAAGCAACATAAATATAATTGAAAAAGTTACATCATAGTATAAGCTTACATGTTTCTAAATCAATTACATTATGTTGACAAAATACAATGTTTGACGCCTTAGCGTTCCATCCTCAAAAGCGGCCGATTACCTGAGAATACAAGTAGTTTTGAAAAAGTATCAACAATTAAGTTGGTGAGATCATAAGATTTTGAATGAAATGTTGAAATCTTTTCTTGTAAAAGTAATGTTTGTTCCAGAAAAATCCAATATTTTCCCTTTTTAAAATGTATTGTAGTCTTAAATGTCAAGACTAATAATGTACTTTTATTTTTCCATATAAAATTGTAAATCATGCAAGTTTAAATTGACATAAACTTGTTAGTTTAAATGGAAACCCCGTAAATGTTATGTTTTCTTAATACCCCATGTGAGTTATTATATATCAATAGTATGACTTAGTCGGCCTTGTATACAACATTTTTCAGGCGTCGAAATGTTAATGACATTTGTCACCCCTGACCTGCCGGTCTAGCTGTTGCATGCAGCTAAGGTGTGGGTTTGTCAGAAACAATATAGATCTATACACAACTATCATGTTCTCCCTACAAGAGATTCTGGTTATAATTACAGGACTTTTTTTGTGTTACTTTGGAAGTAACGTGAAGCGAATGTCTCACAAATTTATTCATTAACAGATTAACGTAGTGTGAAATTGAAAACCCCCTTTTTGTAGAAATGTACTCTTTCGTAATGTATATGTAACATAAAATATACCTATTATAGTTTATCAAAATGTTTGGAATGCGTAGTATTCTTTTTCTGTGTAAGTAGAATATATAACAAAACATAACTATGTTTTCTATGCCGCATCAAGCATTAATTATAATAATAAAGAGTTCTTACAATTTAGTGAACATTTTTTTTGTAATATAATTATATCCCAACAAAAAACACATGCAAAATATGAATCCATCAAAGATTTACACTTTACTCAATATGTTACAAAGTGTTATTAAAGTTGTAATCTGTAAATTCGTTTTTACCATTTCTGCACTGATTTAGAAAAATCATAGAAAAATAATACGAAATAGAAAACTAGATCTGTAAAATCTAAGAGTTTAGAATATGTGTCTAGTTTGTTCACAAATTTTATTATGATTTTTAAAAGCCCCTAACTGGTGTGAAAATGTTCATATTCACAGACAGGTTCGAATTCGTAGCTATAGTGATAGGCAGTTTTTTAAAAGTCACCATAAATTGTAGAAAAATCGTATGGATATGTGCAAGTAGTAATTTTAAAGGTATAAGCCTGAAATATTTGCACATAATACAGTTTTGAAAACTAAAAAGTTTAGGATGCTCAAAACAGTTCGTGAATGAACATTAACTTTTCTGTTGAAAGCTGATGTTTGAGTTTAGTTATGTTGTTGGTGTTTTAACTTGTATTCTCCCCACTAAAACATGAAGAAAACATGAAAATGTGGGGGTATGAACTCACGTTGAGTGATTTCAGTAGATGGATGATGAAGAAAAGGAGTTTCCAAGTCAAGAACACTTGGGAGATACTTGAGGATTTGAAGATCTAGTAACAACTATGATGATATTTGTGTAAGGAATCCATGATTTGAGTGAATGGATGAAAGATAATCAAATGTAGGATGAAGTTACTTAACAAACTTGGAGGGAAATTCTCAAGACTAGCCTTCAATTTCGAGCTTTTAGAGAGAGAAAGTGACAGAGAAAAGGGTTTGATTCTTCTTGAGAAAGAGTGAATAATGTGGGAGGAGAAGTGAAGATTTATAGCCCTTTGATCTGATTATTGGCTGGTGAAAGAGTGTGAAAGGACAACTAATTGACTAAGTATGGAGGAATAGTGACTGAGTATGGCCCTGGAGTGGGTGTGGTGGGTTGCTTGTGTCATGACTTAAAGGTAAAGTCAACACTCCACCTCAATATCTTACCCACTAGAGTTTAGTCTTAAACAAAGATTTTTCTTAAAACGTGCTTAAATTATGAATATTTAGGGTCTTGTATGTCAAAATATGAGTTTGGGTGAAAGTCCCACGTCATAATCACGAAAAACGGGCTTAAAACGCGAAAGTGGTCGAAAACTAGGATAAAGGGCGAAATCTGTGAAAATTCGGAGGGGAGGACCGAAGTTCGGTCCTTGGTTGAGTAGAACCGAAGTTTAGTTGCTATGTGATAACCAAAAGTGGTTTGGCTGAAAGGTTTCGCAGGCAAGAAGGGAGAGGAAATGAAGGCGAGAGTGGGAAGGAAGCGAAAGCGAGGCTCGATTTCGGTCCATGCGATGTTCGGTCCAGGCGAGGTTCGGTCCTAAGCAGCTTTCGGTTGTCTGGTCTTCAGCTTCGGTCCTTCGGTTACTTCAGCTTCTTTGGTCTCACCTCATAGGGGTTTTGCTTCTTAGGGTTTCGACCCTAAGAAGGTTCGACCCTATAAAGTTGTTTTTCGCATAAACACCCCGTTTTGCGCGGTTTTTGGCTAAGTTAAGGGTCGAGATGCCCCCAAATGATTATAAAAAGTTGAGGGAGGTTATGAGAGAGATTTGGGAGAGAGAGAAATTGATAAAGAGAGATTGAGGGAGACTTCGTTTGTGACCTTTTTAGATGTTTAACTTCACAAATCAAGGTTTGTACACCCCGTTAACCCTCATTACGATTGTTGTATGTCCCCGCGGGGTATGGGATAATGTTTTATCGAAATGTTTCATCACTTACCCCGATTAGGGTTTAGAATTTCTGAACGTACGAACTTTCCAAGTGATAACTTCTTATTAAAATAGCGATTTGTACAATAGTAACATAATGTAAACCCTAATATACAAGGGTTAGATGGGTTGACTGGTTTGACCTATTGACTTTATATGACTTTGACTCGATTAGAAATTGATGGTTGTCACACAAATGACATAAACATTATGAAATACTAGGTAGGATGACATACCTTTTTATGTTGTTGATGTTGTTAGAAAGACTTTGGCCTTTAAGAACTTATTGCCGCAAGTGTTGCACCTCAAATGGAATCACAACACATCTAGGACAAATGATGACATTTTGAGAGAAAACTCCATACACCAAAACCATTCATCTTTCTCTAAGAATAGAAGCAAGCGAAATTGATCATGAAGTAACATATTTATATGTAGGATTCCAAAGGTCATGGGTAAAACCCAAATCTATAACCATGGGTTTTATGATCCATGGTTCATGTAGCCCAACTCTTTATTTATCCATACATAAGCTTAGTACAATATGGATCATAAGCCCAACACATATGAATATAACAAATTACCATAATTAGTCCCCATAGATTTAATTAGTCTCTTTGACACTAAATTAATTCCAAACTAATTCTTGATCAATATTAATTAAATCATATGATTTCATATTAATATATTAGAACTTATAATATATTAATAAATCATATATAACCTCTTCTTAAAAGTCCATCCTAACAAATTGTCCTGATGATATGCAACCCAAATAGACCATGCTACTCTCAGGTCGAGTACATACCAATAATAGTTATGGGCTTAGACATCTAATCCAACAGTCTCCAACTTGGATAAGTCTAAAACTATTATTTCAAATATGACTCCATTAGATAAGGGATCGTATATTCCTCCATTCTAGATGTCATCTGGATTGAGACATGGATTATAATCATTCTCTCTTTCCATCTGCTGTTTCCTAATTTTCGATTTATGACGACCGACTAATTGAACAAATCAAATCAGTCCAAGCCCGACCGAGCACTTGGGGTTGTCATCACTAAATCATTGAGGGGCCTACATATATCGCTTTTATCCCTCTAAGGGTAAAAGGAATGGATAAACTTCGACTCATATGCTTGCTCTATTTACTTATCAAATCACACACAACAATACGTTTTATAACACTAAGTTACTGGTGCATTTTCACATTATCAATGTGCAACCGACTTGTAGACTGCAACTCATATCTCTCCATTTGAAGAATATAATATATTATCGTCTCATGATCACTCGTGATAAAATCCATGAAGTGATTCAGATGAACGTGTGTTTAATCCAATACTCGAATCTTATTCCAGGAGCACACATGAATACTATAGCTATGTTTAAAACACCTAGACAAACTACAGACCCATTGTTGATGGTCTTGTCTTGATACCTACTTCCAAAGTATGATCGACTATGGATGGTTTGAATAACCTAGTTATTGGGAAGTCAAAACATGCAAAGTGAAACACAAGAATAATACTAATCCTATATGTCCTCAAAATTTTTGAGAGATATTGATTACTCATTATTCAATGTATAATGTTTCAAATAATCAACTTAATAGTTGAACTAAAACAATAGTTGTCCTATGCTACAATCATGCACACTATGTTTACCTATGGTCCTTTGTTTGTGGAATAGATCAATTGACAACATTTCAATGATGCTTATTTCACAATTCCAAATCCTTATCGTAAATGTAAGAATACCAAAATCTTGTCATTTACTGTAATCTGTCAGATTCTAAACTTACATGCAATGATCCTCTTGTAATGACTATGCACAAAAGTCACTAAGATCTGGCAACAAACATTACAAAGTATTCCAATGGAGAGCATTTCCATGGAAACGATGTCTCACATTCAAACTGTATTCCTGTGAATATCCTTCTTGCATTAAGTTTTCTAATCTTACACAGATTTAATGAATAACTTCCACATATGGAAACATTTCCAAATTTCCATTTTCACTATCACTTCTGAACAAGAATTGCCTATTTTCAGAATATGTCAATATGGTTCTTCCAAAATTAAGACTATACTTCCAACTGTCCATGAGCAACCAGTCTTTGGTAAACCTTAGATTGTCCTCAACAATTGCTTAATCATTTTAGTCATATCCAGTTCTATTCCTTTTTCCCTCTTAATTCCCTAGGCATTTGGAAAAATTAGAACGGATGAATATTACAACACATGTAATCGATCCTATATCCGTTAGAGCAGCCATGAATGTTGAGATCCATATTAGGGAAAAGGGTCTGGAGAGAGTTGAAGTTGGAAAGAAAAGGAAGTATGAAGGATCTTCAAAATCCAACATAGAAAGGAATTTCTCAAAGACTGAAGGAGGAGGAGGAGGTGACGCTAAGTGATGCGAGAAGTGTAAAACAAAACACTTCAGGAAATGTAGCGAGGAGGTGACTTGCTACAAATATGGAAAGACAGGGTATTACGCCACCAAGTGTACATCCAACAAGAGGGTGTGCTACAGATGTAACAAATAAAGGCATGTTTCTAAAGACTGCCCGAAGAAAAACGAGGCGGCATGGCTAGAAACGCCACCAAGGCCAAGGGCATTCCACATCATCCTCGATGAAGCAGAAAACAACGCAAGGAATCAAGGATGAGGACTTCATATCCAAAGATTGAGTTATGCAGTAGCCGTATGGATAGTATCGTATGGTGTAGCCAATTAGAGGCTAAGTCTAGGGTGAACTTGAACACCTACATAATAGTTTTAAGAAATAATAAAACCTTTGTTTTGTTAACTAGTGTGTTAAACTGTTATGTGAATTTTGTATGGTGACTTGGGAAACTGCGAGACAATACTTGAGACGAGTAAGAGTACATGTGAATGGTAGTAGAGGCCTATACTACTGGAAGCACATGACTCGCACTTGGATCAGGGAAAGTCACAAGGTTACCAAGAAGCTAGTACTTGATTATGTTTTGTTCGTGTATGTCGTTACCATTGTTTTGGTAATGACTAATACATGTGATTATTTCGACCCTAGTGGTCATATCAAATCGATTCCGACTAAGATGAGTATGTTACATGGTTCAGAGAACCAAGATCGTTGTAACATCCAACTTAAGCCAAAAGATTGAAGTAAAAGATAAGCGAAGCAATAAATAGAAGTATTGCAATCATTGTTGGAGTAAGATGCTTGTAGCTAGAAATGTTACATACTAAAATGTGATCATATCACATTAGAACATGAAGGTAGGTATATTGCATTCTGGAATTTAACTCTAAGAGACCTGAGTCTAAGTGTTGCATCATACGATGAGAGGTCATTACAACACGACCCATCTCTATCGTGGAAATCAAATAAACTTAAATTAAGTTTGTTAAGAAGAAGAAGGAGTCTCTGATAATTAGTGAGGTGGTGACATGAAGGTCATGATTGAAAGTCTAACAAGACATAGAGAACGGGTGCGAGATCAAGCACCGCTTGTAGTCAAGAAGATCAGGAGTTAAATACACATTCGAAGAAACATAAGAGTTACAAGAACTACCTAGGATGAAGAGATAAGATCGGGATTCATTATACAACCCTGTTTCGTTGATGATTCCAGGACATAATCATCCTAAGGGGGAGATAATTGTAACCCCCGTAGCTTTGGGCTAGTCAATTTAGAGACGATAAGCGTCAAAAATAAATTTTTAATAGAAGATTATTTAGAATGAATAATCTTAACCAAGTCATATTATATGTTACAAGGGTTTCGTACATATAAAGAACGTCGAAATCCGAGTTATAACGTAGAAGTTATGGCCCGTCGAAGTTTTACGGCAAAACCGGCATGGCACCGGGAGATGTAAATAGTGAATTTACGATGGAGAACTTTTTAGCCTTAATAAAATCTAATCAAAAGTTGTAGTATACGTTAAATCAATAACATACGAAAAAATGCCCAAATCTGACTTCATATGAGGAAGTAATGAATTTTCTAAAATTTTACTTAGCAGTGCACAACTCGAAACTCGAATTTTAGATCGAGCTATTTTTGGTCTATGTGACCTAAATGAGAATTGAAGATCTCATTAATATGAAATCAATGGTAAAAAGACAAATGAAAACAGAGTCCGTATGTAGAAGTTATGAATTTTATGCGGACATTTAACGGTATAATCTCCTCGTACTGTTAAATTTAAGATCGGTCGAGAATTAGCCGACGGAGTCAAAATGAAATTTGTAGATCTTATTTTTACCTACACGTGAATATAAAGAATGTCAAAAACAGAGCTCGTATGTGAAAGTTACGGATTTTAGAAGTCGGAAGTGTGTTGTGCGAAAATGGGTGACGTGGCTCAATCTTGGCCATTGCTTTCTCCCCGGGTCTTGCCACCAGATGGTGACATGTGGCACAAAGTTTATCCATATTCACCCTATAAATAGAACCTCTCACACCCTCATTTTCTTCACACCTGTCCCATTATTTCTTCTCTTTACTCTCTCTCTCTAGAACCTCTCTTTAGCCTCGAAACCCCCCGAAGAGCCTAGGGAACCTCCCTAGCACGAGGCGGAAGCCCCAGAGTGCTTGACGGCTACGAGAAAAAGAACTTTTCAGCTCAGGAACACTGCTCCAAGCAAAACCCGATTTTCTATAAAATCCACTGCAAGTGAGCTACGCCTACGCTATTTTTGATATAGCTATTGTTGAATTATAGTAATGTTATTAGGATAAGTACTTGGGCTATTATTATGAATTATATGTATTGTTTAATGCTTATATAATAGTAATAATAGCTAGATTATAAATTAGTCGCGACGAATAATAGACTAAACTCTAGTGGTAATAATACTAGGTTTCGTTGAGGGAAATTATTTTTAAGAAGCGAAGCGCTGTCTGAGTTCGGAATCACCACCTTTTCAAGTGACTGCATGGTCCCTTTCATCTTACACATAGATATGAAGTATTTATATAAACTACATGCTATGTGTGCATATTATCTGTTTACTTGCTATCTATGCTGGATGAACGATTTTATACAAGTTTTATATGATTTAAACTGTATATGTATTTATATCTACATAATATGTTGGGTAAAACTTGGGTAAATGAAATATCAGTTGAGAGGTGATATAGACCATGAGGTTAGGGTGAGAGGTGGACGATGTGAGTAGCTTTGTTCCCAAATGCTGGCCCTGTCATCTAGCAAAGTATGGATGACAACCACAGACTATTTTAGACAGTCCAGTGGAACACTAGCAGGCTCGCAACCTGTAGGTGTTGTGAACGATGTGTTCACTGATGTACTCTAAAAAAACCCATTGACATGTATTGCGAGTGGACTCTCGAAAACAATACTATCAATAAATGATATAACCCTAGCAGTTGTGCTCAAAGGACAATACTGGCAGTTGCACCTCATATAGAATGTCACAATTATGGCAGATGCGCCTAAGTGATAGAACTAGTAGTTGTGCTTGATAGCTGTGTCATTGACGATGATGGACTTCATACATATTCCTTAGGAAAGTCCTTAGGAATGAATGAACAAGAAATAGCTGAGTTTTAGGGTTAACTGTTTGATGATAATGGGGATGAGTAATTGGGTTAACTGTTTGATGATTAAACATAATAATTATATTATTGTGGGTTGAAAACCCTATGTACTCCAGATTTGCCAACCTGACCCACTCAGTTTATTTATATCACAAGTGTAGATATGAAGTCACATTACACTGAGAGGTTAAGGAGATATAGATCACTAGTTATAATGAATGTAAGTTCTGTTTATGCTTATGTGACATGCCAATGCTTTAAATGAATAAAAATACATTTCTTCGGAAATGCTTTGATAACGAATTAATCATGTTTTACTGGGTACAAATTCCGCAACATTTTTTTTTATTAAAAGAAGTACTTTCATTTTTATAAAGCACAAACAAAATCGGTCTTTCCTGGCCGTGAAAATGGGGATGCTGCAGCCGTATATGGGACACGATTCATGATGTCTCACATAAAGACATGATACTAGACCAATCTTTTGCTATAATATTTCTATTTTCTATGTTCTTATAATTTGAATTATGAAAAGGGATGCCGTAATCATAATTGAATTTTACAACGCAAATAATATTTCCATATATAGAATTTCTTTATGTTGAACCATTCCAACATAATTTTCATATATATATACTTGACTAAAGTTGATTAAAATCTCAATCTAAGCTTCTAGAATTAGAATGAAGTATAATTTCCTCTCACTTAATTATAGCAAAACAAATTTTCAAACCCTGCAACTTTACAAATTGAAAATTTTGTTTCCTATAATTAACATTGCTAACTTGAAACACGTAACATAATAATTGTGTTCCCACTAGCATAAGGCTTACTATCTTATTAGCATAACACTTATGCTCCCATTAGCTTTGAGATGTACCGGGAAATCTGCTGGACTTCTAGAAATCAATACTTTATTGACTTTCATTACCAAAGTTTAGATTTCTGATACAAGATGCTTCGATAAGACATTATCTAAGCTTCCCAAAATCATACACCTTTTCTTAGATAGTTCACATGTTTGTCTAAACAATTTCAGAATTTACAACCATAAATCTGTAATGTTTTGAACCTTTACCATATCTCACAATTCATATTATGACAAAAGATGTCGTAATCATAATGTAATTTGAGAATGCAAATATCACAATTTTATCTCTTAAAATCTTCTTTGTGGAAGCGTTTCCTCACAATCATTTTCATGAATCGGAGAGAAACCTTATGACACTTAGACAAGGTTAGTGACAAATCCAAACTCATATGGACTGAACTTGTTTATGCAAACAACTTAGAACTCACATAACTCATATACATAGTCAATTTTACTGGAATGGGCACAGAAACAATAATATATCAACACGATAGGTTACAAACCTCAAGTCGCGTGCTAGTGATAAACAATAGGCTTTATTCTAGATTAGTTCTTGAAACTTTTCAAGATCTTTAAGACTCCCACTGACCTCTTGACTTATAATATTCTCTTTCAAGAACCATTCCTTGACAAAAAATATATTCAAGAATTAGTGTGGATTCTTATCAAGATAAACACTTCACACAATCGGTCTTAGTTGGTCTTTGTTTTATCCTAAACATCACAACTTATCAATTTTGAATGTACAAGAGTAAGAAAAAAATTTTACTCTACATTTGACAAGTGTTATAAACCTTCTAAAGATTATGTCACTCAAGTTACAATCTTGGAGTATGACTCTAAGACTTGTTTTGGAACGAAGTATGATTTATCTTTTGATTTAACCATTTCAACAATTCATGATTCCTCTTCTTATCCAAACAAATATACTAAGATGTCCTTAGAGGATCAATTGCGATATGGTTTCTTAATCCCTAATATAATCATAAAACATGATACTGCAAGTATTCTCCCATCTTTTCAGATTGGAGAAACTTTTATATTGCTGCCTAATTCGATTCTTCTCATTCGTCCTTCCATACATTGAAAATTTTCCAATGTTTCAGAATTACACTTAAACTTGTAAGCATAACCATATTTACTAAACTTTAGTAAATCATGATGAATAGTCTTATCGATTTTTGTGGTCGACTTGACCAGTGCACAACCAAGGGTACCCGATCCCTTAGTCCTTCACTTGACTCACATATAAATGTGAACAAGGAGTTAGTCTAAATTTCAAAGATGAAAATTCTCATTCATCACACAATACAAGTTGCATGATTCCAAGTTTCTATCCAACTGAAACTTGGGTGATGAGAATCTTTCCTTATTTGGTAAATTATGAAACTACCACAAACGAAAGAATCAGATCCGTTTTCCAATATTGCTATCAATGGAATCATATAAACAACAATTTTTCACAAACGCCATTGTAAGGAAACCTAAAATAAAAAAACTTGTCCTTTATTAAAAATTTGCAGAAAATCTTTTCCTTACAATGCAATTATAAATGAAAAACATGTTGTTATCTATTCCTAAGCAATATATCATGACTCTTAAGCAGCAGCTCAACATTTTGATCATTGAACCATGTGATCGAAATCCATCTCTTCGCGATCAGAATCATCTTACTCTTCTTTTAATCTTCCTTTGATTCTACTAAACATCAAAATGTAATTACATTACATCATGTATTAAGAATCCCCAAATAGGAACTTAATAGAGTTAGATAGTAGACTTTACCTGTAGTAGAGTCAAACATTTTGACTTTACTATCCTTATGGACTTTCAAGTAAATTGGGTAGCTTCGCAACCAATGGCCCTTCTCTTGGCAAAAGAAACATATAGTTTCTTTTGAAATGGTACATGAGACTATCTCAGATTTAGCCTTTCTCTTTACCATTGGGTCAAATAACTTGACCACCTTTCTCTTTACCTGTAGTAGAGTCAAACATTTTGACTTTACTATCCTTATGGACTTTCAAGTAAATTGGGTAGCTTCGCAACCAATGGCCCTTCTCTTGGCAAAAGAAACATATAGTTTCTTTTGAAATGGTACATGAGACTATCTCAGATTTAGCCTTTCTCTTTACCATTGGGTCAAATAACTTGACCACCTTTCTCTTTACCTGTAGTAGAGTCAAACATTTTGACTTTACTATCCTTATGGACTTTCAGGTAAATTGGGTAGCTTCGCAACCAATGGCCCTTCTCTTGGCAAAAGAAACATATAGTTTCTTTTGAAATGGTACAAGAGACTATCTCAGATTTAGCCTTTCTCTTTACCATTGGGTCAAATAACTTGACCACCTTTCTCTTTACCATTGGGTCAAATAACTTGACCACCTTTCTCTTTACCATTAGGTGAAATGACTTGACCATGGCCGATCCATTTCCATTGGGAAGATAAAGCTTTTCTGGACTTCTAATGTTACCATTCTCAATGTCCATGGAAGTTTAGGAAGTAGATATTCCAATCAAATTTTCTTTACCAGTGCTCCAAATCATTGTTGATTCAGCAGCAACAAGCAAATAGGTTAGATCAATAAGGGTCATGCCGTGATATGTCATCAGGGAGTGACTAAAGAACCCAGTCAATAACCAACTTCCTCGAGACTTCGACACCCAACTCTCCCAGCTTGTCAATATGTGACTTCATCTCCAAGATGTGAGCACATATAGACATTGGTTTCCAATACGGATTGAGTGACCTTGAACTTTTCAAGAACTTGTGGGTTAGGGAGAATAATTGGAGGAGGTGGAGGAAGTGAAATATGATTTCCAGTCCCATTAATGCACGATAAAGGGATTAATCTGTCACCTTGATCGCCTTGTGGGATATCATCTTCATTAGGAAAGCTCTATCCAAAAGGATAAGGAAGACCATAGTAGTTTAAGGGAGAAATTCAAGAAAGTTGATTTAAGTGCTTAATATAACACCCAATATGAAATATTAAGGCTAGGACCCAACACAATATTTTATAACTTGGAAAAGGGATGCCATAATCCAAGCTACAAAATATTTGAAGATAGGTAAATGACAATTTACTAATTTCCACCGTGAAAAATGAAAAAAAAAATTTAAGTTTTAATTGGATTGAAATTACTAGATCCTTTAAAATTTATTGAACTTTTCAATGGAATGTTTAAATCTCGATTGTACCCTCAAGTTTGTGACCGGGATGACAAGGATCACAAACAATGAGTGAATAACGATGCAAATTAGCTTGGTACACTTAATGTTACAACCACCTAATCAATGTGTCAGTTAACCACACTCGCTCCATTGATGTATGATTAACATCAAGCTGCCCTTTGTCATGCAATGTCAGTCCCAGATTAGTGTGCCAGTTAACCACACACGCTCCACTAACGACTTAACAAGGTGCAAAGTGCAATTTCATGGGTTAGCACCAAATTCACATTTTCCTAAAGTAACTAAGATTGATAATTTAATAAGGTTTAGTTACTTTATATTTATCATTATACTTTTAATGAAGGGAGAATTAATGTCTTGTCCTAGCCGTTCGGCTATTCGGCTTCGTGAATGAGGCCTACTAAATATTAAATTTTAATATTATAATAGTATAAGGGTTGAATTTTAACTTTTAAAATTCTAAGGGTTGAAATTAAAGTATACATTTGGGGGGGGGGGGGGGGTAACTTTACAAATTCCAAAACTTGAGGGCAAGTTTTGAACAATTCAAAAACTTTTGGTTTCCATAACTTATGAGTTTAATATGGTTTTTATAGAAGACTTTTCAAGTTTCATAACTTGAGGACAAGTTATGGCAGATGTAAAACTATTTTATGATGACATTAAAAAAAAGACCTTTCATTTTTTCATAATCTATGAATCTTTAATATGAGGCAGCGCAGGTGGCTGGATGTGGTCAAGGACTATGATTGTGAGATCCTTTACCATCCTGGTAAAGCGAACGTGGTTGCAGATGCTCTGAGCCGCAAGTCAGCTGGGTCCTCGACCATAGCCAGGTGTATGAGGATAGCGGTGGATTCCCCGCTGGTGGGTTTGGTCAGGGATGCTCAAATTGAGGGCATGAGACCAGAAAACTGGAAGTTGGAGAGGATTAACGGCGAAAGCGCCCGATTTGTTCAGGATAGCCGCGGATTGTTGACCCGTTACGGTCGGGTTTGGGTTCCGATGTCCGGAGAGGTCCTACAGACAGTGATAGAGGAAGCTCATAAGTCTTGTTTTTCAATTCACCCGGGAGCCACCAAGATGTACCGTGATTTGAGTTCAACTTATTGGTGGCCTGGCATGAAGCGAGATACCGCTTGGTTTGTTGAGAGGTGCTTGACATGTAGGATGGTCAAGGCCGAGCATTAGAGGCCGCATGGTAAGCTGCAACCTCTGGAGATTCCCATGTGGAAATGGGAACATATCGCAATGGATTTCATCACGAAGTTGCCGAAGACGGCAAGGGGGTTCGATGTTATATGGGTCATCGTAGATCGATTGACCAAGAGTGCCCATTTCCTAGCCATACGAGAGAGTTCATCGACAAAGAAGTTGGCCGAGCTTTACGTCAGAGAGTTTATCTCTCGCCATGGGGTTCCAGATTCTATCATTTCCGATCGAGATGTCAGATTTACTTCCCATTTTTGGTAGAAGTCTCACGAGGAACTGGGTACAAGACTGCATTTTAGCACGACATTCCATCCGCGGACTGATGGGAAGAGTGAGCGGACCATTCAGACCCTCGAGGACATGTTGAAGGCGTGTGTCATTGATTTCGGTGGGAGTTGGGATTCCCACCTACCGCTTGCTAAATTCGCCTACAACAACAACTAACATTCCAGTATTGGCGCCCCACCTTTCGAGCTATTATATGGGCGGAAATGTAGGACCCCAGTTTGTTGGGGTGAGGTTGGGCACATGGTGATGCGTCGGACAGAGGTAGTTCTGCAAACTACCGAGATGATACAGCAGATTAGACAACGACTGCAGACCGCTCAGAGCCGACAGAAAAGTTGTGCAGACCAATGCCGATCTGAGCTGGAATTTCAGGTGGGTGACATGGTTCTTCGGCTGATCCATGATATGTCTCAAACTCTTGTGATCCGTGTATATAGTACAACGGACCCCGTACAGATATTGCCTCCGAATCTTGAGAGTGAAAACCACCGCTCCCAACTCAAGATCGTGCGTAGGGTATCTTGTCTCATGCGGCTTTAGCTGCCGCGATGCGTAGGCTATCACTCTTCGCCTCGGCATGAGGACTGCCCCCAAGCCTGTGATGGACGCATCATAAAATACCACAAAATCCTCAACTCCTTCGGGGAATGTCAACACCGGCGCGTCGCATAAACATCGCCGAAGGGTCTCAAATGCCCTCTAGTACTCTGGGCCCCACCAGAAATCCACCCCTTCCTCGTTAGACGAGTGAGGGGTATTGAAATCTTGGAGAAATCACGAATGAATCACCAATAATACCCTGCTAAACCCAAGAACCTCCTGATGTCTGAGGGAGATTTCAGAGTCTCCCACTGCATAATCGCCTCCACCTTAGCCGGATCTACCAAAATCCCCTCCTGGTTAATGAGATGTCCGAGGAACTGGACCTCTCGTAACCAAAACTCGCATTTCGAGAACTTGGTATACAGCCGTTCTCACCTTAGAACCTCCAACAGCTCCCTAAGATGCTCCTCATGCTACACTCGAGTCTTGGAATACACCAAGACATCATCTATGGACACAACGACCGAGCGATCGAGCATCAGTCTGCAGACTCGGTTCATTAGATCCATGAACACCGCTGGCGCGTTGGTGAGCCCAAATGGACTCGCCACGAACTCGTAATGACCATAACGAGTACGAAACACGGTTTTCTCCACGTCCTCCTCCGTCACCCTGACCTGGTGATATAGATCTCAAATCAATCTTGGAAAAACAAGATGCACCCTGTAGCTGATCGAAAAGATCATCAATCCTCGGGAGCGGGTAACGGTTCTTCACCGTTAACTTGTTTAGCTCCCTATAGTAAATGCACATCCTATGCGAACCGTCCTTCTTCCTGACGAAAAGGATCGGTGCTCCCCAGGGAGAACTACTCGCACGAATAAACTGCTTACCCAGCAGTTCCTGCAACTGAGATGACAACTCCTGCATCTCTGGTGGTGCCAGTCGGTACGACGCCTTAGCGATAGGGGTCGCAGCCGGCACTAGATCAATCGTGAACTCAACCTGCTTCTCCGGAGGCACTCCGAGTAACTCCTCCGGAAACACGTCAACAAACTCTCTAATCACGGGAACCTATGAAACTGAGGGCTGCTCCCTAACCCGCGTATGTACCACGTACGCTAAATAACCTGCACACTCATGCTGAATATACTGCCGAACAAAATCTTGATCCCAACCTGGTGCCCTCACCATATACTACAAGTTCTCCCCCACTTGGGGTTCGAACCACCACCCGCTTTCCTTCACAATCGATCATGGCACCAAAACAGCTAAGCCAATCCATCCCTACAATTACGCACACTTCCCCCATGGGGATATGAATCAAATCTATCGGGAAGGACACCCCGGAAATCTCCAACTCGCATCCCCGGTAGATCGATGAAGCAGAAACGTCGTGCTCGTTGGCGATCAAAACTCACAACGGACACTCAAGATCATCTATCGGCACACTAAACCCTCTAGAGAAGGTCTGAGATACAAATGACTGACTCGCCCCCGAGTCAAATAATACCAAAGCGGGCAAAGAATTCACTAAAAACGTACTAATCACAAGTACAACCAGTAAGCATAACACAAAGACAATAACTGAGACAGAGAATAGAAACGTACCAGCAACCACATCCGGTGCTACCTTGGCCTCCTCCGCCATGAGTTGGAAGGTGCGAACCTGAGCCTTTGGAGGCTCCACCTAGACTGGCCTCCCATCTCCAATCCTCAGAGTAGCGAGCGCGGAACCCTGCGCCGGCTTGGCGGCGAGCTGCGGACAGTTGGTATTCACATGAACAACCTGATGACAATGGTAACAAATGCTCATATCTACTGGAGGGGCGGACTGACGGCAGTCCCTGGCATAATGCCCCTCCTTGCCACATTTGTGGCACCCACCTCCTGCTTGACAAACCCCCGAATGAGCCTTGCCACACTTTCCACAAGTGCGGCTCTGATGACCCCCAGACCGTGTATCAGCGGTCTTAGACCACTTAGGCGCCGATTGAGACTTTACCGGTGGTTGCCGCTGCTTCTTCAGTTGCAACTCTATCTCTAAGTCATGCCGCCTCGTGGCTTCCTAAAGGTCCAGGAGGGTATCACAACGCTATGTAGCCACAAACTGCCGTATATCCGTCTTGAGCATACTCAGATAACGAGTCATCTGAGACTGCTCTGACGCGAACTTCAGGCTAAACATAGCCCTCTCAGTGAACATCCAGGTGATCTCCGTCACAAACTCCCCATCCTGTCT
Organism: Lactuca saligna; assembly: GCF_052625555.1. NCBI lineage: Eukaryota > Viridiplantae > Streptophyta > Magnoliopsida > Asterales > Asteraceae > Lactuca > Lactuca saligna. The sequence goes on from NC_136425.1 coordinate 53,305,039, forward strand.
CAATGTAAAAAACTCCTGAGCAAGCCGCTCCCGTTCCATGCACGGAATGTAGTGGGTGCGAACCATATCCCGGAACTGCTCCCAAGTAATAGTAGCCCGCTGATCATCAGAATATGAACCTGTCGTCAATCTCCACCAGTCCTTTGCCCCGAGCCTAAGCAGGTTCAGAGCACACCTGACCTTCTGGTCAGCAGGACATGAGCACGTGAAGAAACAGCCCTCCACGTCAGACAACCACCGCATAGCCCTGATCTCATCCTGCGTACCATCAAATGATGGTGGCTTCGTATTATCGAAGTCCCGGTACTGGAAAGCCCTACCAGCTCCTCCTCCAACCCCTGCCGCAGTTACAGCCGAAGTGGCTGCAGCGGCAGCTGCCTGAGCTAGAGCTGCATATCGCTCATCAAAGTACTCAACCATCACGGTTTTAATCGACCCAAACATCTCTGGCTGATGCACTCGGAACGCAACAGCAATCTCGTCTTGCATGATTTCCCGGATCCTGGCATCCAAATCCTCGGTCCCTATCTGAACCACGGGCTCATGTGCTACCGGCACCTCCAACCCTCCATCTCCCGACCCCAATCCTGATCCCGATCCTAATACGGATCCCAAAGCAACACGTCTCATCACTACCATACTAAAATATATACAAGTCATCAGATATATAACATAATGTCGGAAGACCAAAACCCAAAACCCTAGGGGTTGTGATTTCCTTGCTACGTGTATGGGTCCTGTGCTTTCAGTAGTACAGGCCTATACTACCTTCCACACCTACCCATACTTGTCTCAAGTATCACCACAATGCCCTAACAATATCATCAACATAGAAATGCACCCAACCCTCACTTCTAGAGGAATATCAACTATCTCACATCTAGTCTCACCACTTCTCATGACTCATACATCCATGAAACATCCATAATCCCCTGCAGTGCTAGTGCATGCTAGCTGCACATAACGCTGGACCTAATAGACTTTAGAATATCCAATCCTACCCGAAGGCTGAATCAACATTATCAGGCTATACGGTCTTTATTATGCACAACCGTGATGCATACACAAAACATCTACAGTTATGATGTCAATTCCACATACAAGAAACCCTAGGCTAATAGGCATCATATAATCAGGTAAATCTATCATGCGATTCCCAAAGATCCCTAGCCTAGCACTAGCATGCTGTTCTAACATATCAGAATATCAAATAACTGTATGATATTATGGGGTTTACTTACAGGCTCCGGCTGATCATACCCTCTGCACCCTCCATCCTTTATTTTGAAAACCATTTTAGAACGTACTTTCCGAAAATCTCCGTGGTTTGAGACTGGATTCACACGAGTGTTCCTCCAATGCACTCAAACCAAGGCTCTGATACCAACTTGTAACATCCATAAATTTTACGCCAAATTTAAACTTTTTCAATCATAAATAAAAACCAAATAACATTGTTTACAAAATGTTTTGAAATCATTTTCCATCAGAGTGTCCCAAAAATCATAACATAAGGATGAGGAGCGATACAGTCATGCCTTCGCCTTTCCATGATCTCCTGAAGTACCTGAAACAATAAGCTGAAAACTGTAAGCCCAAGGGCTTAGTGAGCTACCCCCAAAATACCAATACCATACTGACAATACCATATCAGGAATAATCAATCAATCAACATGCATACTGGGCCATCGGCCTAGCTAGACCGCCCTACCTGGCCTACAGTCTGTCTGAATCTATCCCGAGCCTTCGACAGGACTGGTCCGCCACGTGGGCCTACAGTCTCCCCGGACCGCTCATAGGGTATGCTGGCTTTCAGCACAAAGTAGGACTGCCGCAACTCAACCAACAAGCAAATAACCATGTGAACATAACTATCATATACTGACATATACAAAAATCAAACATATCTATCTCACTGATCATCAATCATAGAATTCTCGAGTAACTAGAGTACCGACCTAGCAGGTCACTAACATACCAATCCCTACGGATCATAAAAGCATAACATACTGTCTACCCTGATTCTGATCTAACAGATCATAACCACATGTAGCATACCATAACAATAACAATTAAAGGGCCGAACTTGGTGCCGTAGACCCTATCGATACAGTGAGGATAACTCACCTCACAGATGTCGACTCGAAAGGTAAACTCCAACTCTCGGATCACTTGACACAGGCTCCACCACCTATTATCATAGTACAACATACTCATAAGTCCTTAACCTTATAAGGTACTCCATAACCCATTAGTCAACCCCTGGTCAAAGTCAAAGTCCTCAGTCAAGGTCAACAATCCATATTGACCTTAACTAGCCGGGTACCCTCGGCTACTCACCGAGTTCCTTGAAGCACTTTCCAACGCGTCGGGTCATCGGGGTGACTCGTCGAGTTCCTTCGATTCTCGATCAAACTTTAAGGCCACCCGTCGAGTTTTCCTCCTTGCAACTCGACGGATACACACACATACAGATCCTGGAGAAAATTCATCCGACTCACTGAGTTGTTCTTCAACTCATCGAGTTTATGGCAATCTTCATCAGACTCGCCGAGTTCTTCATCCATCTCGTCGAGTTCACGACCATATTCATGTGACTCGCCGAGTCAAACTTGCGACTCGTCGAGTCCATTCAGTCCTTTTTCCATACAAACTTATTTTGAGCCATGCAGCGGCTCCAAATCACAGATCCAAGCTTCTAGGGCATGCTTATCATGTAAAGTTGCAAACTTTACATGCATGCATGGCTATAAAGGCTATAAATGCCTATTTTAAGTTCTTAATGGAACTTCATGCTCAAGAGGGACCTTAATCATGACCAAAAATGGAACTTTATGCTTCTAGAATCCAAGGAGGGTCCAGATTTGATGTTACAACCTTAGATCTAGCGTATAGCTCATCTTTCCAACTTATTATCTCACCAAAAACCCTAAAACTTAACCAATATAAGAGATTCACAAGGAAAAGGCAATGTGGTTACCTCCAAAAGATGATAACTGAGATAAGAGTTGATTCCTACACTCTACTTGCTCTAATCTCCTTCTTCTCCAAGCCTTCTCCCTCCAAAGATCCTCTTTTCAAGCTTCAAACACACAATGGGCACACACACACACGTATTAGGGTTTTAAGGGGCTCTCAAGGACTGCAAAGAGGCTAAAGGAGGCTGAGGCTCCTTTAAATAGAGGTGCAAACCACGGGATTTAGGGTTTCATCTGCCAGCTCCTACTTGTCGAGTCTCAATATGGACTCGTCGACTAGGTCACTTAACACGCGATCCCACCTCGCTGCTACTCGACGAGTAGGTCAACCAACTCGTCGAGTAGACCTTAACCCAATAAATCTAATTTAAATAATACCTGAAAATCAGGGCGTTACAAATTGTCCTGATGATATGCAACCCAAATGGATCATGATACTCTCGGGTCGAGTACATACCAATAATAGTTATGGGCTTAGACATCTAATCCAACAGAAACAAGGTGTTACAATATAGCTGTTTCAAGTGTTAGAAATATTAATGATAATAGTCAGGATACCGGGATATGTTTAAGGATCTTAAGGTTTCAAAAGTATTTGAGGATCTTGAATATGAGCCAAGGATCCTGCCCCTAACATTATGTATATGCCTAATCATAAATGATCATACATATATGTTTGTTCACAGATTGAGTAATCATATATGATTATGAAAGTTGGTGGCAGAATAGATGGTAGTAGCAAAGGTAGCGGTGGTATAGGTGACGGAGGTGAAAGTGGTGGGGTCGATTAGTTTTAGAGGTGGTGGTAGTGGTGGTGATGGTGACAGTTGTGGTGGTGGGAAAGGTGGCGAAGAGAAATGAACGGACGACACTATATAATCATTTATAGTTATAATAGACCTGTTGCGTCGATACGCCAGAGAGTTAAAGCGATAGATATGAAATATGTGGCTGACGTTGAATCTTAAAATATCTATTTTATTTTTAATCTCAACGAAATCTATCTTTCTCTCACTTTCTCTTTCTCTCTCTCTCTCTCTCTCTCTCTCTCTCTCTCTATATATATATATATATATATATATATATATATATATATATATATATATATATATATATATATATATATATATATATGAGGAGGAGTATAATGGAAACCGAATAATAAGGTTTTTTTGAATGTGTTTGCTTGTATGATAAGTTGCCATCATTTCTTCCCAAATTCCCATGTGATTCCGTATTATTCTAACATTCTTTCTATCCCATGTGATTGCTTTAGCCATAATTACCATGTTAATTTTTGTCTTTGTATAGTTGACAAAATTTAAGTGTTCGTATAATTATCAAATTTTAAATGTGAATTTGTTAGTGTTATCAAATGTTGGTTAAATTTTAAAAGTTCCATCTTATATTTAATTAACGAACAGATTACAAAATCGCTACTATGGTTTTGTTAAAATTGCTTATTCGGTTCCTCATATTAACTTTGCATTCGCACCATACCTTTTGTTAAGTCTCTAATACTTGTAATTACATTTATCTTGAACTTTATTCGGTTCCTAATATTAACTTTGCATTCGCACCATACCTTTTGTTAAGTCTCCAATACTTGTAATTACATTTCTTGAACTTTCTTGCCCGGTCAACATAGCATCCACTTTTAAATTTTACATTTTTAGATTTTATTTTAAATTTTATTACATTCTTTGACTAAAAATTACAAAATTGATTCCAATTTCAGCATTTTATTACAAATTCATCATAAATTTATATATATATATATATATATATATATATATATATATATATATATATATATATATATATATATATATATATATATATATATATATATATATATATATAAACAGCAAAAATTGGTGGCATATTGTTTTATTATCATCATTAAATTTATTGTTATTTTCCTCAAAACTTTTAAAAATTATAAGTATTTCCTATGAACTTTGTTTTTAACGTTATTTATATTCAAACGTTCATTTTGTCGAAAACTATAACTTTCATGTTGGTCATTTTATTTAAAAGTCATTATATTTTCACTTTCATTTTTATAAACAAATGTTTATATTTATTAACCTTTATAAGTGAAAATGGGTCTTACAATTTATTGGTTTATATTAAAAAAAAAAAATAGAAAACCTCGATTGAACAATAAGAAAAAAACATTGAAATTGGTTATGTTTACTATATTATGCTTAAAAACTAAAAAAATATAAAACATATTATTATTAATGAATGAATGATCAATGATATTTAATTTATTATTAATATCAGTGTAAGTTAATAAGTAATAATATTCAATAGATATATTACTAAACTACGTCATTAACATAGTATTTTTTTAGGTTACAGATAGTTGTATCACACAAAAAAAATGGATAAATATGTTTGAAAAAGAACTAACGAGTTAACTGTCATGATTTTTTAAAAATTATTTTCGTTTGTACACCTACGTAATTCGAACAAATTCATGAAAAAAAATATATATTTTTTAATATTTTAACAGATTTTTCAGATATAAAAACCTTTTTGAACAGAAATGTTTTTTTTTTTTAAAATGATTTATATAGATAAATTAAGCTTATTAATATAAATATGTGTTTTTTTTAATCATAAATATGATTTTATAAAGCAAAAATAATATATTCTAAAGAGAAGTTTGAAAATATTTGAATATATATATATATATATATATATATATATATATATATATATATATATATATATATATATATATATATATATATATATATATATATGGGTAAAGTGAATATACCTAATAACCTTATATAAGCTTAGGTATGTAACCACATGATACTACGTAATGTTGTATCATATTTGCATTGTAATCACCCAAAGTTCTTAGAATTCAACCTCATAACTTGACTCCTTCCAAAATCTTTGGACTTTCACCATTATCTTCCTTCAAATGGCGTCTTTCTATCGGAAACCCCCTGGTGGGCTTCATATACTACCGTTACAAATCAAATGGTGTAGGAAGATTATAATGGTGAATATCTGAAAATCTTGGAAGTAAATCAAGGTAAGGGTTGAAGTTTAAGAACCTTAGACGATTGCAATGGAAATATAATGCAAAACAATGTAGTATAATGTGGTTAGGTAGCTAAGCTTATATAAAGTTGTTAGGTATATTCACTTTACCATATATATATATATATATATATATATATATATATATATATATATATATATATATATATATATATATATATATATATATATATATATATATATATATATATATATATATATATATATATATATATCAAACCTATTGTTCACATATAAAAACCTCTTTTTATCAAAAATCTTTAAAAATAGTTTTTATATAGAAAAAAAGAAGGTTTTTATGTCAACATACGTTTTTTTGTATAATTATGATTTTAAAAAGCAAAAAAAAAAAAAAAAAAAAAAAAAAAAAACCATATTTGAAACTAAATTTTGTAAAAAATATATATGAAAAATACTAAATGTAGGTTGAATTTGTAATAAAAATTTAAAATCTGGGTAAAAAGTGTAAATATTTGATTAAATTTGTAATAAAATTGAAAATCTAGCCAAAAAATATAAATGAGGATAACTTTTTGACTGGGTAAAAATGATCAAAATGAATATAATTACGAGTATTTGAGACTTCATCAGAGAAAAAAAAGTCTTAATTGAATATGAAATCAAAATATATAGACTTTATAATAGATTTCTCACTATAAAAGGTAATATTTTTTTTTTTTTTTTAATTTATCCAACTTTTTAATTTCGAGAGTTAATAAAGTAAAATAATAACTTATAACAGGATGCAATAATTTTTACTTCATAGGAGTTGCTCCTTTTATAAATTCATTTTTGTGAACGGTAGGAATATAGTAACACTATCAAGAAGCTAGAAATGGACGATTTCTCACCCCTAATTCGGTTTGCAATCTTTGGGAACTTCTTCCAAGATGTTAAAAATATTCTTAACATTCAAAAACTCTTTTAGGACGATATCAAAGGTTGGAAAGGAGTTTAGAGAGAAGTTTTGAAAAATCGAAGCTAAAGCGTTAGAATGACGAATTAGTTTTCTCAATGATTGTGTTTAGTATATATACTAGATTATGATCCGCGTTGAACGCGAGGAACACATAAATAAAATGCATATATATATATATATATATATATATATATATATATATATATATATATATATATATATATATATATATATTACAAAATAATTATAAAAAAGTAAGGTTATTGGTATTATTGAAATGTGTAGAAATTACATTAAAATAGGTAAATATATATAGCGTTAAAGGACCTTTTTATAGATAATATTTTTTATTTTATTAGTTCAATGACCTTATTTGTCACATATAAGTAGATTTAAACATTTTTTACTTATGACACGGAAAACAACTATATATAGCCAACCATGCATGAAAATGGGTCTACACAAGTATAATCCAACATTTAACAATGTACTTTTAAAATACATTGTTATTTTATAGCTATATTGCGAAATATAACTGTTTATTTCAAAAAATAGCAACTTATTTATGTTTCTTGAAAATGAACCACATAAAACCCCCCACAATATTAAAAATATAAAGAAAGTATAACCAATAAATCTGCAACGAAGCTAATCATCTCCCTTCACTTCATCTCTAATATCAGATCTTTTTTTTCCTTAATCTAAGTTATTGTCACTATCATCAATAATGTTAAGATTCATTGATGACTTCTTTTTTATTTTAGGGATAATATGAAAAAAATAATTTATCAGGTCCATCATTTATGTTTATATCTTCGTTTTATTTGTTGATTTTGATATGCCTTCTTTGATTTACCACCATCTTTTTTTAGGCTCCTTTGTTTATGAAATAACATTTTTTTTTGTGAAATTCTTTCTACAGTTTTGAATATGTGCAGGTATGTTGATTTTTTTTTTGAAGTAAAGAAAGTAGGGTTTTTGTTCGATGTTGGTTCCTAGGTTTGGTTCTTATTTTTTTGTGATTTCTCATAATCCATTGCGTTTTATTTTCCATCTTTATCTACAATCTTTATGTATAGAACACTTTATCCATATAGTCATTCACTATAGAGTTTAATGAAGGAAAAAAGAAACACCCCTTTAGTTTTATTTATTTTGCAAATTATCGAGCCTCCATGCAAAGCTTACAACATAATGAAAAAAACAAAAAACCCTTATAAGGTAAATGCCAATTACGATTCTACCCCCTTTCCTCTTGTAACAATTATCTCACTTCAAAACATCTACTTTTGTGTTTCAGCATATTATTGATAGCATGAAAGATCCAAGCATTGTTGCATTTTGGTTAATCACAATGCCTCAAATTATGGGAGGATTTCAATATGGTGATGAAGTCAAACATAAAATATGATGGTAATACGAGGTTATTCTATTTCTTATTTATTTATTTACTCTTTTTTTAATTCAACTTTATTACGAAATTAAATAGCTTCTTTTGTTGATAGTAGTGTTTCTTATTTAGAAAAATATGCGATATGATCAACTTCGTGATGCTATAGCAATGAGAAAACTTGGATGAGCAGGAAGTGAGATAAATTTATAATTTATTAACTTCAATGAGAAATTAATTAATTACAATTTTGTTATTGAATTTAAAATACAACATAGATTATATCAATGGATCCTGAACATGCAAGAAATGATCCAGTGGTAGTAAACAACATTCCTTACTATAAAGCAAAGAGCAAATTAGGAGCAGAAGTGATGAAGCTCAATCTACTACCATGACCTCAAAACCTACCAGGGGGGGATCAGTATAAACAAAACTTTTTTCATTTATTTTTAGTGATTTATATATTTGGTCCATGTGTTTAGTTGATTTTTGTGGTTTTGGTCCCTAAAAGAATCATGTTGTAGTATTTGGACCTTGTTTCACTATTTCATAAAACTTTTATGATTGCCTAAGTTAATAGGCTAGCTATTAGTTTTTTTTTTCTTATTTTGTTAGTATCGGAGACATAAAAAAACTTTCTAATGAGGGTGTTCATGTCTTTTGTATAACCCGTCTGTTATATTATATCATGTCATCTCTTGTCTTGTCTATTGATTTTTTACAAAGGTATACACACACATGTAACATCATAATTTCATTATATATAACATCCAATTTTAACATTGAGTTTACTGTTTTCGAAAATAGGATCATAGTTACCGACTAAAAAGATGGAACCAAGAATCGAACACAACAACAAAAAAAATTTCAAAAACAACATTATACATCCAAATTATAAGTATTCAACAAAGAACCATACAAATAAGTAAAAACATATAATTTTGAAAACAATATCAAACTTATAGATTAAAATGATTTAAGGAAGAAATACATACATTTATTCGACTAATTAGCCTGATGGGAAGGTTGAAGTTTTTTTGCATTTGTTTTCTACGTGGGAATTATGACATAATGTTTGTGTAAATCGATTATTAAAAAGGTTTGAAATATATATACGAGTCAATATGATGAAAATTAGCAGGTAATCAATTGAAATCTCATTTAAACTTAAAATAGAAGACATCATGCTTGAAAAGTGTATTGGTTCATAAAAATATCCGAAACTTTTGAAATTTGAAATTAATAGTTTCTGAGATTTCAACATATAATGTATTTGGAAAGCAATTTTGAATGGAAATAGAGCCTAAATTTAAGGATTATATTAATAAGGAACCAATTTTGTAGTTGTAAGTTTGGAAAGAATTCAAGTATCATTTTCATTCAATTCCTACATTTAATTTCCTAATATAACGGATTAACTTGTTGTTTGATCAAGCTGACGTAAGCAAATTGATCTAAGGATGTAAAACCTATAAAGAAAACACAATCAACTATACATATTGTTTTAGATGATGTCATAAGGTTTCTCTTTTAATAATATATATATATATATATATATATATATATATATATATATATATATATATATATATATATATATATATATATATATATATATAATTTTATCGATTATGAGGTGAAACCTTTTTGAACTCCATCCACATTTTTCTAATAACCATAGGGACCAAATTTGTAGTTTAGTCTAAATATTAGTTTTGTTACATATATATTGTATGGTCAAAATATTTATTTGTTAAAGTTTAGATTTTTATTATCTATTGCTGAGTTGTTGACGATTTGGACAACTAATCTGATTGCATTAGGTTGAATCTTGATAGTTTATAAACAATAAATTTGTAAGACTAGTGTTTTGACCAAAACCTAGGGTTAGATGATAAAATCGTAATCTTAAATGTGTAAGAAAGCGTTTGTGAAGAATTAATTTAATAATTGATTTTCATAACCATTGAAGTTAATTCCTAGATCAGATCTCCCATAATACAAATTTAAGTATAATTATTTATATGGTTAATTGTATGGCCATTGTATTAATTGTCTTTATAATTATACAATTTGGTTAATCAGACCAAGAGAACTAATGCATTAGAAATCGATAAATAATAATTGATATTCATCGAACTTAATTGGACTCTACCATATCTGAAAGCGAAATCGAAATTTATGTGAATACATCTTTATCTATTTAACTTTAATTCCATTCTCAAGTTTTCTTAGTTTAGTTGAATTGAATCAAATCCACTCTTTTACTTTATTGTTTATAATTCAATTAACATTTGAATTTATATAAACCGAGTTCTCATCGTCCCTGTGATTAACACCTGGTCTTACTAAAAGTATATTGTTACACAATCAGGTCTATGGCCTGTAACGTGTATATATATATATATATATATATATATATATATATATATATATATATATATATATATATATATATATATATATATATATATATTAGGGCCAAGATCCTTAACCCTATTCAGGATCCCAAATTTTCAAGAACTTTCAGGATTCCGAACATATCTAAGGATCCTGACCATTAATAATAATAATAATAATAATAATAATAATAATAATAATAATAATAATATTATTATTATTATTATTATTATTATTATTATTATTATTTTCTATCATTTCCAACATATATATTTCTAGTCTTTTTCTCACATGTGCAGAATTAGTCACTATAAGATTTATTCTTAACGCAAAAACGTTTCAATCAGGCAAAAAATCTGAGAATACCAAGTCAAACCAACGTGTTCATTTTTATTTGAGAGGATCCCTGGAATATTTAGACTTATGGTTACTTAGACTAGACTATAAATATGCATGTATTTTGCACACTATAGACACGTAGACTTATTGCAATACTTGTACTAGTCTACATGCTTGTATTTCTATAATTAATCATTCAATCAATAGAATTAAACAAGGGAGCTGATCATTATCACCTCTAAAGGTTTTGTGCCGGAGATCCTAGTAAGGATCAAGGGCTTTCCTTGTAAACCACTTGTGTAATCTTGTTCTTGTTTCGATAATCACTTTAGAAATAACTATTGGGTCACTCATTTTCATAGATTTGATGATGCGGAATATATACTTCATAGTTATAGTTTGTATGCTTATTGTAGAATGGTAGTCTTGTCTAAGTAAGTGTAAATTGTATAACTTAGAAAAGTTGACTTGTCAGAGCTAGTTTAGTTAGTTAATTTGAAGATATGTTGATGGAAGTGCCTAGTTCTGCTACATTGTTACTTGATCATTCTTTATATAACAGACACTCTTGAAAGAAGAAGGTTATTAATCTCAGGGGGAGCAAAACTCAGATGTTTTTTATCTGATAGGGAGCAAAATCTAAGGGGAAGCAGACATCATCATTCTACTTTAGATGTAGTTATTCACTCATTATTTCATTCTTTATTAGTTTAATTTTGACATCATCAAATAGGGGGATTGTTGGGTCACTCATTTGTATAGATTTGATGATGCAAAATATATACTTCAAAGGTATAATTTATATGCTCATTGTAGACAATCATTCATGTCTATGTAAGTTTAAATAGTATAACTTATAAAAGCTTATTTGTCAGAGCTAGTTTAATTAGTTAATATGAAGATATCTTGATGGAAGTTCATATGTCAAAGACTAAAGAATATCCACTAGTGACCAAAAGATCCTTAAGACTGTATCATCACCAAGGGCATGAAGACACCATCTACTTAAAACTGATAAGTGTGTCCAGACGTCGATGGTTATATACTGATGACACACTGATTAGATGATACGCTGATGATACTCACTGATTGTCATTCACTATTTGCTGAAGCTGAACCTGATAAGCTTGACCATGACGTTGATGAATGAAGCTGAAGCTGAAGCTGATATCTAGACGTTGGATTGGATGCTCTGATCAACAACTAAAGTGTTAGTGCTGATATCCGAATTTAGAGAAGATCTGATTTAATACATTCATTTTATACTAGATTTGTTTACATGTAGATTAGATAAAAATCCCTTGATTGAAGAGATTCTCTAGATTAGATTAGTATTTATCAAGGTTGTAAAAATTGTTTGACGTTAGCTCGATGGTGGACTGGTGTTAAGAGATTAATCGGTCTTGGGGAAGATTAATCGAGGATTAATCGGGGACCATAAATTATTAATAAAATATTAAAATTAATTAAATATTAACATATCTTATGAAAAACAAGTACTTCAAAATTAGAAAATAAGAAAAGTTGTAATTTGGAAATTGAGAAATATGAAAATATGAACATTTTGGTATAATATTTGAAATTTTGAAAATTTTGGAGTAAAAAAAGAAAGTTGGTTTTCTGAATTTTTTTTTTTAATTTAAAATTTTTTGGCGTTTTTTGTTTTTTTTTTGTTTTTTTTTTGTTTTTTTTTGTTGGCCGATTAATCCCGCCAAGGCCGATTAATCATAAATTTCCGATTAATGCCTTAATCTTCGACGGTTGGAGAACACCAAACGATTAGTCGCCGATTAATCCCGATTTCTGCAACCATGGTATTTATACCATATTAGGGTGAAACCCTAATTTGTGGCTTGGTGCCGTTATTGGCTTTGTGTCAATCTTCTTTGTGACAACCCGTTTTCTTGGTGAAAAAAAAATCCTTTCTTGGTGAAAGACAATTTGGTGATACTTATGTGTTCTTCATTATTCTTTCTTGTTTATATTTAACCTACGAGTGTACTAAGGGTTTGGGACCTTCATTAACACCACAACCTCTCATGAAAATTGGTTAATATCTACTATGTTAATTTTTGAACAAAATAATTTGACGCCTACCGGAGGGATGTGGTGTTTTAAATCCTTGAAAATCATGTCTACACAACCAATTTTTTCTTCTTCCTCTATTCCCTCCTTTCCTTCAAAATACCTTTTTCCTCCTCCAAGCACACCCCCTGGTCAGAAGAAGATTTTCGATGTACCAAAGAAGAATAGTCACCCGGTTGCTCTAGAATCCTTAGGATCCTAGGATCATCCTGCTTCAGTCTCAAATAACAAACTCTTCTCCATGATAAAGACATTGACACAACAGGTGGATAAACAATATGAAGAAAATAGAACACCATTTAAGAAAGTAAAAAGAATAAGGGCATAGATCTGCAAACCTTAGGAGGCAGCACCTTCAATCTTACAACCGAGGATGCTGAATTTTGACATTATAGGATCCTTAGGGAAACATATGGAATGAACAACTCCAACATCCTTTGCTGCACCAACAGGGAGAGAAATCCCAAACATCCAAACTCCTGTGACCCATGATCTTTATGAGACCCTCAATACTCCTAATAATAGAAATTCTTGAAACTTCTTTAACAGTAACGATATCAATACTAACTTTATGGATCTTGATGTAGGAATAAGACCAATTATCAACAAAAAAATCCAACAACCAAGAAAGATGATCTCAAGCATACTAGGGGTGGTATTACTTATACCGAAATCATCCCCCACCAGTCACATGATCTCAAGAGTTATACCTTCAATAGCCGATATCGAAGTTCCTAAGCGCTTCCAAACTCCTTGTTTGATGGAACCACAGAACCCGTAGAACATATAGCACAATATAGGGAGATAATGAAAATCATTCTCATTATGCCACACTTGAAAGAAGCATGTTTGTGAAAAGGATTAAGATGGAACCTTGTAAAATCATCCTCCAAATGGCTTCTTAATGTTCCTCCTTATTCTGTTGGCTCTTTTGCTCATTTAGTTAATCTTTTCAATAACCAGTTTTCTTGCAGATGTTTTGGTCAAAACTTAATCAAGTATTATTCAACCAAATTGTATGAGATGTTGTGATGTTTAAGGTGATGTAAATATTGAAAAATAATCAAAGTAAAACAAGTGAGTTACAAGGAAAGACCTTGATCCTTTTTAGGATCTCTGACATAAAATCTTGGGAGGTGATAATGATCACATGCCTTGTTGTTTTTATTGATTCGAATGAGAAATTACAGAAATGTTGAAGACAATACAAATACAAATGTAATAGAAGAGCTAATTCCTTGTGTAGTTTGTGTAATACAAGTATATTTATAGTCTAGACTAAATAACAATAAGTCCGATATTTATGGGATCCTCTTGAATGAGCTTATGCACGTTGTTTGGCTTGATATCCTAAGTCTTAAGCCTGACTGAAATGATTATTCATTGAGAATAAGGATCATATTAACCATTTCTACACATGTGAGGAAAAAAATAGAAATATGACCGTTAGGGTTGTTAGGAAATAAAAATAATTATGGTCAGGATCCTGAGAATGGGTCGGGATCCTGAATAGGGTTGAGGATCTTGGCCCTAACAATAGCCCCTAAATTATACCTTCATGTTATTTCGGCTGTTATTAAATATTAAAGGTATAATTTTAAGTAAATAAAGATAAGGAGTTTAATTTCGAACCCTAACAGATAAAATTTATCCATTCCATAACTATCATTATGTAGTCAAATCACATTCTCTTTCCTCTATCACTAGAGTAAATAGGGTAATCTATTCAAGAGTTCCTACACCTTCCCAAATTTCCTCTTCATTATCATTCGTTACTTAAAAAGGTTATTTCTTTCTTCCCTTTTCCCTTCATTCTCCCTCTTATCCGATCATGGAAAAGAAAATTGTTTGCTCTCTTACTAGCATTCTTCCTCTTTCCGACGATGATTTCACTGATCAAAAGTTACTTGCTCACGATGAGTCATGTTCTTTCAACAATGAGGACATTCAATCATTGAAGAATAAATGTGCTTTTCCCAATGGTGCTGTCATTAAACCCTTTGATGCTTTGGTCCGGTTATACTTGTCTGACCCACCTTCGTTTGCTTCCATAATACCCTTTTTCAGTAGGTCTAACTTATCATTTCTCCAGTATCATCTGATTTCTTTCATGTTACCCAACTCTCATAGGTCCAGGTTTTGTCCACAGTTTGGAGGATCCTTTATTGGGTCGATCACCTAAATCAATCTGAGAATTTAGGGATTGGTTTATCCGAGTTGGCTTCTATTTATGATCTTTCTACCTTTGGCTCTTCTCGTTTCTTGTTCATGGTCAAACAAGATAAGCCAGTTCTTATTTAAAATTCAAGCATAATGACAACACTTGGGAAGAGAGGTTGTTCTTTGTGAGACGTGATTCCATTCCTAATGGAAGTTCTTTGCCAGTGAGATGGGTTAAAAAGGGTAGAATTTTTTGTTATTCTTTAGGGATCCTGAGATTTACTTTCTTATTTTGTTTGTTGTGATGCAGTGTTCAAGTTTCAGGATCTAACTCTTGCCGCTGAAGATACAGAAGAAAAAATAACAAACTTTCTTGATTTGTTTGAGAGTGTTAGATCTTTTCGATTCAAACTGCCTATTCTTCAGGAAAGTTCTTCTTCTACGCATAGATCCCTTTTTTTATGTTTAGGATCCAAGGTCACAAGCTTCGAGTCTTGCTTTACCCTCACTGATCTTGACACTGCCATGTCCAGTGTCCAGTTGGTAGTGAAGAAGCACAAGACCTCTTCTTCTCTTCCTTGCAAGAGAATCTCCATAGATTTGACAACGAAGACTCTTGAATACTGGAAGAGATAAACCATTGAGGTCATCGACTTAAGCGTGGAGAATCTTGTGGTTGAGGACGTGCTCCAGAAGTTGGTTTCCTTTTCTTAGGATATGAGTATCAGTGTAACTTTGCTTTTTTTGTATTTCACCTTTCATTTTCTCATGTTATTCCTATTTTAGGTTTGTGATCATCTCTCTACAGACCTGAAGATCTGGGCCGAGAAGGCTGAATTAGCCTTGTTGGAGCAGGAGAAGATATGGAGGGAAAATAATAATGATCTTTTAAGGAAGGTGGTGCTTCTGAGCAAGGAGAAAGTTATGAAGGAGGAGGGTCACATGGATGAGATGGATGATGTGATTGCTGAAGTGAAGGCAAGTGCTTCTGTCGCTGTCTGGTGTAACGACCACAAATTTCAACAAAATTTAACTTTTAAAAAACAACCCATTTTAATCACGTTATTCCAAAAAGGTTTTCAATACATTTATTATCAGATTATTCCTAGGTCCATATCATAAAACATAACACGAGGAGCGGTACGATCACGCCTTTGCATTGCCACAGTCTCCTGAAGAACCTGAAAAACATTAAACCACAACTGTAAGCCCGAAAGCTTAGTGAGATACCCCCAAAATACCAACCACATAACATGCTATATCATATCGAATCACAGAACAACCATGCATATCGGGTCTACTGTGTGACTGGTCCACCGTGTCGGGCCTTCAGTCCACCTGGTCCACCCTCCGAGTCCAGTCATGTCCCTCGAGTCTGCAGTGTGGTTGGTCCGCCCGCACCGAGCCTTCAACCCACCTGGTCCACTCTTTGAGTCTACAATATGATTGGTCCGCTCGCATCGGGTCTTCAGTCGGCCTGGTCCACTCTCCGAGCCTCGACACATCTGGTCCGCCCGCGTGGGGCCTACAGCCTATCCGGACCGCTCGCTGGGCCTTCGGAATATCCAGTCTGCCCTGGGTATGTTGGCCTACAGCACAAAGCAGGACCCGCCTCAACCCAACCTCAGTCAACCAACCATGTGCACATAAACATATAATCATATAACAATTAATCATCAATCAACCGATCTAGCAGATCACATAACATAACATTATCCTAACCAGGATACCGACCTAACCGGTCACTAGCATAGCATTACCCTATATACCAGGATACTGACCTTAACCAGGTCTCTAACGAATACCATCCTAACTACCAGGATGCAAACATAGTAAAACAGCAATATAACAACAATACCCGGATTACAATCCGATAAAGGGCTGGCCTTGGTGCCTTAGACCCTGTTGATATAGTGAGGATAACTCACCTCGCAACTGCTGACTGGAAAGATAAGACCGAGATTCTTAGACCACTGACACGATCTCCATCACAGGCTAACACCAACACTGAACTCAAAACAAAAGCCAACATTACCAAAATGCCCCTGGAAGTCAACTGGTCAACCCTTGGTCAAAGTCAAATTCAAACTCATCCTCCTGACTGACTCTACTTGCCGAGTCAACCTAATGACTCGTCGAGTCCCCATGCTCAGAACTTCCCCAATCCACGACTCAACTCGCCGAGTCACCCTGAGACTCGCCGAGTCTCACAACTCTGAGTCCCCTCTCACTCACTCACCGAGTCCTCCCTTGACTCACTGATTCATGGCTTCACCAGAAGAAGTTTGGACCTCATGACTAGACTCGTTGAGTCCAAGAATAGACTCGCTGAGTCCAAGGCCATCTTCAACCTACTCGCCGAGTTTTTCTTCCAACTCGTCGAGTTCCAGTCCATCTTCAAGCAACTCACCGAGTACACCTTTGTGACTCGCCGAGTACCACTAGTTCTTAACCCATACAGAAGCCTTCCAGGCCATGCAATCGATCCAAAACGTAGATCTACCCTTCTACAACCCTTCCATCACGTAAAGTGGCAAACTTTACGTGAATCCAAAGAGATCTAGGCATTTACACTCTATGGCTAGGGTTTGGGAAAAAATGGCTTCACCAATTACTCAATAATAGGGACTTTAATGCACTCTAAACCTCCTCCACTTCAGATCTGAGGTAGCAACCTCAGATTTATCCTTCAAACTCAAGATACCACAATCTAAGCTTCCCATACAACCTAAACATGATGAATCTAGAAGAACACAACCCAAGAACGAGATATTACCTCAAAATGAAGCCCCCAACAACAAGGAATCCGAATTTAAGCAAAGCCCTTGCTCCAAGCCTTCTAACTCTCCAAGATCTTCTTCCAACTTCCTTCTCCAAGGCTCAAATGCACTCAAAACCTTCACAAACACGTATCTAGGGTTTCTAGACTTCAATGGAGATCAAAGAGGCTGGGGAGAGGGTATAATGTCTTTTATATAGGGCTCATCCCCCCGAATTTAGGGTTTTCTTCACACAACGCCTACTCACCGAGTCCAGCCTTAGAATCGCCGAGTTGGCCACTTAACACGTGACCTGAGTCGCGACCCTACTCGTCGAGTCCTCCCATGGACTCACCGAGTTTCCCTTCAAATTTACGCTTTGTACCCCACACTTGCACTCCTGGACTCGGGATGTTACATCTGGGAAGCTAAGCTCAAGCTGGAAGAAGATGTAGAGAATACAGGATCCTGGAATGTAGACAGATGGCATGAAGCCCTAACTAAGTTGACGGGAAAGCCTATTGATGCTAGTCAGGGTCCTGTAGAGAAGAAAAATGGAGAAGAGGGAGAGGCAGATATGTCCCCGTTTGGGGATGTTCAAACCAAAGTGTGGGTTTGATGGTTTAGAAACAATTTTAAATATTTTGGTTTGTAGACAATATTTCACTCTTTTTGGGGTTGGTGGACAACCCCTTTTTGTTATATGCAATTTGGTTGTTGATGTTTATATCCTCTTTTCTTGTGTGGTTAATGTGATTGATATGATTGTAGCAATATGATTTCCAAGGAGCTTCAGATGGTTAGGATCCTTAACAATCTACAACAATTTAATATGTATCAAATATTTTAGAGCAATTTGGATCTTTATGCAATTCGGATCCCAAAAAGTTCATGTTTTACAAGAACTCTTAAGATCAGAATAGCCTGAAATAAGTAGTTATTGGTTTGGGATTTTGAAATAGTTAAGATCTTCAGGAGAATAAACTCTTCATACAAAAAATAGCTTTAAAGATAGATAGAACCTAGCGATCTTTAGGTTTCAAAATATTTTAATTTAGGAAAAGTCTTGAGTTATGATCCCATATGATCTTTAGAGTTTGCATAGAGAATGATCCTTATTAAGAGATCTTTGAATATCCTTACTTTTCTTTTCAACATAGAGAAATATTTCTTTAGCAAACAATCGATGAAGATCCCTACTGGGGAAGATCCCACTTTAAGTAATAATTGGGGAAAATCCCAAAATATCTAGGGAAAATCCCACTTCAAATAATAAATGGGCAAAATGCCAAAATAGTTGGGTAAAATCCCACTTCAAATAATAGCTAGGGAAAATCCTATAATTGGTAGGGAAATCCTACTTCAAATAATAATTAGGGAAAATCCCATACTAACTGGAGAAAATCCTAACCCGTAAGATAACATGATAATGTTATAAACCATAGGATATTTTTTGGGAGGATCCCAACTTAGCATAACATGATAATGTTATAAACCTTAGATTTAGGCTTTAGGATCATAACATATGTTAAAAAAATAAGAGGGTTGCCAAGTTACTAAAGTGTGAAATGATCCCCTTATTCACATTCCATAGCTAGATATCATGTGTCCAAGTGAGGCGTAGAAACCTTATCTCATGTGAAAGAGGTTATTAACTCCTTAAACCTTAGATGAGATTAAGTACCCTTAATAACAGTGGAGATGATTAGTCTCTATTCATGGTTATTAGGATCCTTAGATTCTTGCATGTTGCAAACATTAGCTTGGGGTGGGCGTTAGCTTGGCTAACGCCCCTCTGATGCTTAAGTTAGTAATGGCTTTTGAAAAATTAAATAAAAGAATCAGATAAAAGTAACGGGTAGATATTGTATACCTTGAGTTTGTTGGAAAATGATTAATTCAAGTTACATGGAGTATGCTTTTAGATGTATAACATTCAAGGATCTTGGCAAGACATTTCCTTCGAGGGTACCTAGTCAATATGCTCCCTTTCCTACTTTTGAATCAATGATATTATTTTGGAACCAATTTTCCTGTCTTGGGGTCCTTTGTATTTTGGAATGTATTCCTAAAAATCAAGTCACATATTTAGAATCTTCTTAATTTAATGTTCTTATCATATGCTTTAGTAATATTTTGTTGATGAGCAGTAATGCGGATCCTAGCATGATCCCTGTGTTCATCGATAGTGTCAAGATCCTAGGTTAGGATCCTATCGTTGTTTTCTTGATCTTGCAATTGGTATATAGTCGTAGGGATCATGAATTTTGTTCCAAACACTAAGGAGTATGGAGTTTGGCCAATGGCAATTTTTGAAGTTGTCCTTTATACCCGTAGGACAAAAGGGAGTTCTTCTGCCCATCTTCCTTTATGCTCATCTAACATTTTCTTTAGATTGTTGAATATGATCTTGTTGTTGGATTCAACTTGATAATTAGCTTGAGGATGAAAAGGAGTGGACATTATCATTTTAATTCCCCAACTCGTGTAAAAGTCTCTACTCCTTTTGCTTATGAATTGGGATCTATTGTATCATATGATGTCTTCAGGGATCCCGAATCTGGTCAGAATATTACATTTGATAAATGATATTACCTCTTTATATCGTATTTGAAGAAAGGTTTCATCCTTTATTTCAAGAAGTAGTATATCATTACTAACATGAATACCTTTCCACCAGGAGCTTTTGGTAGCTTGCTAACTATATCCATTACCCATTTCATGAATAGCCAAGGGGAAATGATAGGATGTAATGGTTCTGCAGGTTGATGAAGGATGTTGTGATGCCTTTGACAAGCATCACATCTTTGTGCGTATAGGAAGGCATCTTTCATCATCGTTGGCTAGTAATACCCCATCCTTAATACTTTAGAGCATAATGATCTTCCCCAAGCATGATTACCATAATATCCTTTGTGTATGTCTTTTAGTAGTTTCCTAGCATCATGACTTTCAAAGCATCTCATCTAAGGACTAACCATGAATTTCCTATATAGCTTCCATTAGATCATCATGAAGCGTGAGCCCCTCATCCGGAATGCTCTATTGCTTTTATGCACTCTTGGAATCGTGCCATTTGGGAGATATTCCACAATGGGCTAGACCTAAGATCTTGATTTTTGCAGAGGATCTTGGATGTTAGAATCATGACTGTTAGGATCTTGAGGAAGCTATTTGGGAACCATATCTTTGATTATTGATACGTTGGTTGTTTGATCATGGTCATTCGGATTGTTCGGTTGGATGGAGGGATATTCTATCGCTAGGATCAATATATGGGTTATAGGGATCCTGATTTCTAGCAGGATCCTGAGGGAAGATCCTAGGCTGGCTAATTCATATTTCTTGGTGCTTTCTTATCTAGGAACTTGACTTAGGCTAAAAGGTTCTAATTTGGAGGCTAATTTTTTGAGGATCTAGGGGTAGAGTGCTAGTCTTTTTCCTTTTACTACATACGATCCATTAAAATGATTAGTTAATAATAAGGAATCAACAAATACTTGAAGATCCTTGGCCAACTATATTCATATGATTAATGCTTTATATTTGGAATCGTTGTTGGTTGCATCAAATTCATAGCTGACTGCCTGGGGTATGATGCCCTCCTATGGAGATTTTAGTATGATCCCTAGGCCTGTTTCCCTGAAGTTGGAAGATACACTAGAGAAGAGAGTCCATCTTCCCATGCTTTCTTGTATTTGGAGTTCTTCATTTTCCAATTCTACTTCAAGTAGTAGATCATCACTAAAATCAACCACATAGTCTGCTGGTGCTTGTGATTTTATTGCAGATCTACGTTTATATTTTATGACATATGTGCTTCGCTTTATAGATGATTTTTCCATCCTACCTAACATCTTTGGTTTTAGCATAACATTTTTAATGGGCTGATTAGTTCTTACATGTATAGTATGTGTTTCATAATGGTGTCTTAATTTTGTGGAAGCAGTTACTAATGCAAGCATTAGTTTTTCAAGATGGGTGTACCTGGTCTCAAGATTAAATAGACTTTTACTTACATAGTATATAAGATGTTGGTCCCCGTTAAGATCCTTGGCAAAAACTGTACTTATAACGTTAAAGGATACTGAAAGGTATAGTAGGAGGGGTTCCCTATCTAGTGGTTTCACCAATAAGGGTGGGTGCTGAACTTAAATAATTTCTAATTTCTTGAAAAGCATCGAGATTTTGTTTAGTCCATTTAAACCATTTTTCTTCTTCACAAATTTCGTAGAAAGGTTTACACCTCTTTGATAATTTTGAGATGAACCTATTCAGGGCTACCACTCTTCCTGTTACTCTTTGAATATCCTTTGTTGAGGATGGGAATCTTAAATCAACGACGACCTTTATTTGATCCAGACTTGCTTCTATATTCTTTTATTCACCATGTAACCAAGGAACTTTCCCAATCTCATTACAAATGGTATTTGGAAGGATTTAGCTTCATGTTGTATTCGTCTAATATGTTGAAGGCTCCTTCAAGATCCTTGAGGTGATCTTCAGCTTTCTTTGACATGACCACCATTTCGTCGATGTAGACTTCCAATGTATCCCCCAGTTTATCCTAGAACATCTGGTTAACTAGCATTTGGTATGTTGCACCTATATTTATAAGACCAAAGGGCATACCTATATAACAATATATACCTGTTGGGGTTCTGAATGCGGTATCCTCATCGTTAGATGGTTCCATTTGAATTTGTTGGAACCCTGCTGATGCATCTATGAATGTTAATAGTTCACGACTAGCCATTACAGGTATCATGGAATCTATGCGTGGCAAGGGGAAAGGATCCAAAGGAAAAGCCTTGTTAAGATCCATATAGTCGACACATACTCTCTATTTACCATTCTTCATTTGTACGATGAATACATTGACTAACCGTCTTGGGAACTTGACCTACTTGATCATCCCTATTTTAAGACATTTTTCTACTTGTTCTTGGATGATATTATTCCTTTCGAGTGCAAACTTACTCCTTTTTTGATGTATGGGTCTGAAAGACGGATCAATGTTAAGTTTGTGAGTTATAATATCTTTTTCTATACGTGTCATGTCTCCTTGTTTCCACGTGAAGGTTTTCCTTCTTTCTTTTAAGAACCTTATTATATCTTCTTCTATGTTTTCTGGACATGAGGATCCTATGAGTATTTCATATTGGTATCCTTATGGTCAAGGGGCACTTATTTTGTATATTATTCTCTGACTTCTAGTATATTTTGTTCCCTTTCCTTTAATTTCTATGTTTGTCGTTGGACTGTAGAAGTCTTCATCGAGGTCTTGTAGCTCTCTTTGGATTCTTGTTGGTCACCTGTAATCTTCACTGCCCCCATGGGGTGGACATCTTCACAATTGATCGTATGTTGAAGGGACCGCCTTCATGTCATGGATCCAGGGCGTTCCTAATATAATGTTATAGGAGGATAAGGTATCAATTACACAAAATCGTTGCATAGAGTTTACCCCCTTTATGTAGATAGGCAACTATATTTCACTAACAGTATGCCTTGTTTCACCACTGAATCCTATTAGCACCGATGATCTTTTTGCTATTTCGGACTTCGAGATTTTCATTCTTTTTAAAGAATCCAGGAGTATAATGTTCACCGAGGATCCTACGTCGACAAGGATCCTTCTGACAAAATGGTTGGCGATGTAAAGAGTGATAACCAGTCGATCATGGTGATGATCTTGGGTGTTCTCTCTATCTGTTTCACCAAAGGTGATATTCTTCTCGTTTGTGATTGACATATTCTTTTGAGGCCTTAATTCTTTCTCTGTTTTCGACACTTTGGCATTCCTTTTTGCTGCAGAATAAGAGGTGCCACAGATTTCATATCCTCCAGAGATAACATTGATTACCTTGGTGTCTACAAGAGGGGATTTTGGTTTATCTACAATCTTATGAGGATCCTGATCCTTTTCTTTGGATATTTCTCCTCACCCTCCAAGGATCTCTTTGAGGTATCCTTTACTAAGTAGATAATTGATCCCTTTCCTGAGGACTATGCAATCTTCCATAACGTGAGCAAATTCCTCATGGTATACACATAATTGGATTTATCTTTCTAGGTGATGTGATTTTCTCCCTTTTGCGGCCATCTCGCTTTGTCGCAAAGATCGTGCATAACAAGTATTTAACTAGAAACATCCACTGAAAGGCAATAGTCAATGATCTTGGGAAATTCCTCTTTCTCCATTTCATCTTTAAGGAAATTGACCATATGATGATAAGGTTTGGAATATTTCTTGGACTTATAAGATCTTTGGACTGAGGAGTCGGCCTTCTTATTGGGGTTATTGTATGAGATTGGTGGGCTGCTCCTCTTTTGGATCTCCTTATCTTCTTCGAGCCTCATGAACCATAATGTTATGTTTCTTACATCGTCCATTATTTGCATGGAGTCATTACAAGGTCAACGTAGAAAGGAGATTCCTTCTTTAATCCATTTTGATGGCTTCTACGACAGTTTCCATATCAATGTTGGGGATACTCAGAGCCTCCTTACCAAACCTGTTCAGAAAATCTCTAAGGGATTCCTTAGGATCCTGAACTACCTGGTAAAGATCACTAGTGAACTTTTTGAAAGTTTTGTTATAAGAAAATTGATTGTCAAGAAGATTAACTAAGTGAGAAAATGTATTAATAAACTAAGGAGGAACGTTAAGAATCCATTTTAAGGCTGATCCTGTGAGGGTTGAACTGAAACCCTTGCATAGAAATGTTTCCTTCAAATGCGTGGGAATGTGGATGATCTCCATTCTTTCCCTGTGTTCTTCAGGATCCATGTTTCCATCATAAGGCTTCATGCTGGGAGTTTTGATGAGTTTTGGGACTTCAGTATAAACTATCTCAGGACCAAATATTGAGATCCTGTGGCTCGTGTGTAATGCTTGTTTTAGGTATGAATATATCTCTAACATTTTAGGGTTTTGGACTGAGACTTGACGAGTTGGGGAGCTCCAACTCGTCGAGTAGGGATCATTTCGGATGCGGCATGAAGGGTCTACTCGACGAGTTGGATGGCCCCAACTCGACGAGTAGGCACTGGAAAGGAAAACCCTAATTTTCCGGGTTTTGCACCCTATATAAAGAACTTATGGTTGATTTGTGGCCTCCCTCATCATCTTTACAGCCCAGAGAAACCCTAGTTCAAGCTTTACACCTTCTTGAGTATGTGTAAGAGCCTTGGAGAGTGATTTTGGTGTGGTTGTGAAGGAACTTGGAGCAAGGGGAAAAGTAGTAGATCCGACATCTACTCTGTGTTAGCAACCATTTGGAGGTAAAAAATCTTTAACTTGGCTTTCCATTTCTTAGATCTTCCCTTATGCAAGAATATGGTCATTTCTAGTGCAAAATGGAGTCACTCTTGGGTTTGAGCTTGACATCAGGACATAGCCTAAGATCTGGACTCCTCTAGGCCCCATGGATATAAAGGTGTCAACTTTATCTAGTTTTGGACCTTCTCCCTGCCCTAAACCTCTTTCCAAGCTTAGTTTTGGGTGTTTTAGCCTCTTGAGGCCTTGTATGCATGTAAATTTGGCAACTTTACATGGTAACTACACCCTAGGAGGTTAGATCTACAGTTTGAAGCCTTGGTTTTGCTTAAAAAGCAGCTGAATAAGAAAAGGACTGAAGTAACTCGACGAGTTGCTTATTCAACTCGATGAGTTGGATCAGGTTACCCTATCTTCTGGATGTTGAGAATACCGGACAAGTGGATGAGACAACTCGGTGAGTTGGCTAGAGTTTTTGTTGGTTTTCTGGACTCTAAAGGAACTCGACGAGTTTCTAGATGCACTCAATGAGTTGGGGTCAACATGGATTGTTGACCTTGACTTTCACCATGGTTGACCTAGTTTAACTTTAAGGGTATTTTTGGTATTTTGGGATTTAGATAAATAAGTTACTTGGTGATTGTAGGCAATTCAGATGGAGTTGTGGATTGGTATTGATTTTATCGCTTCAACATTTCTTTAGAGGCGAGTCTCCTCACCATACCAATGGGTCAAATGCACCAATGTTGGCCCATTATATGATATGTGAAGTTGATTATGTGACGTATCGGTAGGAAATTTGTAAGGATGACCCTAGGAGGTTCCCATGGCAGTAGATTAATACCATGAGGGGGTCCCCGTGGCATTGGTATAAGTCCTTGGAGGGTTTCCATGGCATCCTAGTATGTTTTCATGTTTAGCTAGTTTGATATTTCTTTGGTTAGTGAAGACCATGTGGGGTTTCCTATAACATGTAGTGAAGACCACATGGGGGTTCTGGTGGTAGTTAGTAAAGACCATGTAGGGGTTCCCATGGCAGTTCGTGAAGACCATGTGGGGGTTCCCATGGCAGGTAGATAAGACTGTGTGGGGGTTCCAGTGGCACTCGATATATGAACTTATAGGGTTTCCATGGCATCCTGATATGTTTTGTATGCATGGCTTATGTGATATGTGTAGCTTATACAACTAATATGATTTATGTGCTTATGTGGATTGTGTGGGGTATGCTCTGGGGAATGCACTAAGCATTAGCTTACAGTTTGTTGGTTGTTTCAGATGCTTCATAGCCTAAGGGCAATGACCCAGCTTAATGGCGCGACATGCACTCTCCGACGATTCTTATTTGGGGACACTCTAATATAATGAATAAAATGTTTGATACTGTGGATTTTGAAAACAATTGTTATTGGTATTTTAAGTTCATTGGAATCGATTTTGGTTAATTAAAAATGAAAATTTTTATTGGAAAATTTGGGTTGTTACAAGTTGGTATCAGAGCCTTGGTTTGAGGGATCCAGGCACACTCTCGGGTGTGTCATGACTCAAACTAAGGGAATGGTAAAATTGTTTTCAAAAATCAAAGTTAAAACTTCTAAAACTGGAAAAGGGAGAGTGTAATGCGCATAATCGGCCGAGCTCAAGTAAGTAGTTCCCCAATATGATCGTCATGCTATGTTGATATTTGGATTATTATAGTGGGATGGATTTTGCTATGTGTATGCTTTAAAAATTATATACGGTTAGGATCTTATAGCCTTAGAATGATTGATTTGGCCTTATTTCCTATTGATCGTCTGGTTGTGGTCCTAGGGTATAGTCTGTTATTCGAAAGTCTATTTGATATTGTTATGTATATAATTTGCATGCATAGGGCAACCTCTTATGTCTGATATGATTATGGTTTGATGGGGTTGAGAAAATCTTTGGATAGCCTAGGATTTCAGTTATATAGTAGCCTGTGAGATATGTTTTGTGCTGGGACGAATTAGAGTAATCAGGTAGAGCCTTAGGGAAGGTACAGGTAGGTGTGGAAGGTAGTATTGGGCCCGTACGATTGAAAGCACAAGATCTGTAACCGAACTAATGTTATATTTGGAAGTTCTAAGGAGAACCGGTGTGGAAGGATCCCCATTTTGGATATCTTGATCATTTTGTTTTGTATTATTTCGGATCCGGATGGTTGTGATGCACCACGAAGCAGGTGGATCAGAAGCGAGATCTTGGCCGAGGTCCAATACCGAGCCCCTTGATGAGAGGCTATGCGAGCTTATTGTAGCCAAGGTTATGAGAGGCATCCTTGATGCTACCTCAGTGATTTTCGGGACCATCTAGGGAGGGATGATTGAGATCATGGAGGAGTGGCTCAGGTCTTTCAGAGCTGAGATTGTTGCGGACCAGGTTGGGTCCCGAACTCCCTCTTTCTTGGAGTTCAAGGTGTGCGAAACGCCTTATTTCTTTTGGGTCAGGAACCCCATAACTAGTTGACGCAGGGTGGAAGACATGGAGAATGCCCAACGCACAAGCTTTTGCATTAAGGCGGCATAGGTGGGATTTGCCTCGTGTATGTTGAGGGATTGAGCTAGGCATTGGTGGGAGGAGATGGCTAGCCAGGTGGGAGCATCCAATGTGACAGAGATGACATGGATAGATTTTGTCAGACGCTTTGATTTGGAGTTTGCACCATCTATTAAGGCGTTACAGTTAGTGAGGGAGTTTCAGGAGATCTAGAAGACCACCGAGACTGTAGCGGAGATCATTACCAAGTTTCGGGAGCGAGCACTATTGATTACGCAGTATGATGTAGATGAGGATATGAGGAGGACAAGGTATCATTCCATGCCGAGGGATGATATCCGTGAGTTTTTTAGCTTTACAGGATGCAAAACCCTAAATGAGATGGTGGAGAAGGCCTGAGAATGGGAGATGGAGTTGGTGCTTCGCACTATGCAAAAACCAGAGTAGGTTCAGACAGCTGTGGGTCAGGCTAAGAAGCCTAAGACCTCGAATTCTTATAGTAGGTGCCAGCATGACCGTGGCTGGTGTGAAAAATGTGGGAGATCGCACGGTGGTGTTTATCGGGCAACAATTTCGGTGTGTTATACTTATGGTCTGCTGGGCCATGTGAGTAGGGATTTCCCTAAGAAGGGCTTGATTTGTTTCCACTGCAACCAAATTAGCCATAAAAAGGCCGATTGTCTGATGTTGCAAGGAGACGAGGAGCAGTGGCGACGCCTGCGCCCGCCACATTGAGGGTCAATGATGGTCGCCTTGCCAAGGCGGATGCTCCTACGGTGAAGAGCCGTACATTTCAATTGACTAACGTGGAGGCTCAGGCAGCATCAGACGTCGTCGCTGGTACGTAATTTATTTTCCTCGCTTGATATTTAACTGCTTGTTATGCTTGTATTTAGACATGAGCGCCTGTACAGGGACCGTTTTGGTCAATGGTATGTCAGCAGATGTTCTTTTTTATTCGGGAGCTACCCGATCATTTGTGTCTCTTGCGCTTAGCAAGAAGTTTAGGGATGCTTCGGGGATGCTGGACTCCCTGCCGGAGGTTGAGATTGCATATAATGCACCGTGAGTGCTGCAAGGGTATATCAATATTGTGTCCTAAATGTGTTTGGGGAGAGGTTCCGTGTTGATGTGGTTCTAATATCGTTGCGAGGGCTGAAGGTGATCATCGAAATTGACTGGTTGGGGGCTAATGTGGATATGATAGACTGCAAGCACCAACTAGTGGGAGTTTGAACCCCAAGTGGTGGAGAACTGATTATTCATGGGGAGTGGGCCTCACAGGGTCCAACCCTTTGTTTAGCTGTGAGGGCTAGAAGACTTCTCCATCAGTGTTGGTCGGGATTCTTGGCATATATCTCGGATACGAGGGTTGAGACTCTGACAAATTTGGGTAGTGTACCGGTTGTATAGGATTTTTGGGATGTCTTTCCCGAGGAGTTTCCTGGGGTGCCTCTGGAGAGGCAAGTAGAGTTTCGCATTGATTTGGTGTCGGCTGCCTCTTAGAAAGCTAAGGCACCGTATCGGCTAGCTTCGCTCGAGATGCAGGAGCTGTCTATGCAGCTCAAGGAGCTGTTGGATCGAGGTTTTTTTTTATCCAAGCAGTTCCTCGTGGGGAGCACCGATCCTAGTTGTAAAGAAGAAGGATAGATCACACAGGATGCGTATTGATATTACGGAGCTGAACAAGCTAACGGTAAAAAACCATTATCCGCTCCCGAGGATCAATGATTTGTTCAATCAGCTTTAGGGTGCATCTTGGTTTTCCAAGATTGATCTTCGGTTAGGGTACCATCAGATGAGGATATACTGAAGACAGCTTTCAGAACTTGGTACGGTCACTACGAGTTTGTGGTGATGCCATTTAGGCTCACCAATGCCCCGACAACATTCATGGATCTCATGAACAGGGTATGTAGGGCGATGTTGGATCGGTCTGTGATCATTTTTATTGATGATATCTTGGTCTATTCTAAGACCAAGGAGTAGCATGAGCAGCATCTGAGGGAGGTATTGGAGACACTGAGGATGAAAAGGCTTTATGCCAAGTTCTCAAAGTGTGATTTTTGGTTGCGAGATGTGCTATTTTTGGGGCAATTCATAAACCAAGAAGGTATTTCGGTTGATCCTGCCAAGGTTGAGGCATCGATGTGGTGGGAAGTACTAAAGAATGCATTTGAGATCCATAAATTCTTAGGTCTAGCGAGGTATTATCAGAGATTCATCTAGGATTTCTCCAAGATCATCGTGCCATTGATCCATTTGATGAAGAAGAATGTGACTTTCTGATGGGTCTCGGACTAGCAGTTAACTCTTGAGACCTTGAGACAGAGGCTATGTGAGGCCCCGATTCTAGTACTACCTGAGGGGTTGGATGATTTGGTAGTGTATTGTGATGTATCGATCTCAGGGTTAGGGGTGGTTCTGATGAAGAGGGAGCATGTGATTGTGTACGCCTCGAGGCAGTTGAAACATTAAGAGGAAAATTACCCCACTCACAACCTGGAATTGGGGGCAGTGCTGTTTACTCTCAAAATTTGGAGGCATTACCTGTACCGAGTTCGGTGCACCATCTTTACTGACCACAAGAGTTTGAAGTATTTGATGGATCAGCAAAACCTCAACATGCGATAGAGGATGTGGTTGGATGTACTAAAAGATTATGTGTGCAAGATCTTATACCATCCAGGGAAGGCCAATGTGGTGGCCGATACTTTGAGCCGCAACGTGGCAGGTTCTCCAACCGGGAACATTTGTTTGAGGATGACGGTGGTGTATGTACTGTTAGATATGATCAAGAAGGCTCAAGTGGAGGGTCTGAGGAAAGAGAATCGGAAGATAGAGCGGATTCAGGGTTAGTTTCCATTTGTTTGTACGGGATGGTCAGGGACTCTTGACACATTGTGGTTGGGTGTGGGTATTGGTAACTGGGGGAGTGAGATAGAAGATAGTGGAAGAGGCACACAAGTCCAAGTTCTCTATAGATCTAGGGGCTACAAAGATGTATAGAGATATGAGGCTGATTTACTACTGGCCCTGCATGAAGCAGGAGATCACCTGGTTTGTGGAGCGGTGCTTAACCTGCAGGAAGGTCAAGGCCGAATATCAACGACCGCATGACAAGTTTCATCCCCTATCCATTCCTATGTGGAAGTGGGAAGAGATCACCATGGACTTCATCGCAAAGTTACCAAGGAAAGTGAGGGGTGTGGATGCCATATAGGTCATTGTGGACAGGTTGATGAAGAGTGCTCATTTTATTCCAATCCCCGAGAGTATTTTTGCTAAGAAATTAGCAGATATCTATGTGTGGGAGGTGGTGGTCAGGCACATAGTGCCAATATTGGTGGTCTTGGACCGTGATGTTTGATTTACATCCAGGTTTTTGTGGAAGTTCCACGATGAGTTGGGAACTTAGTTATAGTTTAGCACTACATACCACCCCCAGACAGATGACTAGAGCGAGAGGACGATCCAGACGTTCGACGATATACTGCAGGCATGTGTTTTGGATTTCGGAGGGAGTTGGGATACATACCTCCTACTAGCAGAGTTTTCATATAACAATAGGTATCATGCTAGTATCGATCGACCCCCGTTTGATATGTTGTATGGTCGGAGGTGTAGGACCCCAATTTGTTGGGGTGAAGTTGGGCACCACGTGATAAGAAGCACCAAGGTGATGCTTAAGACTACCGAATTGATCTAGTAGGTATGCGACAGGTTGTGGGTCGCGCAGAGCCATCATCAGAGCTATGTTGACTGACATCACTTAGATCTTGAGTTCCATGTGGGAGACTTCGACTTGCTGAAAATGTCACCATGGAAGGGTGTCATTCAGTTCCGAAATAAGGTGCAAGTTAGGGACTCGATATATTGGTCCGTTCAGGATTACCGCCCGAGTGGGTAAGGTGGCTTACCGTTTGGATCTTCCAGACTAGCTTATCCAGATTCACAACACCTTCCATGTGTCTCAACTCCAGAAGTGAGTCACTAATGAGGCTACGATTATATCTTTGGATGACATTTAGGTGGTTTGAGTCTGAACTACGTTGAGAGGACCATTGCAGTGTTGGATAGGAAGACTAAGGTTCTTTGTAACAAAGAGGTGAAGCTAGTGAAGGTGCAATGGTAGCACCGAAGGGGCTCAGATTGGACATGGGAGCCTGAGGATAAGATGCGGGAGCATTGCCCGGATTTGTTTGCATCATCAGACTTCGAGGATGAAGTCTAGTTCAAGTGAGGGAGATTTGTAACGCTTCTTTCAGGTATGATTTATTTCTCTAACATTTTAGGGTTTTGGACTAGGACACGACGTGTTGGGGAGCTCCAAATCGTCAAGTAGGTATCATTTTGGATGCAGGATGAAGGGTCTACTCGACGAGTTGGTAGGCCACAACTCGATGAGTAGGCGATGGAAAGGAAAACCCTTATTTTCTGGGTTTTGCACCCTATATAAAGAACTTATGGTTCATTTGTGGCCTCCCTCATCGTCTTTACATCCTAGAGAAACCCTAGTTGGAGCATTACACCTTATTGAGTGTGTGTGAGAGCCTTGGAGAGTGATTTTGGTGTGGTTGTGAAGGAACTTGGAGCTTGAAGAGGTCGAAGCGAGGGGAGAAGCAATAGATCCGACATCTACTCTGTGTTAGCAACCATTTGGAGGTAAAGTGTCTTTACATTGGCTTTCCATTTCTTAGATCTTCCTTTATGCAAGAATACGATCATTTCTAGTACAAAATGGAGTTACTCTCTAGTTTGAGCTTCTCATGTGGACACCGCCTCAGATCTGGACTCCTCTAAGCCCCATGGACATAAAGTTGTCGACTTTATCTAGTTTTGGCCCTTCTACATGCCCTAAACCTATTCCTCAACTTAGTTTTGGGTGTTTTACGTGGCGACTACACCCTAGGCAGTTAGATCTACTGTTTGGATCCTTGGTTTCGCTTAAAAGCGGTTGAACAAGAAAAGGGTTGAAGTAACTCGGCGAGTTGCTTAGTCAACTCGACGAGTTGGATCAAGTTTTCTCGTCTTCTGGATGCTGAGTAAGCCTGATTAGTTGATGAGACAACTTGGCAAGTTGGCTATAGTTTTTCCTTGTTTTATGGACTCTGAAGGAACTCAACGAGTTGCTAGATGTACTCGATGAGTTGGGGTCAACATGGACTTTTGACCTTGACTGTTGACCATGGTTGACCAAGTTTGACTTTAAGGGTATTTTTGGTATTTCAGGATTTTGATAAATAAGTCACTTGGTGATTGTAGGCAATTGAGTTGGAGTTGTGGATTGGGATTGATCTTCTGGGTTCAACATTTCTTGAGAGGTAAGTCTCCTCAGCATACGAATGGATTGAAGGCACCAAGGCCGAACCATTACTTGATATGTGGATTGTTAGTTGATTATGTGATATGTCGATAGGTCATTTGTTTGGAAAACCCCAGGGGATTCCCGTGGCAATAGATTAATACCATGAGGGGGTTCCTATGGCATTGGTATAAGTCCTTGGAGGGTTTCCATGACATCGTAGTATGTTTGCATGTTTAGCTCGTATGATATTTATTTAGTTAGTGAAGACCATGTGGGGGTTCCCATGGTAGGTAGTTAAGACCAGGTGGGGTTTCTAGTGGTAGTTAGTAAAGACCATGTGGAGGTTCCCATGCCAGTTAGTGAAGACCATCTGGGGGTTCCCATGGCAGGTAGATAAGACCACATGGGGGTTCCAGTGGCACTCGGTATAAGACCTTGGAAGATTTCCATGGCATCCTGATATGTTTTGTATACATGGCTTATGTGGTATGTGTAGCTTATACAACTAATATGATTTATGTGCATATGTGGATTTTGTGGGGTATGCTCTGGGGAGCTCACTAAGCATTAGCTTACTATTTGTTGGTTGTTTCAGGTACTTCAGAGCCTACGGGAAAGGACTCGGCTTGATGGCACGATATCAACTCTACGAGGATTCTTATTTGGGGACACTCTGGTATTATGATTAAAATGTTTGATACTGTGGATTTTAAAAACAATTATTATTGGTATTTTAACTTCATTGGAAACGATTTTGGTTAGTTAAAAATGAAAAATTTTATTGGAAAATTTTGGTTATTACATCGTGGGGGTTACTTTTGGTATTTGTTGGACCACTCTCGGCATACTTGAGATGATCTTCCTTAACTGCTAAAGTTCCTTAGCCATGACCAAACTTGTTCAGTATTAAAACTATTATTATTCACGAAGTTACCGGAATCCTTATTGTTGGGAGTGACGAAGGTTTCGCCGGGATCCTGGATCACATGGGCTTTCTCATTTGGAGTTGCTCCCTAAGTCCGAGTAGGTGTTGGTGCTAAGGATCATATCTCCTGGCGGTTTGCTGAGTATCCTATACTGTCAAAGTTCAAGATCTTTAACTACAAGGTTGAGGGTGCTTTTTCTTGGGGTTTATGTATCTCCGTCCTTAGTTTTTGTATTTCCTTTAACACCATCCTATTTTCCTCCTATTCCTGAGTAGCTTTCTTGTTCCAGTCTCTTCATCATACCAAAGAGCTCGTTGTTGGAAATCACTACAGGTGGATCCTGAAATCCTTGGGTAGTGACAGAAGAGGTGTTTTTATTTGGTGCCTCAGAAGTCTTCTTAGGGAATCCAATTGGAGGTGTTGGAGGGTTTGTAGTGGAAATATGAGAAATAGAAGAAGTGGATAGGATTGGTTCGGTAGACATGATTCTTGGATGATTGTGAACAGCACAACCCCACGGTGGGTGCCAAAATTTTTGGTCAAAAATTCATCAAGTATTATTTAATTAAATTGTATGAAAGGCGGTGGTGTTCAAAGTGATGTAAATATTGAACAATAATCAATGTAAGAAAAGTGTGTTACAAGGAAACCCTTGATCCTTTTTAGGATCTTCGGTATAAAACCTTGGGAGGTGATAATTATCACATGCGCTGGTGTTTTTATCGATTCAAATGTGAGATTATAGAAATGTTGAAGGCAATATGAATACAATTGTAATAGAAGAGCTAATTCTCTATGTAGTGTGTGCAATACATGTGTATTTATAGTCTATACTAAATAACAATAAGTCTGATATTTCTGGGATTCTCTTGAATTAGCTTTTGCACATTGTTTAACTTGGTATTCCATGGTTTTAAGCCTAGTTGAAATGATTCTTCATGGTGAATAAGTCTCATATTGACCATTTCAATGCATATGAGAAAAATAAATATAAATATGACCGATAGGCTATTAGGAAATAAAAATAATAATGGTAAGGATCTTGAGAATGGGTCAGGATCCAAAAAGATCTTGAAGATTCGGGATCCTAAATAGGGTTGAGGATCTTGGCGCTAAAAGTAACAAAATATTTGAAATAATCACTAGTGACCTCTACCCCGTGGTCCAGGATCCCAAAGAATCCTTAAGGGACTTTATATGATTTTTTGATAGGGATTCCCTAAGCATACCAAACATCGACATGGCCATTTTTGTGAAGGGAGTTAATATGAGTTTGAAGAAGATTTCCCATTTTACGAAGACGTTGTGGTGACTCCATGAAAACATATGGATGAAGTTAGAAGCAAAGGAATAAGGTTCATCTAATTGAAGAAGACAAAGAAATACAAAGGAGGGTCAGCACACTAAGTTCCTATGACAATCCCAACATGAAGTCTGAATCCTCAGCCTAAAGATCCTATAAGTCAAAATTGTATTCCAGAGCCGATCATCACATGATTAATGTCCTTGCTAATGAAGGAGAAGAAGACGACTTTCCTAAAATTACTGATTATTGGTTCTCTGTGGATGTCTCAGGTCTAATATTATCCATGTAGGATCTTTATGACAAAGCAAGGTGGTCAAGAAAGGGAGAAAAGTTGAACATTATTCCATACATACATTACACTAACACCGCACCTCTCATATAATTTGGTCAAATTGCACTTGATCGATTTTTGACCAAAACAATTTGGCGCCCACCATGGGGCCATGGTGTTCACAATCGTTCGAGAATCATGTCTACCCAACTTGACTTTATCGTCTGCATCCATTCCTCAAATTTCCTCTAAACACCTTCCTCCACCCCAAGTGGAGATACGAAGAAAACTTCTGTGGCACCAAAGAAAAACACCTCTCTGGTCACTACCCAAGGATTTCAAGATCCTTCAGTATTGATTTCTAATAACTAGCTCTTCATTATGATGAAGAGATTGGAATGAAATGTCACTTAGTAGTAGGAGGACTACATGACGATACTCAAGGAAATGGAGAGAATGAGGGTAGAGATCCATAAACCCCAAGAAATAACTCCCACAATCTTGCAACCCAAGATCATGAACTTTGATAATATGGGATACTTAGGAAATCTCCATGAGATAGGATACTCAACACTGACCTCTGCTCCAATTTAGGGTGCAACTCCAAAATAGTAAGCTCATACGACCCAAGATCTCGATGAAACCTTCGTTGCTCCCAATAATAGGAATCCTGTTAACTTCATGAATAATAACACTTTTACTACTAACTCTATGGATGTTAATGCAAGAATGAGCCCGATCACGGCCAAAGAACTACAATAGCTATGACATATGATCTCAAGAATACCCATAGTAGTCCATCCTATACCAGAAGTCTCCCCAATAAGCCATAGGATCTAAAGATTCTCTCCTGATTTTGTTGATATGGAGATCCTAAAGCGTTACCAAACTACCATCATGAAGCCTTATGATAGGACTACGAATCCTAAAAAACATGTTGCATAATTTACCGAAAGAATGGAGATCATCTCCATTCCCACACATTTGAAGGGACTTGCCTATGCAAGGGTTTTGGTTCAACCCTCATAGGAGCAACTTGAAATGGTTGCTAAATGTTCCTCCCAACTCTATTACTTCATTTATACATTTAGTTAACATTTTTAATAACCAATTTTCTTATAGCAGAACATTTGAGAAGATCACTAATGATCTTTATCGGGTGGTTCAGGATTGTAAGGAATTCCTTAGGGATTTCTTGAATAGGTTTGGTAGGAAACCTATGAGTAACCCCGACATCGATAATAAACTGTCATAGAAACTTTCAAAATGGGATTGAATAAAGGCTCTCCTTTATACAAAGACCTTGTAATGAGTCCATGCAAAAGAATGGATGAAGTAAGGAGCAAAACACTAAGCTTCATAAGGATCGAAGAAGACAAAGTGATCCACAAGAGAATCAACCCACCAAGCTCATATCATAACCCCATAGGATGACCAAATCTTTGGCCCAGAGATCCTATAAATCTAAACTTTATTCCAGACCTGATCATCATAGGGTTAATTCCCTTGAAGATGAAGGGGATTAAGACGAATTTCCTAAGATTAGTGACTAGTATTTTTCTGTGGATGTTTTAGGTTTGATGTTTGCTATGTAGGATCTTGGCGACAAAGAGAGATGACCAAGAAAGGGGGAAACTCCACCACATGGAAAGATAAGTCCAAATGGTGTGCATACCATGAGGACTTTTGTCACATTACAGAAGATTGAATATCCCTAAGAAAGGAGATTAGTTACCTACTTAGCAAAGGATACCTCAAGGAGATCCTCAGAAGAAGAAAAGAAAGATCCAAATAAAAGGATCAGGATCCTCGTAAGACCCTGGAAAAACTAGGATTCCCTCCTACGGATGATACATTAATCAATGTAATCTTTAGAGGATCTGATATTTGTTTTAGCTTTAATTCTATATCAAAAGGTCATGCCAAAGTATCAAAAACAGAGAAAGAAGAAAGGCCTTATAAGAATACGTCGATCACAAGCAAGAAGGAGATTACCTTCCATGAAATAGATAGAATGGATGTCCAGGATCCCTACCACCATGGACTGGGGATCACTCTTTACATCGCCAACCACTTTGTTAGAAGGATCCTTGTCAACGGAAGATCCTCAGTCAACATTATACTCTAGGATGCCTTGAAAAGAATGAACATCCCCAAAACTAAAGTATTCAAAAGGTCCTCAGTACTAAGAGGATTTAGTGGCGGAACAAAGCATACGGTGGATGAGATAGAGCTACCTATCTAATTAGAAGGGGTAAACTCTATGAAACACTTTTGAGTAATTGATACATTGTCCCCCTATAATTTTATACTAGGTAGACCATGGATCCACGATATGAAGGTTGTCCCCTCAACAGACCATCAATGTGTTAAGATGCCCACTCCATGGGGGAAAGTAAAAATATGTAATACTCGTAAATACGGGCTAGTCAATAAAGTGATTATAATCCATAATAATGAATTTTAAACAAGATATTATTTAGGATAAATAGTCTTAACCGAGTTATAGTATATATCGTAAATCGTGAGTTAGAGATAGGTTACTTATTAGCTCTAGTGATCTAAACAAGAGTTGAAGATCTCGTTGTTAGGATTCCATTGATATAAAGACAACCGAGAATGATCATCAGATAAGATAGTTATAAATTTTTAACGGACATTAACCGTCTAAGCCCGTTACAAATATAAACTTAAAAATAATTTCAGAATTACCCGACAAGTCTAAAGGAAAGTTGTAGATCCCGTCGAGAGCCTTCTAGGGATATAAATGTTGGATTAGTTTCTAAGTCTATAACTATATTTGGTATGTACTTGACCCGGTTATGCATCGTCATTTTGGGTTGCCTTCACCAAAGCAACTTGACAAGGTTATTTAAGAAAGTGAGAGGATATTATGGTTTATTAATATATTATAAGAATAATATATTAAAGGAGAAAACATATTTATTTAACTAGTATTGGTCATAAATTTGTTAGGAATTAATTTGGTGACTAAAAGAGATTAATTAAATAAAGGGGCATAAACTGTCAAATGTATGATAGTTGAGTTTTGGGCTGGAAAACCTAATGGACTAAGGGGGAACGAAATTATGATGGGGATCCATCATATTTTCGTCCAAATGCTTTAATCTAGAAGGTTCTATGGGCTGCTTGGTGACTAAGCTGTCCGTTAGGGTTTATACTGAAACCCTAGCAGCCTACACTATAAATAGAGACCCTTGGATGCAATTTTCGGATGATTGAATCCAAAAGAAACCCTAGGGCCGATTTTTAGTGTTCTTCCTCCTCTCTCTTAATAGCCTTCTTGCTTGTGGGGTTAGTGAACCATTAGAGGAGTTACAATTGTGACTCTAAGCTCAAGATTAAGAAGATTCAAAGGATTCCAAGCAATTTGAAAGAGGTAAACACTTAGATCTACTATTATAATGTTAATTTCGAATTATACATGTTAGATCTAGGGTTACAAGTCTTGGATTCATTGCATGTACAATAGAGGAACCTAGATCCAAGCATTAGGGTTTGTATGAGCACATAGGATTGTTCTTATGCATAAAACCCATCAGTGGTATCAGAGACTTGATTGGTTTCTGTTGTATGGGATGCTTTAACTGTTTAATTGCTGAAAATCATTTTTTCTTGCCTCTGCCTGACTCAAGTTGGCGAGCCAGTATCAGGACTCGACGAGTTGGCCCGACTCGGCGAGTCAAGGACTGACTCGGCAAGTCTGTGCATCAGGCAGATGATATTTCAGGATTTTGTTGCTGTTTTGTTATGGGATTAATGCCTAAATCATTTTTTGAAGATAAAATCCAAATTTTATTGTATTTGATTGATTATCCCTACCAATACAATAGATAATTTCAAATCTTTTGAATAATAGTTTGTTTATATGATAAATACGGATTATTTATATTATTTGGTAATTGTCTTGTAACTAAAATTGGATTAAGTCAAGTATAGATAATTATGAAATTAACTGTTTAATTTAAATTATTTGTTATTTGATCCCTTTCGTTTTGAAAAGTTCAAAACTTTTCCTCAAGTTTTGAAATTTTAAATTTTATGATTAAAAGTTTAATTTTAAGTAATTTAAATTTCAAACCCTTAGAATTTTACAAGTTAAAAATTCAACCCTATACTATTATATTATTACAAGATTAATATATATATATATATATATATATATATATATATATATATTTATATATATATATATATGTATGTATGTATATATATATATGTATGTATATATATATATATATATATATATATATATATATATGTATGTATGTATGTATGTATCTATAAGAATAAGCTAGTCTTATCGCTAGTAGGCCTCATTCACGAAGCCGATCTATAACATGGGTATAAGGTTGTTGCCTATAAAATTGTGCTTAATGGGTGTTGTCACACCCCGAATCGCGGCGGAAAGCGTCGGGGTTGTGACATTAAAACAATTAGATCACAATCAACCACATATATCGAACACTTAATATATTAAAATCAATATATTACAAACCTTAAAGTGTTGGAATTGAAATTACATATTCATAGTTTAAACACACAAAAGTAAATGAAAATAGTTCAAGATTATTCCCAAAAGAAAGGAACTATAGTTTCCTTAGAACCGATGTCCTACCGCCGGCTCCTTAGGTACCTGAGAATACACATTTTTAAAATACATCAACAAAAATTGTTGGTGAGTTCTACAGGTTTTGACTCTGTAGGTTTTATAACATGAAATCTTCATAAAATGTGGGATGTTTAACGAAATAAATTGTGCAAAACTGTCACACCCCCAAACCAAGGATGGCAGAAACGTCCGGGGGTGAAGCACTTCATGTAGAGTATCACAACAATGAGTATAATAGTGATCAAAGTAAATACAACCATCACAAATATAATTGAAAATGTTACATCAAAGCACATGTTTACATGATTCACATCAATTACATTATGATACAAAATGAACTGTTTGACGATTTATCATCCCATCCTCAAAACGTTGTTGATTTCCTGTTTTCACTTAATTCCTGAGAATACAAGTAGTTTTAAAAAAGTGTCAACACAAAGGTTGGTGAGTTCATAAGAGATTTCGTTAGAAAAGTAAACCGTTTTCCTTGTAAAAGCGTTAGAATATGTATCCATAAAATCCGATATTTTCTTTAAAATCTGTGTAATGTAGTCTTATGACCGAAGACCAAAATGTATAAGTAACCTCTCTTACTAATAGAAAATGATATGTGTTTAAATGGACATGAACGCGTTTGAATTAAATGAAATTTCCGTATATTCTTATGTTTTTTAACACTTTATGTATATGTAGTCCTAAATCCGAGGACCGAGAAATAACAAGTATTGGCCATACTTAAAGATATAAATGTAGTTTCAAATGATGTGTAGGCATAATTTACCAAAACCGAAAGTGTACAATAATATTTGTACTCATTGAGATAAAAAGTGATTTTAAATCGACATAAAACCCATTTAGGTTTTACAAATAAAATCCCGTAAACTTTATGGATTGTTATATCCCTATGTGAGTCGCTATAATCATACTATGACTATGTGAACCTGCCACGACGTTTCTCAGGCGTCGCGAAACTGAAATGACATTTGTCACCCGTAGACCTGCAGGTCCCACTGTAGCTAGCAGCAAGGTGTGGGGTGCCAAACCCAATATAGATCTATATACAAGTATCATGTTCTCCCTCCAGGAGACTCTGATTATAACTACCAGGAATTATATTCCGCACTCGGACGTACGGAAAGAGAGATTGTCTCACAATTTAGGGTAACAAGTTTACGTATAATGTGTGTGAGTGTAAATCTTTTCTGTATGAATGTACCCTTTTAGTACGAGTGTGTTATGCAATATATCATAAACTATACCTATTATGGTTTATCTAAAACGTTTGTAATATGTAAGAACTCTTTTATGGAAATGTATTAGTGTTATGAATTCATTAAACTATACTTTTTATAGTTTAATATACGTGTTCTAAAATGAATGAATAATATTTATTATGAATGACTTAGTTTCAATTCATGATTTTAAACTAACAAAGAATTATACACTTTGCTCAACATAATACAAAGTGTTATGATATTTACATGCTGTTGGCTAACTTTAGCCATTCTGCACTGTTTTGGATAAATCATAGAAAAATCATACGAAGTCGAAAACTAGATCCGTAAATTCTGAGAGTTCACAAAATGTGTCTAGTTTACTCATAATTTTTATCATGATTTTTAAT
This sequence comes from Lactuca saligna, assembly GCF_052625555.1. Taxonomy (NCBI): domain Eukaryota; kingdom Viridiplantae; phylum Streptophyta; class Magnoliopsida; order Asterales; family Asteraceae; genus Lactuca; species Lactuca saligna. The sequence continues at coordinate 53,347,026 of NC_136425.1, forward strand.
GACCTCCAACTTGGGTGAAAAAGTCCATAATCACAGACTGGTCCGAATTGTTGTTTGAAATGATAGGTAGTTTTGTAAAACTCACCATAAATTGTAGAAAAATTGTATGGAGATGTGCAAGTAGTCATTTTAAAGCTAAGAACTTGAACTGTTTTCAACTTGTACAGTTTTGAAAACAAAAATGTTTAAGATGCCCAAAACAGTCCGTGAATGGAGTTGAACTTTTCTGATGAAGGCTGTTAGAAAATTTTAGTTATGTTCTTGGTGTTTTAACTTGTATCCCCCCCCCTGAAAACTTGAGAAAACATGAAAATGTAGGGGTATGAACTCACCTTGAGTGATTTCAGTAGATAAGTGTTGAAGAAGATAAGTGTTCAACCCAAGAACACTTGAAGATTCGAAGCTCTAACACAATTATGATGGATTTTGTGTAAGATATCCATGATTTGAGTGGAAATAAGTGAGATATTCATAAGGAGAATGAATTATGCTTACCAAATGTGGAAGAACACTTGAAAATCAGCCTTGAATCTCGAATTTGGTGGAGAAAAAGTTTGAGAGAAAAGTGGTGTTTGATACTTAGTAAAATGAGAGCAAATGAGGAGAGAGGGTGTTTTGTTCCAGCTCTAAAAACATGGGAATGAGTGGAAATTGAGTGTAAGGGACATTGATGTGACTTAGGTAAGGTGGGGAGGTGTGGCTGGTCATAGAGTGGGTGTGGGAGTGGTTGCTTGTGTCATAAGGTAAAGCAAAGTCAACACTCCACCTCTTTGTACTTTACCCACTAGCTTTTATTATTTAAATAAAGATTTTTCATGAAAATATGATTAAATTGTGATTATTTAGGGTTTATTATGTTAAAATATGATTTTGGGTGAAAATCCCGCGTTAAAATAATTAAAAACGGGCCTTAAACGCAAAACTACGCGAAAACCGGGAAGAAAAGAATTCCCAGCGAGACCTCTCGGTCCTAGGCCGAGGTTCGGCCCCTAGGCCGAGGTTCGGTCCTTGCTGAGGACTGTAGCCGGAAACGAAGGGAGGCGAGGAAGCGAAAGGAGGCGAGGAAGCGAAGGGTGGCGAGGAAGCGAAATAGCCCGAATAAACAGTACCTTCGGGTTCGGTTCCAGGAGCCTTCAGGTTCGGGTGTATGGGCAAGGTTCGGGCCTGCAAGGACCTTTCGGGTTCGGTTCTTCCTGGGCGAGGTTCGGCCCTGAGAGGACCTTCGGGTTCGGGTCTCCTAGATTCGGTCCTCCTGGTTTCGGTTCTTAGCAGGTTCGGTCCCTATAGGGACCTTCGGTTCTAAGAGGTTTCGCCTCTTATAAGAGGGTTTCGGGTCCTTAAGCCTATTTTACTCGTTTTTACCCCGTTTTAAGCCGTTTTTGACCCAGTTAAGGGTTGGAATGACCCAAATGACTTCAAAAAGTTACGGAAACTTTTGAGAGATATTTGGGAGAGATTTCACATACTTGGAGAGATTTCTCATACAAAGAGATATTTGGGAGAGATTTCACATACTTGGAGAGATTTGGGAGAGATTGGACATTCTTAGAGAGATTTGGGAGAGATTTGACATTCTTAGAGAGATTTGGGAGAGATTCTTGATAAGAAGAGATATAGTGAAAACGATTGAGAGAGGTTTCATGTGTGGCATTTGCGAGCGTCCGGCATCGCAATGTATGGTTCGTAAACCTTGTTAAACCTTGTTTAAGGATCTTACACACTCCCGATGCGTATGCAACATTGTTCTATCGGTTTGGCTCACCACGTACCACAGTTTTAGGTTAAGGAGATCTAGATGTTCGCACTTTTTGCTTTATGATCTCTCATTAGAATAGAGAGTTGTGTAGAAGTTTCATAAAGTAAATTCTAGTACCCACGGGCAAATTGAGTCAAAACGGTTTGACTTTTTGACTTTAGTTGACTTTGACTTGACCGAAATTTGACGGTTGTCACAAAAACATAGTCAACAATGTTACTGATATGCTTCGTGTGAGAACCGATACTTGATATCTAATACGAGTACCCATGTTACTTACTTACAATAAAAGTAAATTTTAACATATTTTTGAGAAGAAAAGTATTTAGTGTTTGTATAGATAGACACTAACAATCGTTTTAACAATCTACAAACAATATTCATACCACATACAATCTCATCCCAGTGTATCTTAGTATATTTATTTCCGGGACTTTGTTATAGTTCCCGATTGTTTGGATTTAAAGACTTTTGGCTGTAATGCTTAAAAATGTAAAGCTACCAAAGTTCTAACGGGACAACAGTTGTATGTGTCCCTATACGAGTTTATAAAGTACGCTGACTGTAAGTGACCATATATATATGTTTAGACAGTACTCTGACTGTAAGTGAATAATAAAGTTTATACAACACCCCAGCTGTGAGTGACCAAAATCGACATAGTCCAAATAATCATATCTTATGAGCTTTTGAACATGATCATATTAGAAATACTTGTTATAATTTACACTTTTATAACTATTAAATTATGTGTGAACTAAATAATATCATAATTGGTGTACTTCTTATTTACCCCAACACTTTGTATATATATTTGAAAGTCCAAATAACAAGATAAATCAAAAGGGTAATTCTGTCCATGTTTTTAGAAAAATCATAGAAAAATCATCGTAAGTCAAAATCTGGATCTGTAAACTCTTTAAGTTTACAAAATGAGTCTAGTTTGTGAATAATTTTTACCCTGACCTTAAGTGGTTCCTATCCTGGTTGAAAATGTTCATTTTTACAGACAGGTCCGAAAATGTTCTGAAATGATAGGTAGTTTTGTAAAAATCATTATAAATTGTAGAAATATCGTATGAACGCATACAAGTAGTCTTTGGAAAGGTATAAACCTGAAATATTTCCATATTGTATAGTTTTGAAATCCATTGAGTTTAAGGAGGGAAAAACAGTCCGTGAACAGACCATAACTTTACTGTGAAAAGCTGAAATTTGAGCTTAGATATGTTTAGTGACATAACTTGCATTTTTAGTTAGCAAAGCCTTTAAATCTTTCAACTATAATCTATTTAGTGTGTATTCTCCACCAAAACTTGTAAAACATGAAATAGGAGCCGTAGAAAACTTACGTTAGTTGTGTGTTGTTATCGGGTTCAAAGATGTCGAGATGTTCCCGGTTACTCCAAGGCTCGTAACGGAAGTATTCTTTGGGAGGACTTAACATAGATGATAATAGATTTAGTTAGAAATTATAACAAGTTATTCATAACACCTTGTGGGTCATTTTTAATATGTAAAACATAAGTAAAAGTTTTATGTATACCTTTGTTCTAATACTATCACAAAAGATTGTTATATCATGAGTTGAACACCATCTTTCTAGGCATCATGGAAGAGGTTGTCATGGGATCTGTGTCACGTGAAAATGGCTTCAAATGCGTTGTTACGATCTCGAAAATGGAAGCAACAGGAAGGTTTTTAGGAGCTTATTTGGTACCTAGACTTCAGCAACTATTTGTGTGTGTAGGTTCTCAAAAATTCAACAACTAAAGAGTGTATTTGGGTGGTTTCAGTCAAGTAACAAACAAGGAAAAAGGGGATGTGATTAAGCCATCATTTTGGATTATGGAACTGATCAAACTTGAAGGAAAAAGGTGGTGATGGGGATGGTTTGAAGGGAGAAAGGGGAAGACGGACAACAACCTTTTCTGTTCTTGTTTTGTTGTCCAAACCGAGAGGGCAAGAGCTCCTCTCTTGCTCTTGTTTTCTGCTGGGAAATGAGTGAGGGAGGGGATGAATTTGGGAGTAATATTGAATGGATAATTGATTGTAATGTATGAGTTATAAGAAGGTAAAAATAGAGGATATGGGGAGGAGATCTCGTGAGTACTAAGGTGAGAAGAAGAGAGAAATCAAATTGTGATATCTTTGAAAGATTGCTTCTTGATATTTCATGATTAGATCAAGATTTTCTTGTCTTACTAGTTAATTGAGAAGTGTAGTTTGGTTCCAAGGAAACTAGAACTTAGAATATGAGAGGCAAAGTGAAGTAACGAGATTTATAATGGTAGTTTGGTCATAGTTACTTGCATGTGCCTTGATGATCATTTCTTATATTAGAATTGTACTCTTGGCCTTTTAAGTTGTTCCTTGCATGTGCATGTATATCTACCTAGGAATTGGTAATTCAAACAATATGTGGGTAAGAGAGGAAATTGGAATATTACAATTTGTTTATTTGTGTACATTCCTTATTACTTGACATCTTATTCCCTGCACACTCTCTTCTCATTTGGAAATGGTTCCCTTTTAATATTCCTTTATAAGTATCTATATAATAGGTTTTTATTTTTATACATATCTCACATATATACTCACATACGTAATCAATTTGCTCTTAATTATATATCTAGTTTTCATATAATATGTGTTTTATGATTACACTTATACAAATTGTTTTTAAATACTAAGACATTTGCAATCGTTCTAGACATATATACGTGTATATATATATATATATATATATATATATATATATATATATATATATATATATTTACGTATATATGTCTAGAACGATTGCAAATGTCTAAGTATTTAAAAACAATTTGCATAAGTGTAATCATAAAACACATATTATATGAAAACTAGATATATAATTAACCGTTTTAGATTTTTGTTATTCATTTTTTTTCGTCACCTTTGTTCATAAACGTTTAAGTTTGATACGTTTCAATTTCATGTATTTGTCCGTTGATATTATTACACCTCACGTTATTATCAAACTTGTAACAAATTTTCTTAGCATTTTTAGATAATATATTATTCGTTATTTATTATTAATATAGATTGTTGTATAAAAGTCTATATTTTTGCCAATTGATATAGGTGTACACTCACACCCACCGCTTGCTTGATTGGTGGGGGGTCGTTAGACGAACGGACAGGACATGACACTTAATTCCTCATTATAAGTATAATGAGAATATTGCAAAGTAACTAACATGTTTTTACAAACTCCTAATCTTAGTTACCTTAGGGCATAATGTGGAAAATGATGCTATCACATGGAATTGCACTTTGTACCCTTGTCAAACGTTAGTGGAGCGTGCGTGGTTAACCGACACACTAATTTGGGATTGACATTGGTGGCAAAGGGTGGCTCGATGTTTGTCATAGATTAAGGGAGCGTGTGTCGCTAACCGACACATTAATTAGGTGATAGAGACATTGAGTGCACCATGTTGATTCGCATGGTTATTCACAACTTGTTTGCGATCCTCGACATCCCAATCGCAAATTTGAAGTGCGTATCAAGATTTAAACATTCCATTGAAAAGTTCAATGAATCTCAAAGATCTAGGAGTTTTCGAATACATTTAAAACTTAATCTCTTTTTCGTTTTTCATGGTGAGAATTAGTGAATCGTCATTGACTTACCTTCAAATTATTTACTTTTAAAGTACGACATCCCTTTCTAAGTTGTAAATAATGTTGTTGGGTCCTAGCCCTAATTTCTCATTTGGGTGTTTAATTATGGACTCATTTATAATCAAACTTTGTTCCTTTTCTTTTTCAGATGTCTGCTAACAACAACAACAACAACGCTTCTGGGTCATTCTCACTGATGAAACCATGTCAAAAGGTGACATTTGATGGGTAAAATTTCAACGAGTGGATGAGGTACATTCGCATGATCACTCGCTACGAGGAAAAAGAATATGTCCTCGATGAAAAGCTTGAAAAGATAATCCCAGATGTTGCTACTCCTGAAGAGTTGGCTGCCTTTGAGGCCCATGAGCGTGATGCTACGAAAGTTCATTGCATCATGCTGGCCACCATGAACCTCGAACTCCAAAAGTCCTATGAGGACATGTATCCATATGAAATGCATCAGGATTTGCTGGACAGTTACCACCAAAGCGTAGGCAAGAACACTATGCGATCATTACTAACATGATCACCGCTAAGATGGGGAGTGGAGAATCCCTAACCTCTGATTTATAGAAAATGCAGAGGTATGTTGATCGTCTTCTCAAACTTAATGTTAAATTTGATGAGGATTTGGCCATCACCATAATCCTCTACTCCTTGCCTTCATGCTACAACCAGTTCAGAATGACCTACCACATGAATAAGGAAGAGGGCTCCTTGAGTAAACTCCAAGGACTGCTAAGGACTGCTGAGAGCAACCTCAAAGACAAATCTGTTGCACCATCCCATGTTGTGACTGCTCCCGTGTTGGAAATTGGTGAAGGAAAGGGAAAGAACAGGAAGGCTCCATGTAAGAGCCACCAAAAGGGTTAGCCCCAAGATGGTTCCTCTATTAGTAGAACCAAAGCTAGTTCGGTCAAACCCTCTTTCGACCCCAAAGAAGCAGAGTGCTATTACTGCCACCAAAAGGGCCACTGGAAATGAAGTTGCTCTAAGTATCTGCAAGACATAAAGGATGGGAAGATTAAGCCCACCTTCACAGGTATGTATTCTATTAAATCTAACAACTCATCATTTGCTACTTCATGGGTTCTTGATACAGGGTGTGGTTACCACATTTGTCTTAATTTGCAGGGCCTAAGAAGAAGTAGGGAGATGGAACATGGGAAGATAAATTTGATTATGGGAAACATAAAATCGTCGCTCGTGACCAAAGTCGAAGTTTATTTTTTAGTGTTGATTAATGGGTTAGGATTAGATTTGGAGAACTGCTGTTATTTGTCAGATATGGCAAGAAACAGTATTTCATTTCATGGATTGTTTAGACAAGGTTTTAGATATTCTTCTAATAATAGTAATGGTTCTATTAATGTTTATTTGAATGGTGTCTTTTATTTCAATGCATTACCTTGTAATGGGATTTATGAATCTGTGATGGTTGTTGATAATTTAGGAAATGATGTACTGAATATTGATTCGTCTACTAGCCTAGACAAAGCATGCTTGTGGCATTGTCGCCTAAAAGGATGGAGTGTTGGAGTCATTGGACCTTAGGGACGATGACGTGTGTGAATCTTGTTTACTTGGGAAGATGACCAAGTCACCCTTTACTGGCACTTGTGAAAGGGGTGAGGGTCTATTGGATCTCATGCATACCGATGTGTGTGGGCCGTTTACATCCATCACAAGGGATGCTTGCCGCTTTTACGTGACTTTTAAAGATGATTGTAGCAGATATGGATATATCTACTTAATCAAACAAAAGTTAGAAACCTTTAAAAAGTTCAAAGAGTTCAATAATGAAGTGGAGAATCAGCTGGGCAGGAAAATCAAGATGCTTCGGTTAGACCGAGGAGGAGAGAACCTAAGTCTTGAGTTTCACGACTATCTAAAAGAATGCGGAATTGTTTCGCAATTGACGCCTCTGAGAACGCCACAATTAAATGGTGTGCCTGAGAGACGTAATCGGATATTTTTGGACATGGTTCGTTCTATGATGAGTCGGGCATCGTTACCAATAGCTTTCTGGGGGTATGCCTTAGAGACTACCACCCACATCCTTAACTTAGTTCCAACCAAGAAATTTACCAAGACTCCTCACGAGATGGGGACAGGGAAAGCTCCCTCATTGGCACATATGAAGGTTTGGGGTTGCGAGGATTTCATAAGACGATAGACTCTTGACAAGCTCGAACCTCGTAGTAAGAAGTGTTATTTCATCGGCTATACACAGAAGTCTTTGAGTTATCTCTTCTATAGACCGAGCGACAATGTTGTCTTCGTTGCTAGAAGAGGAGTTTTCCGAGAGAGGGAATTGATAAGTCAAGAAGACAGTGGGAGACAAATTGATCTTGAAGAGATTCAAGAGCAAAGCGATGAAGGAACCACCAACAGTAGCACTCAACCCGAGGAGGAAACTCCGGTTGAACATGTTGACGAATCCTTACCTCTTAGACGTTCTAGTAGGGTTAGTGTTGACGAATCCTTACCTCTTAGATGTTCCGGTTGAACTTGTTGACATTCTATAATGTTATAATTCTTATATATATATATATATATATATATATATATATATATATATATATATATATATATATATATATATATATATATATATATATATGGGAAAAGTGAATATACCCTTAAGGGTATATAAGCTTAGGTACCCAAACTCATCATACTCCGTCGTTTTGTATCATATAATATATTCTAATTGTCCGATGTTCTTATAATTTAACTTCTAACTTGATTTGCTTCCAAGATTTTTATAAAAAAACACGATTATCTCCCTCTTACATAATTTTCATTTTCAACTACAATATATATAGCCTAGTAGGTGTTCGGAAAAAAGATGTGATGTAAGAGAAATGTAATAGTGAAATTTCAAAACTCTTGAAAATAAATCAAGTTAGTAGTTGAAGTTTAAGAATATTATGATGGATATATCAAACAAAACGACATATTATGGTGTGTTTGGGTACCTAAGCTTATATACCCTTAAGGGTATATTCACTTTTCCCTATATATAAAATTATAATTCTTATACATATATTATTATAATTCTTATATATATATATATATATATATATATATATATATATATATATATATATATATATATATGTGTGTGTGTGTGTGTGTGTGTAGGGTATACTTTAAAACTTTTTCTAAAATACAAGGTTTAAATTTAATTATCTTAATAAACTTATAATTAATTAATCTTTTAAAGTTTAAAACATTCAGATTTAATAATTATCTTTTAATTAACCAATTAATTTTTTTATTAAATCTTTTAAGGTTTATTCTGTTATCTAATTATCTTATAATTGGATAATTACCTGAAAAATATAACTCCATTCTTTCTAAAACTATATTATATTTCTGGAAGACCCAAATGTTCATACTTCAAAATATTGTTACTCCAAAACATGCTATATGCATATTTATAAAATAATATTTTACATTGATAGTTTATTTACATAAACTGGATACAAACCGGCTATTTAGATTTTTACAAAGTTTTACACATATTACATACTTTCCTAGGAATCTAATACAAAATTTATAATATTATCTATTCTACATCTTCTACCAGTACAAAACTATATTTGGTGCTTATCACCTGCAATAATTTTGAACATTGAGAGGGATAAGCGGGTGATGCTTAGTGAGTTCAATAAAAATTACAATATAACATTATGCCAGATACATATCAATATGACAAAAGCATTGAGGGACAAGGAACAAGATAGGCAAATGAGTATCATATGACAGGATTATTGTATCAACGAATAATCAGATTGAAAGATTCGAATTTAATGAGACATTACAATTTTAAAACTTGATATACATCAATAAGACTTTAGCCCAAGTGGCGTAGAAAATATGATTTTTGAATATCATTTCACTAAAATACACAAGCTTACAGCCATGTCTTTGTATTATACTATGCCAAAGTGATGCTAATGTCCTACACTTCATGGCCAAAAGCTACATACCAGTACCCAAGTAATGCTTATGTCATACACTTCGTGGCCTAAAGCATAACTCATTATCATAATAACATGGGAAAGCACATTGAACACATAACATATGACATACAATTGTCCCTATATTGAAACTCACCGTGAAATAATCGAAGGAATAAATGATAATTTGAGCAGCACTTCAGCTATAAATATGACTTTCTGCGAGTAAACCGGGGATTTTAGTTGAAAACCAGTCTTACACGGGCAGAGTTTCGACTTGAAAATATACTTTTCTCGGGAACTTTGCGGTGTCGGAAATTGCTTCGGGTGTCGAGTATGATATTGGGGCTTTGGGGGTTTAAAAGTGGGATTAAATTGAGAAAAAGGGTGAAAAAGATCAAGAATTAGCAACCATCTCTGGACAATCTCGCATCCGTTTTATAGGGGGCCGAAGCCTCGGAGTACGCTGGGGGCACAAGGCGTGGCGCCTGCTCGGTTCCCAGGCTCAGACGTGGTTGATATGTGGCTCGTATGTGAAGATCGGTGACGTGGCTGGTCCGAGACCCTGCAAGTGTGAAGTACGCTGGGCATACCCTTTGGATAATCCTTGGATTTTTTTATTTATTTTTATTTTTACTTAAAAACTTCAAGAATTCATATCTTTTGCATACGAGCTCCGTTTTTAACGTTCTTTATATCCAAGAGTAGGTGAGATTATGCTCTACAACTTTTGTTTAGACTCCGTTGGCTAGTTTTGAGTTTATTGTTATTATTATTATATTTTTAACAGGCCGAGACAGGATAAGTTCGTTAACAATTCATGACTTCTTCATCTGACGTCCGTTTTCGTCTGTATTTTTACCGTTGTATTAATATTAACGAGACATTCGATTCTCGTTTAGGTTGCGTCGGCTAAAAATTATTCGGTTTTTATTTTGAGGTTTTAGTTGTCTACTAGTATTCCGAAAGTTAGAAAAATGATAACTTTCTCATACGAAGTCAGATTTGGACGTTCTTTTTATGAAAATTCTCGGTTTAAAGAATACTACGTCTTTCATTTAGATCATATATACTAAAATTAGTTTATCAAAAACTCACTTTTTACGTCATTCGGTGTAGTGCCGGTTCTGTCGCGAAACTTCAAATAGTAATAATTTCTTTGTTATAACTCGTATTTCGATGAGGTTTTCGCCTAAATGATTCTAACATGATTCTCTACAGTTTTTAATAATAAATTTTCACTTATTTCAAATTTTATATTTTTCGTTAAATTTCAATATTAGATTGGAATCTCATAAGACTTCCAATATTTTCCGAGTGATTCTAAACATAGTTTTACTTTATTTCTAGTAAAAGCTATCTATTAGAACTCAATACTCAATATCACATAATATTTAATAATATTCCTATTATTATTACAAAAACACGATGTCAAAACGTGTATGTTACAAATACCTCATCCTTTTGAGAATTTCGTTCCCGAAATTACATCGAGTAAAACAAATGGGGATATTTTGCTTTTATCTCATTCTTATTTTCCCAAGTATAATTTTGGCCTCTGTGGTGTTTCCATTTGACAAGCACCAACTATACTTCCTTATTACGTAGCTCAGTCATTCTTTCATTTACGATTTCTTCAGACTCTTCTATATATTTTAACATATTATCCAATTTCACATCGGGTAACGGACCCGCTTCATCATATATGCTTAATCACTTACCCAAATAACTCACATGAAACACATCATGAATACCTACCAAATCTTCTGGTAATTCCAAGCAGTATGCTTGTTTACCAATCCTCTGGGTGATTTTGAAAGGACCAACAAATCTAGGACTTGGTTTTCCTTTCTTTCCAAATCGCATAATGCCTTTCCAGGAGGATACCTTCCGCATTACAAAATCACCCACCTGGAATTCTATCGGTGGTCTCCTCTTTTCTGCATAGGACTTCTGTCGATCCTGGGCCGCTATCATTCTTTCTCGTACGATTTGAATCTTGCCGGTGGTGTCTAGAATCATTTCAGGGCCACCAAGGATTTTATATCCTATATCACACCAACATAATGGCGTACGAAATTTATGACCATATAATGCTTCATATGGTGGCATCTTCATTGAAGTGTGGTGACTGTTATTATACGAAAATTCTACAAGAGGTAAGTACTTGTTCCAGTTACCACCGAACTCCAAAACACATGCACGCAACATATCTTCTACTATTTGGATTGTTCTCTCTGTCTGACCATCTGTATGGAGATGATAAGTTGTGCTTAGAGCAACTCAAGATCCTAATTCACGTTACATACTCGCCAAAAAGTGAGAAGTGAAGCGAGTATCACGATTGGATTTGATCTTTAACAATTTCATCTACATATACTTGTGCGTATTTCTCCATTGGAGCCGTTTCACACATGGTGAGAAAATGGACGCTTTTAGTCAGGTGGTCGATGATTATCCAAATGCTATTATGTTGTCTAACAGTCTTTGGCATTTTGGTAATAAAATCCATGGACAGTTCTTCCCATTTCCATCCAGGAATACTAAGACTTTCTGGAGTTCCGTAAGGCTTTTGGTGCTCTACTTTGACTTGTAAGCATACTAGACACTCTTGCACATATCTTATAATGTCTCTTTTTAATCCATGCCACCAATATTTATCTCTTACATCATAGTATATTTTACTTGTACCACGATGTATTGAGAGTTTAGACTTATGGGCTTCATCTAAAATCTTCTATCTTAATCCGCCAATCTTTGGAATCCATAGCCGATTCTTAAATACCTTCAGTCCTCGTGTATCATCAAGTAAAACATCAGTATAATGTATCATCCCTTCTTTCTTAAAATTTTCTGGCTTTAAGGTCTCTTCTTGCCATTTCTCTAGTTCATCAAGAATAGTGAACTTCACTGTAGTGTGAGTAATAGTATAACACATACTATTACGATAAACTTTCCTGCTAAGTGCATCGGCAACTACATTGGCTTTTCCAGGATGATACAGGATTTCACAATCATAATATTTTATCAGCTCCATGATTCGTTGTTGTCTCATATTCAAAGTTTGCTGACTGAATATGTACTTGAGACTTTTGTGGTTGGTAAACAATTGACATTTTGTACCAAAAAGATAATGTCTCCAAAGTTTTAGTGCAATTACCATTGCAGTGAGTTCGAGATCATGGGTGGGATAATTATTTTCATACACTTTCAGTTATCTTCAAGCATAGGCTATTACTTTACCACGCTGCATCAACACACAACCGAGCCCTAACCTAGAAGAATCGCTATACACGGAGAAATCACTATCACCTTCTGGAAGTGATAAGATGGGACCGTGAGTCAAAAGAGCTTTTATAGTTGAGAAATCTTTTTCTTGGGCTTCACCCCATTTAAACTTTGCTTCCTTACGTGTAAGATTAGTGAGAGGTACGACTATACAAGAAAATTCTTTTATGAACCTCTGGTAATAACCCGTGAGACCAAAGAAATTGTGAATTTCGGAAGCATTATGAGGCGCTTCCCAATTCTAAATGGCTACAATTTTGGTAGGATCTACGGATACACCATCATCGGAAATCACATGGCCAAGAAATTGAACTTGGCAAAGCCAAAATTCACATTTCGAGAATTTAGCATATAGTTTCTCCTTTCGAATAAGTTCTAATACCGCACGAATATGAATGACGTGATCAGCTTCAGACTTGGAATAGATTAGAATATCATCAATGAATACGATGACAAACTTATCGAGCATTGGATGACATACCCTATTCATCATATCCATGAATATAACAGGAGCATTTGTCAAACCGAACGACATAACAAGGAATTCATAATGCCCATATCGAGTACGAAAGGTAGTCTTCGGTACGTCCTACTCATATACTTTCAAGTGATGATAGCCAAATCTCAAATAAATCTTCGAGAAATAGCTAACACCCTAAAGTTGATCAAATAAATCGTCAATACGAGGTAATGGATACTTGTTTTTGATAGTCACCTTATTTAGCTCACGATAATCAATAAACATTCGCATTGATCCGTCCTTCTTCTTGACAAACAACACTAGAGCACACCAAGGAGAGGTACTCGGTCAAATGAAGCCTTTGTCATGTAATTCCTATAGTTGGATCATCATTTCTTTCATCTCAGCTGGTGCAAGACGATAAGGAGTCTTTGCAATCGGAGTAGCACCAGGCACAAGGTAAATTCAGAATTCTACTTGCCTGTCAGGAGGAAGTCTAAGAAAATCTTAAGGGAAAACATTAGGATATTCATTAACAATGGGAATATCGTCTACCATTTTCTTTTCCTCTTTTGAGATATCGACGGTGTAAGCTAGATAGATAGAACACCCCTTCGCTATGAATTTACGAGATTTTAGGAAAGAGATTGTTTTTAAGTTTCTTTGTTCACTGTAGACATAAATATGATTCTCCCTTTCAATAGGAATACGTACTATGTTTTCATAGCATAAGAGTTTTGCATGGTTGAATAACATCAAAGTTGGGCAAGGAAATAGGAATCAGGTTAGCAAGAAAATTATAGCCTTCAATTTCTAGCACTACTAGAAAAACAACCTTTTACGACGCGCAAACCACGACACTCATTAATTTATGTTATGCAAACGAGAGTGACATAAAAACATGTCATCTCTTCAGAAAATTTAAGGACTTAGGTCACGCATTATTGCGCGCCCTTAAATTAGTGCCCTAAGAAAAAAAATTAAAAACACGGAGGGCGCTGTATCTTAAATGTACGTTCTTTGTAGGTGTCGCTTTACAATTTTAATGAAGGCGCGTTTGTTAGTTACAAGCGGGAAAAGAAAAGCCAAAAAATTAGAAAAGCCCGCTACCCTCTTTGCCCTAAGCGTTTTGATGCATCTTTCATTCTCCTCTCACTGTTGTGCAACTTCTCAATCACAGATCCAAGGTTACAATTTCATCTTCATCTCTCGACTTCATCATATCAATCATGAAAAAATGCTTCTGATTTCCATTCATCTCTGCTGTGATTTCACCTGCTTCTTCTCTGACATTCTTGAGAATACTCGCCAACAGTGTTCTTTCATTATTCCTTCGACCTGCTTCTTTTCGTATTCTTTTCTCTACAATATCTTCAAAGACATTCTCACACGCTTTCTCAAAAAATCTTTTGTTCTCTCACACCACCATATTTGTAGTGTGTTCTGTTCGGATGTATAGGCATCGATGAAAAAAGGAACGGTGATATGGAAGGCCACCCAAGTATTAACTCTTCAAGATTCAGACCGCCAACACCACCGCAAAGACATTCTCACACGCTTTCTCAAAAAATCCAATCCTTGCTACCCCCAACACCCCATCTACATCGGACCACCAACACCACCACAAGCAAAGGTTCAAATTCCCCTTTCTCACAAGATGGAAGATCAAAAGAAATTTTATGGTTAATTTTGTAAACCAAGGGTTTATTTTCATTCCAATTTCCATTGAGCACGTTGGTAATTTCTCCATTTATCTCTTCTATTTCAATTTTTCTCAAATTAGGGCTTGCTATTACCAGTCGTAATCTTCCTGATCATCTTCAACTTCTTGTTTAATAGTCGTCATCAATGGCGGATTACCATATTCGTTGCTATTCGATTCACAATCATCTTTGACCATTTGACTATCCGACCATTTTTGGAGTCTTCAGAATGGCTGCACGTTGTAGTGGAGTCGCAACTTGAAGCACCATTAAGAACCACCAATGATTAAGAATAATACTCGCTCATGGTTTGACACTTTGGCAGATTGAGACGAGCATAAGGACCATACATGACTCAGGCAGCTTCATCATAAGCTAGGGCAACTTCAACTGCTGACCCGAAAGTTCCAAGCCATAATCGACTACCTCTATTGGGTTCTCGAATCTCAGCTACCCATTTACCCCATGTTCCTTGTCTTATACCTCTGAAATTACACCTCAAGTTCTCAGGTCCTCCTTTACCTTTCATGCAAAAATCAATTTTATCTACTAGGTTTATTTTCATTAAACTAAATAAAAAAAGAAAAATTTAATTTTATCAACTGGGTTTATTTTCATTCCAATTTCCATTGAACAAGTCGGTAGTTTCTCCATTTATCTCTTCTACTTCAGTTTTTCTCAAATTAGGGCATGCCAGCTGTATGATGAAATGCCTAAGAGAAAAATTACAACAAAAAGTGCATTTTGATTCACTTTCAAACACTTCAACTAACTGACCATATTACCCTTGTGGTATTTAACTTTTGTATCCTTAGTGAACTGAACTTGGTTCTCTGTAATGTGCAGACATGATTAACAGGTACATGTTGCTGATGCATCTAGCTTTGTTCAGCCAGGAAGCATGATTGACAGGTACATTTACTTGTCTACATAAAAAGGATTTAAAGTCTAATGTTTACTAAGTTTGTTAGATATTGTTTGTTATATTGTAGAGAAGCATTACAAAGAGGAAATCCAACACTATTAATGTTCTTTATACCTTCTTTTCTACTGGGGGCGAATTTTACTTAAACAATTTTAAAGATTGTAGAAGAGAGAACGCTCCTTCTTGTTCAGCCAGGAAGCATGATTGACAAGTATACCTTCTTTATACCTTCTTTTCTACAGGGGGAGAATTCCTAATTCTTACAAGTATCTTAATATCAATTATTTTGTTTGTTGAAAGATTCCATGGAGAGTACCTTGGTGAGCATGTTGCTGTCAATATTCATAGGTCTGAACATTTAAATGATGAAACATTAGGGGAATGAATTCTCTCATAAAGTAGCAGATCCAGGATTTATTTATTTATTTATTTGCATTTAAGCATAATTAATATAAGGGAGGGTAAAGGGTGTACCATGAAGCCTCCTATCTCTGTTTGAGTCTTGTCTCCATTTACATGTTAGGAAGCTGTCAATGGTAGAAAATGAAACATAATTAAATTTTATTTATAATTTTTTTATTGTTTTATGACAGGTGTGAGTGTGAAGAAGAATGTGATCGTGACAATCTCTTCTTGTGCATGGGTTTGCTATGAATCAGATGGTGAAATTGAGGCTCTACTTGAATGGCTGGAAGATGATGATGCAAAAGAGAAACAACTGAAAGAAAACATTAAAAAATGGCAAAGGAACAAATCAACTGATTTAAATGATGATCACATTGTGGGTCAAGTTGCACTTCAGTTTAGGTCATTGGTTCATTCAACAAATGCAAGGGCAGAATTGGAAAAGAAAACTGGAGGTGTGTACTATGTGCTTAAATCTTGATATATCTTGCAAGGGATGTTTTTCTATTGGAATCATAACTTTGATCAGCACATTAATGTTGATTACCTTCTGTATGTATTGCTCCATCCAGAAGAAAGGAAGAGAAATGAAAAGTATTTTGATCACTATGAGAAAAATTGAGATAGAAACCTATACGCCCTAACCTTTTTATGTTGCAGACTCTTGTCTCTGTTTACCAAACTTTGATAAAGAGTTGATCTATGTTGTTTTCAGGCGCATCAAGGATGTGTAAATACTATTGCTTGGAATTCAAAAGGCTCACTATTGATATCAGGATCTGATGATGCTCATGTACATCTTCCTACCTTTTTTCTTCATATGTATTAGCTACCTGTATGATGCCTGAAAACCAAGCAAAATGCAACTAATAATACTTCTTTTTTACATGCAGTTTTTTTAAAACTAGAGATGTTCCATTCTGTTTCAGGTAAATCTTTGGAGTTATGAAAGCCGCAAGCTTTTGCATTCCATTGACAGTGGTCATAGGAATAATATATTTTGCACAGAGTTTGTTCCTAAAACATCTGATGAATTGGTAGCATTTGGAGCAGGTGATACTGACGTAACCCTCCTCCCATTTTGTTCATTGCTTCATTCATTCACATGTCTTCTGAAAATCTTAACTCACACCTGTAGGTTCGAATATTCAATTTGTCTCGCACACATGAAGATACTGCTAGTAATCTATCAGCTCATTTTCAATGCCACAGCAGGATAGTTAAAAAATTAGCTGTAAGATATATATATATTCCCCTAATAAACTTACTAATATCATCTTCTTATCATCATGGATTTTCTGTTTCAGGTAGAACCTGGTAATCCGAATGTTGTCTGGAGTGCCAGCGAGGATGCAACTCTGAGACAGCATGATCTCCGGGAGGTCACTTCTTGTCCCCCTGTTGAGAACTGTAAAGGACTACTGGAATTTACTTCTGTTCGCTGACTTTAGAGTAGAGTTTTTCTAGTAAGTTTTTATTATAATAGTTAAAGTGTTTTAATGTTTTAACAATGGAACTAACTCAGAGTAGAGATTTTCTATAAAGTTGTGGGTTCTAGATCCAATCTAATTATTACAAGGGGTATATATGGGCTATTACTGCAGTCCATAATCTATGGTTAATATAACTAAATATTTTATTTATAATGTTATTTTCAAGCTATTTAAACGGGGCTAGCTTATGTTGGAACTGATTATCTTTCATTTTCTTTGTTGGATAAATACATTGAATATGAGTATCAACTATAGAAATGGTCGAATCTTGCCATGAATTACACACGAAGATTCCTAATCAGCAGTTGGATCAGTATTTCAACAGGTGATGATTGATATATGTTTGTGCAACACAATCTTTCTTTAATTAGTCAAGCCACATCTTTTCATTCTACTTTTTTTTTTTTTTTACTTTTGACAGCTGTAGGTAATTAGCTGCTAGTCGCCCTTTATCAGAACTGAGAACAGCTGAAGAACTTGAAGCTGCAGCAAGGGAAAAAGGGGAATTCAAGAATCAAGAAAGTGAGGGTGAGATCCATCCGAATGATGGATTAACAGAAGCTAAATAGTTGGAGACCTATATTTCCCTTATAGAAGAGCTTTATAAAAAAACTAAGGATTTCGATTCTAAAATCATAGATTATGAAACAGCCATCAGGAGATGTTTCTTATCACTGATAAAGATAAGGAGGTGAAGTTTCTCTTTTGTGATTCCATTAGATGTTTCTTATCATATACTTATTTAAGTTGTAAGTGTTGGATTAGTGTCTAAGTCCATAACTGTTTTGGTATGTACTTGACCCGATTATGAGCATGGTCCTTTTGGGTTGCCTTCACCATAGCAATATGTAGGATGATTTAAGGAGAGAAAGGTTTAAATATGATTTATTAATATATTATGAGAATAATATATTAAAGGAGAAATCATATTGTTTAATTAATATTAGTCAAGAATTAATTAAGAATTAATTTTGTGGCTAAAAGAGATTAATTAAATATAGGGGACTGGACTGCAATTATTGGATAATTGAGTTATTGGGCTAAGGAATGCTAAAGGAATAAGGGGTGAACGAAATTATGATGGAAGCCCATCATATTTTCGTCCATAGCCTTGTCCAGAAGGTTCCATGGACTGCTTAGAGTTTAAGTTGTCCATTAGGGTTTTGACTGAAACCCTAACAGCCCACACTAGTATATAAAGGACCCCTTAGGCCCCAAAAACGTGGACAACACTTCCATTAGGTTTTCCAGCCGTTTTTGGTGCCTCCTTTTCTTCTCCTCTTCATCCAAGTTGCATATGGTGTTTGTGACTCCATTAGAGGTACTACACTTGTGGTACTTGCTTTCAAGAGCTAAGGAAATTCAAGGAACTAGTTGTTATTGCTATATAACAACAAAAGGTATGTATTCTAGCTTTATATATGAATTTCGAAAATTATAGTAGCATGCCAGGTTTCTTTTTGTGTTCATAAAGTTGTATAACTAATAGTGAAAACATAGATCCAATACTAGGGTTGCATGCACACATAGGATTGTTTGTGTAAAACCCAACAGTGGTATCAAAGCCATTGGTTTTTGTTTTCAATTAGCTTTTATTCAAATTTGTGAACTTGACATATTAGGGTTTATCGCTAATAAACCCTAAAGGCTAGGTAATTTTCGCAATTAGGGTTGCAAAACCCTAGATGGCGATTTTTGCTAGGGTTTCCCAAATCCTTTCCTTAGCCTCCAAGATTTTGAAATCTAGGGTTATCCAACCCTTGGATTTCGAAATTACCTCCTTCCCCAAGGTTAGATCCTAAATTTTAGGGATTTGGATAATCCCATATCTTGTAATTATCTTTTAATTGTTAAATATGGTAATTAAAGATCTTGAATTATCCCATCCCTTATTTTCGAGATTTAGAGAGGGATTCAAGGGATTAGGATATCTTAGATGTATAATTGGTAATTATCCTCATGATCTAGATAATCCCTTGTGATTTAATAATTTAAATTAATTGTTTAATTTATGGTAATTATTAAATCAAGAGTTTTAATATTTAAAATTTTAATTTAAATGTCTTAAATTCGAAAATTTTAAGTGAGATTAAAACCTAATTGTTTTGAAGAGTTTCAAAACTTGCCCTCAAGTTTTGGAATTTAAATTGTTGATTAAAAGTTAATTTTGAAAGTCTAAAATCCAAAACCCTGATTTTGAAAAGTTCAAATTAAACCCTTATGGTTTTATTAAATTAATTAAGTGTATAATTAAAAGAGATTTAATAAATCCATAATGATTTTGGTTAATTAAAAGTATAATTTAAACCACCTAGTATTTTAAAAGTGTAAAATACACCCTTATACTATATATAACATTAAAATTTTAATATTATATATGTATAACTAAAAATTCAGTCTTACCGTTAGTAGGCCTCATTCACGAAGCTAGTCTATAAGGGGTGTTTAAGGAAATTGCCTATAAAATGGCGATTGAATGGGTATCCATTCTTACCCACCGCACTCTTGACTAGTGGAGGGTCATTAGCCGAACGGGTAGGATAGGACAGAAACCTTCCATTATAAGTATAATGAAGTACAAAGTAACTAAATGCTTTTTCAAATTCCCAAATCATAGTTACTTTAGGCAAAATGTGAAATTGTATGCTAACCCATGGAATTACACTTCGTACCCTTGTCAAACGTTAGTGGAGCGTGTGTGGTTAACCGGCACACTAATTTGGGGATGACATTGGTAGCGAAGGGTGACTCGATGTTTGTCATAGATCAATGGAGCGTGTGTGGCTAACTGGCACATTGATTAGGTGATAGTAACATTGGGTGCACCATGTGATTCGTATGGTTATTTACACCTTGTTTGTGATCCTCGACATCCCAGTCACAAATAGTAGGGCATAATCGAGATTAAACATGCCATTGAAAAGTTCAATGAATCTCAAAAGATCTAGGAGTTTCAATTCATTTAAAACTTAAACTTCCTTTCGTTTTTCATGGTGGAAATTGGTAAATCGTCATTTACCTACCTTCAAATATTCTGCAACTAGATTACGGCATCCCTCTTCTAGGTTGTAGAGTATTGTGTTGGATCCTAGCTTGATGTTTCATTTGGGTGTTGCATCAAGAATTCTAATCAACTTAACTTGAATTTTCTCCCATTTTGTAGATGTCTGAATCTTACAATGGTCTTCCCAAATCCTTTGGAACAAGCTTTCCAAATGAAGATAACGTTTCGAGATACGATCAAGGAAATGAGAGTCATGCTTCACTTCCTCCACCTCCTCCAATTATTCTCCCTGACCCACAAGTTCAAAGGCTTGAAAAGTTCAAGCTCACTCAAGCCCTTTTGGCAAGTAAACACAAAGATGGGAAACCTGTGTGTGTGCACGTCTTAGAGATGAAGTCATACATTGATAGGTTAAACATGTTGGGTGTCGAGATTTCAAGTGAGTTGGCTGTTGACTGGGTTCTTCAGTCACTTCCTGAATCATATAGTGAGTTCGTTAGAGAGTACTATATGATAGACCACGACGTGACCCTAATTGATCTCACCTATTTGCTTATAGCTGCTGAATCAGCAATGATTTGGCGTGCTGGTCAAACAAATTTGTCTAGTGAATCAAACTCCCAAACTTCAATGGACACTGGCAACATTGGAAGTCCAGAAAGAACTAAGTCTGTGATTGTCCGATGTGTTGTGCCAAAGGAGTCTATTTGCATTTATTGCCAAGAGAAGGGGCATTGGAGAGGAAGCTGCCCTAATTGCCTGAGAGATCTAAGAGATGGGAGAGTCAAGACGTATGGCTCTGCTTCAGGTAAAATCCATTAACTAACTCTTTTAAGTTCCTATTCTAGATTCTTAATACATGATGTGATAATATTACATTTTGATGTTTTGTAGGATCGAAGAAAAGAGAGGAAGCTTGAGAAAAGAAGTGAGCTGAATCTGATCATGAAGAAATGGATTTCGATCGCATTACTTGAAGAATGGATTCTTGAGCTACAACTTGGAGTTAGAATAGATTGTTAACATAGTTTTTCAGTTGAATTGCATTGTAAGGACAATTTTTTTCCGCAATAAAATAAATTTTGATTTTGTCTTATTTATTTATCCTTACAATGAAATATATGAAAAATTGATGTTCATGTACTTCTATTATTAGCAAAATGGATTTGATTCTTAGTTATGGAAATGTCAAAAGTGTACCAAATAGGGAGACTTTCTCATCGCCCAAGTTTCAATTGGACAGAAACTTGGAATCATGCAATGTGTATTGTATGATGAATGGAAAACTTTCACATTTGGGAAACTTAGACTAATTCTTTGGCAAAGTGTCAGTTGAAGGACTAGGAGATCAAGTACACTAGGTTGTGCGTTGATCAAGTCCACCACAAGAGTGACAAAGATATTCGTCATGATTTACTAAAGCTTAGTAAATATGATTATACTTATAAGATTAAGTATAATTCTAAGTTGATTGAAAAAGTTTCAATGAATAGTAGAACGAATAAAGAAGAATTAAGTAGGCAGAAAGATAAAAGTTTCTCTATTCTAAGAAGAAGGGAGAGTACCTTTTATTGTGTTTTATGATAAGTCTTAATGATTAAGAACCATATCTCAATTGATCCTCTAAGTGAGTCTTAGTGCATTTGCATGTCTAAGAAGAGGTATCAAGTATTGTAGAAATGGATATATCAATAAGTCAATCATACTTCGTTCCAATATCAAGTCTTAGAGTCAAGATTGTGACATTGAGTGAAAAGTCTTAAGTAGGTTTATAACACTCATCAAATGTGGAATTTGGAAAAGTTTTCTTATTCTTGCACATTTGAAATTGGTAAGTTGTGCTGTCTTGGATAAGACAAAGACCAACTAGGACCAATTGTGTGAAGTGTTTTGTCTTGATAAATGCTTCACTAACTCTTGAATATTTGTTTTTCAAGAAATGTTTCTTGACAAGAGAATCTTATATGTCAAGAAGTCAGTGGGAGTCTTAATGGTCTTAAAAAGTTTCAAGAACAAATCAAGAATAAACCTTATCGATCATCACTAGCACACGACTTGAGGTTTACAACCTATCGTGCTGACATTGTTTTGTTTCTGTGCCATTCCAATTGAGTTAATTGTGTATATGAGTTCTATGAGTTCTCATTTGAATACACACTAAAGCCTTAGTCGATGGAAAGTAAATTGATATGTAAGGACAAGTTACTAAACTACTTGGAAGGCATGGTGGGCACTCGTGTTACCATAGGGCAAGAAATCAAGATTAAGAAAGTTCAGTCCATATGAGTTTGGATTTGTCGCAAACCTTGGTTTTGGCAAATTCACATGGATAGGAACTCATACACCATAAAATCTAAGTGTCATAAGATTCCCTCCTTCATGAAAATGACTGTGAGGAAATGCTTTCACTAAGAGAGATTTTAAGAAGATAGCAATTGTGAAAAATTGCATTCTCAAATTCGATTATGGTTACGGCATCCCTTTCCATAGTTCGAATTGTGAGATTTGGCAATTAGTTTCAACATTTGGAACTTAGTAACATAAGTTATGAATTGTTTAAACACACATATGAGCTATCTAAGGCAAAGGTGTATAAGGTTAAGAAGCTTAGATAAAGGCTTATCGAAGCATCTGGTAGTAGAAATATGAATTTCAGAAGTTCAATAGGCATTGTTTTCTGGAAGTTCATTTGTTTTCTGAATACATGTCAAAGCTAGTGGGAGCATAAATGTTATGCTTATATGATAATCATCATGATAGTGGGAGCATAAGTGTTATGCTTGTATGATTGTTATGGCGAGTATTGCAAGTTAGCAATATTAATTATAGAAAAACAAAGATTCCATTTGCAAAGTTGCATGGGTTGAAATGTTGTTTTGCTATAATTAAGGGAGAGAATATTATACTCCGTTTCAAAATCTAAAGCTTAGATTAAGAAATTTTAATATTTTCAGTCAAAGGATACATTGTGTGTTCTTAAAATTCGATTATGATTACGGCATCCCTCTTCATAGTTCGAATTGTGAGAACATGACACATAAAATATTATGGCAAAAGATTGGTAAAGTATCATATCTTTATGTAAGACATTATGCATCGTGTCCCATACGCTTCGGGTATAGGATCGATTGTAAATGCTATAGTATTTTACCATTCTAAAATTTTCCAAATGTCTAGCGCATTAAGAGGGAAAAAGGACTAGAATTGGTTTTGACTGAAAGAATTTAACAATTATCAAAGGACGATCCAAAGTTCGCTGAGGATTGATCGCTTGTAAGTAGTTGGAAGTATGGTATTGGATGGACCATATCGACATTATTATGAATAGATAAGATTCTATTAAGAATGAGTTGTCATATGGCAAATGTGGAAATGTTTCCATATTGGGAGTTGGATATTGAGAGTCTATGCCTAGATTAGAAACTTTTATGCAAGAAGGATGTTCAAAGGAATGTATTTTGAATGTGAGACTTCACATCTATGGAATTGTCTTGTAACAATTAATAAGAAAGTACTTTGTAATTTCATTAGCTACGTCTTGGTGACTTTTGTGCTATGATTTTGCAAAGGGATCGTTGCATAAAATGTTAGAATCTAGCATATTCTAGTAGTGGCAAGAACCTTGTGTTCTTACACTAATAATTAGGATTAAGGAATTGTGAAATGAGCATCATTGGAAAAGTTTTCAGGTGATCTATTTCACAAAGCATGGACCATAGGAAACAAAGTGTGCATGTTTAGAGCATGGGACAATTGTTGGTATAATTCAAGTAATGAGTTGATTATCCGAAACATTAAATGATAAATAATGAGTAATCAATATGGTGGATAAATAGAAGGGTTTTATTTACTCTCACAAGTTTGGGGCCATATAGGATTAAGTATTGTTGTTATGTTTCACTTTGCATGTTTTGACTTCCAGAATAACTAGGTTATTCAAACATCCACAGTCGGTTATACGTTGGGAGTAGGTATGAAGAAAGACTGTCATGAATGTGTCTGTAGATTGTCTGAAGTGTTTAGATATGGCACAAGTTTGCTGCAGAGTTCATGAGTGCTTTGATAAGATTAGAGTATTGGATTAAACCCACGCTCACTTGGATCACTTCATGGTTTTATCACGAGTGATTAGTGAGACGATAATATTGTATATTCTTGAAACCGAGACATGTGAGTTGTTATTTGTTGGTCGGTTGCACATTGATAATAAGTAAACGCACCAGTAACTTGGTGTTATAAAACTTATTATTGTGTGTGATTCGATCAGTAAATGCAAGCGAGCATTTGAGTCGAAGTTTATCCATTCCTTTTACCCAAAGTGGGATAAAAGCGATATATGTGGGCCTCTCGATGATTTAGTGATGACACCTAAGCGCTTGGCCAAGCCGGGACTATGTTGATGTGTTCAATTGTAGTCAGTTATCAGTCGTCATGAATCGGAAGTCGGGAAATAGTATAGAGAGAATGATTGAAATTCATGTCTTTTGTCTATACGATATCTTGAGAATGGAGGAATATATAATCCCTTATCTAGAGGACACGCTATCTGATAAGATCAGAGTTGACAACGGCTTTTGAAAGCTATGATTGCTGATCAGGTTCTAAAGTCATACGGAAAATAGTTATTAGACTTATCCAAGTGGGAGACTGTTGGATTAGTGTCTAAGTCCATAACTGTTTTGGTATGTACTTGACCCGATTATGAGCATGGTCTTTTTGGGTTGCCTTCACCATAGCAATATGTAGGATGATTTAAGGAGAGAAAGGTTTAAATATGATTTATTAATATATTATGAGAATAATATATTAAAGGAGAAATCATATTGTTTAATTAATATTAGTCAAGAATTAATTAAGAATTAATTTTGTGGCTAAAAGAGATTAATTAAATATAGGGGACTGGACTGCAATTATTGGATAATTGAGTTATTGGGCTAAGGAATGCTAAAGGAATAAGGGGTGAACGAAATTATGATGGAAGCCCATCATATTTTCGTCCATAGCCTTGTCCAGAAGGTTCCATGGACTTCTTAGAGTTTAAGTTGTCCATTAGGGTTTTGACTGAAACCCTAACAGCCCACACTAGTATATAAAGGACCCCTTAGGCCCCAAAAACGTGGACAACACTTCCATTAGGTTTTCCAGCCGTTTTTGGTGCCTCCTTTTCTTCTCCTCTTCATCCAAGTTGCATATGGTGTTTGTGACTCCATTAGAGGTACTACACTTGTGGTACTTGCTTTCAAGAGCTAAGGAAATTCAAGGAACTAGTTGTTATTGCTATATAACAACAAAAGGTATGTATTCTAGCTTTATATATGAATTTCGAAAATTATAGTAGCATGCCAGGTTTCTTTTTGTGTTCATAAAGTTGTATAACTAATAGTGAAAACATAGATCCAATACTAGGGTTGCATGCACACATAGGATTGTTTGTGTAAAACCCAACAGTAAGTTATATGGAAAATTGTAGGTTATTAGCACATGGGGAGTGCTTAACAAGATTTTAGCAAAGATAGAAAATATTGAGGTCGGATGCCCACATTTTTCAAGTTGTATGTAATCAAATTGTCTTTTATTTCACATCGGGGAGATTACTTTAATGTCACATTGAAATTTCATCGAATAGTATAGCGATAAACAGAAGAAATAGCAATGTATTTTCTTTCATCTATTATTTGTATGACATTAAATTTTATGCAATGAGTTTTATTTTTTTGTATATGGTATTTTATTTTTTATTATGAGACATTAAATACAAATTTAATTTGAAAATTAGTAAATTTATAAATAATATTTTGTTTTAAACATTTAAAATTATGATACGCAAAAATGTGTGTCATCTTCATTTATGACATGGCCTTTCTTGACAGGGGCTTTCTTGATACGCGTTGTGTGTCGTTAAAACGCGCGTCGTAAGGTTACGACATGCGAATGCGTGTCGTCTTCCTTTATGACAGGGCCTTCCTTGATACGCAATGCATGTCGTAAGCACGTGTCGTAACTGCACGTCGTAAATGTGTGTCGTCTCTCTTTATGATAGGGCCTTCCTTGACGCGCATTTGTGCGTCGTCTGAACCTTTTATGACGCGCAATGAGCATCGTAAAAGGTTGTTTTTCTAGTAGTGTACGACACAATTCCAATAGATTTTATCAGCAAGTAATGATATACTTCTTGCAGTATCTGGGTGAAATGGTTGCGCGAGTGCATAGCAACCAGTTTGAAAAGAATGCGCAAATTCATGAGATACAAAAGAATCCGAGGCACCAGAAACAAATAAGATGTGATCAGGTCTAGAGTTGACAAGAAATGTACCTATCACAATATTCAGGTCCTCACGTGCCTCCTCTGTAGTAATCTGGAATGCACGACCCTTAACTTTTGACACCTCCTCCTTTTTAGTTGGAGTACTCTTTGATTCTTAAACATGAGCTTGACTTCTCGCTGGTTGTGGAACAGAAGCTTGACTCCCTGTCACCTGACTAGTAAGAGTACGACATAAGCGCTTTCTGTGGCCAGTAATACCACAAGAAAAACATGTAACATCCTTCATTGGACAAACGGGCTTCTTGTGGCCTATTTCTCAACATCCAAAATAGACCACTGAACCTTTTTCTAGTTTGCATTCGCCCGGATGATTCTTTCCACAATTTCGGCACAATGGCGATTGAAGAGAAAAAGATTGTGACCTACCGTGGCCACGAGAGGCATTATGAGATTATAGTTTCTGGCTAGGTTCAGTTCGAAAGGGTTGAGCTGGTGGAATAGAGGAAACAGGAACGGTTCGATCGATATGTGGATGCCTTAAGATAGAAAGTGTGGCACCACATATCTCCAAGTCATGCTCGCGTTTTCTGGCATACTCAATAGCTTTATCAAAAGATAGAACATCCCGATTACTCACGAAATCGTGGATTTCATATCGTAATCCTTCCATGAATAACTGAATTTTATCATCTTCAGTCGGAATATACTTTATAGTAAACCGTGCTTTTTGATTGAATTGCGTTTCATATTCATTCACGGTCATTCCTCCTTGCTTAAGTTCAAGGAACTCCTTCTCCAATCTTCTTCTCATATCTATAGGACAATACTTCTCTAGTAAGAAGGTTTTGAACATTCCCCAAGACTAATTCTCCTAGTCATATTCTTTAAGATCTTCAAATGTTGCTTCCCACCGGACCATTGCTTCTCCGGTGAACATTGCGGAGGCATAATTGACTTTATATTAATTTATTACATGAGAGATACGGAATACTTTTTCCATATTTTGGATCTAGGTAGGAACAACAATAGGATTAATGGAACCTAAAAACTCCGTAGCACCACTACTCTTGAAATCTTTGAACGAGGGATGCTTCACCTCTCCTTTTGAAGATTCTCTAGTGTCTTTCTCTTTGCCTTTATCGTTATCCTTCTTGTGTTCTTCAAGAGTTTGCCAAATGATACCAGTAATTGTACCCAAGAGTTGCTCCTCTCAAGGGAATACTGGAGTATTTACTTCACCAGGTTTAGGATCTCCACCCAATTCTGGTGTATGGCTACCTTCCTGTTCAGCCATTCTTCTGAAAATTTGGAGCAAAGTAGTATTTAGAATATTAGGATTTATTATTACCTAATACATTACTTACATCTTTCCTATGGTTTGTATCCATATACTCCTAATGAATCTGTTCATATATTGAACTTCCAACAGTTTAAGTCTAAATACCAATCTGTGATATTTATTTCACTTAAACTATTGCTCGGATACCATGATTGAAAGATATAAACTCCATTCTTTCCAAAACAACATTATATTTCTGAAAGACCCAAACTTTCATACTTCAAAATATTGTTACTCCAAAACATGCTACATGCATATTCATAAAATAATATTTTACATTGATAGTTTATTTACATAGACTGGATACAAACCGGTTATTTAAATTTTTACAAAGTTTTACACATATTACATACTTTCCCAGGAATCTTGTACCAAATTTATAATATTATATATTCTACATCTTCTACCAGTACAAAACCATAATGGATGCTTATCACCTGTAAGAGTTTTAAACATTGAGAGAGATAAGCGGGTGACGCTTAGTGAGTATAATAACAGTTACAATATAACATTATGCCATATACATATCAATATGACATAAGCATTGAGTGACAAGGAACAAGATAGGCAATGGGTATGATATGACATGATTTCTATATTAATGAATAACCAAATTCAAAGATTTGAATTCAATGAGATATAACAACTTCAACACTTAATATACATCAATAAGACTTCAGCCCAAGTGGCGTAGAGAATATGATTTTAGAATATCATTTCACTAGAATACACAGGCTTTCAGCCATGTCTTTGTATTCTACTATGCCAAAGTGATGCTTATGTCATAAACTTCATGGCCAAAAGCTACATATCAGTACCCAAGTAATGCTTATGTCATACACTTCATGGCCTAAGGTATAGCTAATTATCATAATAACATGGGAAAGCACATTGAACACATAACACATAACATACAATTGTCACTATATTGAAACTCATCGTGAAATAATCGAAGGAATAAATGATAATTTGATCAGCAC
Source organism: Lactuca saligna (assembly GCF_052625555.1). Taxonomy (NCBI): domain Eukaryota; kingdom Viridiplantae; phylum Streptophyta; class Magnoliopsida; order Asterales; family Asteraceae; genus Lactuca; species Lactuca saligna. Next base: position 53,376,269 of record NC_136425.1, read on the forward strand.
TTCGGCTCTAAATATGACTTTCTCCAATGAAACTGGGGATTTTAGTTGAAAATCGGCCTTACATGGGCATAATTTCGACTTGAAAATATACTTTTCTCGAGAACTTTGCGGTGTTAGAACTTGCTTCGGATTTCGAGTATGATATCACAGCTTCGGGGGTTTAAAAGTGGTATAAAAATGTGAAAGAGGGTGAAAAAGATCAAGAATTAGCAACCATCTCTGGACAATCTCGCATCCCTTTTATAGGGGGTGAAGCCTCTGAGTACGCTGGGGATACGAGGCATGGCGCCTGCTTGGTTCCTGGGCTTGGACATGGTTAATATGTGGCTTGAATGTGAAGATCAACGACATGGTTGATCGGAGACCCTTTAAGTGTGAAGTACGTTGGGCGTACCCTTCAGATAATCCTTGGATTATTGATTTACTTTTATTATTATTTACAAACTTCAAAAAAAAAAATTATCTTTTGGATACAAACTCTGTTTTTGACGTTATTTATATCCATGCGTAGGTGATCTTATGCTCTACAACATTCGTTTAGACTTCGTTCGCTAATTTTGACTTCATTTTTATTATTATTATATTTTTAACAGGCCGGGACAGGATAAGTCCATTAAAAATTCATAACTTCTTCATCCGACGTCCATTTTCGTCTGTCGTTTTACTGTTGTAATAATATTAATGATACCATCGATTCTCGTTTAGGTTGCATCGGCTAAAAATCACTCGATCTTTATTTCAAATTTTAGTTGTCTACTACTATTCTGAAACTTAGAAAAATCATAACTTCCTCATACGAAGTCAGATTTGGATGTTCTTTTTATGAAAATTCTTGGTTTAACAAATACTATTTTTTTCATTTTGATCAGATAGACAAAAAAGTAGTTTTTCAAAAACTCACTTTTTACGTCATTCGGCGTCGTGTTGGTTCTATCGCGAAACTTTAAATAGTCATAACTTCTTCGTTATAACTCGGATTCCGATGAGGTTTTCGCTTAAATGATTCTAACGGGATTCTATACAACTTTTAATAATAAAATTTTACTTATTTCAAATTTTATATTTTTGTTAAATTTATATATTAGATTAGAATCTCATAAGACTTCCAATATTTTCCGAGTGATTCTAAAGATAGTTTTACTTTATTTCTAGTAAAAGCTATCTATTAGAACTCATTACTAAATACCACATAATATTATTTATTATAAAAACACGATTTCAATACGTGAATGTTACATTACCTTTTATAACTTCCTCAAATTTCAAATTATGATTTCTTAATTATCTTGTTTTAATGATAAAAATTTAACCATTTAATATAACATTTATTAAATAATTAACATCCAACAATTTGAAAAGGGCAACTAATTCCTAAATTTCAATTCCTGAAGATCACCATGATGTGGTAGAGGGCTGACCACATCGTGATCTTAACAAATTATCAGTGTTCATGTTTTTGATTCTAGATTCATATTAATAATAAAAAAAACTTTGTTTACGGAGCAAAATATTAGTTGAAAATTCTAAGTTCTAATACCACTGATAGGATATCTAGGTTACAAGAAAAATATTTGCTCAACGGATTTTACTCATAAACTCTCATGGGCACATGCAACCTAGAACTTCGATGACATTTTCACTATTATAACAACATACTTTAAAAAACATCAATTTGCCTACTAAAATCAAAATCTTTGAGGATAAGAAACATACCTTGGCAACAAACGATTAATGGTAGAACTCTTCTTGTACATCTCTTTAGAAAGACTTACTCTGATCATGTGGTAGCCTCTAATATGTCACACCTAAAACCCTAGGATCAATATTTAGGAGAGATATGAGAGGTAGAAAACTAATTTCTCTTTCTCAGAGGCTAGGCATCAGTTTTACTTAAGGTTATAACCATTTATATAGCTTCGAGATAACCTTTAGTCCCTAGATTTGAATATTAAAATAATAATATTTTAAACTTATTCAAATCAAGTTCTCTTATCTTCTATAGGAGGCTTCCAAAACCATTCTTTAGTCTATTAATATCGTCCTTATACAAGGAGGGTTCCAAAATTGATTTCATTGTTCAACTATTGAAAATTTTCAATTTAACCCTTGTACCTTTTGTAAATTCTAATTAATCCACAATTAAGCCTAATTAATTGCACTTATTTCTTAATTAACTATTAAAATTTCCAGTTAATATATTAATAACATAATATATTAATAAATCAGTTTATTTCTCTCTTAATATCATTCCAAGATATTTCCTGGTTACGAGGGAAACCTAAAATGAACATTCCTTTTATTATTTAAGATTATACCAATTTATTTAAGGCCTTAGACACTTAGTCTAACACATAATACCTTTCACACCTATCTGTACTCGTCCCAAGAATTGTCTTAAAGTTCCCAAGTCGTTACACGCAACCACTGCTAAACGTTCTAAACACATATGCCTATGCTCCACCGAAAACATACCACTAATCTTCCTAGACTCTCCTTCTAGGATTCCTCTTATGCAAGTGCCTATACTAGCACATTCTACTACCTTTCCTAGTTCTCTAAGAATTCCTACTCTACACTGCTACCAGTCGTGGAAGAAACTTCTACCAATGTCAACTAACTATCTTACAAATACAATTACATGTAACAAAAATTAAATAGTTTTTCGACTGAAAGATCTTGCACTACAATGGTTGGACTTAAACAAGAGTTGCACAATAGGTCCAAATAAATAATTCTAAAATTGTGTAATATTTATGGCATGTAGCCTGATGCTTTCGCTTAAAAATTAATTAACAAAATTATATGTTCCACATAAAACAAAGCAAGTAGTATTTGAGCAATAAATCCATCAGGAAATAAGGCATCCAAAAGATCATGCGATCGGCTTCCCACGATCATCTACAGTAGCTGAAAAATGTTTAGTACACAACTATAAGCATAGAACATATTGGGTTCCCTAAATACCATATAAAAAATATACATACGATGCATAAAAATATGGCCTTCAACCAAAAGTTGGTTAGCTCAAACCTTTAACACATAGCTAGCCAACTACTTTGGCCTTCAGCATAAAGCTAATCCGCCTATGTTTTCAGCATATAGCTTGTCTGCCCGTTTAGCCTTTAGAATAAATCTAGTCCATCCCAACCTTTATCTCATAGATGGTCTACCCTTTTGGCCTTCAGCATTAGGCTTGCCCGCCTCAGCCTTCACCACATAGTTGGTCCGACATGAGTATCATGGCCTACAACACATAGCTAGCCCACCCTCGACTCAACACATAATATGTTAATATATATGTCAAAATGATACACAGACAATCCATCACCACAAGCAATTAACTAACTAGTGTACCAGCCTAATAGTGTACCACAACATAAACACACCCCATCCTATTGAGGAAATAGACTTCAATATAAAGTATTGTGAGAAAATTGACCTACACTTAGCAATATAAGTTCTACAACAACCTCAACAAGAGAAACATCTAACATAAGATGCTAATCACCATAAAATGGATAAGTGGGAAAATCCCTTTAAATACAAAGTAAACCCTAACTTTATAGGCTTGGGTTCCATAGCTCACCACATCGTGGTGATGGGTTTTCACATAATCCATTCCAACTTCAAAAAATAATAACTTTTTCTCTTAAAACTCATGTTTAGTGATATTTATATGAATGTGAAGGTAACAACGAGTCCTACAATTCTAACTAGTTACTTTTGACTTAATGCATACCGAACTTAATTCATTAATTCATGCCAAGAGTCCAAAATATCGAATTTCCCATTCTTCACTTTTTGGACCAAATACATCAGTCATGGTCATAAACCACTTAACAAACATTATCAACATCTAATACAATCTAAAATTTATTCCCTTGATGCCTAAGACCTTTACTCGTTCAAATTACGGTCTGTTATCCCAAACAAAGAAAATCCTGAAACTGGATGTTACACTATTATCACTATTTGTTCCATGATATGGAAAATTTATCAACTTGAAGGGAATTATAGATCTATCTCGTTTATTGGTGGAAATAGGGAAGTATCAATCTTTTCCTTTTGTTTTTAGATTATTAGAACTAACTTTTGTTATGCCCGTTGCAACTGCAACTATTGAACGATGTTTTTCTGTAATGAAATTGTTGAAGACCGATTTGCAATAGAATAGGTGACAATTTTATGAATGATTTGTTGATTTTTAGTGTAGAAAAGGAAGTATTTGAATGTCAAACTGGAAAATGTAATTACTCGCATCCAAAGAATGAAAGAGCAAAGATGTTAACTTTCAAATGTAATATATATTTTATAGTCTACTTTGTCACTTTGTTATGTCTAATAAAAATATTGCAAACATTTTATATATATTACGCAAAAATAATTATGCTACCCCATAACTTTGATCCTGGTTCCGCCATTGATCGAGGGTAATGATGGGGAGAATGACGAACCCAAAGACAATGACGATTTTGAGTTTAAGTTTTAATAATGTTTCAAGTTTTTCTTATAGATTTTTTAAAATAAATTTTAAATGATAGTATGGATTATGCATTTTTCTGCAGTTTAAGTACTGTTTTTATAGATTAAGATAGCAATTTTTATAATAATAGCTACTATAAATTAAAACACTCGGTAGTGGCAACGGTTTTAACGGCGACAAAACACTTTAGTGGAAAACTTTTTAACGATTTCATTAGGTAACAATGGTGGCATGTGTTCGCGACGAGCAGCAAGAAAAAAGCTTCAACGATAAAGAAACACCGAACTTAGTAGCAACGACAGGTCATCGCTAAAGGGTTCAGCGACGACAACAGTGGGAGTTAATACTCATATATATATATATATATATATATATATATATATATATATATATATATATATATATATATATGTATATATATATATATATATATATATATATATTATGTTATTGTTTTGCTATTTTTTTTATAATTGTTTTTAATTTCTTTTAATTGTTTTCTTTATTATTTTAAATTAAAAAACCCCAAAAAACAAATCTCTCCCACCCCACATCTCCTAATTTATTTTAAATATTTGGAAGATAACATATTTGGATAACATATGGTGGTGGTGTTGTCTAAAGAAAAAAAACAGAATAACTGAAACAATATGGCGATGGTTGTTGGACGAATAACTTTAGAGTATGTGTGATGAGGTAAACTTGTAATGCCAAACAAGAATCAGACTACTACGATATATTACAAGAGATCTTCGAGATTGATTAGTATGGCAGCAAACCCTCGAGTTTTGTACTATTTAATTGTAGTTGGTTCGATGACAAAGAAGACGTAATAGTCAAACAAGTTGATTTATGTCAACCCAACGTTCGGCTTCAAACTGACGACCCTTTTATGTTTGGTATCACAACCAGAACAAATGCTTACATACCATTTATAAATCCCCTTTTCATGAAATACAAGAAGATCATTTAATCCATGATTGATTATACTACTTATTAAATACATGTTTATTTTCAGTTAAATTATATTCCATCTGAATTGAGTTCAAAATGTTTAATTTTAAATCATTTTATTCGTGAGGGTCTGGATGAGAAAAAACTCTCATGTCTAGTTCTATAGTAGAGATGGAATTCAAAACAAACCATCAACTATAACCCGAAAAGGACTAGATTCCATAAACAACATAGAGGAAGAATAAAAGGAATATCTTATCAAGGTAATGATATTCGTTTTGGTAAACACACTCTACAGACACTTGAACCTGTTTAGATCACATCTATACAAATAGAAGTAGGTCGAAGAGAATAAATCTCATAATAGGTCCGCACAGATTCATAGTGAATTTCGGTGAGAACTTCTATTTTTAGAAATAATGTGTTGATCTACTCCCCACTGTAGCTACAAAGAAGTACCTAAATTGATTCGTTTTTTGCCGATAAGCTCAAGTTGCATCATATGCATTAAAAAATTTTTGGATTAGGTGTCTAAGCCCATAACTATAATTAATATGTACTTGAAATGATAACAGCACAATCCTTTTGGGTTGCCATCATACTAGCAACTAGACATGATGACCTATTGAGAAAGAGGAAGAATTTATTATTTGGAATAATAAATTAATATAAATTATTTATTAATATGTTATGGAAATAATATGTTAATTAGAAATCATATTATTTAATTAATATTTAATCATAAATTAATTTTGAATAAATTTTGGGATTAAAAGTATTAATTAAAAGTCCAGGGGCTATTTAGCAATTTATTGATAGTTGTGAAATTGGCTTCTTGGACCTCTTTAAAGAGGGTTGGACCAAAACTTCTAGGGAGGCCCTAGAATTTTTTTCTAAGGCCTAAGGGATGGGAGTCCTTGGACTTCTTAGGCCTTAAGCTAAGGAATTAGGGTTTCCTCCTTAAAATCCTAGTTTTGGCTCTAAGCAACCAACAACCATATAAAGGGCATAATCCTCTTGATTTCATCCATACTTTCCTAAAACCTAAGAAGAGTTGAATTCTTGAAGCTTCCTCCTCCTCTCATCCTCTTGCTAAGTATGTCTGTGAGCCATTAGAGATGTTACACTTGTGACACTATCGTGTTTGTGATCCACGGTATCACAGTCACAAATGGAAGAGCATAATCGAGATTAAACTTGTCATTAAATAGTTCAATGAATCTCAAAAGATCTAAGAATTTCATTTAAAAACCTAATTCATTCAAATTTCGTTTTTCGTGGTGAAATTGGTGAACCATCATTTACCTACCTTTAAATAATTTATAGTTGGATTACAACATCCCTCTTATGAATTGTGAATTATTTAGTTGGATCATGGCCTTAATATTTCATTTGGGTGTTATATTAAGGATTTTCCTATCTAATCAAAACTCTTCCTTCTTTTTCAGATTTCAACTTCCAACAATGCTTCTGGTCCCTCCAACAATAACAACTCCTCCAACAATTTCTCGCTCTTGAGCATCTGTTCGAAATTCAATTTTGATGGAACCGATTATAATGATTGGATGTAAAACATCAAGATGGATTTATTCTTTTAAGGATAAGGAATATGTACTTGAAAACGAGTTGAACGAGATTGATGAAACAAAAGCTACTCCTGAACAAATGGTTGAGTATAGGAGACATTGCAATGATGCTACTAAAGTGGCATGCATCATGGTGCTACTATGACTCCTGAGCTGCAAAGGTTCTATGATGATTACTGGCCGTATGAGAAGAATAAGGACTTGATGGAAAAGTACCATTAACGATCTCATTAAGAAAAATACGAGGTACTAAAGTCCCTCATTACAAGCAAGATGAAGGGATGAGAGTCTGTCACGATCCACTTGCAACGTTGCGTGGATCGTTTGTTGAAGTTCAATGTGAACTTCGATGAGGAATTGGCTAATGACATAGTCTTTCACTCATTGCCTAGCTGTTATGATTAGTTCATCATGACTTATCATTTGAACAGCCAAGAGATCACATTGGCTCAACTTCAAAGCTTACTGGGAACTACTAAGAGTGGAATGAAGGGAAAAGGTGTTGCCTCCACTCCTACTGCTACTGCTCCTATCTTGGCCATAGGGCAGGGAAAAGGGAAGAAGAGGAAAGCTCCCTCAAAACAGAATTAAAAGGGAAAGTACCACATCGAGTCCTCAAGAAATGGACCCAAAGGAAAAGCCAGTTCTGATGCTCTTCCTGCCTGTGACCTAAAGAGGCTACTTGCTTCTACTACCATGATAAATGGCATTGGAAAAGAAGTTGCCCTAAATATTTGCAGGATATAATGGATGGCAAGGTGAAGCTAACCTCAGCAGGTATTTACACTATCCTACCTAAAAACTCATCACATTCTAATTCTTAGGTCCTTGATACAAGATGTGTTTTTCACATTTTCTCTCACTTGCAGGGACTAAAAAGAAATGAAGATGTTAAGCATGGGAAGATGAACCTAATTATGGGCAATAGGAGATCATCACCTATTACCAAGATTGGTGTTTATTCTTTAGTGCTTAGTAGTGGGTAATGTTTAGATTTGAACAATTGTTGCTATTCGTAAAAAATGACGAGAAACATCATTTCATTTCATGCTTGTATAGACAATGGTTTAGATATTCTTTTGATAATGAGAATGGTTGTATTTATGCTAAAAATGGTGTATTTTATTTTGAAGCATTACCTTGTGATGGCCTGCATTAAACTGTGATGGTTGTAGACAATATAGGTAATAGTGTGTTTTGCAAAGTGATTCATCTAATGGTTTAGACAAAGCATGCTTGTGGCATTGTCATCTTGGGCATGTCAACAAGAAATGCATTTCCCAACTCCAAAAGGATGGAGTGTTGGAATCATTTGACTTAAGGTCAGATGATACATGTGAATCTTGTTTGCTTGGAAAGATGACTAAATCACATTTCACTAGTTCTTGTAAAAGAGGTGAAGGATTGTTCGATCTCAGACACACAAATGTATGTGGGCTCTTGTAACACCATAAACTTTCAAAACACCTAAAAACTCATGTCATATTTCTCAAAAACCACAATTGTCTCAAATGTCAAACACAAATCAACAAAATAAATAATAGTATCCCATAATCCTCAAAACATAGTCCAAACAGGTGTGTACAACCAATCTGATGCCTTCCCTCAATCCTAAGAAGTACCTGAAACACATAACACACAACATGGTAAGCACGAAGCTTAGTGAGTTCCCCAAAATACCACATACATAAATAATAAGCCTCTCATGGCTATAGCTTCGCATGGACCCTCCGGTCATGCATCTTGGTGAGGACGCTTCGGTATCACGGCTCGATATGGACCCTCCCGTACTGTGTCTCATTGAGGACCCTCCAATCTCACACCTCGGGTTGGACCTTTGAGTCCTACGTCTCAGTGAGGACCCTCCAGTCTCACAGCTCGGGTTGGACCCTCCGGTTCAATCTCGAAATGAACTGAATAATATAGCATATATCACAAAGACAAATTGCATAATATCACATAACTCAAATAAGACCTTCCGGTCACTCAGCAGTACCACTCAAATATGTATAGTGAGAAGGCTTACCTCGCAGAGTAAAAGCAATGTATCCCACACTCAAGCTGGTGGTCTAATTTCCGCCCTTCCATGGCCTCAAAATTCACCGTTGACCAAAACCCTAAAGTTAACCGAAGCCAACAGTCAAAACTGATCCAACTCTAAAAGTCAATGAAAGTCCACACCCAAGTCAACAGTCCATGTTGACTCAACTTTCTGAGTTCAGCTCATGAACTCGTCTAGTCCCTCAGAATTCAGTAAATCATGAAAACTTGGTTCTACTCTCCGAGTTGCTAGTCAACTCGTCGAGTCCATGCAGCGTCCAGAAGACCAGGGAACCCCACTTCCTTGTCGAGTTGTCTCATCAACTCGTTATGTCCAATATGAATCCAAATATGGGTAAAACCCTCTCAACTCGTTGGGTTGTCTCACCAACTTGGCGAGTCTGTAACGCTTCCAAACTATCGGGGTAAACCCTAACCGACTCGTCGAGTCTGCTCATCGACTCGGCGAACCCATTCAATCTATGTTCTTCTTCATACGTTTTAAGGCAGAGTTACAACCCCAAACTCTAGATCTACCCTCCCAAGGTTGAGGTACCATGTAAAGTTGCAAGCTTTAAATTCATGCATGGCACTTAGGGCTTGAAATTCCAAAACAAGTTCCAATTAGGGTCCTAAGCAATAAAACTCTCCTCTAGCTTGATAAAGTCTGGACCTTTGGGCTTAAGGTACCTCACAAGGTCCAGATTTGAAGTCTCAATCGCTTATCAAGCTCAAGTCACTCAAAATCTCAAGTAAATATGGAAAAACCCTAAAAGATTCCTATCAAACAAGATCTAATCAATATGATAAGCAAGGTGGTGACTTTTACCTTCCAACAAATGCTAAAGGTGGATGAAAACTGGATCCAATAGTCCTTCCTCATTCCTTGCTTTGATACTCTTCTCTTCTCTTCCAATAGTTCACATATATACCCAAAGATTAGCTGTCTTTCTCTATTAGATCAATATGGATGATTAGTGTTTCACACAGGGGAGAAAGGAGGATGATGAGGCGGAAATCAGGGCTTAAGGTCTTTTAAATAGAACACAACACCATGGAATTAGGGTTTCACTACACATACTCAACTCATCGAGTTCACCCTTCGACTCGACGAGTAGGCTTTATATTCTACACGGCCAAATCAGCTCCTATACGACGAGTCGGAACCAACCAACTTTATCGAGTAGGTCCTACAGTGTGTATTATCGCTCTTCAAGTTTCATCTCCCAGATTCGGGGTGTTACAATTCTCCCCCACTTGAATTAGATTTCGCCTTCAAAACCACTTCTTAACAACACTTAGCTCGAAACCAATAGCCTGAGAAGTACCACCGAGTATCTTATTTAGTACAAAAATCTCCCTCCCAAGACACCGGAAACCGAATTGGAATCCTAACCTGAAGAAGGACATTCCCCCCTTTTGTTGTGTCCATATCATCTCTGACTCTCCCAAACTCGGAATCTGTAATGGTATGTCTCCCTGACTGACCTCCCACACGGTATATCCCCATGTCATTCGCTCATCGAATAAAGTCCCAATAAAACACTTCCAACTCTGATTACTTTGTCGTGACTAATGGAACAAGTCATTGACCATAATTAGCTGTTGAACACCTATACCTGAAATACCAATTGACTCTGACCGAAACCCAAAGAAACTGGGGTCACCTCGCACCAAGGACCAACCACCGATACTACTATCAGAACTCTTCTAAAGAGTGAACCTCAATATTCTATCCTCAACACTAAATGACAACCTGCTGATCCACATGGGAACCGAAACTCTACACTAGGTCCAACCTCCCGTCATACAAAACCCTTTCAACTCCAGGATGATTCAGCTCTGGCCCCGAAATCGATGACCATGCCTGACCGAACTATCCACTGATGTCCGGAAACAAAACTCCAGCTACCACTCAATGCTTGACACCAATTCCAAACACAAGATCGACTCCCGATCCAATAGTGGAATTTCCAAGGCTACCTTATCCCACTCGGCAATATGAATTCACAATTGTTCTATCTAACCAGGATGACTCTTCCAATCACACTGAACTACACATCACGAAGTTCACTTTACCCCAAGAAACTACTACCACCAATTTGAAATTTCACCCCACATATGACCTCGGTCGCCTACTAGTTGCTTCTTCATGCACGTCGTGGTCCTCCTCAACCAATGAATAGATTCACCCAAGTCTGAAACATCGAATGGGAAATACATCCCACTCATAATGAAGTCCATTTGAAACTCCAAAATCCCAACCAACTCATCCTCCACACAGATAAAGCCAAACTCACCCACCATAGTCTGGTTCGACACATGTTTGGAACGACTCGTCCCACCCTAGTTATCAACTCATGACCCAGGTTCCATAAATCTACGCATGCATTACACCTCAATCCTTTTAATTCTCGACAACCCCTCTCTAACTTAAAATACAATGGTTTCCGACCATTTTTGAGACCCCAGTCTCACCCCTGGTTCGGCTACAAAGTTCCTACGAACTCGTCTGGCAAGGCTACACAGGCCTAAGAACCCCTCTGTGTCACCCCTGACTAGCAAAAGCTATGACTCCCCATATTTATACAACACTCTCTCACTAACTAACAAGTGCTACAGCTTCCCGCAGTCTTACTATACTCTCTATCTCTCGCTAACTCACGATTGCTACGACACCCTGCAATCTTATGATACTCTAAATGAATCACATATGTTGTGTCTCCCTGCAGTCTTACGATACCCTATCTCTTACTCATGTATGCTACGACTCTCTGCAGTCACACGATATTCTCCTGTATGGACTCATGAATGCTATGGATCCCCGTAGTATTACGATAGTCTTTCGTACTGACATCGTGAATGATATAGATCCATGTAGTATTACGATACCCTCTCTTACTCTCCATGGTCTCACTTCACGGTCTCCCCCGACAGTCCTAAGTGATTACTCCCACCCGGATCCCTTCACTCTCGTATCACCCCACAATCTCATCTTTAAGTTGTCACCACACTGATTTCACTATCTAATACCCCACAGTCCACATAGTTAGGTGCACACACATACCTAGATTATGCATCACTACTCTTGACTTAAGTTCTCGTAGACAAGGCACATTTCTCAGTACAGTCACACTCTTGAACAATTCCCGTATGGCGACAATTAGCTGATGATCTCACATCTGGAAATATAGTCGCTTGATGTTTCATATTCCGTCTGACACACCCAAGTCTCATAATAATCCAACAATTTAAGGCATCATACTCACATACCTCGATAAACTATTACGGAATCTCACAACATCTTGCCACGACCACTGATCTTCCACTCACACAACTCGAAACCATGAAGTATTCCAACTTATAAATGGAAGCACGGAGGAATCGTCACAACCGAGAACACATTAACGACAATCCCAAGCCCCATCTGCTACTGAACAAGTCCATGCGAACTATTCATACCGACGCTGTAGTTGATTGATAAATCAACTGCTGCCCCTCCCAGAGTACAAATAACAATTCAGACGCCAAACTATTAGTCTCCCCTAAATCGAATCTTGACCTTGGAAAACCAACCATCTTGAAACTCAAACATTGGCACACCCAAAGAAACACAAACCATAATTAGATTTCTGCCTACTGGCCACCTGCCGTGTAGTAAATGATTTTCTCCTGAGAATATGCGACATTAATCATCTCGCATTGTATATTGTCTCGATTGCCACATGACTCTCATCTCATACTCGTACCACATATGCTTATAACCTAAACCTCTATCCCACATCAGATTGCGCATCCTCCCCACCGAATACCCAGTTCTTCCCTACTAAGGGTTCGATCCATGATCCACTGACATACCAAACACACCACACTACAGATTGGGTCGCCAGATGTACCATTTATGACTCACGGAATGTACTATGAAACACTCGATGATCTTCTAGATAAGACCCAATAACTCCAAGTATCTTGTATCTCATATGAAAACCTCATAATCCTCTAAATGTGACTGCCTCTAGTCATCCCGAAATCTCATGTAGACACACCGCCAGATATCCCAATTGTCTTGAATTAGTCACGACTCTAAATCTGCAAATAATGCACTGTCACACACCTCATCTCCGATTCCTTAACCAACATTCCATCATGGGAATTATCATAGGATCAAGAGACCTTACTCTCATAGTCGATACACAACATAGGTAACGAGGGTCGCTGCCCTGGTATACTCCTATTGATCACCTGGAACTCCTGCTAAAAAGTGTGCCTTACTCAACTAAGGCATCTCCTATCCTCATCGATCTTAGTCTCCACTGATGACTCTCTCACGGTATGAGAAATACCTCACAGTAAACACTCTGGTGAAAATATCGCAATTATGTGCTACCCCTCAGGGTTACCTCCAAACTTTGGAACCAGAAGCTCATTATCTCTTTCGCTTCACACGAGAAGCGTAAATAGTCTAATTCTCATCATAGGAACCGAAATCTCAACCATCATCCGATTATTCAACCCAAACCGCAATCCTCTTCAGTGTATCATCTCCACTTTTCCTCAAGTCCTGCGACTCCAACTGGCAGCTCACCAGTCAAACTCCTTGGGATCTAAACCCAAGTTTCCTCTTAAGATACACGCTATCGAAGCTCAACCGACATGGCCCTCTGGCCCCATAGTTGCCATATCCATTCTTAGTCTGAACACCCATCGTCGAATAATAGATAAAGATGGAAACACACTCTGCTACAAATCATGGTACCCGAACCATGTTATCTCCCCTCAACCTGCTATTTAGAACCTATAGAATTATCCCTATTTCGAGTATGGGTCCTCTGCTTTTAGTATTACGAGCCCATACTACCTGCCACATCTACACATACTTTCCACATGGATTGTCCTAGATTTCCTAAGTAGCTGGTCAACCTTCTCAATCACCAATCTTGTTACACATGTTCGCTCTCCAGCGAATACTCTCCTGTATCAGCATACTCATATTACTAAGGTCACTTATTAGTCTCTTCCTAGGTTCTCACACTTCTCTACCATTAGCTGCTGAAGAACTACTCATGATACCATCCATGCACCTACTAAATATCCTCATATTCGCTTAGTAGCTGTCTCCCATCATTAAGAGTTCCACAAAGCACATAGCAAGCAACATTCGAGCATCGAATCACTTCCACCATCACATAAAACCACTATAGTATACAACATTACTCTCTTTATCCACAACTCTAAAAGGCATTATCGAACTCAGGAAACACTACCTCTCGTGAGTATCTAACTACTCTATTAGTAGATTCCTTAAATACACATCTAGGTATCTCTCCTAGATTACCCCTCTACTCAAAGCTCTCTCTAAGACATTCATGCTAGATACTACTACTCAACACATACTCAGGGCAAATAATAGATAGCAACAACTCCTAGGCTAAGGCATCAGAAATCAGGCAACTCTAGCCCTAAAATATGAAATACCTAGCCTATCCTCTAGCATGCACCCCTAACATCTCATAATTATCTCATAACACAAATAAGTAAGGTATTTTGGGAAATCACCGTTTGGGGTCTAGCTGATTGTACACAATACTCCATCTTGTTTTTCTCTTAATACTCTTACTCGTTTTAAAAAAAATAATCTCTTTTTTTTTTTTTTTTAATTTTTCTCAAATCCTCAGCTTGAGTTTAGACATACCTGAGAGTATGTCTGAATCCCTCAAACCAAGGCTATGATACCAACTTGTAACACCATACATTTTCAAACAAAATTTTCATTTTCAAAACACATAAAAACTCATATCCTATTTCTCAAAAACCACAGTTGTCTCAAATGGCAAACACAAATCCACAAAATAAATAATAATATCCCATAAACCTCAAAAAATAGTTTGAACAAATGTGTACAATCAAGCCGGTGCCTTCCCATGATCCTGAGAAGTACCTGAAACACATAACACACAACACGGTAAGCACGAATCTTAGCGAGTTCCCCAAAATACCACATACACAAATAATAAGCGTCTCATGGCTATAAATCGGCATGGACCCTCTGGTCATGCACCTCAGTGAGGACCCTCTAATCTCATGGCTCGGTGTGGACCCTCCGGTCTCACAGCTCGGGTTGGACCCTCCAGTCCTGCTTCTCAGTAAGGAACCTCTAGTCTCACAGCTCGGGTTGGACTCCCCGGTCTGATCTCAAAATACATAGAATAATATAGAATATAACACAAAGACAAAATGCATAATATCACATAACTCAAATAAGAGCCTTCGGTCACTTAGCAGTACCACTCAAGTATGTATAGCGAGAAGACTCACCTTGCAGAGTAAAGCAATCTATCCCACACTCAAGCTGCTGGTCTAATCTCCGCCCCTTGATGGCCTCAAAATTCAATATTCACCAAAACCCTAAAGTCAACGAAAGTCAACAGTCAAAACTGATCCAACTCTAAAAGTCAAAGGAAGTCCACACCCAAGTCAACAGTCCATGTTGACTCAACTCACCGAGTTCAGCTCATGAACTCGTCGAGTCCCTCAGAACTCAGTAAATCGCAAAAACCCGGTTCTACTTGCCGAGTTTCTAGCCAACTCGTCGAGTCCATGTAGCGTCCAGAAGAGTAAGGAACCCCACCTACTCATCGACTTGTCTTGTCAACTTGTCGAGTCCACTCTGAATCCAAAGACATGTTAAACTCTCTCAACTCGCCGAGATTGTAGCACATCCAAACTATCGGGGTAAAACCTAACCGATTCCTCGAGTCCCTTCAATTTATGTTCTCATTCAGACGTTTTAAGGTAGAGTTACAATCCTAAACTCTAGATCTAGCCTCCCAAGGATGAGGTACCATGTATAGTTGCAAGCTTTACATTCATGCATGGCACTTGGGGCTTGAAATGCCAAAAGAAGTTCCAATTAGGGTTCTAAGCAATAAAACTATCCTTAGCTTGATAAAGCTTGGAAATTTCGGCTTAAAGGACCTCACAAGGTCCAGATCTGATGTCTCAATCGCTTAGCAAGCTCAAGTCACTCAATATCTTAAGGAAATATGGAAAATCCCTAAAAGCTTCCTAGCAACAATATCTAATCAATATGATGAGCAAGGTGGTGACTTTTACCTTCCAGCAGAAGCTAAAGGTGGATAAACACTGGATCCAATAGTCCTTCCTCATTCCTTGATTTGATAGTCTTCTCTTCTCTTCCAATACATCAAAAAAATACCCAAAGATTATCTATCTTGCTCTCTTAGATCAATATGGACGATTAGGGTTTCACACAGGGGAGTAAGGAGGATGATGAGGCAGAAATGAGGGCTTAAGGTCGTTTAAATAGGACATAACCCCGAAGAATTAGGGTTTCACTACACAGAATCAAATCATCGAGTCCACCCTTCGACTCGACAAGCAGGCTTCATATTCTACATGACCAACTCAACTCCTACATGACGAGGCGGGACCAACCAACTCGTCGAGTAGGTCCTACAATATGCATTATAGCTCTTCAAGTTTCATCTCTCGGATTCAGGGTGTTACAGCCCTTCAGATCCATCACAAGGGATGCAAATCGATTATATGTGATTGTTACTAATGATTATAGCATAAATAGATATATCTACTTAATCAAGCATAAGTCAGAAACCTTTGAAAAGTTCAAAGAATTCAAACATGAAGTCGAGAATCAATTAGGCAGGAAGATCAAGATGCTCATATTTGATAGAGGTGGTGAGTATCTTAGAATGAAGTTCCATTACTACCTCAAGGAGTGTGGAATTGTTTCACAATTGACACCTCCTAGGACACCACAACGTAATGGTGTGGCTAAGAGGTATTATCGAACGTTGTTGGAGACAGTTTGTTCCATTATGAGTCCAGCTTCACTTCCAATCTCATTTTGTGGGTATGCCTTAGAGAGTGTTGCCCACATTCTTTATCTTATCCCAATAAAGAAGGTTTCAAAAATACCTCATGAGATGTGGATAGGGAAGGTTCCCTCATTGGCACGTATCAAGGTTGGGGGTTGTGAAGCTTTTGTTAGACGAGAGACTCATGCTAAGATTGAACCTCGTAGTGAGAGATGTATTTTCATTGGTTACCCAAATAATTCCTTTGGATACTTGTTCTACAGACCCAATGAAAACATGGTCATTGTAACATGAAGGGAGTCTTTTGTAAGAGAGAGAGAGAGAGAGAGAGAGAGAGAGAGAGAGAAAGAAAGAGATGTCATATGCAAAGAGAGCAGCGGGAGAACAATTGATATTGAAGAAATTCAAGATTCAAGCGATGAAGGAAGCTCTAACACTAGCACTCAACCTGAGGAAGAAATTCCTGTTGAACCAGATGATAAGTCATTTCCTCTTAGGCATTCTAGTAGACTTAACGTTCCACCTGTGTTGTATGGTTTCCATATAACTGTAGAAGGTGATACGTTTATCAATGATAGCCACTGGTAAATTTGGATGAACCTGCTAACTACAAGGAAGCAATGATGGGTCCTGAGTTTGCCAAGTGGAAAGAGGCAATGGATAGTGATATCAAGTCCATGTATGGAAACCAAGTTTGGAATTTGGTTGACAATGTGTCGGGTCGTAAGATAGTTAGGTGCAAATGGATCTTCAAGAAAAAGACCAACATGGATGGAAAAGTACACACCTTCAAGGCTCAACTGGTTACGAAGGGCTTTACTCAAACCCCATGGGTTGACTATGATGAGACCTTCTCACAAGTGGCTAAGATTAAGTCTATTAGGGTTATGCTAGCCATAGTTTCATTTCATGATTATGAAATTTGGAAAATAGATGTCAAAACTTCTTTCCTTAATGGAAAGTTGGTTGAGGATGTTTACATGAGTCAACCAAAGGGTTTTGTGGATGCTAAGTACCCCAATAGAGTGTGTAAGCTTGAGAAATCAATCTATGGATTGAAACAAGCTTCTCGCAGATGGAATCTTTTCTTTGACGAGAAATTCAAAGAGTTTGGCTTCTCTAGAAGTGAAGATGAATCTTGTGTATATGTTAAAGCTAGTAGGAGTATAGTCACCTTTCTGGTATTGTATGACATACTGTTCATAGGAAACAAGATTCCAAATTTGCAAGAGGTGAAATCTTAGATTGGAAAGTGTATTGCTATGAAGGATCTGGGAGAGGCTGCTTATATTCTAGGAATAATGATTTTGAGAAACAAAAGTAGAAGACTAATTGGACTTAGTCAAAGTACATATTTGAATAAAGTGTTAAAGCGTTTTAGCATGGAGAATTTCAAGAAGGGAGAGTTACCTATCTAGAGAAATACCAAATTGAGTAAGACTCAGAGTCCGAGTACTGATGCAGAGATAGCAAAAATGAGTCGAGTTCCATATGCTTCCACCGTTGGATCGATCATGTATGTTGTGACATGTACTCGCCCTGACGTGGCTTTTTCTTTGATCATGGTTAGTCGATATCAGGGAAATCCACGTAAAACTCATTGGGTAACGGTCAAGAACATTCTTAAGTATCTGTGAAGAACTAAGGGTTGGGTCTTGTGCTTGGTGTCAGTGATGACTTAAGATTTACTGGGTATAGCGACGCCAGCTTTCAGAAAGACAGGGATAACTTTCATTCTCAATCTGGCTGGGTGACTACCCTTAATAGAGGAGTAGTGACTTGGAAATTTTCCAAGTAGGAAACAATGGTTGATTCTACTTGTGAATTAGAGTACATTGCAGTAAGCCAAGCATCAAAAGAGGCTATATGATTGAAGAACTTCATCAGAGACCTTAGAGTTGTACCAGCCATAAAGGAGCCAATGGATATTTTATGCGATAATTAAGGAACGGTTGCTTTAGCAAAGGAACGAATAGATCATGCCAGATCTAGACACATCGATAGAAAATACCACTTTATCAGACATAGAGTAGAAGAAGGACACCTCATCATTAAGAGGGAATCATTTGAAGAGAATCCTTCCGATCCCCTCATAAAGGGTCTTAGTAGGGTTACGCATATTTAGCATGCAAGAAGCATTGGTCTGAACGATGATATTAGTTTTAGTGATTAGATAGATATTTTGAAACTTTTAACAAATAAATGTAATAGACATTTGGTGATTAAATAATGGGCATTTATTTATGAGTATTATCTACTATCTTTTGTCAATTGTTTATCATTATGTTTCACTTTTGAATGTTTTACTTCCCAAATAATTGGGTTATTCAAATATCCACAGTCGATCATACTTTGGAAGGAAGTAATGAGTTAAGGCTTTTATGAAATGGATTGTAGATTGTCTAAGGGTTTAGACATAACAATGGTTTGCTGTAACATTAATGTGTACTTTTGAAATGGGGATTTAAGAATTGAATTAAACCATTCTCATTGAAATACATCATGGAATTTATCATGAGTAATTTTGAGACGATAATATTGTATAATATTTAAACGAGATATATGGGTTGTTGTTTATGAGTTGGTTGTGCATTGAGAATGCATAAACGCATCAGTAACTTGATGTTATAAAAATCTTTGTTACTCATATAAGTCGATATTTATTTGTTCCTTTTTCCCTAATAGGAAAAGCAATATCTTGGTCCCCTCGATGATTTGGTATTGACTTATGTGTCGGCCTCGGTCAAGACTGAATTGATGTGTTCAGTTGTAGTTCTTTGTCATTACAAATCAGAAATCGAGAAACAAAACTATTAGACAATGATAATGATTCTGTTCCACGTCATTTGTCCACATGATATCTTGCGGAACAGAGGATTATATGATGACTTATCGTAGGACTCGTTACTTACTAGGTCAGAGTTTGACAGCGGCTTTGAGAGCTACAGTTTCCTAGTCAATTTTGAAGTTACACTTGCGATTATAATTATTAGATTTATCCAAGTGGGAGACTGTTGAATTAGGTGTCTAAGCCCATAACTATAATTGGTATGTACTTGAATTGATAGTAGCATAGTCTTTTTGGGTTGTCTTCATACTAGCAACCAGACATGATGACCTACTGAGAAAGAGGAAGAATTTATTATTTGGGATAATAAATTAATATAAATGATTTATTAATATTTTATGGAAATAATATATAAATTATAAATCATATTATTTAATTAATATTTAATCAGAAATTAATTTAGAATTAACTTTGGGATTATAGGAATTAATTAAAAGTGTAGGGGATATTTAGCAATTTATTGATAGTTATGAAATTGGGCTCTTGGACCTCCCTAAAGAGGGTTGGATGAAAACTTCTAAGGAGGCCCTACAATTTTCATCCAAGGCCTAAGGGATGGGAGTCCTTAGGTTGGTTAGGACTTAAGCTAATATATTATGGTTTCCTCCTTAAAACCCAAGCTTTGACTTTAAGCAACCAACAACTATGTAAAGGGCATAACCCTCTTGATTTCGTCCATGATAATCTAAACCCTAAGCAGAGTCGATGTCTTGAAGCATCCTCCTCGTCTCTCATCTCATCCTCTTGCTAAGTTTGTGATCCATTAAAGGTGTTACACTTGTAACACTTGCTCTCAAGTCCAAGATCTTTAAGGACGTCATTTATATTACAATATAACAATCAAGGTATGTATCCTAACCCTAGTTTATTGTTAATTTCGAAAATTATAAATGCCTTATAGGGTTTCTTGTTTTGTGTTCAATACTTGCATGTCCAATAGTGAAAACATAGATCCTACAATTTAGGGTCACATGCACACATAGGGATTGTTTATTATGCTTAAAACCCATAAAAAGGTACTTTTTTTGTATGCCCAAAATTAAGAAAAAGAATTCAATAGCTAAATGACGATGAGCCATATCGGTCAGCCATACACTTTGGATTTGTGGATGGAATCCCACGAGAAGGGTTAAAACAGCAGTTCATGCTCCTTGGGAGGTACCAAATAAATGATTACCTAAATCAGAATTTTAAGCATAAATATTTCACTGGCCTATAAAGAGTAAGGCAAACCCTTGGGGATGTCGTAACACATCTAAGAAATTATTTTTTTAAAGACTTGTGTTGGATTGGTACTTCATACTAAAATTTTTAGTTTCTAAATAAAGACAAAGTAGAAACAGATTTATACAATCAATAGTGTAAAAGATAAGTGGACAGTTATCAAGTCAAAACCAAGAGGGGTATTTGAAGTCACTAAAGCTGAAATGAAAGGATATCAAATCTTTCATGTTGAAGAGTGGTTTGAGTCAGCATTTACTATAACTCGTGTAGAAGGATTGTGACTAGCCTCACCTACGAATACGTATGGCAAGATATCTAACGACGAGAACGATGGATTTGGGGAT
The DNA here is from genome assembly GCF_052625555.1 of Lactuca saligna. Taxonomy (NCBI): domain Eukaryota; kingdom Viridiplantae; phylum Streptophyta; class Magnoliopsida; order Asterales; family Asteraceae; genus Lactuca; species Lactuca saligna. The sequence goes on from NC_136425.1 coordinate 53,397,604, forward strand.
ATGACTATGAGAAATTTAGGTGTTTACCCACACATGTTACGTGTGGGTAAAAGTCTTACATGTGTTGGTAGTCATTGTTAGCTACATATAAATTAAGTGTCACTATGTGTTGGCTCATCCCTATTGAAACAAATCATTACTGACACATAGTTTATGTGTAGCCAAAGAGCAATCTATACCTAAACATATATGTGTGGCTAAATATACTAAATATATATGGGTATAGGTATTTTAATTTGTTTAGGATGTTGAGATGTGGCCTTTTACGTGGCTGCTTACATTGAAACTGACGTTGCCGCTTACATGGTTGTTGACGTGGTCACTAATATGGACTACATGTGTCATAAAAATATGTGTAGGTAACAATTTTTTTATGTGTAGGTAGTATTAGGATATGTGTATGTATTGATATGAATATGTGTTGGTAAAAATATATTTATACGTGGGTATTAAAAAATATATATGTAAGGAATAATCTTTAAATATACAAAAAAAATAAATACAAACATTTGTATGAATAAAAACATATGCTCCAAAATATCATTTTAAAATGAAAATTTTCTAACATAATAATTTAGACCATAAGAAATTTCATGTCACAAAACATCAAATACTTAAACTAATAAAAGAAAACTTGAAATACCTAAACTGATCAATATAAATAAGGAACTACTTGAAATTACTGGAAATTCTTGAATATTCATTCCATATCATCATACATATCAACAATTTCATTACAAGACTATCCCGAATAAGTGTGGTTAAATGGACCACACTTGGATGTATCACCAATAGATCGTCCTGGTGATGTGCTTAGTGGAGGAGGCATAATGTTTTTCTCAATCAATAGTTACTTCATAGTTGCATATTCTCCTTGCATTGTTTCCAACTAATCAACCATTTCATCATAACTAGGACGTTTAGTGTTCCTAGAAGAACCTGGGATGTTACCAGCAACAACAGGATCACGTCGCCACCTAAACAAACGAACAGAGCTTCGTCGAAGCACCTTCTCTAGAATCAACTTGTCACTGTTTGATTCCACAAAATGCTCATTTCTTATCTTTTTCATTTCTTCCATTTAGCACAAAATATAAGACGAGTACAGTAAATAAATTATTTATCAAATAATGCATATTAAACTTAGAAATGAGCAACTAAACATACATATTTTACAGCCAAATCCACAGATATCTAATTTTTTTATCCCAATGTATAAGTCGTCATGTCTCAATATGACCAAACAAAGAATCCACATCATGTCCTAGTTCAATATGATAGCGGATTGTACTCTTTGATCCATTTCTAGTCTCTATTTTTTGCTTTCCGCGAGCAACAACCTTTTTTCTATGAAGGAAAAACATAAAACCAAATAAAACTAAAAATTATTTACCCAAATTCAATAATCAAAACTAATACAATACTTCAAATATTTTTAAAAGATTAAAAAAGTATTTTGGATAACACCACATGTCATATAGATACTCCCAGTCTTCATCGCTACGAATCTCTGAAGGGGGTGCATTTTTTTTTCCTTTACCGGGTCTTCTGGTCCTCCAATCTCTTTAAAGTATTTATGCAACTCAGATCGATAATTTCACTAGGACCTTGCCATGTAGCTATCTATAACATTGTAAACATTCTTATTTTTCACATCAATATGTAAAAGTGTCTTCAGGTAACAAATAGAATTAACTAGTTAGCAAATAAATATGTCAAGATTGATGCAAATAAAACCCCTTACAGTTAGCTTTCAGCGTAACGGCAACCTAGCTTCCTTCGGTACAAGCCTCTACTCTTTAAATAATGTTTAAAAATTTAATTAATAAAAAAATAATAGCTATGTTTAAGAATGATTTGGGATCAAAGTTGTCAGACAATTGAATATTGTTTATCAGCACACACCTGCATGCTTAGATCTGGTCAATCAATTGGTATTGTGGTCCACTTAAACACAAAGGATATTTACAAATTAGACAAATTATAAGTGACAAGTCATTGTGATATATATTCCTAAATGGACCATTTGGCTGACGACGACCAAGGATATTGTTGTCCACTTAAATTCAGCAGCAAGATCTATAGACAACCTATTAAATGATTCTATTTTAGATGTGCTAGAAAGTGTTCCCCACTTCCTGACATCCCCCGGTAATCAAGAACTTCCACAGAACTCTTTACCTTATGTGAGTAGACAATCATTAAGAAAGAAGATAGATTTAGAAGTGCATATATTGTATCCAAAGTCGGATGTCTTCCAATCACGCAGAGGGAACAACATATGGATAACAAAGATAGAGGACTAGAGATAGTACGGTACATATGCTGTGTCCCAGGTCGGATCTTCTGATCACACAGAGGGGACAACATATGGCTAACAGAAAGAAAGAATCGCATAGATAAGGAGGTGCATAGAGATAGAGTTGCATATGTTTCATTCTAGGTCAGATATGTTCGAATCACACATCAGATGCAACATATGACTGACAGATAGAAAGTAAGAAAATAAATTCCTACAGACCTACTTTATCAGAACTCATAGTCGTCGTATCAATACCAGAATTAAGGACATGAGTCCATACATTGAGGAAATATTGAGCCATAGTTCTAGATAATTAACTATAATGTATCTCGCAGGTTCCCATGTTTATATCACTGCTCAATCTATCCAAGCGTCGTATTGTCAGTCCAAATGAAACTATCTAAGTCCATACTGTCAAGTCCTTTCATTCGTTAATCTATGTCTAGTCCTTTTGAACCCTTCGTGACTATCAGCACATTGAACACAGAGTCTAAACAACTCAGCTTTAGTGCATTACACGAATTTCAGATTGCCCCTTTAGCACTGCTCTTCATATCACTTCCCAAATAACAATACCTAAAAACGAAAAACGATAAGAAAATAAAAGATTGTCTTCACAACGAATCATTTTAATAAAAACTCAGGAGTATCGAGAAGAAAACTTAAACCATAATTCACTAATTGAATTTCCATCGAGAAGACCTAAGAATAGCACACATATTTCATTCTCAGAACAGATCCGAAAATTCTTCACATCGTTAAGAACAATCCCCATGTGTGATCCTTTCCTTTCTTCCTTTCCTGCAAAGGACACATACTCTCGGTTAAAGTTCAGAATGTTGTACAGTTTAGAGATGTCCCCTATCATGTGCTTGGAACAACCACTATCAACAAACCGAAGTCTGATGATATGCCTGCATAACTGCTCCAACACAGAGTTCCAGATTAATTGGTCATTAGAACCCAGTCCATTTTGAAACTGGGTTGACCTTTGTCATATGTGCCAGGTACTCTCTCCCATGACATATCCTGCTTATCAAAAATAGAAGATGAAGAAATGTTAACATCATTAAATGATTTGGGAGAATGAAACTTTGGAACCCATCTATAGTCGGTTTCAACCCATTTCTTATTTGTTTGGATGGATGCATCATCGCTTGCTTTTGAACTTGTAGTCGATCGCCGAGATGAATTTGACCTAACCGGTCTTGGTTTCACTGGAGCATCTCTTGATTTGGACTTCTTGGTAGGCATTACCTTCTTGACCTGGGTAGTTGGATTTTTAGCCTTTTATGCGTCCCAATCACTATTACGCGATTGTGACCTTGAAGGGTTTCCTTTGGAGAATCTTCTTCTTGGTGCATTCTGCCAACCTTATGCATAGTAGGGAATGCATGTGCGATTTGGATAATTTCTGGCAATGTGTCCTGGTGTTGCACAGTGAAAACATGTCTATTTCTTCACGTAGGAGTTGTTTCTTCCTGCCCCTAGTGGCGTGCCCTTGCCTCGTTTCTGATTGTTCCCACATGCATACTTGCAGCAAGCAGTCTATTTTGCTTGTTTTGGTGGCTTGTATTTACCAACAGCGTGTTGATTAGAACTGACTGAGTTTAAAGCAACAAATTCAGAGTTTAAGGACACATTGGTTTGACATTCAAAAAAATCAATAGAATTAGAATGATTTATGTTCTCCGTGTCCTCATCTTCTACTACTTATCTGCATAGGAAGTAGAATCATTAGTATCTTTTATCTCAACGCCCTCAGTTGGTCCTGATTGTTCAGTCTTAACTGAAGCTGGTATAATGCTTTGACAATACTGAGCATATGTTTCTTCATCGTTGGTCTCAAGGGATGGGTTATAGTTGTTATTGAAAGGAGGTGGAACAGTATGATACCCTAGAACCTTAGTTTGATTATCTTTAAATGTTAATTTCTTAAAGTTGAATTCAACATCTTTATATTTAGTTTTTAATGCAACAAGTTCGGTAGTTAAGTTAGCAAGCTGTTCCTTAACATAGCTATAATTCGCACAATTGTTTCTATATTCTTCTTGAAAATTTCTAAAGTCCTTGGTTTTGGCCTCTAGTTGTGCTTTTAAAGGGTTTTGACCTTTCCTAAGTGTAGAGCCTGCGTATTTAAGGTCCTCATTTTCTCTTTTTAATAAATTGATTTGATCTCGGAGAAACTTAATAGTAACTTCACAAGATTGAGAACATGAAACTTCATTGACTTTGGTGTTTTAGGAACTTATTGTTTACCAAAAATGCCCTTTGACTTGAAACATTGAAAGTCAACCTTAAAAGTCAAATTTAAAAAGTCAAAACCTAAAAGTCAAACTTAAAAGTCAAACTTGAAAAGTCAAACATAAAAGTCAATCGTGAAAACTTGAAAGTTAAACGAGAAAGTCAAAGGTCAAACTTGGAAGTCAAAGTCAATTTTTAAGGTCAAAAGTCAAAAATGGTGGTTAAAAACTAAAAGTCAAAGCTTTGGGTGGAAAACGAAACTTTAAAATCCAAAAAAATAGTTTTTGGACCAAAAATGTCAAAAATCCGAAAATAGGATCGAAACCGCGAGGCTACTTTAACTAAACCGAGAATACGTTAAACATGTGACATACTAGACCGAATAATAAGATGGTGGGTTGTGTGTGTGTGTGAAACCCGAGTTCGATCCTTGCTCCACCCCGAATGTTTTGTATAATCACTGCTGACCGAGAACCTGACCACAAGCAAGGACCGCAAACGAAGCTGACCGAACACGTGCGCGATCTCGCACCACAAACGGCTTGCGGCTGTAAACGCTTCAGATCGAGAATAGTTTCCAATCAAGAACCATTTCCAACCAAGAAGACACTGAGGAACCCTAATCCGAGAATTCGGCCGCCGCCGAGAGAAACGAGGTCTGACCAAAAACGTGACCGAGAACCCTCGTTTTCGGCTGTAAACGACCGTCTGACCAAAAATCCTTGGGAAAACTTAGCTGATGTGCAACAATGGCCACCGGAACTTGCTGATTAAAACAAAAAAAAAACGCGATTTTCACCTTTTTAGCTTCAAAACTCAATCAAAAAGCCATTTTTATGAAGAACACGAAGAACAAACTCCCAATATTTCTTCAAAAATGCCAAATTCTTCAAGAAAAAAAAATCCAAAATGCTCATGATCTTGCCAATATGATTATATAATCTAAGCTCTGATACCAACTGTAAGTCCCAAAAATCACTTGACGTATCAATCCGATCCACTTGATAGTGCAGAATCCCAATCAAGTGGATGATGCAAGATCAAATAGAGAAGAAGAAGAAGAAGAAGAAGTTGATGAATCTTGAATGTATTGATGATTAGAATGATTATCCAACATACTAGATCCAAAAACACACACTAGTTCTCTCTCTAACTTTCTCTCTCTAGCACATACACATGAAATGAATGAATGCTCTCTAGAATGCCTTTTCCCTCCTAGACCCCACTAACCACTCCCCTAATGACTATTTATACATATGGACCTAAGGCCAAGGCCCAAATCCAATACCTAGACTGAAAGCACATGAGTTTCCAGTCTAAGCTACAAATAAACCCAAAACTATGTTCGCCCAAGACTAAAAACAACTTCTTAGAAAAGCAAAGTATAAACCAATTTTTAGACCCAACACACTCTTTGTGTTGTAAGCTACAATTGTTACACAAAATATAGCCACACTCATGTCTGAAAGCTGATTCATTGTAACATATTACTCGTCTTGTAACAAAAATAAACTCTACAGGCAATCTCTTCTTAAACCCTGTCATTGCTTTTCGAGCATCCTTTCCAAGAGTAATGACACGTTCACTACAAGAAAACAGAGCTATTGCGACGACACCTATCCTGACGATGCAAGTCGTCACTAAAAGACAACCTATACCGACGAATTGTCATCGTCATAGCCTTTGTAAAACTTTGACCAAATTCCTTTGACCAGGATATATGTGCCAACAACACGTCGTCGATACAAGTCTAGCGGGCACGACAAAAAAAATTGTGGTACTCTGAAACTCTATACCGACGAAAAGTCGTCAGGATAGGACTCGAGAAATCAAGTTTTTATTTATTTTTATTTCATGGTCCAGAATATGAAAACGGCATAGTTTTATTTAGGCTATACCGACGATTTCTCATCGAAAAGACACGTGCCAATCCGCGTGAAATATCTATGATGACCACTTGTCGTCGACACAATTATTTATTTTTTAATTTGTTTTTTTCCAGCAAAATGAGGAACGACATCGTTTATTTAGACCTATATCGACGACTTGTCGTCGGCATAAGGGTTTTTCCGTAACAAACGTATCAGTTCCTTCATTTACACATAGCAACGCGACCTCAAAATCCTCTCCGACGAAAAATGCAATGACGCTTCGAAAACCGAAAATTAGCACCAAGTAAGCTCTTTTCTACTCCTAATTCTTGCTTTATTGTAGTGTGGTAAAGGTTTTGACCCCAAATTTGGGTTTTTTTTTTTTTTTTTTTTTTTTTTTTTTTTTTTTTTTTTTTTTTGTAGCCAATCACTGGTTGTGTTTCACCACAGTCCATATTCCATCACTTTCAACCTTCCCCACCGACGACTCCATCTTATTTTCAACCTCTCTTCGTCAGAGCTACATCAGTAAGTATCTTGGCATTTTTTTTGTTTTTTTGTTATTATTATTATTATTATTATTATTATTATTATTATTTGATTTTGTGTAATTCATGTGAACACCAGCCATCGCTGGAGGAACACCTTCAAATTTGCCGGAATCCTGCAATCACAGCAAGAACAAAACAGGTTAGTTATTTTTTATAATTTTTATTGAAATTGGAATTATATATATATATATATATATATATATATATATATATATATATATATATATATATATATCTAAAAAAGATTATATGAAATTGAAATTGAAATCGATCTTTATATGATTATAGGATTGTGTTGTTTGTTTGGTATGTGTATGAGTGTGTTGTTTGTTTGCTATATTATGTTGTTTGTTTGTTATGATGTTGTATGTATAAAATGTTAATTTACTTGGTTAATGTTATATGAAATTGAAATTGTTTTTAAAATATTATATGGAATTGAAATTTGTTTAAATACATATGAAATTGAAATTGCATGTATAAAATGTTAATTTACTTGTTTAGGTTTATATGATTGTGAAATATGTATGATTGTGCTCTTTGTTTAGGTTGATATGATATGTATAAATTTAAAATATGTATGCTTGTGTTACTTGTTTATTTTATTAACTTGGGTGCATGAAGTGATAAATGATATTAAGAAAAAAAAAAATATTTTAAACTACAATGTTATTAATAGTAACATACTTTTTTTAGCTTGTTTATTAAAATATTTTATTTTCATTTCTATTTGATAGTTATAACATAAAACAAAATAATAAAACTACATTGCTATTAAAAGTAGGATGTTATAAAAAAAACAAAGTAATGATAATGATGATAATGATGGTTGATGTTTTTATAGTATTTTGAACAATATTAACTAACTATTTATTGTAATATTAAACTTGATTTTGATGTTTTGAATTTGAACAATAGTAGTTAGTTATTGTATTTCAATCCCGACGACATGTCGTCGCTATAGATGTTCTATAGACAAATGTGAAAAACCTATAGCGACGACTTGTCACGGTAATAGCGTCACCCTTTCCCGATGACTTGTCGTCGCCACAGCTTTCCTGACAATTTATCGTCACCACTGGTAAATAATAAAATTTTATTTTTTTCTGAAAATATTCTTGACAAAATCTCTACCAACATGTCGTCACAATAGGGTAGGCTATACCGACGACAATATTGATCTATGTCGCATGCCTATGCAGACGACAGAGTGCCGATGTCTTGTCGTTTAGGTACCCTATGCAGACAACATGTCGTTGGGATAGGGTCCTGAATTTTCGTCACCATAGGGGGTTAACCATAGGAGGATAACGTTGTAGTGGTTTGACATTTGTAACATCACTGACACTTTCTTGTTCCGTCTCAAAAATTGTGTCTATAAAAAAGAACAAGTAAATTTACATTAACAATATCACAAAGTACAATATATTAACCATTAATTTAAACATACTAACCAAATTGTTGGTCTGTATTGATATAGCGCTGCATTAAACATGTTTGCTGGAGAGGTCTTTTTAAAAAATTGAAAATTTAGTAAAGATCGACACCAATAATATCATAATTTAATTGTTGCGTAGACTTGCAACAAACAATTTTTTAATAGAAATAACAACATAAGACGTGGAATATATATATATATATATATATATATATATATATATATATATATATATATATATATATATATATATATATATATATATATATATATATATATATATATATATATATATATATATATATATATATATATATATATATATTGGTTGCAAAAATTATCAATGAGTGTAAAATTATTATTTTGAAAAAGTTAATAGTTAAGTTGTTAAAATTAATATTTTTATAAAAAATGACATAAAATATTCAAAATTAGACCATTGTTGTATTACAAAACATTTAGTCCAAAACCAAATTATGACAACCACAAAAACTATTTTTGCAATTTTATCATTTACTTTACATAAACCGAGACCAAAAACCCCAAGATCAGAAATAAAATTATAATTTATGAAGAAAAGGTTGGAGTTAAAAAATGCTAAGCAAAATAGCTAAAGTTGTAATTTTGTCAAACAACATCGAGATAGACATTCACTTGGTTGCATTAAGTTTTTCTAATGATTATATTGAACATTACTTTTCATATATATATATATATATATATATATATATATATATATATATATATATATATATATATATATATAGAGAGAGAGAGAGATGTAGGTTCAAATATTTTTAACAAGTATTGTCTGCCTAAATGTACCAATGATAATTTAAAAAATAATAAACAATTAAATAAATCATTTAAAGGTATTCTGGATATTTTGTACTTTTTAATTAAGGAATCATTCAATTGAAATCCTGCAATTAAGGAAATAAAATCAATATTTTTGACCTAGTCTCTCTTGCATCGTGTATTATATTCAAGGAATCAATATTTCTCTGGTCCGGTAATCCACATAACCTTGTTCGGTGAGGGTTCTTTCCCCTTCCATCTACCATTCTCAGTCATCCTTGAAACTCTCTGATTCTGATTTCAGGTTCAGATATCTGATTTTGGATTCTGATTTCCAGAAACCAAACAACAATCAACACAACAGAAATGGTCTATACAGACACTCAATCGTCAATCGTTAATTGATATTTTCAAAGCTCGAAGATAAGTTCTTTATCGTTTTATTTCTCTTTTTGTTTTGATTTCTCAGGAATCCGTAAGTTGTGAAGAGAAATTCTGCATTGATTGCAAAACCTCCAAAACACTGTTGTGGAGAAGCGGTCATGCTGGTAAAAAGGTCCGATTAATTGATTCAATCTTTGATTTCAATTGTCCTTTATTCTTCAAATCACAATCTAATCAAGTTGCATAAACAATTTTGTTTTTGTTACACAGTCGCTGTGTATTTGTACTCTGATGAGGATGTTGGGATGAGGAAGCAGTTGAGGATAAAGGTGGTGGCGGTCGGAAAAGAGGTGGTGGTGTTACATCCATGGCCAACAGGTGATCTTCTTCTTCATCTTATTCTGATTTGAATCCATGTAAATTTGGATGTTTGGGTTTTCCTGAAAAAATTAATGATAATAGATAGGATATAACTCATGGATGTTTGAGTTTGTTTCTTGAATTTAAGAAACTGAATTGGTAAGACTATCACTATTTTTTTTTTGAAGAAACTGAAGAAGTATACCACGTGTTTGATAAAATGCATAGTTGAAATCTAGGTATTTGTAACTGGAAAACAACAGATTATTTACCTCAATCCTGAAAATAGATTTTACATCCAATTGTTTTTTGATTTTGAAAATAGATTTTACAAACACAAATGCATCTTACATGTATTTTTTTTTGTGTGTGTTTCTATCTGTGTATGCTTTTGTAAATGCCCAAAATGAGACTAGATGAACGTGAAGGTACATCTGATATAAACTACATCTTTGTAGTTATTAATTCAAGATACATATTTGTGTTAACATGATCTTTTCCTGCATTTATATTTCAAATGTTTTGTTTGTTGGTTATATTTTTTTGATAATACCAATTCTTTAGAAATATTCAAAACCATTCTGCAAAAATAATTTATTCTGTAACAATATTATTATTGTATTATGATAGAATTGTAGTTAATTAGTTATATGTTTAATGTGATGTTGTTACAAGTGTATCACTACAAAACATTCAACAATGAATCTGTGATAGAATGGCTTGAAAACCTAATGGGAAAGACTCCTTGTATAAAATCATTCTCATGCAATACAATTCTGACAAAATGTCAATCTCACAAAATGTCAATCTCATACAATGTTAGCATATTTTGAAGTGGCTTAGAGGTCAAACATATACAAGACATATAGAAGCGAAACAAGAAAGTGAATGAAGATTCATTCAAGAATGCCGTTTTTTTTTTTTTTTTTTTTTTTTTTTTTTTTTTTTTTTTGCAAGAGATTTCAAGAATTAATGTAGTTTATGTTCATAGTTGAATTTGTTAAGAATGAATTTTGGGTTAATATCACTGTAACCCAATCAATTATTCGGTTTTGGTTTAAAAGGTCCCTAATGTACTTTTTTGGTGGTCTAGATCATTAAACTTATATGTGACCTGTTAATTATACCAACAATCTATTTTTTACCCGGTTTTACCGGTTACACCCACCAATTGAAGCTCATTTTCCTTGTAAATGTCACTGGAAATACCATCCAACCACCTTACACCACCATTCAAGCTTCCTTCGATAACCACCTGGTCCATCCGAATCTGCATAGTAAAACACAACATGCCGAACACTATTATCTCCGAGCAAAGTCTAGCAATTACAACCTCTATCAAAAACATCCCTCACCATTGGCTTCACTGTAGCTACCGAGAACCGCCACCCTTATATCATATTAGCCACCTTTTTATGCACCTGCAAACCACCGTCAACATCCCCCAGTCATTAACATGTTTTCCTCGGCCTGCTTACCATCACAAGGTGTCAGAGAAAATTTTGGCCAACCTTGAAGAGTTGTATATGTGATTTTCTGATGCTAGGTTTTATCGAAGGAAATTGTTTTGAGAGTATCGAAGCGCTGTCCGAGTGCTGAGTCACCACCTTTCAAGTGAGTGCATAGTCCCTTTCATCTTATACATAGATATGAAGTATCTTAATATAAATTACGTGCTATGTGTGCATATTGTCTGAATACTTGATATCTATGCTGAGTGAAAGATTTTTATACATGTTTTAAATGATTTAAACTGTATACGTATTTTATATCTATAAAATGTGTTGGCTAAAACATGGGTAGATGAAATAGTTGTTTTGTGATAACACGATGGGAGACATCAATGTTGTCAGTGATCCAGTCATCTAGTGGAGCATAGATGATGACCATGGGCGATACTAGACGGTCCGGTGGAATGCTAGTAAGCTCGTAACCTGTAGGTGTTTTTGAACTAGGTGCTCATTAGGTATTTTGAACTGAGTGTGTTCACTACATATCTTCGAACTGAGTGTGTTCACTAGGTATTTTGAACTAAGTGTGTTCACTAGTTACTTTTGAACTAAGTGTTTACCAGATGTTTCGGACTACATGTTCACCAGATACATTCTATAAGCCTTGGTAATGATGGACTTCGTGTCGATTCCTTAGGGTGATCCTTAGGAATAAATAAACGAGAAATAGCTGATTCTTAGGGTAGATCCTTAAGACTAAAGAAGATAATGAGTATGGGTAATTGGGTTGATTGTTTGATTGTTTAAACATAATAATTATATTATTGTGGGTTGAAAACCCTATGTACTCACTAGGTTTCCCAACCTGACCCACTCAGTTTATTTCTATCACAGGTGTTGATACGAAGTCACTTTACACTGAGAGATTTAAAGAGATGTAGATCACTAGTGTAAATAAATGTAAGTTCTGTTTATGCTTATGTTCCTGTATTGACAATGACATCCCAAACGTTTTAAAATGAATAAAATACGTTTCTTCGAATATGTTTTAATAACGTATTTATCGTGTTTTTCTGGGAACGAATTCCGCAACATTTTTATTAAAAGAAGTACTCTGATTTTTATAAATCATAAACAAAATCGGTCTTTTCTGGCCGTGAAAATGGGGATGTCACAGTTGGTATCAGAGCATTAGTTTAAGCGCACTAGGAATATGGATTTATTTCTAGACTTAAACTTAGAATGCTAAGCAATGATTGTGAGGTGTGTGCACTAGATTATTTTAGGAACTATGCCTAAAATTCTTTTATGTGCTAAATGCTTTATGCCTTATATGCTGTTATTTATTCGGATCTATGGTCTGTTGCCGACCGGATCTAGAAACCTTACGTGTTTAGGATTCTAAACGTACGACTACAATATTAGAACTAGCATGTAAACGTTTTGGAGTGACAAGGATGATTTAAACGTCAATCCTTAGTAAAGGTCTAGATTCACCTTATTCGGTGTATAGATCAAAATGGCAAGGACCCGTAGCGGAAACTTGAATGAAAATGAGAATAGGAACCAACCCCCAGTAGTTCAGCAAATACCTGTTGTAGAAGAAGTTGCACCTGAGCCAGTCACCATGGCTGGAGTTCAAGCCATGATTCGGGTTATGCTAACTGAACAAAGGGAAGAAATGAGGCGGATGTTGAATAGGGACGAACCTACTATGCCCACTGAGCAACCCGAGCTGATTCCCGAGCAATCGGAGGAAGGGAACTACAGCCGCCAAGTGAGTCAAGTGGGGACTCAAGGTGATCAAAGGGATGGCCCGGAGGGGAGAAACGACAAGGATGGGCGAATGTACAAGAATTTTCTGGGTGCGAAACCACCGAGTTTCTCAGGAAGCCCGAAGCCAGTTGAGATTATGGATTGGATCTCCGAGATGGAGATGGTGTTTGAGAGCTGCGACTGTAGCGAGAAACAGAAAAATGTCTTCGCTGTAAGACAACTAAAAACTGGAGTCTTGAGCTGGTGGAAGCTATTGGTAGATACGATGCCACGAGGAGAAGCCTTAAGGATGTCATGGGAAGAGTTCTTGGAACAGTTGAAAATGCAGTACTGCTTAGAGATAAATCTAATAGACCTGAACAACGAGTTTCAGAATATGAAGAAAGGGAAGATGAGTGTTGATGAGTATGCTACCGCATTCACCGAGAGGATGAAGCTATTCCCCTACTTGGTGCCTACTGAACTCTCCAAGATTGATAGGTTTGCTAACGGATTACCCACTGAGTTTGGCCCAATGGTCAAAATGGCAACTAGCTTGAAAACAACTGTTAGGGCAGCTAAGAATGTAGAGGCCTAGATAAGGGAAAATGGTCTAGAAAAAGATAAGGCAGGAGAGAAGCGGAAGTTTGAAGGATCTTCAAGGTCCAACAAGGAGAGAAAATTCTCAAAGCCTGGAGGAGGAGGTGAAGCAAGATGGTGTGATAAATGCAAGAAGAAACACTTTGGAAAATGCGGCGAAGAGGTAACGTGTTTCAAGTGTGGAAAGTCTGGGCATTATGCCAATAAGTGTACATCCAACAAGAGGTTGTGTTATGAATGTAAAGAAGGGGGGCATCTTTCAAAGAATTGCCCAAAGAAAACTAAAGTAGCAAGACCAGAAACGCCACCGAGGCCAAGGGCATTCCACATGATCCTCGACGAAGCAGAAAACAATGCGAGGAACCAAGGATGAGGAATTCATACCCGAAGATTAAGCTATGAGGTAGCCGAAGAGATAGAACCATATGATGTAGCCTATTAGAGGCATAGTCTAGGGTGAACTTGAACACCTATGTAATAGTTTTAAGAAATAATAAAATCTTCGTTTTGTTATCTGGTGTGTTAAACTGTTATGTGATTTTCTTGAATGGTGACTTGGAAAACTGCGAGACAATACTTGGGACGAGTATGAGTAGGTGTGAAAGGTAGTAGATGCATATACTACCGGAAGCACAGGTGTTAGGTGCATTTGATGTACCCATTTTGTAGCTTTATTTCATAAAAGTACATTGCATATAGGCTTAAACTCATGCATTTTGCATGTTTTTCGGGATTTTTCATGAGGCAATTTCATTCAAATACTTTTGTGATATTTTAGGGACTTTTGGAGGAAGGATATTGTTGGAGGAGGTAAATAAAAGTTGCGGACAAAATTTTAGGACTTGCAGAGCACCGAGGAGCAAGATATCAAAGAAATGAGGATTTTGGCTTTACAGACGTTTACACGGCCATGTAAATGGAAGCCTTGCGTTTACGCGGGCCGTGTAAATGTAGATTTCTGCGCAGTATATTTTTGCGTTTACGCGGGCCGTGTAAATGACAGTGTTAATTTACGCGGGCCGTGTAAACGTAAATGCGGGTTTTAAAGCAGTTTTTCACCATTTTTAAAGGGGGGAACCGATTTTTTACTTAAGGGGGTCGAATTTTGGAGTAGAGAAGGCGATTTCTTGAGGATTTTGGAGTTGGTTAACAATTGGGAACATTTGATTTCATTTTGTAAGAACTTTAATTTCATTTTCTAGATTTGTGATCTTGTTCTAGTCATGAGTGGCTAGAACCCTAGTTTCTCCAACTTTATGTCTTGACTTTTTAGTTGTGATTTCAATCATGTGATTTGATGTTTACTTCCAATTCCTACCTAGTGAATTTGATTTTGTTTCAATTGAATGTTTGATTCTAATTTTAATTCTTATTGGCCATTTGAATTAGGGTTAGGTCATTCAAGTTATCTAATTGCAAAATCCGTAATTGTTTTGTGAATTGGACTAAGTAACAAACACTAAATTGATTTCCATTGAATGAATTTAGTGTAAATCTTATTCACATACTCTTAAACTCCCAAGCTTGTGAGGAGTATTGGGTGTTGTTGGGAACATTCACATAAATCTTATTGCAACCTTTTGATTTCTATCTAAGAGCTTGTTTAGACTTAAATTAGAAGGTTATGTTATTTTCAAAGAGCTTGTTTTGAATTTGACAACTTGGTGAATGGGAAGTGTTAGAACTTGTTAACACTTTCAAGTACCAACTTAGGTGAAATTGAGTAGATATTATTTCATCATTGGAATCACATTGTTAAATTGTCTTGCATAGAGTTGGAGTTATCACAAATCCTGAATTTGTTTTATTTAATTGATCATTTACGTATTGCTTTATCCACTTTTTTAAATCATTGCATACCAACCCCCCCATTTATGTGACCATTATTGTACCTTCCGCAAAAAGGTATAAACATTTGTTCCGTGTCTCTGTGGATCGATCCTGCTTACCTTGTATTACATTTCTAGTACGAAGTAGTAGTGTTTAAGGAGTTATTTTACCCCTTTATTTGTTGGGTTTGACACGCTCAACAAATTGGCGCCGTTGCCGGGGACACGGTGTTACTAATTGTTTATGCCAAGCATTTTATGAGCACCGCTTTTAAAAAAAAAAGTCAGGTAGAAGATAAGTTTTCAATTGAAGGAAGTGACGAGAAGGTTAATGTGTTGTAAAGGCCCACCTACTTAGAACAAAGCACATTCAGGGGCCAAGTCGAGCCAACGACTTAAAACAAGGGCAGCTAACCGGGAGGCAACCCGGGGGTTTTTTTTTCCTTTATTTTAAAACTTTTTAGTCTTTGGTAAATTTCAAGTTTTTGTTAATGTCCCAAATGGTTTTAAACTTATTTTTTATGCCTAGAAAATGAATCTCCGGCTCCAAAAATACTTCATAGATAGCTTGGGTAGGATGAAGAGGAGGTTCACACCACAATTGTGAGGCACCAAGAACGATTTGGTAAATTCTTTCCATATCTTCAATCGTTCATATTTTACTTAAAATTCAATTTGTGTGCATTTGTGACTGTTTTGGACCCATTCCCAAATCAGCTACCATCCTCCACCATCTGACTCTCAATAGGCCGACTATACCTCTCTCCAAGCATCAAGGACGATGCTTATTTTAAGCTTGGGGAGGGGCATCCATCCAAACATTATCCCGTTGCATGTAGGTTGCATGTAAATTTTGTACATATTGCATTGCATTGCATTATTTTTCTTTGTCATTTTTTAGAAAAAATTTCAAAAACCAAAAAGATTTTCTTTCTACTCTATTTTTATTATACTTTTTGCATTTTGCATCTAAATTTTTGCATTTTCATTTAACTTGAAAAAAAAGAAGTAAATTTTTTTTTTTTTGATCCAATTTCAAGCAGCCAAATCTTCTCAAAACAGTTGAGATGGTAAGTGAGTTGTGTGCCTTGAGATTTTACTTGCTATTTTTATTAAAAAAAAAATCTAAAAGCAATTTAATCACACGAGCACATCTCCCGAAGCTACTTGTGCAAAACAGAAAATGAGAAGATTGTCAACACTGGAGCTTAACAACAGGTATGAGTCAATTCTTTAGGACATATGACCGGTCTTATGAGTAGTAATGCTCAATTGAACTTAAAATGCCAAATTCAAAAGTTTATAAAAAGAATGCAATATCTTAATGTCCCGCCTTCCAGCGCTCTTAAAAGTCCTTTCTACTCATTCTCTTTTATATACCCTGCTTGAGGACATAGATTTCAACTATACTTACGGGTTTTTGCATGTTAACATTTAGTCCCCTGAAAAATGTCTTAGAAGTCCTCACAGTAATAGACCGTGAGATGTCCCACAATAGAAAAGTCAAGGATGGAAATATAAAGAAATTAGCCAAATAAATAAATTAATAAGAGTGTTATGTGTTAACTTAGTTATTTGTATATGTGTTAAATAATTAAAAAAAAAAAAAAACTATTATTAAGTTAATCTGTGACCTTTGGGATTCGAACAAGTAAACTCTGAGGGGTGTTTTACACCTAATCGCCTAAAGCTAAATTGTTTGGGACTGATTGAGTTGAAAATTCGTTACACGGGTTCCATAGAAAGTCATGAACTTAATAATAGCAAATAAAGCTAATCTGTGGCCTTTGAGGTTCGGCCAAGTAAACCCGAGGGATCTCTTTAAATCTAACACACTAAGGTCATTTGATTTGGATGTGTTGGTTGAAAGCCTGTTACACGGATTTCAAAGAAAACCATGAGCTTTATTTGTAAAAAAAAAGTAATTAGAAAGTTTGTACATAGTTGTGTTTATAGTTTAATTAGATGTTGTGTTTAGGAAAAATACTTGGCTGTCAAAAGATTCCCTTGGACTTGGATTTGAATTTATGACATTGGACAGAATGTTAATTACTTCGACTGGTGTAAGTGGTTTGAAGTTTGTAACCAATCTGGATAAATATTAGGGAATTTTTAGAAAATATTTTTCAGAAAAAGATTGTTGTTAACCAACAAATACCTGGAATCGGACATTGTTATATTTTATGAAACAAAGATGGTTGACCATGTTTTGTCACATATAATTTCACGAGAGTAAGACCATAATTTGTTCCAAGAATTGACTTGATGATATCGAAAAGGAATAAGTGTTGTGATCTTTGATTCTGTTGAGTTGTACTAGGGAGTGGCTAAAATCTTTTCTCTATTATCATATAATATTTCGAGATTAAAGCCAAGTTAAGTCAAGGCATGACAAGTATATTCTCAACTATGGTACAAAACAGGGTTAATTGGGTTGGATATATTTTTTCATGTTTGTTTTGATTTCTTGCATCAAGTTTCAAAAAAAAAAAAAGTTTAACTTTGATTTTCTTTTCTTCTCTTTTATTTTACTTTCTCCGGTTTAAATTTTCTTATTCTTTCTTGAGGACAAGAAAGGTTTAAGCTTGGGGAGATTTGTTAGGTGCATTTGATGTACCCATTTTGTAGCTTTATTTCATAAAAGTACATTGCATATAGGCTTAAACTCATGCATTTTGCATGTTTTTCGGGATTTTTCATGAGGCAATTTCATTCAAATACTTTTGTGATATTTTAGGGACTTTTGGAGGAAGGATATTGTTGGAGGAGGTAAATAAAAGTTGCGGACAAAATTTTAGGACTTGCAGAGCACCGATGAGCAAGATATCAAAGAAATGAGGATTTTGGCTTTACAGACGTTTACACGGCCGTGTAAATGGAAGCCTTGCGTTTACGCGGGTCGTGTAAACGTAGATTTCTGCGCAGTATATTTTTGCGTTTACGCGGGCCGTGTAAATGACAGTGTTAATTTACGCGGGCCGTGTAAACGTAAATGCGGGTTTTAAAGCAGTTTTTCACCATTTTTAAAGGGGGGAACCGATTTTTTACTTAAGGGGGTCGAATTTTGGAGTAGAGAAGGCGATTTCTTGAGGATTTTGGAGTTGATTAACAATTGGGAACATTTGATTTCATTTTGTAAGAACTTTAATTTCATTTTCTAGATTTGTGATCTTGTTCTAGTCATGAGTGGCTAGAACCCTAGTTTCTCCAACTTTATGTCTTGACTTTTTAGTTGTGATTTCAATCATGTGATTTGATGTTTACTTCCAATTCCTACATAGTGAATTTGATTTTGTTTCAATTGAATGTTTGATTCTAATTTTAATTCTTATTGGCCATTTGAATTAGGGTTAGGTCATTCAAGTTATCTAATTGCAAAATCCGTAATTGTTTTGTGAATTGGACTAAGTAACAAACACTAAATTGATTTCCATTGAATGAATTTAGTGTAAATCTTATTCACATACTCTTAAACTCCCAAGCTTGTGAGGAGTATTGGGTGTTGTTGGGAACATTCACATAAATCTTATTGAAACCTTTTGATTTCTATCTAAGATCTTGTTTAGACTTAAATTAGAAGGTTAGGTTATTTTCAAAGAGCTTGTTTTGAATTTGAAAACTTGGTGAATGGGAAGTGTTAGAACTTGTTAACACTTTCAAGTACCAACTTAGGTGAAATTGAGTAGATATTATTTCATCATTGGAATCACATTGTTAAATTGTCTTGCATAGAGTTGGAGTTATCACAAATCCTGAATTTGTTTTATTTAATTGATCATTTACGTATTGCTTTATCCACTTTTTTAAATCATTTCATACCAACCCCCCCATTTATGTGACCATTATTGTACCTTCCGCAAAAAGGTATAAACATTTGTTCCGTGTCTCTGTGGATCGACCCTGCTTACCTTGTATTTCATTTCTAGTACGAAGTAGTAGTGTTTAAGGAGTTATTTTACCCCTTTATTTGTTGGGTTTGACACGCTCAACAACAGGACTCACGCTTGGATCAGGGAAAGTCACAAGGTTACCCAGAAGCTAGTAAATGATTTCGTTTTATTCAAGTATGTCGTTACCATTGTTTCGATAATGACTAAGAAGATTGTTGATATTCCGACCCTAGTGGTCATATCGAATTGAGTCGGACTACGATGAGTATGTTGCGTACCAAGTTCGATGTAGCGTCCGACCTAAACCAAACGATTGAAATCAAAGCGATCAATAGAAGTACCGCACTCGTTGTTAAAGAAGTTGGTAGTGTGATTATATCACATTATAACATGAAGGAAGGCATAGTCTATTTTAGAATTTAACTCTAAGAGACCTGAGTCTAAACGTGCATCACATGATGATAGGTCATAATTTGGAGTCTAGCCTAGGGTAGAGAGCAGGTGCACTATCAAGTACTGCTTACAGTCAATAAGTCTAAGAGATAGACTTGAAGGAATATAGAAGTTATAATTATTACCTAGGATGAAAAGATGACGTATTGAGTCATTATACGAGCCCTGTTTCGTTGATGATTCCGGGACGTAATCATCCTAAGGGGGAGATAATTGTAACGCCCGTAGATCCGGGATAGTCAATTTAGAGATAATAGGGGTCGAAAATGACTTTTCAAGAAAATATTATTTAGAATAAATAATATTAACCAAGTTGTGGAATATGTCACAAGGTTTCCGTACATATAAAGAACGCTGAAATCTGAGTTATAACGAAGAAGTTATGGCCGTCGAAGTTTTACGGCAAAACCGGCACGGCACCGGGAAGCGTAAATAGTGAATTTACGATAGAACGAGATTTATCCTTAGCAATCTAAACAAAAGTCGTATAATATGTTAAACTAAGAGCGTCGATAAAAAGAACGCCCAAATCTGACTTCGTATGGGGAAGTTATGATTTTTCTAAGATTCGACTTAGCAGTGCACGACCCGAAACTCGAATTTTAGTTCGAGCGGTTATTGGCTTACATGACCTAAATGAGAGTTGAAGATCTCATTAATAGGAACTCAACGGTAAAAAGACAGACGAAAACGGAGTACGTATGAAGGAGTTATGAATTCTTCGCGGTCATTTAATAGTCTAAACGCCTTCTACTGTTAAATTTGAGATTGGTCGAGAATTAACCGACGGAGTCTAAACGAAAATCGTAGATCTTGATTTTACCTACGCGTGGATATAAAGAACGTCGAAAACGGAGCTCGTATGCAAAAGTTATGATTTTTCTAAGTTTGAAGGCTGATATGCGATAAGGGGACGTGGCACCACCAGAATTGGACACGTGGCACCACCAGAAGGTTGCCACATGCACCAACTTGGTGAGTCATGAATCAAACTCGGCGAGTCCATCAGATTTCTCCCCTATAAATAGAGGTGTCGGGTTCCATTCATTCTCACACCTTCAAACCCTTCTTTCTCTCTCTAAGCCTCCCTAACCCCCCCTAAAGCCTAGGTAAACCCCCTAGCACCCGAAGGAAGCCCCGAGGCTCCCGGATTCCCAGGAAAAAGGGTCTTTCGGCTCGGAAACGCTGCTCCAGCGAAGCCCGGTTTTCGAGAAAACCCGCTGTAAGTGAGCTATGCCTACCCTATCTTTAGTATAGCCTATGTTTTAATATATTAACTTTATTAGGAACTTATAATAAGTATTTGGGCTATTATTATGAGTTATATTGAGTGTTATTTAATGCTTATATAATAATAATAGCTAGACTATTAATTAGTCACGGTTATCGTTAGACTAAACCCTAGTGGTATTGATACTAGGTTTTATCGAAGGAAATTGTTTTGAGAGTATCGAAGCGCTGTTCGGGTGCTGAGTCACCACCTTTCAAGTGAGTGCATAGTCCCTTTCATCTTACACATAGATATGAAGTATTTTAATATAAATTACGTGCTATGTATACATATTGTCTGAATACTTGATGACTATGTTGAGTGAAAGATTTTTATACATGTTTTAAATGATTTAAACTGTATACGTATTTTATATCTACAAAATGTGTTGGGTAAGCATGGGTAGATGAAATAGTTGTTTTGTGATAACACGATGGGAGACATCAATGTTGTCAGTGATCCAGTCATCTAGTGGAGCATAGATGATGATCATGGGCGATACTAGACGGTCCGGTGGAACGCTAGTAAGCTCGTAACCTGTAGGTGTTTTTGAACTAGGTGCTCATAAGGTATTTTGAACTGAGTGTGTTCACTACATATCTTTGAACTGAGTATGTTCACTAGGTATTTTGAACTAAGTGTGTTCACTAGTTACTTTTGAACTAAGTGTTTACCAGATGTTTCGGACTACGTGTTCATCAGATATATTTTATAAGCCTTGGTAATGATAGACTTCGTGTCGATTCCTTAGGATGATCCTTAGGAATAAATAAACGAGAAATAGTTGATTCTTAGGGTAGATCCTTAAGACTAAAGAAGATAATGAGGATGGGTAATTGGGTTGATTGTTTGATTGTTTAAACATAATAATTATATTATTGTGGGTTGAAAACCCTATGTATTCACCAGGTTTCCCAACATGACCCACTCAGTTTATTTCTATCACAGGTGTTGATACGAAGTCACTTTACACTGAGAGATTTAAAGAGATGTAGATCACTAGTGTAAATAAATGTAAGTTCTATTTATGCTTATGTTCCTGTATTGACAATGACATCCCAAACGTTTTAAAATGAATAAAATACGTTTCTCCGAATATGTTTTAATAACGTATTTATCGTGTTTTTCTGGGAACAAATTCCGCAACATTTTTATTAAAAGAAGTACTCTGATTTTTATAAAGCATAAACAAAATCGGTCTTTTCTGACCCTGAAAATGGTGATGCACATTCAGCAACCATGTCAACGACGATAACAATAGCCCAGATACTTAAGGATTTTATATTAGAGATTTACAAGGAAAATGAGCATCAATTTGTGGGTGTAACCGGTAAAACTGGGTAAAAAATAGATTGTTAGTATAATTAACAGGTCACATATAAGTTTAATGACCTAGACCACCAAAAAAATACATTATGGACCTTTTAAACCAAAACCGAATAATTGGTTGGGTTATAGTGATATTAACCCATGAATTTAATTACTTATTCTAGATTATGTATGAATTTGTATTAAAGTTCGGATGTATAAGAATATATTAGAATGTTTGTTATTTTTCAACATCTAATTCAAAATTTTTGTTTTTCTTCAATGATATTATATTAGAGTAAAATTCTAAAAGAGCATCATTCTAAAAAAATAATATTCTATTAGAATAAAATTTTGAAAGAGCATTATTCTAACAAAAAATATTTTGACAGAATATAATCGGTAAAAATTGAAATTCAGTTGATTAAAAAATTAAGATATTTTTAAATTAGGAGAATTAATCATCCCTAAAAATTTTCCTTTTATAAATGTAGTTATTTATCCAAAATACCCTTTTGCAAAAAATTGTGTGATTATATGGTACATGTTACCCCATTATAATATCATACACTCTCAAATCATATCCATTGATTAATTTTCATCCGTTGGTCCAGAACTGTACATTCTAACATACAATACTTAGTAAAAATAAAATATCATAATCCTATATATATATATATATATATATATATATATATATATATATATATATATATATATATATATAAGTCTAACAAAATTAATAAATAAACCAATTATCAAAAATCAAATTCAATTTTAGGTAATTAACCGGTTATCTATCAAAAAGCTTTTGGTCTAGCGGAATGAATAATCTTTTTCAGATGAGAAGTGATGAGATGAAGTTTTTTAAGAGATATAATTTGTATTTAGGAGTATCTTTGAAATGAGAAGTGTTATCTAATTTGAATATAAACACTTATAACATACAATAATGGAATCCCATTAAAAATATATTTCTTTTATTTTTGGTATTTTTATTAGTTAATGTTACTTTATTCTAGCTACTTTTATCCTAGGATACCTTCTTGCTGGTCAACGTCCATCTTTGTGCCCCCAAAGAGTGCATGAGTGTCCATGAATTCACAAGACAACTCAAATGAGTACTCATGTTGGCTATTCAACACTTCAAATTTGACTCCCCCACCATTTCTTACCTTTTCTATATCCACTTCTATATAGATTTGATATCTATACTCCAAACATACATATCACCCTAGGTTTGATCCACTTCAATTTTGTCACAAAAAGTACCACTCTCTTCTGTTTTTTTCTCTCATTAATTAATTGATTCATTCTGAGCTCCAAGTTCTCCAGCCACATCATGTTCTTTCTTCGTTGCTCATCGTACGCTCTAATTTACTGCTGATAATATGTTATTGATCTCCTTGAGTGTCTTATTGTCATGTGCACATTTTCTTAATTCATTTGTCAAGTTTAGATAACCATAATCCACATGCTACCAAGTTGTGTTTAGTTTGATAATCGAAAATATATTGTTGAGAGCTATGCATGCTAGTCTACAAACTAGTTGAAAACTGCTCATTTCGCGACTTTTAATTGTAGGTAATGCGTTTATGAGATTTTCCACTCATCATGAAACTATTCATGCTCATCAGACCACTGTAGACTGTATCTTACGATCTATGCTGACGTCTATCCTCTCTTCATATGATGCTTTTTTGGGATGCTAACCAAAAAACTCCACATATATCTTTAGCGACAGCCGTCTGTCTCTCCATAAGAGCTTTTTTGCAGTGCAAACCAACAACTCCACATATATCTTTAGCGACAGCCATCTTTCTGTCGCTAATGTCGTTTGAAAACCTTACATGCTCAGGCTGTATTGTTTATTGACGCCAAAGCGTCACTAATGCACATACAAGCTCTGCATTAATCCACGTCTTCTGCTCATGAACGTCCCGTTCTAATGCTACTAGTTTTGCCACGTATGCATGGTAGACTACTGTTGCTTGCTTGTATGAACGCTACTTGAAATGCTCAGTAGTCGCGTCCTCATTGTCACCATATTCTCCTACAAATCTTACCACTTATTATAATACATGCATGCCAAAATGTAAACTACTTGAATATTAGCAACGGTAATAGTCCTCACTAATGACCAACAGGCACTCTCACGATGATCAGGCAAGAGTCAAGATCTTGGAATTAGAGCTATGAGTGTTGTCGCTGATCTTCAGAAACTTTTTCATGCTTAAGTTTATATTACTTGAACTGGTTGTTACGATAGTTATGACTGGTAGTAATATCTATATCTCTGAGTTGCTACTCTTCTTTTGCGACATTCTTCCTGTTGCAAATGCCACGAAAACATTTTACCTCGCATCAGGGGTATTTCCATGCTCTTTATTACTTCAACAACAACCTTATCACTGAAAATTCCTACTAATTAAGCCTACTCATGCTCATGTACACAATTATATTGAGAACATAATTCTCATTTGGTCCCTAGAGCGTCACTAATGCCTAATGTAGTATTGGAACTGTTTGTTGCCAAAAATATAGTGATGAGATGTGTTTGGACGTTTGTAACATTCTTAGTTCGTATATGATTAGAAGCTTGAAATTGGTAATCATTTTACCTGACAACGAGAAACTGTACCCAGGCTGAAAAATTAAGGTATATAAGTTTTCATGCATTATATATATCGTTTTAAATTTTTACAACTTATTTATGTTAAAAATGAATTTTTATTAATTTAATTATCATCGAACAAATGACAAATGGACAAGCTATGTCGTTAAGCTTTTTTCTATTCCTAACTAGAACCGTTATATGGTTCAGTATTGATTTCTGGTTTATTAACATGATAATTTTAGGATATCCATCATCATTTTTACCTTAAACATTTGTTAATGATCACTGTATTACTATTTATGGTTCTATTAAAAAACAATAACGACAGTATCCTAGTCTGCATACAAATAGAACAAGAGAGATAAGCTGGTCATTAACCCTACTATACGGTAAGAAGCTACTCCCGTATAAGACCATGCGCAAAAAGAAACCAAAAACAAAATATATGGATGATAATTTTTCGTATAATTCTCTTGGCTGTTTTAAAATTTTAATTCTATTCTCGTGTATAATTTGTTTTATTACAGGTTAGACATCGATGATGATAAGTTTTCCTATAACTCCTTTGTTTTTAATAACTACATATTTATGGGAAAGAACTTTTTTTTTTCGTTGCATTTCTACACTGAATATAAAATTCAAATAGTAAAAGACATTCCATTATTACTTTTAGAAGATGACTTTTAGGACAAGGCAATGTCAAAATTCTGAAAAAGAAATTGATAATTTCACTATCCCTTCAAAGGAAAGTTCTATTGATTGATTGTTGGCATAATCATCACTCTCTCTCTCTCTCTCTCTCTCTCTCTCTCTCTCTCTCTCTCTCTCTCTCTCTCTCTCTCTCTCTCTCTCTCTCTCTCTCTCTCTCTCTCTCACACACACACACACGCACACATCAAACCCTATCTATATCCGTCTTTTCGTAGATGCAAACTTTAGCTATAAGCATACTGCATTTCCTTTTGAGCACCCTAAATAAGCTAAATATTTGTAAACATATTTCTAAATGTAGAAACCCTAGCTACATATGCATGTATGCTTTGTATCTGTACATGTATCTATGTATGCACACTTCTCTTTTTCCCATGTGTTGTCTCTTACACCAGATGTGTTTTGTTAACTCATGACACATCTTTTTGAGAACTTCTTGGTTAATACGTGAGGCTTGGTTGTATTTCTTGCATCGTATAGAAGATCCTTTTAGCCAAAGAGAGTTTGCATGATAGTTATCAAATAAATGGAGCACGCACTGAGCAAAAACTGAAAAATCTACTGTAGTTTACCATCGAGTGCTTCTCAACAATATGATGAATGATATATGATACTAGCTCTAAAGCTTGAATAAAGAAAATGCGAAAAACATAAATAGAGCATGCATGCGTCTGTCAGATTATAAGCAACTTGATAGAGCCCATTACATTTATAACAAATGATGCTTTTATCCCAAGTAATAATTATAAGACACAACAACAATTAAGACGACCCCCATGCCTAAAATATACTATTCATCAAACAGTCCCTTGAGTTTTAGTTATGATATCATTAACTTAGTTGACACTAATTAATTAGGGGAATATTGTCGTACCATGTATAAATGTTAATAACGTTACATGTATATATAACACTTTATATCTTTATTATTTACATAAACAATTGAAATTTGCTTCTATATTTGCAAATTAATAACTTGGAGAAGAACGATATATCTTTTTCTTCATTTCCACAAATCTATGTGACAACTGGAGATAGAATTTGATGCATCATCTTCTGGCACGCTCAACAGTTCGTGTTCTTGCTTGTTCAGATGTGCGATGAGCTCAGAATTTGATTCGTCATGATCATTGTGTGAATGGAAGATCGGACTACTGTTCTCTTTCACATTGGAGTAATTATTTTCCTTGGTTGAAACATCACCTTGGCTAAGCAACTGTGATGCGACAAATTTGTCAAGAACTCGCCAATCCATAACTGGATTGTTTACATTTTGATCCTTATTATTATGAATATTGTTGTTGTTGTTGTTGTTGTTTTTATCTTGTGTGAGTGAGGATGAGTGATAGTTGTTACTTCCAGCCGGGTTTATGTTGACGCCATACATGGGCATGGAAGAATTGCAGGTGGGGAGGAGTTTTGGACTCTCTAACAGAGGGAGTTGGAGGAAGTGATCAGGGGTAATCTGGTAATTTTGAAGCTGATCTAGTTCTTTCTTGCAAGAACCATAAGGGTATTGGTAATTATGGTTAACCATGTTCGATTGAGAGTTGTTTTGGTTTGGCGAATCAACTTCTGGCATGAACGAGACTTGATGATCATCATACCAAATTGGCGATTCATGTTCACTTGTTCTCCTCATTGTCGGTAATCTTTTCTTGAACACCCTGCATACCACCCATCCTTCTTCCTGATTTCGTGATCAAGAGAAGTGAAACAAAGTTAATTGAAAGAATAAAGAACTCTGATCAACCATTGGTGATATGAACAAAATTTAATTTTTTTTTTTTTTTTTTTTTTTTTTTTGAAATAGAGAAAGTTAGTTCACCTGAGTTGTTGTTGCATTTTCATCAGTTTCAAGGCGATATTCATGCATTATCCAGTCTGATTTTTGTCCATTGGGAGCACGACCTTTATAAAAGACTAATGTCTTTCTCATCCCAACCAAATCTTGTTTCGAGTAAATTGCCTTATCTCTTCCTGTAGCCTTCCAGAATCCGGCTGTTGTAGCTCTATTCGTGCGAGTTCCCGTTGGATATTTCTTATCTTTATGACTAAAAAAATACCATTCGTTTTGTTCTTCGGTGCCTAAGCTGCACAGCTCTATATTTAAACTTGAAAATTAGCATTATGTAGCTACAATATGATTGTTAAAATTATTTGAATCTAAAGAATGAGTATTTATACTCATTTAAATATGTCTACCTTGAAGATCCCATGGCTCGATTTTGTAAAGATCGATATCTCTAATGACATCTAGGTCAATCCTTCTTGAGTTGATCTTTTTCCGAAGGTAGTAATCAACAAGTTCTTCATCAGTTGGATGGAACCGGAAACCAGGAGGTACATGTGAAAAAGTGTTCATATCTCCTCGATCTTATATAGAAATTAGAATCTGCATGCATGCAATCCAAATTGATTTGATCGATCAATTTAGTTTTCGGGAAAAAAAAAATAATAATAGTGTACATAAAAGACATCGATATCGTATTTGATCTGATCAGTGTAATAATATTTCTTCCATTCTGTAATTAAATAATAGTTTTTGATGTACATAAAGAGGGTACTTAGCCCTTCGAATAACAAGTGTATGAAATTTCAAGTCTAGTACTCAAATTGAGCCATTTGCAGGCTCCGGTAATTAGTGCGATCTATTGTACTTTGTATCATTGTATGATCAGCAATTTGTTAAATGTGCATTGAAATATTGTTAATTAAATACAGCAAATATATAACGCATTACTAACAAAAGTAAGTTCTGCATGGTATATATGGTGTCACTTACAGCTATGTTTTTTTTTGATCAGTTAATGTAAATTTTATGTGAAAGAACAAAAAGAAACCCCGAGAGAAGAAGGGAAACCATTGTTTTTCGATGATGTAAGAATCAACATGTTGGTAGATGGGAGTAATGATGACAATTTTCTAGAAATTCAGAACAAGTAGATCTCTCAGCACTCCATACGATCCAATGCTTGTATTTGAAGGGACATGAAGTTTAACATCAGAACTATATATACATGAAAAAACTAATTAAGACTGGTGGGATAAGTACTCATGACCCATGAAAATTCAAGACCAATGATCCCTAGCTACGAAAGTACGTCCAAAGGTCCTGGATTTGATGATCAAGAATGAAATCTCGATCTTTCTTTAAAATTACAATGTTAATTAGTAAGAATGAAAGCTTTAGTTTCTGCTGGAATCTAATTTCTCCCACTCTCTCTAGATCTCTCTATCAGGAAAGCAAATAACAATGCTAACTCTATAACCCTAAATGTAGAAACAAGACATGTAATAAGAGAAGAATAGAGGGGGAATTCGTATTTTGAAATGAATATATATATATATATATATATATATATATATATATATTTAAGAAAAGAAATACATGCATTATATGTACTTTTGATGTTAAAGATTATACATGCTTAAGAAAATTTTTTGATCAAAATAAGGCAACATTACTCTAAATATAGTTCCCGAATTTAAGATGAAAATATTCAAACTTCAAGTTTATAAAATACTTAACTAAAAACCGGCCTTCATTTGGCTCTTTCAGTCTACATAGAGAAATTTTATATGGCATATCGATCCACCATGATGAGTTATTGTTCATGATAATAAATGCCTTAATCCATGAACTATAACATACATCGAAAAGAAGAAGAAAAGTGAAGTAATGTTAGAAGGTATATTGAGACTTGGAACTGTGATAATCGGGTTTTGTATGTGATAGAGGACGCAGATTTTCCCCACAGCAAACATGCAGATATAACTATATCCAATATCCAATTATTTATGGAGACGGAGTGTATTTTTTAATGATCACAGAAATACTGCAAAGCTTAATTGATCCATCCTCGGTTATAATAAAGAAAAAGAGGGAGGATAGAGCATGCGAATCGATCCATTGTGGTGAAATTGAATTGGAGACGTAATAATTAATCGAAACTCATAATTCTAGCAGACACACGCACAAAGGTGGCACTAATTTGTGTTGATATACTTTTTCGCACTGTAGTATATATAATCTCTTGTTCATATACACAATGAGCATGCTGTAAGATCAATCATTGTTCTAGTAATATATCATAAAATAATTCAAAAAAACTTATTTTGAAAGACCCTTAATGAAGCGAGTCCATACCGATTGTTCTTGATAAGTTATTCAAGAATGAAAGCCTCTAGAGAGATATATCGATAGCAATAGAGATCTGATGTCCGTTTCATGAAGATTGATGAAGAATTGAATTAGTTATGGTTTCGACGAATTGAAGTAGGGAAGCTCCACACATGCAGGAAGAAACTGGGGACGAATTAAACACGGAAGACAAGACGATTAAGGTTGTCTGATCTTGGGAATTGAAGCCGATGTGAAGCATTTGATTCAAGCGGAAGAAGCTAAAAAGGGAAAGATGAAAAGGGTCCAATGGGAAAATGCCATAGAAATAGGGTTATATAGGACAAAACAAACAAGAACAACATCAAGAGACAAGAGAGAGAAACAAAACCCTAATGATGAGAGATGATGGTTTATGGGTAAGTAAAGGCCAAGAGAGAGCTAGAGGGACAGAGAGTGGGAAAGAGAGAGAGAGCTAGAGAGAGAAAGAGTGGGGGGAGAGAGAGAGAGAGAGAGAGAGAGAGAGAGAGAGAGTTGGGTGATTGTTATTTCAAAAAAGTGTAAGGTGTCTTTGTCTTTCACGGTCGGGATAGGGCTAAATTGGTGGGAAAGATTTTTGGGAGTAAATTTATATGCCACCCACCCGATACTGACGAAGACCCTAACTGTGTGTTTTGCTTAATTATTTTCATTTCTTATTCGGGGTTTTTTTTTTCTAAATTATTTTTCTCTAAATGTCTAATTAACGTTTGATCAACAGCTTAAAATTAAATACTTCATTTCATAACATTTTGTTAAAGTAAAGCGAAGGTATCAAGTTTATTATAATGTTAGAATGGAAACTAGCTAATCCACTTTGATTTTTCTTTAAAATTTAAATTATTAGGTAAAAGAACATAAATTTTGATATATTGACGGAAAATGTTGTTTCTTTTTATTCGAAACCTAGCTAGATGAGTTTACGGTTATATATACCATGAACAGTTATATTAACAAAAATGAACTAGCAAGAAGTTAGGAATAAAGAAATGACTTGGGTTTGACAAAGAGTTAATGTGCTTCTAAATCGCCTAAAGAAAAACATATAGAGTATTCAACTTCAATAACTAGACGCTAGGTGGGTAGAGAGTCTAACTGTAGCAGCTACAGATAGAAAGAAATAGATATCGTCGAACTTCCTAGGCAGAGACTTCCAAAAAATGGTAACAATCCAAAACTTCACCGTTGAGCGATAGCACAATTGAAAAAACTCAGTTTCGAAGAATGGATTATGTGCGGTGCAAATGTAGCCTATGTAAAAGATAAACTAGAAAATTTTCTAGTGTATAAAGAAGAAACGAAACAAAGAATAAAATAGGTGAAGAAATTATTGACTTGCACACAAGGTTTTTATTAAAATTGTAAGTACTTAAATTGAAAATAAAACTAATGATCCTTGACACCTATTTTATACTAGAAGAAATTAAAACCTACTCAAACTTCTAAAAAAGTAAAATAAAAGACTTTGACTCCTAATCTAAAACTGGGAATTAATAAAAGACAACTTTCCTATACCAAAACCGATTAACCCAACAATCACCCCCTTAATCGGATTTGTCATACGAGCCACTCGTTGTTCAAAACAATGTCAGTTCCTCTTCGATTAGACCCGCTTCTTCCTTTTCCCATTTAGGACACTCGTTTTTATAGTGACTAAGCTCACCACATTTGTAACATCTAACGTGACTTTTATCCCGGACACGTTCATTACCATCTCGACTTCTCCCGGACCCCCGACCTCTTCCCCGGTCATGTCTAAAGTCATCCCGATTTGAATGTCCATTGCCACAATACTTACAAACATGTGATTTTTCGTCACTAGCCAACAACAACCTACCTTGAGTGTCCTCCACTTTCTCAGTTGCTCTTTTACGCTCCTCGTACGTCTTCAATGTACCAACCGCTTCATCGAATAACATTGAATCCAACTCGAAACATTGCTCTATTGAAGCCACGATTTGGAGAAATGACTTAGGCATCGAATCTAGTAACCTTTTTACCAAATCACCTTCTTCAAGCTCATATCCAAGACTCCTTACTTTTGATGCTAAACCGGATAATTTCGTCACAAAATCATCAACCGTTTCATCCTCTTTCATGCGTAAAATTTCAAGCTTCCTTTTTAAGGTTGCAAGTCGAGACGTTCTCACCCGATCCACTCCCAAATACCGTGTTTTTAGCCAATCCAACACTTGTTTTGGGTCGGTGTAACTCGCCATTTGCAACACCATGTCTTCGGGTATCGCTTGAAACAAAAAAGCAAGAGCTTGTTTTGACTTCTTTTGATTTGGTGCTTTATTTGACGTCTTCTTTTTGACCGTCTCCCATATGCCATGTGCATCCATAATTGACTTGATTTTAACCATTCACACCGGATAATTCGTTGGAGTCAAAATCGGAACTTGATATGTCAACGAACCTCCTTCTTTAACCAACGACATCCTTTTCTCCTTAACTCCGACTTCTTTAATCAAGCTTGTTCCGAGAGCACTCTTCCACCGGACAAGAAGACAAGGTCACGACCACCTTTACCGTCTTCCGTCACCCGCAAAACGAACCGAATCAAAGCCACCCGCTTTGACGTCTTCCCGTTCGTTTACTCTGCGCCTCCGGTTAGTCTCTCACAAGTCCGATTAAAAGAAACCGGGGTTGCTTATAATCAACCTCAAATCAGACTCCCTTCAACGAAACTGTGCTCTGATACAAAGTGTAAAAGATAAACTAGAAAATTTTCTAGTGTATAAAGGAGAAATGAAACAAAGAATAAAATAGGTGAAGAAATTATTGACTTGCACACAAAGTTTTTTTTATTAAAACGTAAGTACTTAAATAGAAAATAAAAACTAATGACCCTTGACACCTATTTTATACTAGAATAAATTGAAACCTACTCAAACTTCTAAAACAATAAAATAAAAGACTTTGATTCCTAATCTAAAACTGGAAATTAATAAAAGACAACTTTCCTATACCAAAACCGATTAACCCAATAGCCTAACCTACTACTCAAGGTTTTAAGAGTTGTTTTGAAAAGACTTTTATTAATCAAAATGAAAATAACTATCCACATTTACCATCAAAGGCTGTAATATGTTGATTCTAAGATAATAATAAAAAATAAAAGATACGATTCAAAACACCAACGGAGAATAATTAAACTACTCTTATATTTATAACGGGACTTGAACCTTCGACTATTCATTAGTGAGGAATACCTTTTCACAACATCTAACATCAGTGGGCTACAAGCCCTTTATATATATATATATATATATATATATATATATATATATATATATATATATATATATATATATATATATATATATATATATATATATATATATATATATATATATATATATATACACACACACGAACATGAACGTTTTGTTTCTTTACACAATTGTCTTTCTTTCATTAACTATTTGATACAAGGCAGCTAAGGCTAAGTCGAAAAGAAATGTTATATATGTTAATGTTTATAGAAAACAAAAAAAAACTTTAAAATGCATAAAAAAATTTAGATATAAATAAAATTTAATAATTTTTTTTAATTTTATGTTCTTAAAAAGCGCAACTTTTTATGTAATTTCAATGAAAATGATTTTGAAAAAAAAAAAACAAACAAACAAAAAATTAAAACTTTTTTTCAACAAATTTAAAAAAAAAAAATAAAGGTGTGGTTTTTAAGAATATAAAATCAACAATATGATCTATGATGTCTAAATATATATATATATTTTTTTTACGTATTTTTAATATTTTTAGGGTTTTTTACTTTCATATAACCTTTTCCAATATATATATATATATATATATATATATATATATATATATATATATATATATATATATATATATATATATATATATATATATATATATATATATATATATATATATCTTACGTTTCTTGGGAGGGGCAGTGGGGGTTCACAAGTAGTTAAAAGTCAACTTTCAACTAATGGGTATGCTCTCCATATGATACTCAATCCGGTCCCAACTGGATTTTATACCTGTAGTAATTAACAAGAAATGGTTCTTGTTGTAGGGATAACATCTCTTGCATGGTCCCAATATATATATATATATATATATATATATATATATATATATATATATATATATAATTTGAATAAATCTCATATTAGAAGCTCAATCTATCATTATTTAAGAAAAACATTAGATCATAATAAACAAAATGGTTTTATTCTGTATTAAGTGTTGTAACGCATGCGTTTCTGGTAGAGGTGATAATGGGTCGACATGGGTTGGGTTCGAGTTCAACCCATTTAATAATTGGGTTGGAAATTTCAACTCAACCCAACCTGTTTATTTAAATGTGTTGATATTTTTAAACCAACCCAACCTTTTAGATAAATGGATAATAACCGGGTTGACCTGTTTATGTAGTTTCTCATCCAACCTATTAAATAAATGGGTTAAACTTGGGTTAACCAATTTAAAATCAGTTAAATAAATTATATAATCAAATATTATACCATTTAAATTTGTCTCATACGTAAATCAAAGTTCATAATTATGACAAAAGCACAATTTTATTTAAAAATACCAATAAATTGTTCAAATAACATTAAAAATGTTTAGTTTCAAACTGATTTTGGAAAGTAACCACTATTATCGATGCTAAAAAAGAATGGAAATTAGGATTGAAGTTTATTAAACATAGATAATAATAATACAACATTGTAATTTATAAATTAAAACTTTGATTAATACATGATAATATTCAAATAATTATTAAATTAAATATATATTAAAGTTAAATAGGTTGATAGGTTGAAAACGGGTTGATAATTTTTACCCGACCCAACTTATTTAATTAAATGGGTTGATCCATTTAATTTAAATGGGTTGACCCATTTAAGTTAAAAGGGTTGAAAATCTCAACCCAACCCGCTAATTTTGGGTTGGGTTAGCGGGTTAGGTCAATTTTTGCCAGCTCTAGTTTCTGGCTAAGCATTAATAATACGTTGTAATAACTATGATCAACAATTGTAACCTATTTTGAAGTAATGAAAAAGAATTATTTGAATATTATGTAATTTATGTGATTTATATGAATTATACTTGTTTATAACTATATAATAAAATAATAATAAAAATATCCATCAAAAACAGAATGAACATTTGACCCGATATCCTTGAATAAAGCTGAAGTGGTCATGACAAGGATTCCAGAGATATACATATCACTAAAATCCGCCTTACAATGAAGAAGTTATGATATGTCGAAGTTTTACGACTAAACCGGCATGACGCTTTGTATCGTAAAAAGTAGGTTTACGATAAACTACATTTTAGTCTTAGAGATCTAAACGAAAGTCATAGTATAACTTAAACCAAGAGCGTTCATATAGAGAACGTCCAAATCTAACTTCGTTAGAGGAAGTTATGATTTTTCTAAGATTTAGCATAGCAGTACGCAGCCCGTAAATTGAATTTTAGGTCGATTGATTTTTGGCTGAGACAACCTATACGAGAATGGAAGATCTCGTTAATAGGAGCTCAACGATATAAAGACAGTCGAAAATGGACGTCGGATGACAAAGTTACGAATTTTTAATGGACTTTATCTGTCTAAACCTGTTAAAATATAACTTTAAAAATAAATTCAAAATTAGCCGACGGAGTCTAAACGAAAGTTGTAGATAACGTTGCTACCTATGCGTGTATATAAAGAAAGTAAAAAACATAACTCGTATGCGAAAGTTACAGAATTTAGAAGTTAATTAAATTAAGGGTTAAGATGCGAGGCTGACAAGTGGCGCGATCCCAACCATACCTTTCTTTCCATGGATTTGCATGAGATTGTGACACGGGGCAGGGTTACACCCAACATAACAAGTACTACAACCAACGTACCCTTGTGTACGCCCAGCGTACACAAGAGCTAGCAACCTATAAATAGGTGGCGTTTCTCCACACCGATTCACTCCAAATCTCTCTTAAACACCCCCAAAGCCTCAAGGTTTTTCTCTGGACCTTCTTAGGAGTTAGTAGCGAGTCCCAGAGCGCCATAAGGCTCCAAGAAGAAGAGCTTTCGGCTTAGAAGTTTTGCCCATGCAGAGCCCGACTCCTAGTTGAACCCCCTTTTAAGTGAGTTATGCTTACCTTACTTTGAGTGTAACTTATATTTATGTTCATTATCGTTTTTATGAACCTGTAAACAAAATTTATCAATAAGTGTTATGACCCCTCTTTTGTACTTACTTATTCTGGGGAAGAATACATGTACTAAGTATTATAAGTTATACAAAATGTTATTATAATACATTTTAACTACTCACGATACGGGGAATCTATTTTGAAGGGTTGCTTGTGTTGTTCGATTTCAGAACGGCTTAATTCCTAAAATGGTCCTACCCTACAGTGTTTCATGTCAGGCCCCTGTCTGTACATGGTAGTTGAAAAGTATTGTTTAACATTTATATAATACAAGAAAAACAATATTGCTCGTATACCTTGAGTTAATGATAAATCTAGACTAATAATTAGTTGCAATAAATATTAGACTAAAATCTAGTGTTAATGATACTAGGTTTTGTTGAAGAAAAATAAAATTGTTAGAAGCGAAGCGTTACTAGAATTTGGAGTCATCACTTTAACAAGTAAGTGCATAGTTACTTTCATCATACACCTAGATATGAAGTATTTAATATAAATTATGTGTTATGTGTGTGCATATTATCTGTGTTCTTGATATCTATGATGGATGACCAAAATATACATGTTTTATTTGATTTAAACTATATATGTATTTTATACCTGTAATTACATTGGGTAAAGATGGGTAGATGATATAGATGATGAAATAAATGATGAGAAGCCTTGATGTTTAAGTTGATTCAGTCATCTAGCGGAGTATAGATGATAACCACAGACTATTCTAGACAGTCTAGTAGAACGCTAGCAGGCTCGCAACCTGTAGGTGTTTTGTAAGTACAGATTCACTAAGTGTAATCCATCACCCTCATTGTTGCATTTTTGACAGAAATTGCTGAGGAATCCTCTATGCAATGTTGTCCATCCCGATGATAATCAATAGGATAGGTCCCTTAAATTAGATGATTTAGAGACAAAAAGTGAGGATAACGGGAACGAGTATTCGGGTTGAATGATTTTTTTGAAATTAATGAACTCAATTATTGAGGGTTGAAAACTCTATGTGATCACTATCCTCCCAAGCCTGACTCACTCAGTTTCTTATATTATAGGTAATGGCAATAGAGCACATGAGTGATGATCTGATGAGAGATCAATGGATTATAGGCCATTAGAATAATAGATGTGGTAAGGCCTGTACTATTTCTGTTTATGCTTACGTACTGTATTGACAATGACATCCCAGTGTTTTTAATAAAATACATTTCTTCGAAAATGATTTGATAAATTAGTTATCATATGTTTGGGAAGAAATTCCACAATATTATTATTCAAAAAGATACTGCGGTTTTAAATAAAGCATAATCAAATCGGCTTTTTCTGACCGTGAAATTGGGGATGTCACAAGATGTGATTACAAGAATGAAATAACGTTTTATGCGTGAATTCAAACACATAATCACATGTGATATACAAATGTTTATCCATTTTTTTTATAATCACGTGTAATTTTTTTTTATGTAAGGACATTTTATTACGTAATGACATTTTATTATGTAATGACATTTTTCCTTCATTTTTTGTCTATCTTTTTCTTCTTCTCATCTTTTGTTGGTTTTGAAAGTGGCTCGTCCTCAATGTACTTTATCTAAATGGAGAATCATATGAGATTCAGTCTATAATCATATATGTATTTAAACAACTTTTATTAATTTAGTGGTAGAATCATATATGTTTAACTTACTATGAGTTGGACGAAGAAGAATACTCTATATGGAGATTTTTTTAAGTCTCTATGTTTCTCATTGTAAGTTAGCAATTTAGACCATGAGTCTATAACATCGGAAAACATATATTCTCTTGGATACAAGCTTTCAAACACATATAGGAAAACTACTTGTTTTTTTCCTATAAACAACACTTGATTACTGTAAATATAAAAAACCCTTTTGTTAGTTCATATTGTTATATTCATATGTGTAATCACATGTGATTGATCCATGTTGAAAAAGTATTCTTAATAAAACTTTTAATCATTTGTGATCATGTTAGGTAATCACACGTGATTAATCAATGTTTAACAAGTACGTTTTAATGTGATTATTATGTTCATAATTGTAATCACATGTGATTGATCACTGTTGAAAAAGTATACTTAACAGAATTTTAATCATATGTGATTATGTTTGATAATGACATGTGATTAATCAATTTTAAACTTGTGATTAATTAATGTGATTTTTTATAAGTTTTAATCGCATATGAATAACTTACTATTTGCTTCCTTGTAAGTTGAAGACCCATTGACCGATTTATCAGATGTTAACTTTGTCTTCAAGGAAATGGATTGTCCTTTATAAGATACCTCCTTTTCCTATGAGTTTCATTTTTCTCTTTTTGTGAGTTTCCCCTATGATGTTTGGAATTTTATGGACAGTTTGTTTTTTTAAAACAACAATTTTAATTTTGGTTGGTTTTTTAGGTTGAATTTCTTCCACTACAGCCTCCTTACCTTTGAGTCTTTCTTTTTGAGTATTTTGTTGTGATTTATATGTGATGACAATTGTTAGAAATATTAAAATGATATGTGATTATAAACAAAACATAAAATAAAATTAATTTAAAAAATAGATAATTTCTTGTAATCAAATGTGATTTAACGTTTAAGTAATATTGAAATCATATGTGATTACAGTTATAAACATACGATAGTGTACAAAACAAGAAATGTTACATTTGGTGGTGTCGACTGGCTTATGTTCAGATCATATGATGGCATCAAACTTCTCTCTTTATTTTCTTTGTATTCCATCATTGTCTTTTGGTAGATAGAAGTGACCTCATCATCGTTTAGCATACGTGAGTCTTAGATTTGTTTTTTGTTGCCAAGAATACCTGTTACAACATTCTGTATTGTTTTATCAACAATTTATGTATTTATACTTTCTATAAAAATCACACAAATGAAAAATATTAGTATTCATCATATATGATTTTAAATACTATACTGTCTTCATATGATATATGCATGTACTCATATATGATTTAATCAAAAACCTTGGTTGCTTATGTGTATAGTTATATGTGTTTGATGTAACCCATATATTATCACATATGTTATAATCATATGTGATTATAATCACATGTGATTATAACACAGGTTGTTACAATCATATGTTATTATAATCATATGTGATTTATAACAAATATAATAATATATGATTATAACATATGTAATAATATGTGAATATAGTCACACATGATTATAATAACATGTGATTTAGTATAGATATAATCATATGTGATTATAGCATATGTAATTATATATAATCATATGTGATTGAAGCTCTTTCATGTATTTTTAAGAACTGTAATCACATATTATTAAAATGGGTTAAGGGTTGTTTATTTTTATAATCATAGGATATCATAATCATTTGATTATTTGTTGTTATATTCATTTAACTACATTTGATTAAGTATAATTGATATGTTTTTAGATAATTATATGTGATTATACAAAAACATATAAACTTTTATAGAGAATATTTATCATATGTTTTAATCATATGTGATTACCAAATTACATCCAAAAGACTTTTAAATTATAAAAATTACATACAACAACAGGATTTGAAATATTTAATACATAAATTGTGAATGTATTCATTAATTTATAACATATTCTTCCCCTTAACAACTGAATATTGTTATTCAGAGATTTATAACACCTGATTTTAACATATTCTTCCCCTTCATAATTGAATATTATTATCTGCTAATTAATACAATATTTTTGTTAGATAATAATATTCGATACCTTCTTCTTCACCCACATTTTTTACCATCAGTTATGTATATAAGTAATATAATGTTGATAATCATTTATGATTGTATAAATATATTTTTAATAATCATATATTATTCATAAGTATATACTCATATTTAACCCCCTCTATACCTGAATATGATTGAAAATTTTTATTAATCATTTGTAACTTGTACGATTATAATCATATACGATTATAACATATATATAATCATATACGATTATAACATATATAATCATGTAGAATCATATATGATTATTGATGGGTTTTGGTCATAAGACATCCTATGTGCTCATACTAACCCTAATGCTTGGATCTAGGTTTCTCTATTGTACATGCTTTGAATCCAAGACTATAAACGCTAATTCTAGCATGCAAGTAATCATATTAACATAAGAATGAGTTTATAATGTTACCTTGATTGTTATGTAGCAATAACAATCCCAATCCCACCTTGAATTGACTTTGGAAGGCTTAGAGTCACAAGTGTCACTCCTCTAATGGTTCACAAACACCATAAGCAAGAGGATGAAGGTATAAAGAGAGGTTGGAGGCTGCCAAAAACGTGTGAAACCCTAACACAAAGCTTAGCCACGTTTTTGAGCCTTAAGGGGTCTTTATATAGTTGGGCTAATAGGATTATCTAACAAGGAAACCCTAATTTGGATGCTTAAGCCCTAAGCAACCCATAGACTCCTTTAATTAAGCCCATGGACGGTTTCCTTATGGGTTTCCCATTAGAATTCGTCCATCCCTTAATATAAGGCAATCCATGGCCCAAATTGTAATTATCTTATAATTACAATTCCAGTCCCTTAAGTTTAATTAATCTCTTTTAGTCACAAAACTAATTACCAATTAATTATTGACTAATATTAATTAAACAATATGATTTCTCCTTTAATATATTATTCCCATAATATATTAATAAATCATATTTAATCCTTTCTCTCCATAATTCATCCTATCAAGTTGCTTTGGTGAAGGCAACCCAAAAGGACCATGCACCATCGGGTCAAGTATATACCAAAATAGTTATGGACTTAGACACTAATCCAATAGTCTCCCACTTGGATAAGTCTAGTAACTATTATGCGTATGACTTCAGATCCTGATCTGCAATCGTAGCTTTCCAAAGCCGCTGTCAACTCTGATCCTATCAGATACGTGTGTCCTTAGATAAGGGATCATATATTCCTCCATTCTAGATATCATATGAGATATGATTTCAAACCATTCTCTTTGTACTATATCTCGATTTCTGATTTATGACGACAGACTAATTGAACAAATCAAATTAGCCCTAGCCCGGCCGAGCATTTACGTTTGTCATCACTAAATCATCGAGGGGCCCAAAAGATATCGCTTTTATCCTTCTTTAGATAAAAGGAACGGATAAACTTTGATACAATGCTTGCTTGCACTCACTAACCAAATCACACACAACAATATGTTTTATAACACCAAGTTACTAGTGCGTTTACATATTATCAATGTGCAACCAATTAGCAAGATACAACTCACACATCTCAGTTTCAAGAATATAAGATGTTATCGTCTCACCAATCACTCGTGATATAATTCATGGAGTGATCCAAGTGAGCGTGGGTTTAATCAAATGCTCAAATCATATTCATAAGCACTCATGAACGTTGCAGCAAACATTTGCTTATGTCTAATGCTCTTTAGACAATCCACACACCAATTCATGACAGTCTTCATTCATACCTACTTCCAACATATGAACGACTGTGGCCCGTTCGAATAATTCGATTATTCTTAATAAACTCAATTATTCTAGAAGTCAAAACATGCAAAGTGAAACACAAGAATAATACTAATCCTATATGGCCTCAA
Source organism: Lactuca saligna (assembly GCF_052625555.1). Taxonomy (NCBI): domain Eukaryota; kingdom Viridiplantae; phylum Streptophyta; class Magnoliopsida; order Asterales; family Asteraceae; genus Lactuca; species Lactuca saligna. Next base: position 53,439,414 of record NC_136425.1, read on the forward strand.
CCCTTTGAGCATAAATAAAACACGTTTTATTTATCACCATATCGATTACTCATTATTTGTCGTTTCGGGTAATCAACTTCTTACTTGAATTATTACACTTGTCCCATGCTCCTAGCATGCACACAATGTTTAGCTATGGTTTTTACTTTGTGAAATATACAAATTGAACACATTTCCATTCATTCTCATTTTACAACTCCAAATCCTTTTTCATAAGTGTAAGAATATCAAATTCTTCCTACTTATAGAATATGCTAGATTCTAACACTTTATGCAACGATCCATTCGTAATGTCACTGCACCAAAGTCACAAAGACTATTGCTAATGATGTTACAAAATCTTCTATCAGAGATTGTTACAAGACAATTCCTTAGATATTATGTCTCTCACTCAAAGTACATTCCTTTGAACATCCTTTTGCATAAAAGTTTCTAATCTAGTCATACATTTTCAATATTTACTTCCCAATATGGACACGCTTCCATATTTTCCATATGATAACTTATTATTAATAGAATCTTATCTATTCATAATAATGTCAATATGGTCCATCCAATACCATGCTTCCAACTACTCACAAGCAACCAATCCTCGTCAAACTTTGGATTGTTCTTTGATAGTTGTTTAATTATTTTAGTCAAAACCGATTCTAGTCCCTTTTCCCTACAAATGCGCTAGACATTTGGAAAATTTAAGAATGGTCAAACATTAAGGCATTTGCAATCGATCCTATACCCGAAGTGTATGGGACACAATGCACAATGTTTTATTTGCTATGTTCTCAAAATTCGAATTGTGAAAAGGAATGCCGTAATCATAATCGAAATTTTAAGAACACACTATGTATTTTTGACTAAATTTATTAACATTTCTCAACCTAAGACTTTAGATTTGAAATGAAGCATAATATTCTCTCCCTTAATTATAGCAAAACAACTTTATAAACCTTTACGACTTTGCAAGGTGTAACTCTTGTTTTCTATAATTAATATTGCCAACTTGCAAAACTTTCCATAATAATCATACAATCATAACTTTTATGCTCCCACTATCATGATGATTACTATAAAAACATAACACTTATGCTCCCACTAGCTTCGACATGTATTCATAAACATCTTAACATTCAGAAAAGCAATACTTATTGAATTTCTTAAGTTCATGTTTCTAATACTTAGTGCTTTGATAATCTTTTATCAAGGCTTCTTGAACTTATACACCTTTGCCTTTGATAGTTCATATGTGTGTCTAAACAATTAAGACTAATTGCCAAACCTCACAATTCAAATCATGGAAAGGGATACCGTAACCATAATTGAATTCGAGAATGCAACTTTACAATCACTATCTTCTTAAAATATTTCTTAGTGACAGCATTTCCTCACAATCATTTTCATGAAGGAGGAAATCTTATGACACTTAGATATTAATGGTGTATTTGTTCCTATCCATGTGAATTTGTTAAAACGAAAGTTTACGACAAATTCAAACTCATATGGACCGAACTTTCTTAATCTTGATTTCTTGCCTTATGGTAGTACAGCTGCCCACCACGTCTTCCAAGTAGTTAAGCAGCTCACCTTTTCCTATCAATGTACCTTTCATTGATTAAGGTGCCTTGCCTTTTATGCATTCAAAATGAGAACTCATAGGACTCACATGCATAATTAACTCAATTGGAAGAGCACATAATCAAAATATTGTCAACACGATAGGTTGTAAACCTCAACTCGTGTGCTAGTGATGATCGATAAGGTTTATTTGATTTGTTCTTGAAACCTTTCAAGACCATTAAGACTCCCACTGACTCCTTGACATATAAGATTCTCTTGTCAATAAACATTTGTTGACAACCAAATATTCAAGAGTTAGTGTAGCTTTTATCAAAACACTTCATAAATTGGTCCTAGTTGGCCTTTGTCTTATCCAAGACATCACAACTTTCCACATTTGATGAATGTTATAAACCTTTAATACTTTTCAATCATTGTCACAATCTTAAGTTTAAGATTTGTTATTGGAACGAAGTATGATAGACTTCTTGATTTAGCCATTTCTTCAATCCTTGATTCCTCATACAATTGTACTAAAACTCACTTAGAGGATCAACTGAGATATGGTTCTTAATCATTAAGACCTATCATAAAGCATAAAAGGTACTCTCCCTTCTTCTTAGAATGGAGAAACTTTTATCTTTCTGCCTACTTGACTCTTCTTATTCGTTCTGCTATTGATTTAACATTTTCAATCAATTCAGAATTACACTTAATCTTATAAGCATAATCATATTTACTAAACCTTTAGTAAATCAGGACGAATGTCTTTGTTACTCTTATGGTGGACTTTGATCAGCAAGCAACTTTGTGTACTTGATCTCCTAGTCCTTCACTTGACACTTTGTCAATGAATTAGTCTAATTTCCAAAATATGAAATTTCTCATTCATCGTGCAACCAAGTTGCATGATTCCAAGTTTCTGTCTAATTGAAACTTGGGCGATGAGAAACTCTCCCTATTTGGTAAATTCTCGACATTTCCATAAATAACATAACTAAGAATCATATCCATTCGTTGTAGAAATATGGAAACATCAATTTTCATAACGATTTCATTGCAAGGAAGTAAACAAATAAATAAATAAGTCAAACAAAATTTATTTTATTTATAAAAGCAGTGGAAAAACATTTGTCCTTACAATGCAAAATCTATTGAAAACTATGTAAAAGGAAAATTTCTAACAACTCTATCATAACTATCTAAGCTCAAAATCCAATCTTCAAGTCAATGCGATCAAGATCCATCTCTTGTGATTAGATTCATCTTGCTTTCTTATCAAGCTTCCTTTCTTTTCACCGATCCTTCAAAACATTCAAATGCAATCTTATCACATCATGTATTAAGAATCAATGAATAGGAACTTAACGGAGTTAGATAGTGGATTTTACCTGAAGCGTAGTCATACTTTTGACTCTCCCATCTCTTAGATCTCTTAGGTAAATAGGGTAACTTCGTCTCCAATGCCCCTTCTCTTGGCAATAAAAGCAAATTGACTCTTTTGGAACAACACATGGAACTACTTCAGACATCGCCTTTCTCTTGTGATCAAACTTTTCGATCATTGCATGTACTTCATTGCCATTGTCTATATCCATAGAGGTCTTGAAGGCAGATTCACCAATTAACTTTGCGTTTCTATTGCGCCAAACCATTGCTGATTCAGCAGCAATAAGCATATAGGTGAGATCAATAAGGGTCACGTCGCGGTTCATCATATAGTACTCTCTTACGAACTCACTATATGAGTTAGAAAGTGACTAAAGAACCCAATCAACAGCCATTTCCTCACAGACAACGGATCCCAACATTCTTAACCTATCAATGTGTGACTTCATCCCTAGGACGTGTGCACACACCGACTTTCCTTCTTTATGTTCACTTGCCAAAAGGGCTTGAGTGATATTGAACCTTTCAATCTTACAATCTTGTGGGTTAGGGAGAATAATTGGAGGAGGAGGAGGAAGTGAAGCATGATTTCTTGTTCCTCGATCGAATCATGGAATCTCATCTTCATGTGGAATGCTTGTTCCACGGGATTTGGGAAGACCATAGTTGTCGAACTTTGACATCTACAAAACAGGAGAAAGCAAATTCAAGTTAGTTGATCGATTGAGTCCTTAGTAAATCACCCAAATGAGATACTAAGGCTAGGACCCAACACAATATGCTACAACCTAGAAAAGGGATGCCGTAATCTAGTTGCAGAATATTTGAAGGTAAGTGAATGACGAGTCACTAATTTCCACCATGAAAAACGAAAAAGAAATTTAAGTTTTAAATCTATGAAAACTCCTAGATCCTTTGAGATTCATTGAACTTTCAATGGCATGTTTAAATCTCGATATGCCCCTCTTGTTTGTGACTGGGATGCCGATGATCACAAAGCAGGTGTGAATAACCATGCAAACTTACATGGTGCCCTCACATGTTACAGTCACCTATTCGATGTGCCGGTAAACCACACACGCTCCACCGAACTATGACAAAAATTGAGTCACCCTTTGCTACCTTTGCTTAGAACCATTTAGTGTGCCGGTAAACCACACACGCTCCACTAACGTCTTCGCAAGGGCACAAAGTGTAATTTCATGGAATTGCATCAATTCACTTTTGCCTAAGTAACTAAGATTGGGAATTAGAAAAACATTTAGTTACTTTGTATTTCATTATACTTATAATGGAAGGTTTCGTCCTATCCTACCCGTTCGGCTAACGACCCTCCACTAGTCAAGAGTGCGGTGGGTAAGAGTGGATACCCATTCAATCGCCATTTTATAGGCAATTTCCTTAAACACCCCTTATAGACCAGCTTCGTGAATGAGGCCTACTAACGGTAAGAATGACTTTTAGTTATACATATATAATGTTAGACTTTTAATGTTATATATAGTATAGGGTGTATTTTATAACTTTTAAAATACTATGTGGTTAACTTTAACAATTACACTTTTAATTCAATTAATTGGTTAACCTAAACTTTTATGGATTTATTAAATCTCTTTTAACTATACACCTTAATTAATTAATAAAACCATAAGGGTGTATTTGAACTTTTCAAAACTAGGGTTTTAGAATTTAACATTTCTAATTAAACTTTTTAATCAACTTTTAAATTCCAAAACTTGAGGGCAAGTTTTGAAACCTTTTTCAAAACATTAGGGTTTTAACTATTTAAATTTCAAAAATTCAAAACTTTTGGGTTCAAATTTAAACTATAAAACCTAAAAGGGGAAATATGAAACTTTTCATAACAACAAGGATCAAATAACAAATAATTTTAAATTAACATTTAATCACATAATTATCCATATTTGAGTTATATAATGATTTCTTGCAAAACAATTTATCAATTTACTCAAAATAATTAATCAATTATCTTATAAGGAAACAATTATCTTATTAATTGATAAATATCTTCAATTAGATCAAAAATATAGTCAAATATATCATATAATCAGATTAATATTGATCTAACATGATAAGGTAACTATCCATATGCAAAAACAACAAGAAATCCCGAGATAAGCACTATCTGACGAGTTGACTCGTCGAGTCACCCTGGACTCGGCGAGTTCAGCTATGGACTCGGCGAGTTCAGCTATGGACTCGGCGAGTCCAGCCTCTTGATCACCAAAATCGAATTTTTTAGATATACAATGCATCAATACAATTGAAACCAAGCTAGGCTCTGATACCACTGATGGGTTTTGGTCATAAGACATCCTATGTGCTCATACAAACCCTAATGCTTGGATCTAGGTTTCTCTATTGTACATGCTTTGAATCCAAGACTATAAACCCTAATTCTAGCATGGAAGTAATCATATTAACATAAGAATGAGTTTATAATGTTACCTTGATTGTTATGTAGCAATAACAATCCCAATCCCACATTGAATTGACTTTGGAAGGCTTAGAGTCACAAGTGTCACTCCTCTAATGGTTCACAAACACCATAAGCAAGAGGATGAAGGTATAAAGAGAGGTTGGAGGCTGCCAAAAATGTGTGAAACCCTAACACAAAGCTTAGCCACGTTTTTGAGCCTTAAGGGGTCTTTATAGTTGGGCTATTAGGGTTATCTAACAAGGAAACCCTAATTTGGATGCTTAAGCCCTAAGCAACCCATAGACTCCTTTAATTAAGCCCATGGACGATTTCCTTATGGGTTTCCCATTAGAATTCGTCCATCCCTTAATATAAGGCAATCCATGGCCCAAATTGCAATTATCTTATAATTACAATTCCAGTCCCTTAAGTTTAATTAATCTCTTTTAGTCACAAAACAAATTACCAATTAATTATTGACTAATATTAATTAAACAATATGATTTCTCCTTTAATATATTATTCCCATAATATATTAATAAATCATATTTAATCCTTTCTCTCCATAATTCAACCTATCAAGTTGCTTTGGTGAAGGCAACCCAAAAGGACCATGCACCATCGGGTCAAGTACATACCAAAATAGTTATGAACTTAAACACTAATCCAACAATTATAACATATTTAATCATATATAATTATATGTGAATTTACAGATCACATGTGATACTCTATTTACTTCCTTCTTGAACATTTTGAACATTTTTTTTTCTTCACATGTATTCTCGTCATCTAGATTCTTACCATTCACACCTAAATTTAATTAAAAAAATTGTTAATCATTTTATTCCGCATAATTCAATTTATTCCACATCAAGATATATTTTTCATTTGAGTTCTTTTTGATTTGTTGTTTATCTTCTTTAATTATTACATCTTTCATCATTTTCTTTATTTCCTTTGTTTTCAAAAATTATTCAACATTCTCTAAACCAATCCTATAAATATTACTTGAGGAATTGCTAGAAATATCAAAGATTCACATTCATAACATTCTGCATCTATTTCATCTTCCCAAAATTCTAAAAATGATATGATTTTCATGTGCATTTCATAAGATATTTTGCAACTTAGGTAGAGTTGAGTGATATTTCTATATATGTATTTCACAGATTGACAAAAGACATTGTGTGGTTTCATAAGCAGTCTGGGATCATAATTAAAAAAAACATCATTCTTAATTCTAGCAATATCTATTTTCAACTTCTATATCTTATGCCTTCTCTCCTCATTTCTAAACTTGCACCTCCTATGATCATCATCAGTATTAAATGCATGTAACCTATTCCATCTTAGACTTTCACCTAATTCAGAAGCATTATATCGTAATTCAATCAATTCATCATCATAATGAAAAACATGAATATATAATGATTTAAGAATGAAATTCACCTTATCAGTCATTTTGCTTCCATGTGTTCTCCTTAACTCTTCGTAAAAAAAATGGAAGCATATGAGTTCGAATCATTAGACATTCCTTCGTCCTCTAAATTTTCTTTTTGATCCTATGAACTTATGCTTCACACCATCAATTATATTTCATGTTTTACACTTGTAGTGTTATTAGCAACAAACGTAGAACCATGTGTTGGTCAACGAACCTCCTTGTCTTCTGATTCAGTTGAACAAACTTCAATATTACCAAAGTTGTTATATTTTTCTACTGACAAATCCTTTCCATGAACTTTTTGCTTTTTCATATCCTCAATCTTTTGCATGTAGTAAGCTTTATCTTTCTCTTTCTCCTTTTTATCATTATGCTTTCATAATATGCATTCTCTTGCAAAACTACTTTCTCCCATTGCAACAATTGCAGTCAAATCTAGAATCACCCAAAATTTTCTTTTCCTTATTCTTTTTTTATTGATAATTTTCGGGTAATACTTTTTTCCTAAAATGGATAAGTGGATGATGTAAAAGAGTCTAAGGCATGATTTTTGAGGAAAACCCTGTGCCATGATCTGACACACAGAGTATCACGACATGGCATGCAAGATGAAGGGCATATATTTTGGGTAAGCGCCACGATGTGGCAAGAGAATGGCCACAACGTGGCAAGCGCTTTATCCCAAGCCCATGGATTTTTAGTGTTTCTCCTATGTTTAAGCACCTTAACTCCCACTTTAGGGGATTATCTTCAGCCTCCATCTTCCCAAATGAAACTCTATCCCCTCTTCCATTGTTATGAGCTTTGTGGCTTGATTTTGATTTGGTTCCTCTTGTCTTAGTAAAACTTGTGAAGAAAGGAACTCCTTCGTGAAAGGAAGCTTAGAGAAAATTTAGATTCATCATCTTCTTCAAGTATCTGAACCTTTGGAGGTAAAAAGCTTGTACCTTGACCCTGTTCTTCAAGATTCATGTTTAAGGTCTTTAATGAGTCGTTTTGGTCTCTTCTTGGAAGCTCTTGGAGTTAGGGAAAATCCAGAGCTTATTATGGGACTCTTGTGGCCATGAAATTCTGTTAATGGAGAAAAACGGGTCTTATCTTGAGTGTTCTTTGTCCCATGCTCAAGTTTTTGGTCATAATAAGAGCATAATGGAGTTAGGATTTAAGATCTTTCCTTGGAGTGGAGTCCTAATGGATAGAGTTGGAAACTTTGTCCATTAAGTCATTGAGAAGAAGTAGATCTAGAAGTATGAGTCTTGGTCTATAAGGATGAATCTCTTAACGAGAGAAATGACATTCTGCTAGTGGCCATTACATGGCCAACGGAAAATCAAGACGTGGTGAAGTTTAGACTTGAGACTGTTTTGACCTAGCATTTCCACAAAGTAACCAAGGAGGACCCACGACATGGCAATGTACTACATGTAGACCGTTTGTCTTGACATTTCCACGACATGACTAAGGAGGGCCCACGTTGTGGCGTTGACTTTGCCTAAGTTGACTATTGAATTTTTGGACCTTTGACCATTGACTTATGACGAGTTTGACTTAGGTTCATATTTGAAGGATTTGGGTTATTGATTAAGGATTTATCTTTTTTGGTGATAAGTTAGTTCATGGGATTGAATAGTGCAAGGTGTGAGAGTCTTGTTGTGCTTCCCTGGTTCATCAATTTAGGTGATTTTCTCACTATGCCATGTATACCATTGTATGTCCTTCGCATGAAAGGATAGAGGTTATGTTAGATTATGCGTATGTTAGTGGCTAGGATAACTCTTTTATTGATGGGTTTTGAGAAATACAACAATCATATGGTGTACATGCAAAACCTAAAGCTTTGGATCTAGTTTTCTTTAATTGTATATGCAACAACCATCCAAAGCTATAAACACTAATCTAACATGCTATTTTCAAAATTGACATAATTAACAAGTTAGAATAATACCTTTGATTGTAGCTCAAAGATCTTTAACCTTTGAGAGCTTAGTATCACAAGTGTAATACCTCTAATCGATCACAAACACACCAATAGCAATTTGGAGGAATATGAGAAAGAGAAGGAGGGATACTAATTTTGGCTCTAAGATACTTCTAGAGTTCAAGGTAACCAAAATATGGAGTCCCAAGGGTTCCTTATATAGCTTAGGTGTTAGGGTTTCAGCCAAATACATAATCTGGTTGCTTAAGCCCTAAGCAGCCCATAGGATCCTTCCAGAACCCTTCCAATGGGCGAATTCTATGTGGGCTTCCACAAGAATTTCGTCCATCCCTTTACTTAGGGATTCTCAGCCCGTTTTGCAATTATCTTATAATTATAATGTCAGTCCCTTTAATTTAATTAATCTCTTTTTACCACAAAATTAATTTTAAATTAATTCTTGACCAATTTAATTAAATAATATGATTTCTCTTTTAATTTATTATTCTTATAATATATTAATAAATCACATTTAACCCCTTTCTCCATTATTCATCCAGTCAAGTTGCTATGGTGAAGGCAACCCAAAAGGACCATGCTACTATCGGGTCATATACATACCAATTATAGTCATGGGCTTAGATACCTAATCCAACAGTCTCCCACTTGGATAAGTCTAATAACTATAATTGCAAGTACGAATTCCAAATTCGATTAGCAATCGTAGCTCTCAAAAGCCGCTGTCAAACTCTGACACATCCTATAGATAAGGGATCATATAGTCCTCTGTTATCAAGATATCATGTGGTCAATTACATGGAACATAGTCATACATATTGTCCAGCAGTTTGTTTCCTGATTTCTGATTTGTCTGACATAGAACTTAATTGAACACATCAACTTAGTCCTAACCGGGCCTGACACATAATTCAAAACAAAATCATCAAGGGGACCGAGATATCGCTTTTAATCCTCTTAGGATAAAAGGAACAGATAAACTTCGACTTATATGCTTGTACTATTTGCTCATCAAATCGCATACAACAATATGTTTTATAACTTCGAGTTACTGATGCGTTTAGGCATTATCAATGCACAACCAAATCGCAAACAATAACTCATATATCTAGGTTTAAAGACTAAATGATATTATTGTCTCACAATCACTCGTGATAAATTCCATGAAGTGATTCATGTGAGCGCGAGTTTAATCCAATACTCAAATCTTATTTCAGGAGCACCCATGAATGTTACAAATTGTTTTTGCTATGTCTAAACACTTTAGACAGTCTACAAGACATTTCATGATACTCTTGCCTCAATATCCACTTCCAAGTATGATCAACAGTGGATACTTTGAATAATCTTATTATTCTTGAAGTCAAAACATACAAAAGTGAAACAATAGTAAATAATTAACACAAGATAGTAACTTTACTCATAAATAAAACACCTTTATTTAATCATCAAATGTCAATTATAATTTATCTACTACAAGTTTCTAAAATCTATCTAATCACTAAAACTCATATCGTCCTTCAGCCCAATACTCCTAGCATACTGCAAGTGCTCAAACTTACTCAGACCCTTCGTAAGGGGATCTGTTGGGTTTTCCTCTAACGATACTCGCTTCACTACGAGGTGTCCCTATTTTACCTGATGTCTAATGAAGTGGTATTTTCTGTTGATGTGCTTGGATCTACCATGATCCCTTGGTTCCATAGTTAAGGCGGTTGCACCCTCGTTATCATAGAAAATCTCTATAGGCTACTTTACGGCTGGTGCAACTCCAAGGTTTCCGATGAATTTCATTAGCCATATTGCCTCCTTCGACGCTTCGCTCACTGCTATGTACTCTGATTCGCATGTTGAATCAGCTACGCTCTCCTGCTTGGAACTTTTCCAAGTCACCGCTCCTCCATTCAGGGTTAACACCAGCCCAATTGAGAGTGGAAATTATCTTGGTCGGTCTGAAAATTGGCGTCACTATACCCTTGCAATCTCAAGTCATCACTCCCACCGAGGATAAGGAACCAATCCTTAGTCCTTCGTAGGTACTTAAGAATGTTCTTTACCGCTGTCCAATGAGCTCTACTAGGGTTCCCTGGATATCTGCTGACCATGCTCAAAGAGAAGGCCACATCAGGACGAGTACACATCATAGTATACATGATCGAGTCAATAGTAGAAGCATAAGGTACTTGACTCATCTCTTCCATCTCAGCTTCAGTACTCGGACTTTGAGTCTTACTTAACTTGGTATTGCTTTGGATTGGTAACTCCCCCTTCTTGGAATTCTCCATGATGAAACGTTTCAACACCTTGTCCAAGTAGGTGCTTTAACTAAGTCCTATTAGTCTCTTACTCCTATTTCTCAAAATCCTTATCCCTAGAATATAAGTAGCTTCTTCGAGGTTCTTCATAGCGAAGCACTTCCCAAGCTAGGACTTTACCTCCTGAAGGTTGGGACATCATATCCTATGAGCAGTATGTCATCCACATACAATACAAGAAAGCTAACTATACTCCCACTAGCTTTGACATATACGCAGGACTCATGCTCGCTTCTTGAGAAACCAAACTCTTTGACTTTCTCATCGAAACAAAGATTCCATCTGCTAGATGCTTATTCTAATCCATAGATGGATTTCTCAAGCTTGAACACTCTATTAGGGTACTTTACATCGATAAAACCCTCACGCTGATTCATGTAGACCTCCTCAACCAACTTCCCATTAAGGAAAGTAGTTTTGACATCGATCTTCCATATTTCACAATCATGAAACGCAACTATGGCTAGCATAACCCTTATAGACTTGATCTTCAAAACTGGTGAGAATGTCTCATCATAGTCAACTCCAGGAGTTTGAGTAAAGCCCTTCGCAACCAATCGCACCTTATATGTGTGTACTTTCCCATCCATGTTGGTCTTTTTCTTGAAGATCCATTTGCACCCGACTGTCTTACGACATGGTACATTGTCAACCAAGTTCCAAACTTGATTGTCATACATGGACTGAATCTCACTATCAATAGCCTTTTTCCATTTCGTAGACTTCAGGCCTGCCATAGCTTCCATGTAGTTGTTAGGTTCATCCAAATTTATTAGTGTAATATCACTAATAAATGTATCACCTTCAGTAATAATATGGAAACCATGAAACTCAGGTGGAACACTAACTCTACTAAGAACGTCTAAGAGTTAATGACTCGTCAACTGGTTCAACAGGAGTTTCCTCCTCGGGTTGATCGCTAGTTTTAGAGGTTCCTTCATTTCTTGACTCTTGAAGCTCTTCAAGATCAATTGGACTCCCAATGGCCTCTTGGCATATGAGTTCTCTCTCACGAAAGACTCCTCTCCTCGCAACAAAGACAACATTGTCACTCGGTCTATAAAAGAGATATCCAAAGGACTTATGTGGACATCCGATGAAAATACATCGCACGCTATGAGGTTCGAGCTTGTCATGAGTCTATCGTCTTACGAAAGCCTCGCAATCCCAAACCTTGATGTGTGCTAACGAGGGAATTTTCCCTATCTACATCTCGTGAGGTGTTTTCGTAACCTTCTTAGTTGGGACTAGATTAAGGATATGGATGGCAGTCTCTCTGGCATACCCCCACAATGAGATAGGTAACGAAGTACGACTCATCATGGAACGAACCATTTCCAGCAATGTCCGATTGCACCTATCAGCCACACTATTAAGTTGTGGTGTCCTAAGTGGCGTCAATTGTGAAACAATTCTAAATTCCTTAAGATACTTGTGGAACTCGATACTAAGATACTCACCACCTCGATCGGATCAGAGCATCTTTATCTTCCTGCCCAACTGGTTCACTACTTCTTGTTTAAACTCTTTGAACTTTTCAAAAGTTTCTGAATTACACTTATTAAGTAGATATACCGATATCTGGTATAATCATCAGTAAAAGTCACATAGAAGCGGATCCATCCCTTGTGGTGGATTTGAAGGGCCCACATACATTAGTATGTATGATATCCAACAAACCCTCACCCCTTTCACAAGTACTAGTGAAGGGTGACTTGGTCATTTTTGTAGTGATCATGGACTCGATGATCTCGTACCATTCCTGCCTTGCACTTTGATGTTACATTTCCATCAAATCTTGTTGCATCTCGTAGAGGTAGAAGTCCTCATAGGACTTTTGGAGTTCGGCAGTCATGGTAGCGAGCATGATACACGACACCTTTCTCTCATCCCTCTTATGAGCCTCGTAGGCAACAATTTGCTCAGGAGTAGCAGTGTTAATGTTAACCTCATTCATATCCTTATCGAGAACATACTCTTTCTCCTTATATTGAGTCACTATGCGAATCTAACGAATCCAATCGTTAGTGTTGGTGCCATCGAAGATCACTCTCCCACAATGGTTCATGAGAGAGAAGGAGCCAAAAGAGTTGGAGCCAGAAGCATTGTTGTTTGGAGTAGATATCTGAGAAAGAAAAGAGACAAAGTTTAGATTAGATAAGAATCCCCAATTAAACACCCAAATGAGAAATTAGGGCTAGGACCCAACACAATTATTCACAATTCAAAAAAGGGATGTCGTAATCTAATTGCAAATAATTTGAAGGTAGGTAATGAAGATTTACCAATTTCCACCATGAAAAACGAAAAAGAACATTAAGTTTTAAATGAGTTGAAATTCCTATATTCTTTTAGATTCATTAAATTTTTCAATGGCATGTTTAAATCTCAAATATGCCCTTCAAGTTTGTGACTGGGATACCGAGGATCACAAACAAGGTGTGAATAACCATTCAAATGTGTTTGGTACTCTCGATGTCATTTATCACTTAATCAATGTGTCGTTTAACCATACACGCTCCATTAATCTATGATAAACATCAAACCACCCTTTGCCACCTTTGCTAGTCCCAAATTAGTGTGCCGGTTAGCCACACACGCTCCACTTACAACTTGGAAAGGTGCAAAGTGCAATATCATGAAATAACATCATTTTCACATTTTCCCTAAACTAACTAAGATTGGGAATTTATAAAAACATTTAATTACTTTATAAAATCATTATACTTATTAATGATGAATTAGTTTTTTCTTATCTTACCCGTTCGACTAACGACCCTTCACTAGTCAAGGAAGTGGTGGGTGAGAATGGACACCCATTCAATCACTATTTTATAAGCAATTTCGTTATACCCCCTTATAAACCATCTTTGTGATGAGGCCTACTAACGATAAGACTGACTCATCTATATATATATATATATATATATATATATATATATATATATATATATATATATATATATATATATATATATATATATATATAATTTTTTTTAATATTATAGTAGTATAAGGGTTGAATTTTAAACTTTTAAAACTCTAGGGTTTGGAATATAAATATTTCAAAATCAAAACTTTTTAATTAAAATTTAAATAACAAATTACTGAAATCGTCCCTATGGTTTGGTTAAATTTTCGTGTTTGGTCCCTAACTTTTGTTTTGCACTCGGACCGTCCCTATTATTTTATTTGGTTGCGTTTTTCGTCCCTCACATGCATGAAAGGACTATATTACCCTTGGTCATTTCTTTTTTGATTTATTTTTGATTAATTTTTTTAGTATTAACCTTATAAATACTATTATTAAAAATTAAAAAATGTGGGTCCCTCATCCCATTATCTCTTCCTCCTCCCCCTGTCATCACTCATCTCCCTCACCCCATTCCTGATCTCTCATTTCTCACTGGAAGCCACAACCACCAACGAAGCATCACTGGGAAACCACCAAGAAACGTCACCGGAAGACACCAGGAAACCACCTATCTGCATCATCAGTCCCTTATCTTCATCATTCCGACCCCATCGGCTCCATCTTCGCTCTTCCCTCTTCACCATCTACCTGAATAGATAGAGCATCATGTCTGTCAAAACCATCCAACCACCACTATCTCCTTATAGAGCATCGTGTTCGTCAAAATCTTCCAACCACCACTATCTCCTTCACTGATTGTGATTACCTTTTAACATCATTCTTATGGAAACCCGTATTGGATTTCTAAGGTTTCATAAGTTTTTTTCTTTCATCGTCGGTTTCTGATTAGGTTTTGCTTTTGGGTTTTGATTCCATATCTGGATTTCATTTCAATTGGGTTTTGATTCCATATCTGGATTTCATTTCATTTTAGGTTTTGATTTTGGGATATTGATATTTGACTTTCGTTAGGTTTTCTGTTTCAAAATCTGTCACACCCCAAAACCGAAACGGCGGAAACGTTTTGGGGTGGAGGACATCGTGTTTAGTATCACAAGACATGCATCATAGTAAGCGAAGTAATAGACAACAATACTTAGAGCTATACTGCTCCATCTTCTGAATTCCCAGTGTGAGTACCTGTCTACTAGTTTCCTGATAATACAAGCCATTTAAAAGAGTTGATCAGAAATTAAGCTGGTGAGTTTATAAGATTTTAGTGATGTATCTAAGTTGTAATAAGCTCAGTAAATTGTAGTAAGTTGTAAGTTTTGTTTAGAAAAGTTTGCTTGTTCCTCCCGAAAATCCTATATTTCCTAATTTGGTGAAAGATAAGTAAAAATGACTCTACAATCCTTTCTATGAGTACTAAATGGATACAAGTTATATAAAACTCAGAGTAAAAAAACAATCGATTGTGTGTATCCACCCTAAGTCCACATCCAAACAAGGAACATGAAATGAAGCGGATGACACACATCCCATTGGTTGTTAGGTCCTTGTTGTATATAACCCTGGTGTATCCCCTTGGTACTCACGGAGTTAATTGTAATAGTTCCTTTATAATTTATGTAAACATTATTTAAGAAAACCCTTATTTCTTATATTAAAATAGTAACCACAGTGGTTCCTACTATAATCACTTAATTTATACTAGCTATATATAATCTAATATCGACTAGATAGTTAATTGTGTGAATCTGCCCTAAGCCCACGACCAAACAAGGAATAGAGAATGAGGCGAAAAGCACAAATCTAACCATCTATTAGATATTAATTATATATAACCTTGATGTATAAACTAAGGTATTATAGAGTAAACAACCTAAGGTCCTTTAAGTTATGATGGTTTAATAAAAATGGGTTAAACCCTTTACTGGTAAGTTTCTAGTTTTTTATACCAAATGTTTTCTTTGAAAAGTATGTTTTGTACTAGAAAAACTGTGCATTGAATTAGTGTCCTATGACCTGACCCATAATTGGTACTCCTTATGATGACTTAATGTATACGAAACATATATATAACTAAGATCGGATGGATAATAGGCTGGGTGAATCCACTCTAAGCCCACAACCAAACAAGGAATAGGAAATGAAGCGGAAAACACACATCATATTACCTATCAGGTCTTATTAATATATATCTCTTGATGTATACATTAAGAAATCATAAGGTTAGCATTATAGGTTCCACTCTACTGAATGTGCTAGACCCGACTGATTTGTATGTTTGTTTGTCTGTAAAAATATGAGTTTTCCCAAGTATGACTATCATTATCAAAATATACTTCACATTATCGTTTATGTGAGAAGATCACAAAATAGATGTAATAGGGAAAATAATGTAGTAATGTAGTATTGTATATAGTAACTACTGTTGTACTAACCACTTTAGATCTATTAATGGTTAAGGTAAAATGTGATATGATTGTAATCATACTAATTGACTTAGTATAAACACGATGCTGTAATACGCCGACCAGTAATGACATTTGTCACCCGTAGGCCTGTAAGTCCCACTATAGCTAGCAGAAAGGTGTAGGATAGTCAATCCATTATAGATCTAATTTGTCACCCGTAGACCTGCAGGTCCCACTGTAGCTAGCAGCAAGGTGTAGGATGGTTAATCCAGTGTAGATGTATACACAAATTCATACTCTCCTTCCAGGAGACTCTGGTTACCAACCGCGACACTGCCGATGACGACTATGCCAATGAAGTAGTATCTCACTTCATGTTATAGCATTCTAGTATGTGTATAGTATGCTCTGTGTGTATAGTGTATAGTATTTTCTCCTTGTTTCTCTTCATATTATTTTCTCTTAGTTTCTCATCATGGTATGTTCTTAGTTTCTCATAATAGTATCTTCTTAGTTTCTCATCATATTATGTTCTTAGTTTCTCATCATAGTATGTTCTTAGTTTCTCATAATAGTATGTTCTTAGTTTCTCATCATAGTATGTTCTTAGTTTCTTATAATAGTATGCTCTAGTATCTAGTATGAACTGACCCTCTAAACTATACCCTTTATAATTTACTAGTATTTTACTTGAACTGTTATTAAAAATACTCATTTTACTACTAAGTTATGCTTGCACTTTCAAAATGGAGTTTTGTTAAACTAAAAAGTAACATAACTTTAAAGGAGTTTTTGAAATGTTTTGATCACTTATAAAAGACATAAGAAAATTTCGAAAGATGTTTATAACAAACATTTACACAATTATCATTGTGTTCGACTTGTATCCCCCCCCCCTCCCCCTAAAACATTTAAAACAATTAAAAGATTCATTACGGGGTATGAACTCACCTGATGTGAGGGATTCAAACGAATATGTGCGTAAGAAGGAGAAGTTCCATGAATGAAGTTTCGAGACTTAACGAGTCCTAAATGACATATAATAGCATATATTGGCATACATATAGTGCTTAGAAGCAACCAAATGCAAAGAAACACCTCACAAGACTAGGAAACACTTTGTCCAAGTGTTGGAATCACATGTGATTCAACTAAGGAAAGTAGAATGACACTATCATGAGTTTATGGTCATGGGTTTACGGAAAAGGGAGTTTACAGCTGTAAACTCATGGTCAAACATGCATAAGAGGGTGTTTGAAGGCCAGGGAAATTTGAGGGACCATTGCTTTACACAAGGATGATAAAGACCATCATAATGAAGGCTTTTGATGTGTTTACCGCCAAGCAAGGAGCTTACGGCCGTAAACTCATGGACATTATGAAATGAGTGTGGTTTAAGGTCCTATACTCATCAATGAATGGTTCTAGGTCAGAAGCTTTGCATCTAGAAGGGTTTATGGTCAAAATGGCACCCATATTAGGGTTTACGGCCATAGGAGATGGCTTTGCCATAAACTCCTTTTACTCTTGTATTCTTAATGATTTCAAGGCTCTAATCCGATGTTGTAACTAGATAACAAGTTAAGGGTAGAGTACTTACGATATAGAGGCTTGAAAGGGTTGATTTTGGCCAAGAACACTATTGTGTGTTCTTGGTGTTCTTGGTGAAACTTGAAGATCTAAGAAAAGTTGATTTCCATGGATGAAATCAAAGAGTGTACCTAGGAGATGAAGTGTAACAACAAATCAAGGAAATAACACTTACATTTTTTAGGATCCAAGATGATGAACTCGATCATACTTGAGAGAAAACTCAAGCGTTCTTGAGGTGGAAGTGAAAGAATGAAGAAAAGTTGAAGAGAATGAGTCTTATAGGGGGAGTTTACGGCCCGCCTTGATTTTACGGCCGTAAACTCAAGTGTTGTGGCCGTGAACTCCTTTTTGGGTGTGGTTTAGTTTGATTTGTTGTTCTGTGGTTTTAGCAGATACTTCCTAACACTCATTCCTTGAATGCATTGGGCTCAGAACACTCAAACAGACTCCAAATTGTGCTAAATGATAGCAGGAGTGAGTCTGGTACCGAGTTGAGTTAATTGACTGAGCTTTTAAAAGTAAAAAAATTTCGGGTTGTCACAAAATTTGATCTTGTTATGGTTTTGATATCTATGTTCAAGTTCGATTTTCAGGATTTGATGTTGGGTGTGAATTAATGAAATTGATTATATGGTTTGTATTAGAGCTAAATCGGTGGATGCTATTGATGTTGGAATCGCTTGGTGGTGGTTACTGGTGGTGGATGGTGGCTTTTGTGGCTGGTGGTGATTTTCAGTGGCATATGGTGGTTGTCGGTGGCTTCTGGTGCAAGTGAGAGTTTGAGTGGATCCGACATTTCCATATATCACTTAGTTATTTTTCTTTAATTAATAAATAATAAATAAAATAATAAAAAATGAAAAAAAGAATACAAAGGGTAATATAGTCTTTTCATCATGGGAGAGGGACAAATATAATCTTTTCATGTCTGTGAGGGATGAAAAACGCAACCAAATAAAATAATAGGGATGGTCCGAGTGCAAAACAAAAGGTAGGGATCAAACACGCAAATTTAACCAAACCATAGGGACGATTTCAGTAATTTGTTCAAATTTAAATTCCAAAACTTGAGTGCAAAATTTGAAACTTTTCAAAATATCTTTTAGATCAAATTTGAAAAATAATTAAATAATCATATAAATAATATTTATCTCATAATTTGACATAATCAACTTTCAAGACAAGATAATTCAAATAAAAAATACAATTAATTAATTTTTATCATATAAACTAATAATTATCTTATAATTTGACAATTATCTTCTAATTAAATAAGGATAATCATTACAATATTGTAAGAATCAAATTTTATCAGTGAAAAAGGTTTATGGTAATTATCCTTACCCAATTCTAGTCAAAATCCAAAAAATCTGTCAACTGTTGAGCCGCCTCGCTGAGTCAAGCCTTGGACTCGTCGAGTAGCCCTGACTCGTCGAGTTCATCAGGTGACTGACGAGTTCATGCCGACAGATTCCAGATTTCAATTTTTTTTTATCCATGATCAATTAATCAATGCATCAAGTACAATAGAAAACGACCTAGGGTATGATACCACTGATGAGTTTTGAGCAATACAACAATCCTATGGTGCACATGCAAACCCTAAAGCTTCGGATCTGGTTTTCTCTAATTGTACATGTAATAATCATCCAAATCTATAAATCCTAATCTAACATGCTATTTTAGAAATTGACATAATAAACAAGTTAGAATAATACCTTTGATTGTAGCTCGAAGATCTTCAACCTTTGAGAGCTTAGTATCACAAGTGTAATACCTCTAATCGATCACAAACACCAATAGCAATTTGGAGGAATATAAGAGAGAGGAGGAGGGATACTAATTTCGGCTCTAAGATCCTTCTAGGGTTCAAGGTAACTGAAATATGGAGCCCCAAGGGTTCCTTACATAGCTGAGGTGTTAGGGTTTCAGTCAAATACCTAATCTGGTTGCTTAAGCCCTAAGCAGCCCATAGGATCCTTCAAGAATCCTTCTTATGGATGAATTCTATGTGGGCTTCCACAATAATTTCGTCCATCCCTTTACTTAGGGATTCTCAGCCCATTTTGCAATTATCTTATAATTACAATATCAATCCCCTTAATTTAATTAATCTCTTTTGACCACAAAATTAATTCTAAATTAATTCTTGACCAATATTAATTAAATCATATGATTTCTCTTTTAATTTATTATTCCTATAATATATTAATAAATCACATTTAACCTCTTTCTCTATTATTCATCTAGTCAAGTTCCTATGGTGAAGGCAACCCAAAAGGTCCATATTACTATTGGGTCAAGTACATACCAATTATAGTTCTGGGCTTAGACACCTAATCAAATATTTATGTGTATCTGATGTTTAGGATACTCGGTATCTTGGTATTATAGATAGGTAGGGTCTTTCTTGTTGATCATATGATATTATTAGGAGATATGTTTGTTTAGGGTAACTGAGGTAGATCAGTTATCAGGATTGTGTCTGAGTGACCAGTGAAGGGCTTAATTGAGAAGTGGTCAATGGCAAGGTAACTAGGGAAGAATAGTTGCCAACAGTATGGACATACTAGTATTTTCTATGTGTTTATGTTACATTATTACGTGATATTGATATATTGGTCTCTATGTATTTTAAGCTAGATGGCCTGAGAACTCGTGGTCTAATACCTGATTGCAATGTTCTTTTTTCATTGTTCGCTTTCGGGTGGTTTACCTGTTCGGCTATCTATCTAATCCCTGACTACATATGACTTTATGAATTGTATGAAAGACTTTGGTTGAATTACAACACTTATAAGAAAGACTATGGTTAGATCACAACACTGGTAGGAGAGAGAGACTATGGTTAGATCACATCACTGATAGGAAAGACTATGGTTGGATCACAATACTGATAGGAAAGATTATGGTTAGATCACAACACTAATAGGAAAGAATGTGTTTGGATCACAACAACTAAATGAAAGGCTAGTCTTCCATCCTTGTAAAATGAGTCAAGGTTGGTCCTAATGCGCATGATATATGTATATGGATAGGAGATTTGTCTTCTTGATGTTAGAGTCAAGATCTTGTGTGGATGTATTGTATGTATGATAGAATATGTGGTCTACTAGGGAACTCACTAAAATTTATGCTTATAGTTATGGATTCAACATTTTGCAGGTCGTTCGTGAGAAGAGCTTGGCGGGACTGTACACACACATCGAAGACATTCGTTTCTATAGTTTTGTAAACTTAACTCTTATATTTTATGGTTTTAATCAAATGAATGTTACTGCATGGTTTTAAACAAAGGTTTTAATTGGTTATTACATTTTAAAATTGAGAAATCTCTTTGTAATTTTCAGGACGTTACAAGTTGGTATTAGAGCCTTGGTTTGAGGGATTCGAGCATGCCTTTTGGTGTGTCTGAACTCAAATTGAGGACTGAGAGATTTTCTAAACAGCTTTTTGAAAAGAAAATGCTTTTATTCAAGAAAACGATTCTCTAAAAATATTTCATAGCATTTGGAGGATGCAGTGCGTATAGTCGGTCAGACATCAGGAAGTAAGTAATTCACAATATACCCAAAGGATCTTGTATTTGTGCTATGAATTGCCATGCATTCTAGGATGTAGGTTGTAGATTCGCTCAGGACTTTTATAATAGAATTACCTAAGACTTGTAAAGCCTTATATCCCAGAGAGTTGTTTTTTAGTTGTAGCTTGAAGTCTTTATTGCTAATGTTATTTTCTAGGTGTATGTTTTAGAGTTGTACATTAGCGGGATAGTATAGCCCTAGAATGATTGAATTAGCTTTATTCCCCGCTTCTTATCTGCTTGTGGTCTTAGGTTAGAATCACTTATTCAACAGTCTATTTGATCATATATTGTGTATAACTTGCATGCATTAAGCAACCAATGAAGTTATAAATTTCTAGCAATTCAGTTTGTGGGAAGGGAAAAATCCTAGAAGGGCATCTAGGAAGCATAGCTTTATGCATGTGGTTAGACCTATACATACGTAAGAGGAGTTTATAGAAGTTGTGCAAAGTGACTTAGGTGTCTTGGAATAGTCCTTGGAATGAGTATGGATAGGTGTGTAAGGTAGTTTTGGGCCCATACTACTAAAAGCACATGATCCATACTTGGGTCAAGGAGTGTTTCAGGATTACTGAGGTTCTTGTAGGTAGGTATGAATAGTGTAGGTTTGCATTAAGCATTGTTTTATGTGTTTCCGTTACCTTTTAGATTTGGGATAGCAATCTTCTGTGTTGGTGATTCAAAGATGAGTGAGGAGGTTGTTTGAGACATCATAGCTATGGAGATTTAGAGATTCGTGAGAGATGATTTTCTTGGTTTGATCAGCCCACTGTGGGATGAGTTGATTTCAATGATGGATGAGCAACTTAGGGTTCTTTGAGTAGATTTGGAGGTTGGTCATCTCAGGGCTCAGGAGGTTTCCTTCACAGAGTTTGATGCTTGTGGAGCCTAATATTTCAGTGGGAGTAGGGAGATGATCATAAATATGCGTTGTGGTGCTAATGTGGAGAGTGGATTTCATGCTAGCTTCTATTCAACGGAGGCCAAGGTCAGATTTGTGACATGTATTCTACAAGAAATAGTTAGGGATTGATGGGTGCAGGGCCTCGAACCATATGTGGTTGAGTCCATATCATGGGATAGTTTTTTCACCAATTCAAGAGAGAGTTTATGCCAATAATTAAAGTTCAACAATTGGCTCATTAATATTTGGTACTTGAGTAGAATATAGAGATGTTGGCTGAGATCACTGCCATGTTTAAAGAGAGAGGGAGAGAGAGAGAGAGAGAGAGAGAGAGAGAGTGTGTGTGTGTGTGTGTGTGATGTTTTGTCCTTGGTATATGCCTTTAGAGGAGATGAGCATGACACACTACCTGAAAATGTTGAGGATGGAGATCCGAGAGCACATGAGTATCTCGAGTCATAAGACTCTTCCCAGTTTGGTGGAGGTATTTAGGGAGAGGGAGTTGAAGTTGGATACCAAGAAACGGAAGAGGAGGCAGGATCAGTTTCATGCATTTGCAGTAACAACCAAGAAGGCTTGAGTGGCAGGTTTTTGGTTAGAAGATCGAGAGACTCACGGTCTTTGTAGGAGATGTGGTCAGCTCATTAGGGTATTTTCCGCGCACCTGTTTCTGGATGTTTCATGTGTAGTCATAAGGGTGAATACAATTAGGATTGTAGTTAGAGGGAGTCACCACGGGTATATTTCTTTTGCTGTTAGACGGACCATGTTAAGGCCAATTTCCCTCTGAGACTCAATGGTGTGGTTTTGGATGTGACACCTTTGGCTTGGCAGCTACTGGATAGGTGGCATGGGACAGATGGAGTCCCAATAGCTACGGTTTGAGTTAGTGGTTTCCTTCAATTCGGTTTGACTCAACATTTGTTGGTGTTATTAGGATCTCTTTTGTCTTGTTTGTTTTGTTGTATCAGTTGTAATCTTGGATGATCTATTAAAGTATATAGTATTAATCAACCTTGGTTTTAATGTGAAGGTTATGTATGAATTGTTGTAGTCTGGAGAAACTTTATGTATTTTGTCATTAAGGGTTGTGGTTATATTAGAGAATTTGATTTTGTTTGAAGAATTCGGATTCCTTTATGGTTGGTAATGTCAGATGTGGTAGTTAGGAACCATGTGATGGAGTTCTCATATTGGCTTGGAAATTCAAATGGTTATGAAGTTTTCAGGGTTTAGCCAATTCCATGTGGGGGAGAATCGCTTCGTCAAATAGAAATATTTTCGAGTGTAGGTCATCCCAGAACTTAATATTTAAGGCTCAAAAGATAGTTGGTTTGGTTGTTGTCAGAGTTAAAGCTTACGTAAGGAAGGATAATAAGGATCAAGTTCATCTCGTCTGAAGGTTTAAAGCATCGGAAACAATGGAAAATTTTGGGCTATTGTCTAGATTTGGGTTGAGGATTGTGTAAGGTCTTCTCTACCTGTTCTTGTTTGATGAAGGCTTTGGGGTTTAAATCACGACCCGAACACTCGATGGGGTTTAGTAGGATATGGGGGCCGTCTCATGTAATCTTTGCTTGGCATCGTTGTAGGTTATATGGAAGACCATGGTTGGATCATTGTAGGAAATACTATAGTTGGGATGTAGAAGCAAAAGTGATTTTAAGACTATGGTTGGATCATAGCACTCACATATGGAAGACCATCGTTGGATCATGGTAGGAAACACTATAGTTGGGTTGTAGAAATAGAAGTAATTGTAAGACTATGGTTGCATCATACCATTCACATATGGAAGACCATGGTTGGATCATGACAGGAAAGACTGCAACTGGGTTGTAGCAACGTAAGTGATTGTATGAATATGGTTAGATCATACCATTCATATATGGAAGACCGTGGTTGGATCGTGATAGAAAAGACTACAGTTGGGCTGTAGCAGCGAGAGTGACTGTAAGACTATGGTTCTATCATAACATTCACATGGGTTGAATCAAATCTATCATTATTTGTTTTTTTGTTCCTCTATTTAGAATTAACGATTCTTAGGGTCGTCTTCATGCATAGGCTAGCTTATCCTTTGCCCATTAGGATTTTCTTTAGAGTTTGTTTTTCATTCATGTGTATGGGGGTTGGTTTTAACAGTTAGTTGTGGAATTCATTCTTGAATCCATTTGTTAGATGGATCAAGGTTGGTAAGGATCTTGGTCAGAGTGGATGTGCGAATTTCCGGGTCAATAAGGTTGACATATATGATGGGTTTGTTGACTAGGTTGTCGAGCACAACCTCGGAGCCTTCGAGACTAGGTTAATAGTTAGCTTCTCTCAAGGTCAGTTAGATGCAATGTTTGAGCTGTTGTATCATCATCAGATCAGATCTATCAATCTTGTTCATCATGGTTGAGGTTCAACTGGCTATGTCTGCCTATAAGTCATAAATAGTTTTGGAGTCCTTAGATTGTTCTTAGAGAAGTTAGTACTTCTTGATTTGATTTAGTTGTGATGAATTAGTGTTGTCTCTTTTCCGAGTCACGTATTTCGCATGAAGTATTGAATTCGCTTTTGGGATTGAACGAAAGTGTATGTTTTAAGTATGTTGCTAGTGTTGTTGCGATCATGAATTCGAACCTTTGGAAGATTTCGCTCGGGTTTGGTTATGCACTTGGTTTCGGTAAGCCTTTTGTTGGTGATTGCAGATTCCATCACTTAGAATGACTTTGTCTTATGGAAGGAAATAGACTTGGAAGAACCCAAAAGGACTTCAAAGGGTGTGTAAGGATATTTTGATAAGGAATAATTTCAAGGATGAAATCTAATTTAAGTGGGGGAGAGTTGTAACACCCATTTCCCAAAATGGATCAATGGATGATATAAATGAATCGAAAGCATGGTTTTTTTAGGAAACCCTGTACCACAATCTGAAGCATGGAGTGTCATGATGTGGCATGTAAGATGAAGGACATGTGTTTTGGGTGAGCACCATGATGTGGCAAGAGAATGGCTATGACGTGGCGAGCGCTACAACCTAAACCCATGGACTTTTAGGGTTTCTCCCAAACCTTAAATCCCACTTCAGGGGATTCTCTTCAGCCTCCATCTTCCCAGATGAAATCCTAGCCCTCTTCCATGATTATGAGTTTGGTGGCTTGATTTTGAATAGGTTCATCTTGTCTTAGTAAAGCTTGTGAAGAAAGGAACTCCTCCTTGGTGCAAGCAAGCATAGAGCAAGTTTAGATCCATCATCTTCTTCAAGTTTCTAAACATTTGGATGTAAAAAGCTTATACCTTAACCTTGTTCTTTCAAGATTCATGTTTAAGGTCTTTAATGAGTGGTTTTCGTCTCTTGTTGGAGGCTCTTGGTGTTGGGGAAACTCCGAAGCTTATTATGGGACTCTTGTGGTCATGAACTCTAGTTAATGGAGAAGAAGGGGTCTTAGTTGTTGGTCATAATAAGAGCTTAATGGACTTAGGGTTTAATATCTTGCCTTGAAGTGGAGTCCTAATGGATAGAGTTGGAAACTTTATCCATTAAGTCATTGAGAAGAAGTATCTTTGGAAGTATGAGCCTTGATCTGTTAGAATTAACGTCTTAATGAGAGAAATGGCATTCTGCGAGTTGCCACGACGTGGAAATGTCCTGCATGTTGAGCGTTTGTCATGAAATTTACACGATGTGACCAAGGAGGGCCCACATCGTGGCATTGACTTTGGCTAAGTTAATTGTTGACTTT
This sequence comes from Lactuca saligna, assembly GCF_052625555.1. NCBI lineage: Eukaryota > Viridiplantae > Streptophyta > Magnoliopsida > Asterales > Asteraceae > Lactuca > Lactuca saligna. The sequence goes on from NC_136425.1 coordinate 53,465,583, forward strand.
ATGGACCTTTGGTCGTTGAATTTTGACTAGTTTGACTTTGGTTCAAACTTGGAGGATTTAGTTTGTTGATTGAGGATTTATCACTTTTGGTGATTAGTCAGTTAGTAGGATTGATTAGTGCAAGGTATGAGAGTGTTGTTGTGTTTCCCTGGTTCATTATTTCAAGTGAGTTTCTTACTATATCACATAACATTGTATGTCCTTCGCATGATAAGTTAAAGGTGTTGTTAAAGTACTAATATGTTGGCGGCTAGGTGTAACAATGTAAATTTTCAAAACAATTTTTTTGATTTCTTAAACATGTTTTCCTCCATATCAAGTCATAAGAATCCACTATATCATATCGTCACACAAAACATATAAATCCCAAGATCATAAAATAAATCCTCCGCTAGTGTGTACAAATCACGACGGCGCCTTCCCACGGTCCTCGCTAGTACCTGAAACACATAACACAACAACTGTAAGCATAAATGCTTAGTGAGTTCCCTAAAATACTACTTACACACATACGCCCTTCCAGGCCACGACCTTCCGGTCCATATGTCTCAGGGGACTTCCATCCCAACCCGGTAAACCTTCCGGTCCTACCAGCATCGACCTTCCGGTCCACAGCACAATGCCTTCCGGCCCATAACATAACGCCTTTCGGCCCATATCAAGCATAACATACATAGCACATACAAACAGTTAACTTAATCACATACAATTCATACTTCTTATAACATATCCGACCTTCTGGTCACCCATAGACACCCTTCTGGGTACAGTATAGTGAGAAGTCTCACCTCTAATATCTCGGTAAATCACTGACTCGGTAGGAATGCGATCTAGCCTCCGCCTAAACACATAAGGAAAATATTCCCATAAATATGACTGTACTCTAACCTTTCTTAACATCCTCAGAAGGGTAAAAGACCATTTTACCCCTCTTCTGACTTAAAGGCCTCGCAGCTGACCAAACCCTAAAAGCCAACCAAAGCCAATGGTCGACTTTGACCCGACTCGGCGAGTGCACTTGAGCAACTTGGCGAGTCCACCTGTCTCCACTTAACTCGCTAGTCCCAATTAACACGTCGAGTCCCTCCCTTTACTCGACGAGTCCCCAGGCATGAATCGCGGGGCTACCCTTGACTCAACTCGCCGAGTCCCAAGAACAACTCGGCGAGTACATACCATACACAGATTCTTTTGACCTCTTGAGGTCAGATCTATTCCTAAATTCCATAGATCTGACCTTTCCAATCAATATAATCACGTAAAGCTCGAAACTTGATGCTTATATACATACATAATGGCATCAAATGGTGATTTAGTCCCAAAAATGGCAACCTAAGTCCAATCAACCCTCAAGGACCCATAAAGCATACTGGATTGAAGTCTATGAACCTCTTTGAGTCCAGATCCAAAGCATAGACTCGATAAGGGACCAATTGCTCCACATAAACATCCTCACAAGAGGTTAGAAAACCCTAATCTCTAAGTTTAATACCAAAACTGAAGAAGGTTCGAATGAATACCTCAAGTTGGAATCTCTGGACTCTGAAACCACTTGAATCACACCTCCTTTAGCCTCCTCTAGCTCTTGATCACCTTCTTTTTTCCAAGCCAAGGAAAGAAAGATCAATAAATTCTTCTCCTTCCTTCCAAACAATATATATCACTAAGGGGTGCTCTCAAGGGACTGGTAGCCGCAATGGGAGGCTAAGAGTACCCTTAAATAGGCTCCAACCCCGGATAATTTAGGGTTTCATTAAACAGCATGGACTCACCGAGTCCAATGCGAACCCGGATGAACAATCACGACCCTACTCGGCGAGTCTACGCATCAACTCGCCGAGTTCCTTCTCATAATTCAAAAAAATAAATATTAAATAATATACCTGGGATTCCGGATGTTACAATTCTCCCCCACTAGAAGCAAACTTCGTCCTCAAAGTCTCATTCTACAAACAATTCTGGATGCTGCTCCCACATCTCGTGCTCCGGCTCCCAAGTCAACTCTAACCCTTTCCTGTGTTGCCACTGCACTTACACCAAAGGCACTTCCTTGTTCCTCAGAACCTTGATCTTCCGATCCCTAATTGCCACCGGTCTCCACACATAGTTCAGGCCTTCATCCACCTGAATGTCCTCTAATGGTACTACTGCCGACTCGTCGGCAATACACTTCCTCAACTGCGACATATGAAAGTTGTCGTGAATATGACCCAACTCCGTAGGTAGATCCAAACGGTAGGCTACCCTGCCTACTCTCGCGATTACCCTGAAAGGTCCAATATATCGGGGCCCCAACTTGCCCCTTTTCCTGAATCGGATCACTCCTTTCCAAGGAGAGACCTTTAAGAGTACAAGTTCACCAACCTGAAACTCGAGCTCGGACCGACGCCTGTCCGCGTAACTCTTCTGGCGACTCTGAGCGGTCAACAATCTATGCCTGACCTGCTGTATCTGCTCTATCGTCTGAAGCACAATCTCCGTACTACCCATTACCCGTTGCCCCACCTCTCCCCAGCAGATGGGGGTCCGACACCTCCTGCCATACAACAGCTCAAAGGGTGACATACCAATGCTCGAGTGATGGATGTTGTCGTACGAAAACTTTTCCAAAGGTAAATATGTGTCCCAACTTCCACCAAAATCCAAAACACATGCTCGGGGCATATCCTCTAGTGTCTGAATCATCCGCTCACTCTGCCCGTCCGTCTGTGGGTGGTATGCGGTACTGAAATGCAGCCTCGTACCCAACTCCTCGTGAAACTTCTTCCAAAATCTAGAAGTAAATCGTACGTCCCGATCTGAAACAATAGACATTGGAACCCCATGTCGCGATACCACCTCCCTCACATACATCTCTACCAACCTCTCAACAGAAGAGCTCTCACTGATAGCAAGGAAATGTGCGCTCTTCGTCAACCTATCCACAATCACCCAAATTGCATCGACCCCTCTCGTAGTCCTTGGCAATTTGGTGATAAAATCCATGGTAATATGTTCCCACTTCCACTCGGGAATCTCCAGCAACTACAGCTTACCATGTGGACACTGGTGCTCGACATTAACCCGGCGACAAGTCAGACACCTTTCGACGAACCATGCAACATCCCTCTTCATACAGGGCCACCAATACTCCTTCTTTAGGTCCAAATACATCTTAGTCGCCCCGGGATGGATCGAGAACTTCAATCGATGTGCTTCTTCCATCAAAATGGTACGCGTCCCGCCCACAAACGGTACCCAAATCCGTCCCTGAAATGTCATAAGTCCCCGACTATCGGTAACGAACTCCGATACCTGCCCGACAACCTGCTCCCTCTTTCGGCTTTCTAGTGTCGCAGCCTCAGCCTGGGCCCCTCAAATGGTTTCCAATACCGGAGTCATCACTGTCAACCTCATACAAACGTCTCGAATCTGGGAGCTCTCCGCCCTATGGCTCAAAGCATCGGCTACGACATTAGCCTTGCCCGGGTGGTACAGGATCTCACAATCATAATCCTTCACCACATCCAACCATCTCCTCTGGCGCATATTCAGGTTTGGCTGATCCATCAAGTACTTCAGACTCTTGTGATCCGTGTATATGGTACACCGAACCCGATACAGATAGTGCCACCAGATCTTGAGGGCAAACACCACAACCCCCAGCTCCAGATCATGGGTGGGATATCTCGAGTCATGAGGCTTCAGTTGCCTCGACGCATATGCTATAACGTGCCCCCTCTGCGTAAGCACTGCCCCTAACCCAGATATTGATGCATCACAATATACTACAAAATCCTCCATCCCTTCCGAGAGTGCGAGCACCGGGGCTTCACACAACTTTTGGCGAAGTGTCTTGAATGAGGACTGCTGCTCCGGACCTCATGAAAATGTAACACCCTTCCGAGTCATCTTGGTAAGTGGCACGACAATCTTGGAGAAATCCCTAATAAACCTCCGGTAATAGCCAGCCAATCCTAGAAAGCTCCTGATCTCAGTGGGTGATCTCGACACCTCCCATCTCATCACCGCCTCGATCTTGGCCGGGTCGACCAATATCCCCTTCTGGTTAACAAGATGCCCTAGGAACTGGACCTCTTGTAACCAGAAATCGCACTTGGAGAATTTGGCATACAGCCTCTCTGATCTCAGAACTTCAAGGATCTCCCTCAAATGCTCCTCATGCTGCTCTCTAGACCTCGAATATACCAAAATATCATCAATGAATACGATCACCGACCGATCCAACATCGGCCTGCACACCCTGTTCATGAGATCCATGAACGCAGCTGGGGCATTGGTGAGCCCAAAAGGCATCACCACAAACTCATAATGTCCATAACGAGTTCTGAATGCAGTCTTCTGGATATCTTCATCCCGAACCCTCATCTGATGATAACCCGACTTCAAGTCTATCTTGGAGAACCAAGATGCCCCCTTCAACTGATCGAACATATCATCGATCCTCGGTAACGGATACCGGTTCTTGACCGTCAACTTGTTCAACTCCCGGTAATCAATACACATCCGGTATGAACCATCCTTCTTCTTGACAAAAAGGATCGGTGCTCCCCAAGGTGAGCTACTCGGTCGAATAAACCCCTTCCCCAACAGCTCCTGAAGCTGCGAGGATAACTCATGCATCTCTGGCCGCGCGAGGTGATAGGTGCTGCTCCTGCAACCAAATCAATACGGAACTCCACTTGTCTTTCCGGAGGCACGCCCGACAGTTCCTCGGGAAAAACATCCGGAAACTCGCACACTACCGGAACCTCGTCAACCAAACTTGGCCTCCCCGCGGCCACTCGTGTGTCCATCACATAGGTTATGAATCCACTGCAACCCTACTGCAAACTCTACCTCGCCCTGGCAGCCGAAAAAAACACTGACCTACACCTGGTCCCTTTGCCATACACAATAAGCACTCCCCCACTAGGGTCTCGTATGGTCACCAGCTATCTCTCGCAGTCAATAATCGCTCCAAACTTACTCAACCAGTCCATGCCCACGATGACACAGACATCTCCCATCACGATAGGAACTAGATCTATAGGGAACTTGACACCAAAAATCTCGAGCACACATCCTCGAATCAACTCAGTGGCATATACCACTTTCTCATCAGCTATGGAAACCCTCAGGGGTTGACTCATCACCTCCCGATCAATACTGATGTGCTGACTAAAAGCTAAAGATACAAAAGACCGACTCGCACCCGAGTCAAATAATACCAAGGCAGGTACAGAATTCATAAGAAAAGTACCTACGCATATCATAATATAAGCACGATATCTCAACATGAAAGAATACATACCAGCCACAACATCGGGCGCTGCACGGACCTCCTCCGCAGTCAACTGAAAAGCTCTCCCACGAGCCTTCAGAGCCTCAGCCTTCGCCGGTCGAATCTCGGTAACCCTAGTAGCAGGCGCAAATCCTTGTGCTGATCCTTGGTGAAGCTGAGGACACTCGGCCTTCCGATGGCCGGTCTGGTTGCAATGGAACCACAAATCCTTTGGGGCAATCTCTGGTGATGTGCCCCTCTTTGCCACATTTGTAGCAAGCACCTGATCGACAGGCCCCCTCATGAACCTTACCGCACTTTCCGCAAGTGCGGCCCTTCTGACCTCCCATCCTCGAATCAGCGGACTTGGTCCGCTTGGCTGCCGGCTGAGACTGAGCTGGCCGCCGATCCACCCGCTGAGACTCGGCCTACTCCCTGGCCTGAGTCTCCAACTCGATCTCCCTCTTCCGGGCATTTTCCTGTAGCTCAGCAAATGTCCAGTATGTCGAGTTCGATACGAACTCCCGAATGTCCCTCCTCAGAATACCCAAATATCGGCTCATTCGTGCCTGCTCAGTAGACACCTACTCAGGGCAGAACATAGCCCTCTAATGAAACTTCCGGGTGACCACAACAACTGAATCATTACCCTGCTTGAGGGTCAAGAACTCCTGAATCAATCGTTCCCTCTCCATCAGGGGAAAATACTCATCTCTGAACATGGTAGTGAATCTCTCCCAAGTCACTGCTGAAATCTCTACAAGAGTGAAGTTCGCCGTCACGAACTTCCACCAATCCTTCGCTCCTATGCGGAGTTGCTTCAAAGCGAATCGTACCCTCAGATGCTCCGGACATGAACACGTATAGAAGCATCCCTCAATGTCAGCAATCCATCTCATCGCAGCGATCAGATCTTGAGTCCCATCAAACTCGGGTGGCTTCGTGTTGCTGAATTCCCGGAATAGCAACGAGTCACCTCCCTGAGGTCTGGCAGCAGCCACAGCTGTTGTAGCTGCAGCGGCTGCAGCCTCAGTCACCGCGACGTACCGCTTATCAAAAGTCTCCAACAGCGTGGTCTTGATAGACCCAAACATCTCCGGAATATCGGCCCGAATTGCCACAACCACCTCATCGTAGATCATCTGACGAAGCTCCTCGTCACTCACACCGCTCATCCCAGGTCTGTGGCGTGTCCCAACCATAATGCCTCTAAAATACAACATAAAAATATCAGAGACTCAATCGAGCATACTCCCACGCGATAACGCAACCCTACTCGACCTCCGATACCCTAAGGATTATTACTTGGGCTGCCCAATGATCCGATGTCTTCAGTAGTACGGGCCCTATACTACTGACTACACCACATCAGCATTCTCCCCAAGTCCTCCTCCTTGGACCCTGGATCACGAGTACTCTATTCTTGCTATGCATTTGCTACCTACTCGCGCTTAAGACATCTCATAGCCGCAGGATTCCCTAGACTAAGGCATCACAAATCAGGCCACTCTAGTCCTAATATGAATACCTAGTCTACTCTATCATGCATAACGTATCATAACATATCTCATAGCACACATTGTAAGGGTATTTCGGGGATGTTACCGTTCGGGCGCTGGCTGACCGTACACACTGCTTCTTCTTTGGTTATTACAAAATCTCTTATAAAATTTTTATGCTTTTATTATTGAAATTTTTTCTCAAATCCTCGGTTTGAGTTCATTTATGCCCGGAGGTACACTCGAATCCTTCAAACCAAGGCTCTGATACCAACTTGTAACAATGTAAATTTTCAAAACAAATATTTTGATTTCTTAAACATGTTTTCCTCCAAATCAAGTCATAAGAATCCAATGTATCATATCATCACACAAAACATATAAATCCCAAGATCATAAAATAAATCCCCCGCTAGTGTGTACAGATCATGGCGGCGCCTTCCCACGGTCCTCATTAATACCTGAAACGCATAACACAACAACTTTAAGCATAAATTCTAAGTGAGTTCCCCAAAATACTACTTACACACATACGCCCTTCCAGGCCATGACCTTCCGGTCCATGTGTCTCAGGGGACTTCCGTCCCAACCCGGTAAACCTTCCGGTCCTACCAGTATCGACCTTCCGGTCCACAGCACAATGCCTTCCGGCCCATATCAAGCATAGCATACATAGCACATACAAACAGTTAACTTAATCACATACAATGCATACTTCTTATAACATATCCGACCTTCGGGTTACCCCTAGACACCCTTCTGGGTACAGTATAGTGAGAAGTCCCACCTCTAATATCTCGGTAAATCACTGACTCGGTAGGAATGCAATCTAGCCTCCACCTAAACACATAAGGCAAATATTCCCATCAATATGATTGTATTCTAACCTTTCTTAACATCCTCAGAAGGGTTAAAAGACCATTTTACCCTTCTTCTGACTCAAAGGCCTCGCAGCTGACCAAACCCTAAAAGCCAACCAAAGCCAATGGTCAACTTTGACCCGACTCGGCGAGTGCACTTGGGCAACTCGGCGAGTCCACCTGTCTCCACTTAACTCCCTAGTCCCAATTAACACGTCGAGTCCCTCCCTTTACTCGACGAGTCCCCAGGCATGAATCGCGGGGCTACCCTTGACTCAACTCGCCGAGTCCCAAGAACAACTCGGCGAGTACATACCATACACAGATTCTTTTGACCTCTTGAGGTCAGATCTATTCCTAAATTCCATAGATCTGACCTTTCCAATCAATATAATCACGTAAAGCTCGAAACTTGATGCTTATATACATACATAATGGCATCAAATGGTGATTTAGTCCCAAAAATGGCAACCTAAGTCCAATCAACCCTCAAGGACCCATAAAGCATACTGGATTGAAGTCTATGAACCTATTTGAGTCCAGATCCAAAGCATAGACTCGATAAGGTACCAATTGCTCCACATAAACATCCTCACAAGAGGTTAGAAAACCCTAATCTCTAAGTTTAATACCAAAACTGAAGAAGGTTCGAATGAATACCTCAAGTTGGAATCTCTGGACTCTGAAACCACTTGAATCACACCTCCTTCAGCCTCCTCTTGCTCTTGATCACCTTCTTTTTGCCAATCCAAGGAAAGAAAGATCAATAAAGGCTTTTCCTTCCTTCCAAACGATATAGATCACTAAGGGTGCTCTCAAGGAACTGGTAGCCGCAATGGGAGGCTAAGAGTACCCTTAAATAGGCTCCAACCCTGGAGGATTTAGGGTTTCATTAAACAGCGTGGACTCGCCGAGTCCAATGTGAACCCGGATGAACAATCACGACCCTACTCGGCGAGTCTACGCATCAACTCGCCGAGTTCCTTCTCATAATACAAAAAAATAAATATTAAATAATATACCTGCGATTCCCGATGTTACACTAGGATAACTCCTTTGTATATATGCACCATTTAGGAAACTCGGGTGTTGCTTGTTGTTTCTAAAAAAACACTTCTAACCACTTATTGTTGCGTCATGCAGCACACGCGCAACACTTGGCCCTTCGTAGCTGTTTATTTTTCAGAAGACTTCTGACTTAAAAACTGTTGTGCGTATGCTGCGTGACGCAACATTGAACGATCTGCTTCAAACCTCTTCACACCTCAGTTTAACTTATGGTAGTAGTTTGTAGACAAAAAAAAACCCAGACTTTTTTTTACATGCTGCAACCGTTTGGTCCACCTCTTCTGTTGTAGAGAATTGTAGAGGCGGTCCACAGATATCAGACATTTTTTGCTTCGAAAAAAAAACAACAACTTAGTGTCTTGTTCTGATAAATAGGTAGGGTCTTACCTGTTGATTGTATGGTACAGTTAGGATATATGTTTAGTAAGGGTAACTGGGGTAGATCAGTTATCAGGATTATGTATGACCGACCAGTGAATAACTTAATTGAGAAGTGGTCAATGGCAGGGTAACTAGGGAAGGCTAGTTGCTAGGGTATGGGAATACTAGTATTTTTTTTTTGTTTATGTTAAATTATTATGTGACACTGATATCTAGTTTAATTTGGACATCCTAAGAAATCTTCATCTAATACTCGATAATGATGTTCTTGTCTGATTGTTCGCTCTTGGGTGGGTCACCTGTTCAACTGTCTACCTGATCTATGACTACATATGACTTTATGAATTGTTTTAAAGACTATAGTTCGATCACAACACTGATAGGAAAGACTATGGTTGAATCACAACACTAATATGAAAGATTGTGGTTAGATCACATCACTGATAGGAAAGAATGTGGTTAGATCACAACACTAATAGGAAAGAGTGTGGTTGGATCATATTACTGATAGGAAATATTGTGGTGGATCATACAAACTATATGAAAGACCAGGGTTCCTCCCTTAGCAATGTAGTCAGGGTTGTGCCCGTATATTCCTTAGGGGTGGGCCCGATACACATGATATATGCATATGGAGAAGAGATTTGTTTGCTCAACGTTAGAATCGAGATCTTGTGTGGATGAATTGTATGTATGATGAAATATGTGGTATACTAAGGAAATCACTACGCTTTATGCTTACAGTTGTGGATTAAACATTTTGCAAGTCGTTTGTGAGAAGAGATGGGCGGGACTGTACACACGCATTAAAGACCTTCATTTCCACAGTTTTGTAAACTTAACACTGATATTTTATGGTTTTAATCAAATGAATGTTACTGGATGGTTTGGAAACAAACGTTTTAATTGGTTATTATATTTTAAAATTGAAAAATCTCTTTGTAATTTTCGAGACGTTACATTTTGACTGCTTCACCGTTGTTCTTTTCAACCTACAACTTTCCTCCTTTGTAGCCATTACCTCAACCATTGTTCCTCACATTACCATTGCCACTGGTAAATTCTTCATCCATCATATTTGATGCAGAATCATCAACAACTACCGTTTCCTTGGACTTTCTTTCTTTAACAACTTTACCTTTCGCAAACAAAGCTAAAGGACCTGCATCTACACTTGATTTTGCATTTTCCGTGTCCTCATCTTAATGAGATTTTAAAATACCAATAACTTGTGCTAATGAGTAATATTTAAATTGTTTATGTGCTTTCAAAGTTGATGTAATCATCTTCCATTCTAAACATAAACTATTCATGAAAATCACCTTTTCTTCTATCGTTTCTCTTTTTATTTTGTACTTCAAAATTCTGCTAAGTAAGTAATTAAACCTAATAGCAACTTGATCAATTGTCTCTCTAGCCTTTTGTTGAAAATATCCAAAATTAGAAAGTAATGTTGTTTGCACAAAATGACTTTGACTGACATCACTGGAGTATATTTCCTCCAGTCTTTCCCAAATTTGATGAGTCATATGAAAAGAGCTTACAAGTCTAAATGTATCTGGTGAAAGTGAAAAATGTACATCTCTTTTAGCTCTTTAGTTACCTTAGATTTTATCCTTTTCTTTAATTGTCAGATCTTTAAATTTCTCACAAATATCAACATAATCAACAATTGTGAGAACATATTCCTCTGTCTTTGTAAATTTATGAGGATCTTTAACAACTGATCTCTAAATATATGATCCATTATTTCAATTCATGAGATGTAATCTTCAAAGTCTGACACCCAAAATTCATAATATTTAGGAAACATAATTGGAATACAAGTAGATGATCCGATGCTACTCAAAATTGAAATAAACTAATGAATTTTTTTATCGTAACATCAATCCTATGGTGTTCATGCAACCCTAATTTCTTGGATCTAGTTTTTCTAATTGAACATGTAATAAACTTCCAAGACTTGAGAACCCTAGATCTAGCATACAATAATCTAATTATCATATGAATACGGTTCAGATCTTACCTTGATTGTTATATAGAAATAACAATCTATTCCTCCTTGTAATTGACTTATGAAAGCCTAGTGCCACAAGTGTTGCACCTCGAATGGAGTCACAAACACCACTAGCAATAAGGATGAAGAAGAAGGAATATGAGAGGCACCAAAAATGTCCTAGAACCCTTAGGGATCAACAGCCACGTTTTTTTAGCCTTAGGGGTTCCTTATATAGTTAGGCTATTAGGGTTATCAAACAAGGAAACCCTAATTTGACTGCTTAGGCTCTAAGCAGCCCATAGACTCCCTCCTTAGAAGCCTTGGACGAATTCTTATGGGTTTCCCCATAGATTTCATCCACTCCAACTTCTATGGAGTCCATTAGCCCATTTATGCAACTATCTTATAATTACATAATCAGTCCCCTTTTATTTAATTAATCTCTTTTAGCCACAAAATTAATTCTTGACTAATATTAATTAAGCAAGATGATTTCTCTTTTAATATATTATTCTCATAATAATCTCTTTCCATTGGGAAGAGAAGACTTTTCTGAACTTTCATTATCACCAGTGTCCATGGAAGCTTGGGAAGTTAACCCACCAGACAAATTTGCTTGACCAGCACGCCAAATCATCGTTGATTCAGTAGCAATAAGCAAATATGTTATTTCAATGAGGGTCACGTCGTGGTCCATTATATAGTACTCTCTTATGAACTCACTATATGAGTCAGGAAGCGACTGAAGAACCCAGTCAACAGCCAACTCCTTGGAGACAACAACACCCAACATTCCCTACTTGTCAATGTGTGACTTCATCTCTAAGACGTGTGCACACACAGACTTTCCATTTTCATGCTTACTTGCCAAGAGGGCTTCAGTGAGCTTGAAATTTTCGATCTTTTGAACTTGTGGATCAGGGAGAACAATAGGAGGAGGTGAAGGAAGTGAAGCATGACTCTCATTTCTATGATCCAATCGCAAAACATCATCTTCTAGACGAAAACTTTTTCCATCGGATTTAGGAAGACCATAGTTGTTTGACATCTACAAAATTGTATAAAATTCAAGTTTAGTTGATAAAAGTCCTTGATATGACACCCAAATGAAATATCAAGGCTAGGATCCCACACAATACTCTACAACCTAGAAGAGGGATGTCATAATCTAGTTGTACAATATTTAAAGGTAGGTAAATGATGATTAACCAATTTCCACCATGAAAAACGAAAAAGAAATTTAAGTTTTAAATGAGTTGAAATTCCTAGATCTTTTGAGATTCATTGAACTTTTCAATGGCATGTTTAAATCTCGATTATGCCCTTCGTTTGTGACTGGGAAGCCGAGGATCACAAATAAGGTGTGAATAACCATGCGAATGTACATGGTGCAATGTCATCATCACCTAATTAATGTGTCGGTTAGCCAGACATGCTCCATTGATCTATGACGAACATCGATTCACTCTGCGCTACCAATTCCAATCCCAAATTAGTATGCCAGTTAACCACACACGCTCCACTAACGTATCAGCAAGGGTACAAAAAGTAATTCCATGGAATAGCATACAATTTCACATTTTTCCTAAAGTAACTAAGATTTAGGAATTTTATAAAGGCGTTTAGTTACTTTGTTTTCATTATACTTATAATGGAAGGTTGTGTCCTATCCTACCCATTCGGCTAACGGCCCTCCGCTGGTCAAGAGTGCGGTGGGTAAGAGTGGATACCCAATGGCGATCATTTTACAGGTCGCTTCCTTAAACACCCCTTAGAGAGCAGCTTCATGAATGAGGCCTGCTAATGGTAAGACTGACTCTTTACTCATATATATAATATTAGATTTTAAATTTAATATGTAGTATAAGGGTGTATTTTATACTTTTAAAACACTAGGTGGTCTAATTTGATAAATTATACCTTTAATTAATTAATAAAACCATAAGGATGTAATTTAAACTTTTCAAAATAGTAGGGTTTTACAATTTAAATATTACAGAATTAAACTATTAATCAAAATTTTAAATTCCAAAACTTGAGTGCAAGTTTTTGAAACTTTTCAAAACATTAAGATTTAACTATTTAAATTTCAAAACTAAAACTATTAAGTTCAAATTTAAACTATAAAACTTAAGGCATGTAAATTGAAACTTTTCAAACTTACTAGGTTAAATATTTGACTTCTAATAATCCTATATTATCCATATTTAACCAAATCCATCAATTTTGGTAAGGATAACCATTCCAAACATAAAAAATCGATTTTAGGCAAGAAAAATGATTTTTGGAAGTAATCGTCAACAAAATATGGCAAGAAAATCGAAATTCCTGGCAACAAAAACTTTGACTCATCGTGTAACATCCCAAAAATACGAGCCAAAAATTTCATTTTTGAAAACATATACTTAGCAAAACATTCGAATTAAAACGTTTACTGATCATAACATTTTATAAAGATATCGCATGCCTGGAAAAACATTTCATAAAACATAATAATGTCAGAGTACAATTCCCCAGGAAGATCTCATGATCCGGAATACGTAGCATGTGTGTGATGGGTCGCTACCGCGCCAGCTCTTTTCCCTTCGAAGAAGAGGTACCTAAAACCAAAACTGAAAACTGTAAGCACGAAGCTTAGTGAGTTCCCCCATCATACCACATACCATACAATCACATGTCATACATATTGCCAGGCATTTCTGGGGTGCCCGACCTACCTGGTATGGCCATTCTGGGGTGCCGACCTACCCGTGTCAAGCCATTCTGGGGTGCTAATTACCCATGTCGAGCTATTCTGGGGTGGTAACTACCCTTCGGTCCTAAAGACTGAACCTCAGGGACTATTTCACCCCCTACTTCTACTATCATATATATCATAACACAAACATAATATCAGACATATCTGGGGTGCCTGAACTACCCTTCGATCCTAACAACCGAACTCGGGGACTAGTCCCCTCCTACTACCTCTATCGCATATATCGTAACAAGCCAGCATGCAAACATATCATCATATACTGTCAGACGTATCTGGGGTGTCTAACTACCCTTCGTAACAACCAAACTCTACTACTATCACATACAACATATCATGCTAGCATATAACATATCAGGTAGTAGCAAACCTAGATAATATCACAAAGACAATCATCTATCATACATCTCCTACTGGTGGGCCGGTATTGTGGCCTTAGACCCACCGCTACTGGAAGGTAACTCACCTCGTAGTAGCTGCTGATCTGTGTGGGAATGGTTTGTCTGCTGCTGCTGCTCCGGAAATCCTCCGGCTGCAATTCCTACCAAACACTTAGTCAAATACTGCTAACCGCCTTCAGGGTTAATTGTCCATTTACCCTTAACAAGTCATGAGTCAAGTCACAGTCAATTGCCAGTTGACCAGACTCGCCGAGTTGGCTTGCCAACTCGCCGAGTCCCTTTCTCTATACCCAAGGCCAATAGTCCTTCATCCTACTCGTCGAGTTGTATGAACAACTCGCCGAGTTCACCTTCATCCGAAGAACACTCTAAGTTGTGACTCGCCGAGTTGTATGAACAACTCGCCGAGTTGTTCTTGAGACAAGAAGATTGTCATGAACTCGCCGAGTCATGGCATTAACTCACCGAGTGGCTTCATGGGTGAGTCTAGCTTCCGACCCACTGAGTCACACCCAATGACTCATTACTCCGAACCCACCAATGCGAAAAAGGGGAAACTCGGGGACTCATGACTTGACTCGCCGAGTCCGAGGGACGACTCGCCGAGTCGGCCACATTCAATTACTATACACTCGATTTTTCTTGAATCCAGCTCATGCCATTCACAGATTTGGGTTTCTAGGGCATGGATTACACGTAAAGTTTCCAACTTTACGTGTAGATATTCACCCATGAAGGTTTTAGGGCTCAAAAGTGCACCAAAAGGGGTAGATCTAGGGCTTTCATGCAATATGACTCCATAAAGGCAGTAGATCCAAGCTCCAGGGACTAAATCATGCCTAGATCTAGAGGCTAACAACTTATTACAACCCACAATGCACAAACAAGCTTGGGGAATGGCTCAAGAAGGACTTTCATGAAGCTAATAGAGACTACAAGCTTGAAAACAGAGGGGAAACGAGCTATACCTCAAGGATAACGTTGAGATGACACAAAGATGCTTGGCCTCCTTCTCCTCTTCTTGATCTACTCTTCTTTCTCCTCAAAATCTTCAGAACACACCAAAACACTTCAATCTCAGAAGTAATAAGGGTATAAACAATGTTGGGAGCTCTGAGGGTGAAGGGGGCGAGCTTAGGGGAGGATAAGAGGGTTTAAATGGGGTGCAAACCCTTGAAATTTAGGGTTTCATCAAACATCGGGGACTCGACGAGTCCAGAATATGGACTCACCGAGTCGCCAACTTAAACGTGCCCCCGGACCCCGTCCTTACTCGGCGAGTCGGACCTACAACTCGCCGAGTCCAAGGATAAAAATGACTAATACTTAGATAAAATTTACGTACCAGGAACCAGGTGCTACACATCGATTCCACTATGGAACTTGTCGAGTAGGACCTACTCGTCGAGTCCACACATGGACGCGGCGAGTCAGCCAATCAGAAGGCAAAAAATTCAATTTTCTTGAACTTTGCCAGTTCATTATTGCATCTATTCACTAGAAAATGACCTAGGCTCTGATACCACTGATGGGTTTTTGATCATAACATCAATCCTGTGGTGTTCAAGCAACCCTAATTGCTTGGATCTAGTTTTTCTAATTGAACATGCAATAAAATTCCACGACTTGAGAACCCTAGATCTAGCATACAATAATCTAATTAACATATGAATAGGGTTTGGATCTTACCATGATTGTTATATAGCAATAACAATCTATTCCTCCTTGTAATTGACTTCTGAAAGCCTAGTGCCTCAAGTGTTGCACCTCTAATGGAGTCACAAACACCACTAGCAATAAGGATGAAGAAGAAAGAAGAGGAGAGGCACCAAAAACGTCCTAGAACCCTTAGGGATCAATAGCCACGTTTTTTAGCCTTAAGGGTTCCTTATATAGTTAGGCTATTAGGGCAATCGAACAAGGAAACCCTAATTTGACTGCTTAGGCTCTAAGCAACCCATGTACTCCCTCCTTAGAAGCCATGGACGAATTCTTATGGGTTTCCCCATAGATTTCATCCACTCCAACTTTTATGGAGTCCATTAGCTCATTTATGCAACTATCTTATAATTACACAATCAAAACCCTTTTATTTAATTAATCTCTTTTAGCCACAAAATTAATTCTTAATTAACTCTTGACTAATATTAATTAAACAATATGATTTCTCTTTTAATATATTATTCTCATAATATATTAATAAATCATAATTAATCCTCTTTCTCCTTAATTCATCCTACAAGTTCCTATGGTAAAGGCAACCCAAAAGGACCATGCTCATAATCGGGTTAAGTACATACCCAAAATAGTTATGGACTTAGACAATAATCCAACATAAACAACATGAGAATATTCCTTAGACATGCTTTCAAAATGAAAACTTTGTGTAAGAATCAAATCAATATGCAAATTCAGAATTCAAATCGAAATGAGTAATGGAACAATGAATTTCAAATCCAATTGCAATTAGATTGGAAAATGTGGAATAGATCTAGAAAAAAACGTAACAAAAAAAGAACTCGAAGAACACAAATGAATTTCACGACTTGAAAAAATAGCTCAGAGAAATCCTCACTCTGATACTACTTGTAGGATCGATTAGATTCTAGAAGATGGAAATCATGTTTGAATATGAGAAATTGAAAGAACACCAGAAAGTAAATATGATATGTTTTCAATGATAGTAAGAAACTCTCATAAGATATGCTCTCTAACTAATATCGATTATATATAGGACACAACAAGGGTGTTGGTTAGGAAATAACTAACCAAGTCAAGACACCTAAGCTAAGACAAGATGTCGATACAACTAAGTAAACAACACTGTGAAGAATAGAGTAAAAACTATGAAACAAAATATCATGTCACAAATAAAAGTTGAAGTCATAAAATACAACATTGCAAAACCTTTCGCATACAAACTCAAACACAACACCTATAATGCAAGACCTAACACTAAAGAAATTTTTGTTCGTTTTCTTAACAATGACGCCATAACTTACGACATCTTGAAATGAATCAAAGAAAATTTCTTAAACAACAAAGGATCTAGAGTGGCGGCCCTAGAAAAAGAGTTTACCAACTTAACCCTCACCTCCCGCACACCCATGGATAACTATTGTCAATGCCTAAAAGGCTTAGCCTACCAACTTACCGACATTAAAAACCTAGTGAATGAGCAAAGGCTTGTACTAAAACTAGTCCATAGTCTTCCTATTGAATATGACATGGTGACATTTTTCATCAACCAAAGTACTCCATCTAGGGACACCGCTCGAAGTATAAAACTTAAACAACACCATCAAACGGCACAACAAAACCTTGCAAACCTTAATGTTATAGATTCTTATACACACCAGAAGAAAGAAGACAACCAATAATAACCACCAACTCATGATGGAAATCAGTGGAATTTTGTCAGGGATCATGACCGAAACACCTAATTAATCCGAAGGAGGGTATCCACGTGACGAATGACACTCCACTCTGGGATGAGGGAGTTCTGCACCCGGTTTGTTGTAGCCAAACTAGCCACCATGAGTATAGTGGGCTCCTACATGGTACCCATATCAATCATAAACTTTATGGACCACACCATAGCCTAATCGCCAATGACAACCCACAATTAACTTGTCCCACTAATCTACATCTCATGTTGCATGCTCAACCCAACCTGCTATTGCAAAATCAACACCATAGGTACCAGTCCAACAAATATAGGATGATGTACTCATTTCGACCAACCTTGGTGCAACATTCCAAAGCATGCTTCTCAATCACCTAGATCAATTCGGGTGCATGGACTCCATCTCAATGACTTATTTGATCCATTCTAAAATTCAATACCCCAACATTTTCACTCTACATTTCAATACCCTGAGATTTGCACTCTACCTTCAACCACTCAACCTCACAACCTCCACACTCGATCTGTAACATCCCAAAAGCACGACCCAAAATTTCATTTTCAAATCATTGTTAAACCAAAATTAACAAGTCATAAACATAAGTTGTAATATCAAATCACAGTATTAATTCAAAACATATTCACTATATCGGAGTAAACATCATTGGCTAAAACTACTTGGTGTATGTGTGCAATGCAGTCAACCCGAGCTCTTCCCTCCGCTACCTGAAGTACATAAAACCAAAATTGAAAACTATAAGCACGAAGCTTAGTGAGTTCCCCAACCTACCACATACCATACACATTTCCATATACTGGGGCCCCACCCACTACATTGGGACTTGCCTGACATTGGACTCGCTCTGGCATCAGGCCCCGACCAGCATCAGGCCCGACCTGGCATCGATCCCCGCTCGGTATACATATCTGTTTCTCATAGGCCTCGCCTGTCTCCGGGCCCCACCCGCTAAACATACCCAACAAATAATATAACACATAAGACATAAGCTACTCATACTCTACTATATCTCTGTACTATGGCCTCACCTATCATGGGCCCCGCCCCTGTTCTGCTACCTATGAGTACTGGAACCCCGTCCACACTCCTACTGATAGTGAGATATGGTCCCCCGCCGAAACTCAACTCTCTCCTATCTCAGGTCTTGCCCCTACTATGCTACTACTGAGATACGGAACCTCGTCCGTACTCTGCTAGTGGTGAGATACGGGACCTCGCCGACACTCACCTCCCTACCAAGCAAATACAAGTATCTCACAGTCAACAAGTATAATCTATCATGCAAACATTCTTCGGGCTCCCGCCCGGCATCGGACCTTGGTCCGGAATAACATACTAGCATACCATGACTAGGGCTAACCCCCGGGTCTTCTTACTGATAACTACATGGGCTGAGATTGTGGCCTTAGTCCCATTCACACAAAGGGAAACTCACATGCACTGTTGAACCTTGTTGAAACTCTGTTGGCTGCTAACTGACAAGTTCCCGAACTGCTACTTTGCTAGCTCCCCGAGCTACCAATAACAACATAACACTTAGACCCAAAATGCCCTCCAGAAGTCAAACTAAGTCAACTCTGGTCAAAGTCAAAGTCCTGGTCAAAGTCAACCTTCCAGATTGACCCTACTTGCTGAGTCAGCCTACTGACTCGGCGAGTTCATAGCTTCAGGAACCCTCACTACTTGCGAATCGACTCGCCGAGTCACCCCATGACTCGTCGAGTCTTTCAACCTCCGAGTCCTAGTCCTGCCCAACCCACTGAGTCACTACCTCAACTCACCGATTCAACTCACAACCATAAGAGATTAGGGTTGCGACCTGACTCGCTGAGTCCTTCTTGTAACCACTCCATCCAGTCGATTACAGTCCATTCCAACACTTCCAACTCATATATCTGGACTCCTAAGGCTAGCATTACACGTAAAGTTGCCAACTTTACGTGCATGCAAGGTGCTATGAAGCTTGTACACCAAATCTAAGCTAATATGGAGATCCAACTCATGAAAAGAAGCCATGGCTAAGAAAAGCTTCTCACTTAGAGCTCCTAAGGCATAGAGATGCCCAGATCTGAAGTCTTTTTCGTCCTCAAAGACCTAATACTCGGATTGGTCTTGTAAATGGCCCAAATGTGACAAATACAAGCTAGAAAAGGGGATCTAAGAAGCTACAAGACAAGATAGAAGCTTGATTACCACTTAGTGATGAGGATGGAACGAAATCCATGGATCTACAGCCTTCTTCTTGAACCTTCAAGGGTTTCCTTCTTCTTTCTAGCTTCAAGACACTCGAGAATGCTCAATAATGGCTCACAATCTCATGAAGAACACTAGGGTTTCACTCTGGACGATGAAGACTGGAAATGGAGCCTTAAAGATGAGAATAAGATGCTTAAATATGGCACCAAGCCATGAAATTAGGGTTTTCCCAACCCAGGCCAGACTCACCGAGTCAGTCCCTCCGACTCGCCGATTTGGTCATTTAAACCATGACACAGGACCCGCTCTAACTCATTGATTTTTCCTTGGACTCGACGAGTTGACTCTTGACTTAGGGTTTTCCTTTCCTTTCTTGGTGTTGTTGGATTAGGGGTGTTACAACTCTCCCCCACTTATACTGGACATCACCCTCGAAGTTCGGAACTTCTAAGTGACCTGCAATCTTCTCTCAATGCTCTTGCCCGAAGAATACATCTTCTACTGACCCCTTCCATGGACCTTCTGCCCAGTCAAATCGATAAAATAAACCCTTGCTGATAAAACCTTGAGAGAACTCTAACCACCAACAATCCTTAGAACATGGCTCTTATCTAACTGACAAACCACTTTGGTGCTTTACGAGTACCATGTTGGACATTCTTGGGGTTCTCCCCTTCTCCCTACATACTCACTAACCTTCCCAAGGCAACTTTCCAAGGACAACAAACTTCTCTATCTTTGCGAAGGACATACCCTTCTCGGTATCCACTACTCCAGCCACTCCCAGCGAATGGATCAGATAATCCTTCGAATAAAAGATTCATCCTTGCAACGGTTAGACTCATATGAGAGTTATGCGACAGTGTCAAACCCTTCCCTCTAAGATTATTCAACCCTGCTGTGAGAGGCATAGAACCCTCGGCCAACTAGCTGCCTCATACCATACTATGTTATCCTTACTACCATTGACTGAAGATTCTGTTGTCCCATATCCATCTTCCAGATGAATCGAGGCCACCCTGGTCCTAATTAATTTGTCCATATCTCAGTCACTCCCAGCGAGTTCCAAGGAAACTTCGGCTATCTAAAACTGCTCTATCTTCCCTGCCACCCTGTCCCTACAAGTCCTGGAATCCTTGATTCCCTATCTTGACCCTAAGCTCTATACCAACCCTAACCTGTGCTGCTATAATCTCATGTGCCATGCCCACGGGTCTCACCCGTCTATATTCTAGAGCGTTCTCTCCCTCTAGTCTCACCTGCCTCACTACTGCTACACGGGACTCGCCCACGGGTCTCACCCAAACCATACTACTAAGCAACCCTGCTCCCATGTCTCACTTATACTGATACTAACATATAGGCCTCGACCACGGGTCTCACTCGACTGTATCTTAGAGCGTCTTTTCCTAAGGTCTCACCTCTTTAGGGCTATGCAAGCCAACTCCACACTAAATCTCACGAACTATCCTTAACTGATCCCAACCCTACTAATTAGGAGATACGGGCCTCGCCCAAACTTCAATAACTAGGAGATACGGGCCCTCGCCCATACTCCTCTGACTGGCTACTAACGAATGTTACGGCTACCCGGCTGACTTACCATACTCTTCAGGCTGTCTCTACCATTGAATACTAATCCGAAAGCATCCCATGTTGGACGTTCTCACTATTTACATTGTGACTCACTCGAGTCCTAAAGGAGACCCCCAACCTGGTTTCCCAAACCAGTCACCAGCATCGCGAATACACAGACTCAATGTTGGGAAGTTTCTTAAACCCCCAACCACGTGATCCTCAATCCATCAGCTACTGGGCTACTTTCCCTCCTTCTCAAAGGTCGTGGACTCATCTTGGACTCGCATGCTTCTGTTCTTGTATACTCGGAGGGTTCTCCCCCACTTCGATCCGACCAATCCCTTACATCTCACTGCTTGAAAAGGATTCCCGATCCTTTCGATCATTTAAAGCGTCATCCTGCTGTCAACCAACGCTTACCTTTGTTGGCACCCCAGCTAACCCTTTACCAGATCTGAACCAATCCTACCAGCTAACAGAGCACCTTCCAAGCTCCGATCACACTTGCTACAATGACTGCATCCTAGGAACCTGCTCTAAAGGAAAACATCTTCGAACTACTAATCAATCATCCATGGCATGCGGATGGCATGCAATTCAATCACAAGCAGATAATATAATACTCCTATATACATATACTCGCTAACATCGATGCACTACCATAATAATATACCTATGAATAAAAGTTGGTAGGAAAGCAAAAGTTACGCACCTCCAACATCCAGTATTGCTTGCGGCTCTACTGTAGATAACTGGAAAACCCTAATCCTCGTCGTTGGTGCTTCTGCTCGGCCCTGACGGCCATAGGTGATCCTCAACGTCGCAGGGGCAGGTGCTAGCACATGTCCTGCTGAAAATAAACTCGGACACTGGGCTTTCTTGTGGCCCTGCTGACTGCAACGGAAACAAATCAGATTTGATCCCTGGGTGGTGGTAGCAGTATAATCCCTGCTAAAATGACATATCCGTCCACAATTGAAGCAGCCATAATCACCACCACTACCACTCCTACACGCTCCCTCATGCGTCCTACTACACTTGCCACAACGACAGCGACCCTAATAATCCCTTGATCTTGCATCTGGCCCCTTGGACCTCTTGCCTGAACCTACAGCTGTCTGAATCTCCTCCGAATTTCTCTTCCTCTGTGACTCTAAATCATTCTCCTTTTCCCTGGCTCGAGCAATCCTGTCCTCCAGTATCTTGCAGCTGGACCTGCTCACAAACTGCCTGATGGCACTCCTCAACATCTCGTGATATCGGTACTTCTTCATCTCCTCATTTGCCACATACTGTAGGACAAGAAGAGCCCTCTCCCCAAACTTGGAGGTGATCTCCGCCACAATCTCAGTCGTCTGCTAAAGATCATGGAACTCCCATGCTAACTGCTGCACCTCAATCACTGGTGAAAACTCGGCCCTGAACCTAGCCGAGAAATCACCCCATGTCATCGCGTCCAACGCGACATCATCCCCATAGCGTGTCCAACCTCCTCCCACCAATCATGCGCTTTGTCCTTAAGAAGACAGGAGGCGAGTCTGACCTTGTCCCCCTCGGGACACCGGCTCGTGCGGAAACCGTTGGCAACATCAGCCAAGCACCTGCTGCTAGCGATGGGGTCCCTGGCCCCATGATAATCTGGTGCTCCACAAGCTCTGAACTCCCGAAAGGTCAAGGTACGCACCCCTACCAAAGCCATCATCTCAGTACGAAAGGCTCCCAACCTCTCATCTAAAATCTCAAGTATACCCTCCTTAATTGAACCAAAGATCAAAGGAGTCTGATCTAGAATACTGCGTGTAACCTCAGCTGATATCAACTCTCTCATCCGCTCATCAAGCTGCTCGGTTCCTAAACCCGAGCCTGATCCCTCTCCGGCGCCTGATCCGCCCACTGGTCTCTCATGCAACGTCACCATGCTGAAAACATAACATACATCCATCAGAATACATAACACTACCAAGGGATCACATACACACTACATGTTTCCTGGTTTCATCTCGGCCCATCTTGAATCGAGTATATATCCTCTGCTTTCAGTAGTACGGGCCCATATTACCTTCCACATCTATCCGTACTTTTCTCAAGAATTGCCTTGACTCCACCAGGTCCCTTCTACTATCACTACTATCAGCACTAATCTCATAGGGTATCCTCTAACTCACTCCATCCTTAGCTGTTGAAGGACTTCCCAGTAATGACAACTAGTTACCTCATGAATAAAGCCACATGCAACAGAGATCAGATAATCCTTCGAGTAAAAGACTCATCCCTAGAACGGTTGGACTCATACAAGTCATAATTAACAAGTCATAAACATAAGTTGTAATATCATTTTTAAATCATTTTCAAACCATAATTAACAAGTCATAAACGTAAGTTGTAATATCAAATCACAGTATAAATTCAAAACATATTCATTTTATCAGAGTAAACATCCTAGGCTAAAACTCCTTGGTGTGTGTGCGATGCAATCAACCCGAGCTCTTCCCTCCGATACCAAAAGTACCTGAAACCAAAACAGAAAACCGTAAGCATGAAGCTTAGTGAGTTCCCCAACCTACCACATACCATACACATTTCCATATACTGGGCCCCCGCCCGCTACATCAGGACTTGCCTGACATCGGACTCGCTCCGACATCAGTCCCCTCCAGGCATCAGGCCCTGCCTGGCATTGAGCCCCGCTTGGTATACATATTTGTTTCTCTTAGGCCCCGCCTGTCTCTGGGCCCTCGCCCGCTAAGCATATCCAACAAATAATATAACACATAACACATAAGCTAGTCATACTCTACTGTATCTCTGTATTAAGGCCTAGACTATCTTGGGCCCCGCCCCTTTTCTGCTACCGATGAGTACTGGAACCCCGTCCACACTCCTAATGATAATGAGATATGGGCCCCCGCCCACACTCACATCTCTCTTATCTCGGGTCTTGCCCCTACTATGCTACTACATAGATACAGAACCCCATCCGTACTTTGCTAGTGGTGAGATACGAGATCTTTCCCTCACTCACCTCCTTACTAGGCACATACAAGTACTCACAGATAAAAAGTATAATCTATCATGCAAACATTCCTTGGGATCTCGCCCGATATCGGACCTTAGTCCGGAATAACATACTAGCATACCATGACTAGGACTAACCCCCGGGTCTTCCTACTCATAACTACATGGGTCGACATTGTGGCCTTAGACCCATTCACACAAAGGGAAACTCACCTGCACTGTTGAACCTTGCTGAAACTCTGCTGGCTGCTAACTAACAAGTTCCCGAACTGCTGCTCCGATAACTCCCCGAGCTACCAATAGCAACATAACACTTAGACCCAAAATGCCCTCCATAAGTCAAACTAACTCAACTTTGGTCAAATTCAAAGTCCTGGTCAAAGTCAACCTTCCAGATTCACCTTACTCGCCGAGTCAGCCTACTGACTCGTTGAGTTCATAGCTTCCAGGAACCCTTACTACTCGCGACTCGACTCGCCGAGTCACCCCATGACTCGTCGATTCCTTCAACCTCCGAGTCCTAGACCTACCCAACCCACTGAGTCACTACCTCAACTCACCGATTCAACTCATAACCATAAAGATTAGGGTTGCGACCTGACTCGTCGAGTCCATGAACTGACTTGTCGAATCCTTCTTGTGACCACTCCATCCAGTCAATTACAGTCCATTCCAACACTTCCAACTCATAGATCTGGACTCCTAAGGCTAGCATTACACGTAAAGTTGCCAACTTTACATGCATGCAAGGTGCTATGTAGCTTGAACACCAAATCTAAGCTAAAATGGAGGTCCAACTCTCAAAAAGAAGCCATGGCTGAGAAAAGCTTCTCACTCAGAGCTCCTGAGGCTCAAAGATGCCCATATTTGTAGTCTTTTTCGTCCTCAAAGACCCAATGATCGGATTGGTCTTGGAAATGGCCCAAATGTGACAAGTACAAGCTAGAAAAGGGGATCTAAGAAGCTACAAGACAAGATAGAAGCTTGATTACCACTTAGTGATGAGGATGGAACGAAATCCCTGGATCTACAGCCTTCTTCTTGAACCTTCAAGGGTTTCCTTCTTCCTTCTAGCTTCAAAATACTCGAGAATGCTGAATAATGGCTCACAATCTCATCGAGAACACAAGGTTTTTGCTCTGGACAATGAAGACTGGGAATGGAGCCCTAAAGAGGAGAATAAGATGCTTAAATAGGGCACCAAGCCCCGAAATTAGGGTTTTCCCAACCTAGACCAGACTCGTCGAGTCAGTCCCTTTGACTCGCCGAGTCGGCCACTTAAACCACGACACGGGACCCATTCTGACTCGTTGAGTTCTTCCTTGGACTCGACGAGTTGACTCTTGACTTAGGGTTTGCTTTCCTTTCTTCGTGCTGCTGGATTAAGGGTGTTACACAATCTACTCGTCGTATTTTCCTCGGGTACCCGAATTTTTTTTGGGGATACTAATTTCTTGATCCAACTTTCGACAAAGTTATATTGTCTCGACATGTTATATTTAATGAGCCATCTTTTTCTAATTCAAGAACCTCAACCTTCGACCCCATACTCCTTCCTCGTCCTTGACATATCTACACCCCATCCTCACTTATTCGAAAACCTTTAAATTATCCCTACCATTCAACCGTAAATGCCACCCACTCCCCACCAAACCCCTCCTGTCGAAAACTTACAAACCGACTCCTCACCAACTTCTCCTACCCATCAACCCCTCACCAAAGAGCCCCACCAATAACACACCCGATATCCCCCTTTCTATTGCCACACCAGCCCCTATCTCACCTGGAAAAAGGAGCTCATTTTGAGAGTTCCATTGCTTCTTTACTAAGGGATTCTAAATCACATCATCGCCTATTTAATATTATGTCCAATATGGGATGATGATATTAAATATGATATATTATGTCTTTTTTTTTTCGAACTGTTGAATTTTTTATACTATTAGTGAATTACTAATAAAGAATTACAATTGAATAGATAATATAAGATTTAGCATCCACGCTACACAATTAATATTTATTGCTTTCTTCATAAAAGCAAACCAATTATAGGATAATCTACCAAACTATCAATTAATATATTTTGTTGCTTATTTTGGCCATAAAAAATGACTCTATTCCTGAAGTTCCATAGAAGCCACCACATAGTCATTACTAATGTTGCAAATCTACATCTCTTCACCAAAGATATGGCGAAAGGGAATCGATCCAATTGATGACATCCTCAACCTCCACAAAATACGGAAAAGAAAAGTCACACCATCTACCAAGAAACCTCCAAAGTTGGTTGTGGTCAATGTCATCAATAGGTTATTTCTATTCCGATTTAGTTTCTCAGAAATCCTAAATCTCCATTCCAATTTAACTTCAGCCATGAAAAGCGATCCGGTCTACGAGATTAATCAAGAAGATGAGAAGTTGTCGACCACTTCTATGTGATGACATAATGTATTTTGTGCTCAATTCATTGACTTTCATATTCTCCTACACATAACGGATCTTATAAGTTTGTGTTTGTTTCAAAAATAATTTTAGGGGTGTTTGGCTAAGCTTATGATTTTTCATAAACACTTTTCAACTTATAGCTTATAACTTATAAGCTGATAATTAAATTATAGGGACTTATTTATAAATTTTAACTTATTTTCAGTATGCTACCTTATTAAGCTATTTCTATCCAAACATTTTTTTTATATCAGTGTAGAACCGATAATAATTATTAAAAAAAAAAAAAAAAAAAAAAACCTTAAATAAGCCTAGCAAAACACCCTCTTAATGTGGTTGTGCACTCAACATGGTCCATTTGGTAATTTTGACACGAAATTTTCTTTCGAGAACAAATGCCTTGTAGTAACTCGCATGTCGATGAGGTGTACAAACAGTTAATGGATTGGACTGGTTGGAAGTCGTGCCCTCTTGAGGCTTGTTCTTTCGTATTGTAATTCTACTAATTTCTTTCATTTTGTTAAAAAAAATAATATCACAAAAAATCCAATAGAAAAGTAGTAATAATAAGAATTGTCTTAGTCAATATATATTAGATTTAATATTCAAGTGTGAACCTTTTGTCAATAGCTTACTAATATAATCATAACTTACAGGATGATGTACAAATTAATGTTTATATTTATTTTGGAAAGAAAAGAATTGGTATTTAAACAATGCACCCAAATTTAAATATTGTGGTCAACCCCATAAGCATGATTTTGCATAAAAGGATTAGAGGGGTCATAAATGAATAACTATGATTCTTTTGTCCTACTCTAATCAATACAATATATATGTTACACATAGAGAAGTAGTAAATGGGTAGTTAGTTGGTCTCCTTGAGTTCATTATGACTCCCAATGATTTCCATTTTACAAATATTAACCTGCTTTAATTATTTGTTAGGGTTAATCATTTGTATTTCATCCTCCAAATATTTAGCTTCTAGACACTCCCCTTTTTATCTTATTATAATATTTATAGATCATAATTTCAATAGGTATTTATATAAAACGTTATTACTATTTTTCGGATAACATGTTAAAGGATACATAAAAACGTCTTTCAAATGCTTATAGCCTTCTAAAATTATTTTATTTAAAAAAATTAGGATATTATTTTAACTATATAGTTCTCTAATTATATTAATCCATTGTAAAATTAGATAAATAACCACACATGATTGAGACAGAAGATGACTGGACAATCAATAGAGTTTGCCACTTGTACTGTTATTTAAATCGTAATATTTTATCATTTCTTTATATTCTTTTGAAGAATGGAATTTGATAAATTTGTAATAACAGTAGGATTTATGAATATACTTTTAAGTTGGAGGGAAAAGCATAATTAAAAGAGACGGCGTCAAGTCACGGTGGTCGTCTCAAATACGTTTGTTTTCCACCACCGACTGTGATCATGAGACCACCCTGGTTCTCCCTATACACACACTTGTCCACCTACACTTTACTATCTATGCCCCATTTATTTATTTTTACTCAAATATTCGAAAAATACATATTAGATTATTATCAAGTATAATTATTTGGGAAGGCCTACACTATTGGGATTACGTACAACGACTAGGAGCACCAGGTTAACAATGTTTTTGGTTTTATGTTTTCTTTATATATATATATATATATATATATATATATATATATATATATATATATATATATATATATATATATATATATATATATATATATATATATATATGGGAAAAGTGAATATACCCTTAAGGGTATATAAACTTAGGTACCCGAAGTCACTATAACACATCGTTTTGTATCATATATATATACATTATAATTGTCTAATGTTTTTATAATTCAACTTCTAACTTCCAAGATTTTTATCAATTTCACATTTATATTCATCTTATATAATTTTCATTTTCAACTATAATATATATAACCTAGTAGGTGTTCGACAAAAAGATGTGATGTAATAGGAAGATAATAATGAAATTTCGAAAATTTTGAAAGTAAATCAAGTCAAGAGTTGAAGTTTAAGAACATTATAATGAATATATTAAACAAAATGACGTATTATAATTAGTTTGGGTACCTAAATTTATATACCCTTAAGGGTATATTCACTTTTCCCTATATATATATATATATTAAAATTGGACAAAGCTTAGGAACAATTAACTTGCTAAGTTTTATGCTAATTTATATATTCTTTTGTGGACATAAGACATAAAATTCGGTGTGACATATACACGTGTCTTTCATTTATAATTCACCGCTTCTAATATCCAATAGCATACCGTCAGGTTTTTTCATCACCGTCTTTATTTCTTTTGTATACCGATCGTATCTTGTTACCGCCTTTCCAAAACCCACCGTCTCTCTCTAAACGCATCGACATCCAAGAACTACCGGAGATTGCAGCCTCGATTTTGGATCGATTTTTGATCACCATGATCGACCAACATGGGGAGCAACAGCCGTCGTCACTGCAATTCCTCTTCTATTGTCTGCGACTCCTTGATTTTGC
Source organism: Lactuca saligna (assembly GCF_052625555.1). Taxonomy (NCBI): domain Eukaryota; kingdom Viridiplantae; phylum Streptophyta; class Magnoliopsida; order Asterales; family Asteraceae; genus Lactuca; species Lactuca saligna. The sequence continues at coordinate 53,495,018 of NC_136425.1, forward strand.
CACTGCAATTCCTTTTCTATTGTCTGCGACTCCTTGATTTTGCATTTTCCAATTTTTTTCATGCCCTAACTATCGCTCCGTAGGTCGATTATGGAAGATGCAATTCTGATTTTGAAGTTTTGATTTTTTTTAGAAGGATATATCAAATTGGGGATTTTTTTTTTTTTTTTTTTTTTTTTTTTTTTTTGCATATTTGACCCTTGATTTATCGTTTTGTCACATACTCTGGCATATGAGAAGCACAATCCAACCGCCGACACCATTGCATCTTCTTCAACAACATCCAAAGGTATTTTTCTATTCCTATTGTCCGTTTCTCTTTCGTGTAACATCCGGATTTCCAAGTATATTATTTTATTCGTTTATTTTTGGAGTTTGTGGAGGGACTCAACGAGTTGGTGCTTAGACTAGCCGAGTAGGGTCACGAATTTTCATCCGGATTAATGATCGGACTCGGCGAGTTCATGGGTGGACTCGACAGCGCTAGCTTGACCAGTACACACTTGTAGATGTCATGTTTTTGAGATCTTGGGTTATGGATTATGTTATGTATTTTGTGGAAACATTGGATATTTAACTTTTGGAAGATTAAATAATGAAATGTTTTATTAAAAATTAAATGAAAAATTGTTTTAAATTTTACGGTGTTACAAATTGGTATCAGAGTCTTGGTTTGAGGGATTCGGATTCACCTTTGGGTGTATTTGAACTCAAACTGAGGATTTGAGAGATTTTTCATAAGATAAACAACTTTTCTGAAAAAAATAAAAGAATTGAAAAGATACGCAAGTGAGAAGTGTGTACGATCAGCGAACACCCGAATGGTGATTTCCCAAAATACCCTAACATTTTATGTTATGAGATATATTGAAATGTGATATGCATGCTAGAGTAGGCTAGGTATTTGATGTGTGTAAAACCAACTAGTTTTAATCCTACTAACTTAAACACAAAGACAAACACACGAAAGGCAGTGTACCTATCGATTAGCAGTTTAGTTCAGGTAAGTAGGGTATCGAACACAGGGAACGGTAAACAATTAAAATAGATGCTAATATTATCTAAATAAAACAAGTAATAGAAAGAGTTTTCTCTAGTTTTGCAAGACTAGAAACTTAAACAATTAACTAAAACTTAAACTAAGAAACTAAGAGCTAAGCAAATAAAAATCAACTAAATTCAATAATTAAGAGGACTTCTGTTTAGGTTCGACTCATTTGTTCCCATGGATGATTTCGATGTATCGGATTAATTCTTCATTAGCTACCGACTAAGATGATTAGTTCCATGTTCGCTATTACTAATCCTTAGGGAACAAATTAACTCAAGCAGTGGCCAATTGTCTAAATCAACGGATTTCCTAGTTATTGATTCGGGTTAAATAAGACTTGTGATAGTTAATCAAATTGGTGATTCAATTAACCTCTTGTTGATGCTGTATCACACAAGCTCACACATTAACTTACCTATCTTCAAGTTAATTCTAGTTTCACATTCGTTATTCCTAGACATACAACTATGTGGTCACGTAAATCATATGAAATTAGCAACTAAGAGATGTTCATACAACTTAATTACTAATTTATTAACAGAATAATAGTTATTGTTAACACATAAGGTTCTTTAACAAGCTTAATAAAACATAATCACCAATTAAAATTAATCCTAATCAAATAATCAATTCATGTTCCAAACTCATCTACCTAAACATAAGTTATGAGTTTTTAGCTCATGATTACAGCAGAAACAAGCACAAAAACGAAATCAATTGGTAAAAACATAGTTCAAACAAGAGATTAGGTAAGAGTAAACTTGATTTTGACTTGATTCTCCTTAAAATTGAATGTAGGGTTGATTCTCTTGCTTCCCACGCTCCAACAGCACCTTTAGTCGACAATTGGCCTCCAAGGGTTCATCTATATGCTAGGGTATCGATCTGAAAGTCCCTTTATATAGATTTTCAAAAAACAGGGGCTACTCGGCGAGTCCAGTGACCTACTCGCCGAGTACATCACTTAAAACCCGTGTACGGCAAGTCAGCGCGTCCAGAGTCGCGAAAGTTCGATACAACTCGCCGCGTAATCGACCCTACTCGCCGAGTACATTTCGAATCAGCATTTTCTCAAAACACTAAAGTCGTCCGAAATTGTGTCTACTTTTCAGAACATTTTGAATCTCGTCAATCGGAGTTACGGTTCATGAGATATGGCCAAAACACTGACGAGGGGTCAAGCTGTCCAACAACATCCTTCTTTCTTCAAAATCCAAGATCCAAGCGTCCAATCGCCAATTCTGCTTCCTTTTCCATCCGAGCATGTCTTTGTTACTGAAAATGAAATATTTAAGCTAATTATGCACCTTTTGTTCATTAAATGAGACAAAAACAACATAAAGTATTAAGATAATGCATGGATTTTATAGCTAAATATGCCCATATCAGTATTCATATTAGGACTAGAGTGGTCTGATTTGTGATGCCTTAGTCTAGGAAGATTTCTGCTGCCATGAGATGCTTTAGATTAAGTAAGTATCAGTGAGGTGCTATGAGAGTCTACTGAAGGGTAGTTTATGCGTGAGAAGAGATAGAGTACCTATGATTTGGGATCCTTGGAGGAGGACTTGGGGTGGATGTTGATGCGGTGTGGACGGTAGTATTGGGCCCGTACCACTGAAGACACTGGGCCAGTGCAGAGTGCAAGTAAGAATCCTTAGGGTACCAAGGAACAAGTAGGGTGGGTTTATCGACTGTATACTCGAGCGAGTCCCTGATATTTCTTTATGTTGTATTTCAGAGGTAGATCATGGTTGGGACACGCCACACACCAGAGACCAACGGGACGAGTGATGAGGAGATCTGTAGGATCATCCACGATGAGGTGGCTGTGGACATCAGGGCTGAGATTCCAGAGATGTTCGGGTCTATTAAGACCACCTTCATTGAGACTTTTGATGAGCGATATGCTGCTCTTTCTGATGCTGCTGTTGCAGCAGCCACTGCGGCCGTTGCTGCTGCCAGGCCGTAGGGGGGTGACTCGTTGTTGTACCGAGAGTTCAGCAACATGAAGCCACCAAAATTTGATGGGACTCAGGATCCGATAGTTGCGATGAGGTGGATTTCTGACATAGAGGGGTGCTTCTACACATGTTCATGTTTGGAGCATCTAAGAGTTCGGTTCGCACTGAACCAGCTTCGCTTGGGGGTGAAGAACTGGTGGAAGTTCGTGACAGTGCACTTTTCTTGTGAATTTTGTACCTGCCTTGGTGTTAATTGACTCGGTTGCGAGTCGGTATTTTGTATCTTTGGCTTTTAGTCAGCATATCAGTATTAGTCGAGAGGCGTTGAGTCGACCTCTGAGAGTTTCCATAGCTGACGAGAGAGAGGTGTATGCCACCGAGGTGATCCGAGGGTGTGTACTCGAGATTTTCAGCGTTGAGTTTCCGATTGATCTAGTTCCTATTGCGATGGGAGATGTTTGTGTCATCGTGGGCATGGATTGGTTGAGCAAGTTTGGAGCGGTTATCAACTACGAGAGACAGCTGGTGACCATACGAGACCCTAGTGGGGGAGTTCTTACAGTATACGGTGAGGGTACACGTTCTGGGTCGGCATTTTGTTCAGCCGCTAGAGCGAGGTTGAGTCTACAGCAGGGCTGTAAGGGATTTGTAGCATATGTGATGGATGCGAGAGTTGATTGAGAGAGACTGAGGTCAGTAGATGAGGTTCCGATAGTGAGTGAGTTCCCGGATGTATTTCTGGAAGAGTTACCGGGTGTACCTCCTGAGAGGCAGGTTGAGTTCAGCATCGATTTGGTTCCGGGGGTTGCGCCTATCGCCAAGGCTCCTTATCGCCTTGTGCCTCCAAAGATGCAGGAGTTATCCTCGCAGCTTCAGGAGCTGCTAGGGAAGGGGTTTATTCGGCCAAGCAGTTCTCCATGGGGAGCGCCTATCCTTTTTGTTAAGAAAAAGGATGGCTCACACCGGATGTGCATTGATTACAGGAAATTAAACAAGCTGACGGTTAAGAACCGTTACCCGTTGTCGAGGATCGATGATTTTTTCGATCAATTGCAGGGAGCATCTTGGTCCTCCAAGATCGATTTAAGTTCGGGATATCATCAAGTGAGGGTGCGAGATGAGGACATCCAGAAGACAGCATTCAGGACTCGTTACGGGCATTACGAGTTCGTGGTGATGCCTTTCGGGCTCACCAATGCATCGGCGGTGTTCATGGATCTCATGAACAGAGTGTGTAGGCCGATGTTGGATCACTCGGTGATCATCTTCATTGACGACATATTGGTGTATTCGAGATCCAGAGAACAACATGAGGAACATTTGAGAGAGATCCTCGGAGTTTTGAGATCGGAGAGGCTTTACGCCAAATTTTCCAAGTGTGATTTCTGGTTACGAGAGGTCCAGTTCCTAGGGCATCTCGTTAACCAGAAAGGGATATTGGTCGTTCCGACCAAGATTGAGGAGGTGATGAGCTGGGAGGTACCGAATTCTGCCTCCGAGATCAAGAGTGTTCTAGGGTTGACTGGTTATTATCGGAGATTCATTCAGGATTTCTCCAAGATTGCAGTGCCTCTCACTAGTTTGACCTGGAAGGGTGTTGCTTTCTCATGGGGTCCAGAGCAGCAAACCTCGTTTGAGACTCTTCGCTAGAAGTGTGAAGCCCCGGTGCTATCCCTCCCAGAGGGAGTTGATGATTTCGTGGTTTATTGCGACGCATCTATATCCAAGCTAGGTGTAGTGCTCATGCAAAGGGGGCATGTGATAGCGTATGCATCGAGGCAGCTGAAGCCTCATGAGGTGAGGTATCCCACTCACGATCTGGAGTTGGGGGCAGTAGTGTTCGCCCTCAATATTTGGCGTCACTATTTGTATGGGGTTTGGTGTACCATATACACGGACCACAAGAGTTTGAAGTACTTGATGGATCAGCTCAACTTGAACATGTGGCAGAGGAGGTGGTTGGATGTGGTAAAGGATTATGATTGTGAGATCATGTACCACCCAGGCAAGGCTAATATGGTAGCCGACTCCCTGAGTCGTAGATCAGAAAGTGCCCCAGTACGAGACTTTTGTATGAGATTGACAGTGATTACTCCGGTGTTGGACACCATTCGAGGGTCCCAGGCTGAGGCAGTGAGACCAAAGAATCGTAAGAGAGATAGGGTTATCAGGCAGGTGTCATAGTTCGTTACCGATAGCCGAGGGCTTATGACTTTTTAGGGTTGGATTTGGGTACCGTTTGTGGGCGGGACGCGTACCATTTTGATGGAGGAGGCACATAGATTGAGGTTCTCGATCCATCCCGAGGCCACTAAAATGTATTTGGACCTGAAGATGGAGTATTGGTGGCCCTGTATGAAGAGGGACGTCGCGTGGTTCATTGAGAGTTGTCTAACCTGTCGTAGGGTTATGGCCGAGCACCAGAGACTGCATGGTAAGTTGCAGCCATTAGAGCTTCCAGAGTGGAAGTGGGAACAGATTACTATGGATTTTATCACCAAATTGCCGAGGACTGCAAGGGGCATCGATGCAATTTGGGTGATTGTAGACAGGTTGATGAAGAGCGCTCACTTCCTTGCTATCAGTGAGAGCTCTTCCGCTAAGAGGTTGGCAGAGGTGTACGTGAGGGAGATGGTATCGCAACATGGAGTGCCGATCTCGATTGTCTCAGATCGAGATGTGCGTTTTACTTCCAGATTCTAGAAGAAATTTCATGAGGAATTGGGTACGAGGCTACATTTTAGTATCGCATACCACCCACAGAATGACGGGCAGAGTGAACGGACGATTCAGACACTCGAGGACATGCTCCGAGCATGTGTGTTGGATTTCGGCGGGAGTTAGGACACGTATTTTCCCTTTGAGCTGTTGTATGGGAGGAGGTGTCGGACTCCTATCTGCTGGGGAGAGGTAGGGCAACGTGTGATGGGTAGTACAGAGATTGTGCTTCAAACGACAGAGCAGATACAACAGGTCAGCCAGAGGTTGCTGACCGCTCAGAGTCGCCAGAAGAGTTATGCGGACAGGCGCCAGTCCGAGCTTGAATTTCAGATCGGCGACTTTGTGCTCCTGAAGGTATCTCCTTGGAAAGGAGTGATCCGATTCAAGAAGAGAGGCAAGCTGGGACCCCGATATATTGGTCCTTTCAGGGTGATCGCGAGGGTAGGCAAGGTATCCTACCGGTTGGAACTACCTGCGGAGTTGGGTCAGATTCATGACACCTTTCACGTATCTCAACTGAGAAAGTGTATAGCCGACAAGTCGGCAGTGGTACCATTGGAGGATATTCAGGTGGATGCGAGCTAGAACTATGTTGAGAGACCAGTGGCTATTAGGGATCGGAAGATCAAGGTTCTGAGGAACAAGGAAGTGCCTCTGGTGCAGGTCCAGTGGCAGCATCGGAAGGGGTCAGAGTTAAATTAGGAGCCGGAGCGTGAGATGCGTGAGCAGCATCCAGAGTTGTTTGCAAAGTAAGACTTCGAGGACGAAGTCTGATTCTAGTGGGGGAGAATTTTAACATCCGGATTCCCAGGTATATTATTTTATTCATTTATTTTTGGAGTTTGTGGAGGGACTCGGCGAGTTGGTGCTTAGACTCGCCGAGTAGGGCCGCGAATTCTCATCCGGATTGATGATCGGAATCGGCGAGTTCATGGGTGGACTCGGCGAGTCCGCCTTGTTTAATGAAACCCTAATCTCTAGGGTTTGAGACCTATTTAAAGGCCCTTAGGGCCGTCATTTGCACCTATCAGTCCCTTGAGAGAAACCCTAGAGCACTTGAGCGTTTTGGGAGAGAGATGAGGCCATTGTTGACCTTTGAAGTATTGTTTAGCAAGGAAAAGGAGGTTCTAGCCAAGAGGAAGCAAAGGAGGTGGACATTCTGTAGATTTGGAGCTTAGAGCATCACATTTGAGGTAATATTTTGGCTCCCCTTCTGTTGTTATGATGATCATATGGATTTAGGGTTTCTTGGACCCTTTATTGGCTAGATTTGATGTCCAATTAGTCCCTATTTGTGATGAGGTTTTAGATCTGGATCCATAGAGGTCCAGAGAGCCTTAACCACCAAGCTTTATGAAGATCAATGGGGGTTTTGACCATGGGTTATGATAAATGGGGCTAAAACATTATATAGGATCAAATAGATGTTGTTTGTGCATCAAGATATGGACTTTACGTGATTATCATGCTTGGGAAAGTCAGATCTATGGATTAATGGAACGGATTTGACCTCAGGAGGTCAGTTTGGTTTGTGCATGGGATGGACTCGCTGAGTCAAAAAACAGACTCGACGAGTAGGGTTAGGGTTTCCCCGTAAATCACATAGTTGGTGACTCGTTGGGTTGGGGAATGACTCGGTGAGTCAGAAAGGATCTAGAGGACGTGAGTACGCGATGGAACTCGCCGAGTTGCCCTAAGGCACTCGACGAGTCTGGTCAAAGGTTGACCGTTGACCAGTATTGACCAGGGTTGACTAGTGTTGACTTGATAGTAGTAATCACACAAAGTCAGGAAAGTATTAATGAGAGTTGTACTTATGATATAGGAGGATGATAGGTCGGGAGATTGGGCACGCGTGATTATCCAACATCAGCGAGGTGAGTCTTCTCACTATGCCTTACCCGATGGGGTAATTATGTATGACCGAAAGGTCTTATGTGTATGATGTATATGTGATGTAAGTTATATGTGATATGTTATGTGATATGAGTATGATGTGGACCGGAAGGTCAAGATGATATGGACCGGAAGGTCAACAGAGTCTGGGATGGAAATCCCCTGAGACACTTGGATCGGAAGATCCTATGGCCTGGAATGGCGTATGTGCAGTATGTGGTATTTTGGGGAACTCAATAAGAATTCGTGCTTACAGTGTTATGCGTTATGTGTTTCAGGTACTAGCGAGGATCGCAGGAAGGCGCCAGCTTGATCAGTACACACTTGCAGATGTCATGTTTTTGAGATCTTGGGTTATGGATTATGTTATGCATTTTGTGGAAACATTGGATATTTGACTTTTGGAAGATTAAATAATGAAATGTTTTATTAAAAATTAAATGAAAAAATTGTTTTAAAATTTACGGTGTTACATTTTGGTATCTTGAAATTATACGAATTTTCAAAATTTGTTTCTCTACAAATCAAATAGTGCTTCTTATAGGATTTAAACCATAGCCGGTGTAAGTAAACAGATGAACGTTGTTTTGGTTTCTTGCTAATTTGCTATCATCGCCGTGTCTCCTCATCACATAGCTTACAGATGAGAGACTAGAGGAAGTGCACACTCAAGGATTTCAAATCACGTCTAAGTTGTCTGCGATGCTTCATCATATCTTCAATTGTTTCTTTGTTGGAATTGGCAGAACTAATTAGTAGCTAGGGGTAGCCATGAGAAATGTGAAAGAAAAGTGATGTTACTCAGATGTTACTGCTAGATTGATAAGGTGCTACTCAAAATATGTTGTCAAGAAAGATGAATGATGGAAGTTTTATTGCCCTAATTTGTCAATTGATTTTGGGATGACTGAATCCTCTTTCACAAAATTCAACGACCATGTAATTACTTATTTGGGATGATTGAATCCTATTTCACAAAATCCAACAACCATGTAATTACTCATTTCCCTAATCAATTCATTCATTCATTGTTGGAGTCCTCTATATTTCAGAATGTTCACCACATGTTTGTGAAATTGTAGAAACTTATACCTACTAAATTGGTGGTGGACAATGATGACGCGATACTTGTGTTGGTTTTTGAGATGCCTCTCACGTGAAAGGTATCTATAAAGGATATTTGAATTTTTTTTGGTTTGCTATAAATTGGGTTTATTTGTTGAGTGTTTATTTTTTGCTGGACTTATGTTAATAAGGAGTGATAAAAAATAATGGTCGTGACTCAATTTGAACCTGCTGATGCATGGAGGAGTTTTCCAAGTTAGGGCAAACGATTGATTAAACTGAAATTTTAGTTCTTGGAAGAGATTCAATCAAACTCCTTATTTTCACATGTGGTGAGATTCTTTACTTTCAGTTTCTTTCTTCTCTTTGGTCTTGGTATTTTCTTAACTCTAACTTTGACTCCTTAGATGCAAGTCTAAATTTTTTTGGAAATTCATTTGGGTTTTTATTAGTATTAGAATATTAGAATTAATAGCTTTACACTTCCACTTATGTATTAATTATTGGATTTATGTTACAGGTCTTTGTTGCTTACAACAAAATTGAATGATTTGATTTGAGGAACTTAAAGAGAAAGTAGGAAGAATGTCCCCGCAGATGTGTGAAGATTTTGTGAAGCCTTTCCAAATAAGTATGGAACAGGTATGAAAACGATTCATACATGCATACATATTTGATTGGATTTTATAATACAATCCAATAAGAATTTGTTTTTATTATTTCGAGGTTGTAATTTAACCCACGGGCATTTAGATCCAATATACAATATCCAAATAAAAATAAGAAAAATATACTACAACCAAGAAGGAATAGAGGATTGAAAAGACTAAGAACCTGACAAGGAAAACAATCTGATTTTGCAACTGAAAACAGTATCTTGGGAGTCAAATTCTCCCCAGGTAAACAACTTTAATGCATTATTATGAAAAATGATAGATTTTGGCTAACATCTTTTGTTGCTAACGTGTGTGATGGATAAAATTGAATGGTTTAACTAAAATGGAGATGTTTCGCACGAGGTATGTTCCCCTCATGGAGAGGGTGAGATTAGCCCATGAGTATTTGGATATGAGGCATATGACTAATATGGTATTGGAGATCACCAAGATGTTTACAAAGAGGGTGCTTTTTATATCCTAAGATTGTTGTTATGGAGCAGGCCCAGATGACTCAATACTTGAGCATGCTCAAGATGGATATCTGGCAGTTTGTGTCTACCCAGCATTACAGTAGCCTTGTCGAGCTTTAGGGTGTCACGAGGAGAAGGGAGATTGAGATGGAAACCCATACGAGGTAGCAGCGACAGACTCCAGTTCACACCCAGCCTACAGCGAAGCGATTCAAGCCCACTGATTCGAGATTAGGAGGAGAGGGGCCACACTTGTGGCAAGTGAGGCAAGGTTCATGAGAGTGTTTGCCGATTTTCTTTGGGGTGCCACAAATGTGATAGGGAAGGCCATATTTCTAAGGATTTTCGTTAGCAGGCCCTAGTGCTGAGCACCAGGATTTGTTATCACTGTGATCAGGTTGGCCATGTAAAGGCTAACTATCCTTTCCTCGCGACAATACTAGTGTAAGATCCATCCCCAACTACTATGAGGATCACAGATGGATGCCAGGGCAGGGTGGAGCCCTCGAGGTCGTGCTTTTCAGCTCATGGCAGAAGAGGCCAAGGCGGCGCCAAACTTCGTTACCGGTATGTTTCCATTTATTTTCTGTTGAGATATTTATTTATATGATTATGATTTTGTTCCTATTATGTACCTTCTTAGTGAAATCCTTTCTTACTCTTCTTCTTTTGGACTCGGGTGCGGGTTGGTCTTTTGTGTCTCGGTCCTTCAGTAGAAATTTTGATATGACTCCTAAAGAGTTGGAGTGTCTATTGCAGGTTTCCATTGCCCACGAACACGGTGTTTCTACATCGATCATTTATCAGGATTATGTTCTGGAGATTTTTGGGGTGTCATACCCATTGATATGATCCTTATCCCCATGGGGGATGTGTACGTGATAGTAAGGATGGACTAGTTGAACCGGTTTGGTGCTATGATTAATTGTGAGGGCCATAGGGTAGTGGTTCGAAACCTAAGTGGGCAAAAATCGACTATTTATGAAGAGGGTACCATGGTTGGATTAGCCTTTTATTCTTCTGATAGGGCTCATGAGTATCTACAACATAGGTGTATGGGTTACCTTGCGTATGTGGTTGACACACGGGTCAGAAATGAGATTTTGGTTAAAGATATGCATGTAGTTATAGAGTTTCCAGATGTGTTTCCGGAGGAATTACCCAGTGTGCCTCCTGAGAGGTAGATTGAGTTCAGGATTGATTTGGTCCCCAATTCGGCCCTGATTGCTAAGGCGTCATACCGATTAGCACTATCGGAGATAGAGGAGTTGTCCTTTCAGCTTTAGGAGCTGTTAGGAAAGCAGTTTATCGGACCTAGCAGCTTATCTTAAGGAGCATCGATTCTGTTTGTGAAAAAGAAGGATGGTTCGCACCGGATGTGCATCAATTACATGGAATTTAACAAGTTGACGGTGAAGAACCATTACCCACTTCCACAGATTGATGAGCTCTTTGATCAGCTGCAGGGTGCACCTTGGTTTTCAAAGATCGATTTGAAGTTCAGGTATTATCAAATGAGGGTTAGAGAGGATGATATGGAGAAGACAGTGTTTCAGACTCATTATGGTCATTTCGAGTTCCTGGTGATGATATGTTAGTCTACTCCAAGACCAAGACCAGTTACCAGCGCAAGGAGCACCTTTGAGAGCCTCTAGGAGTTTTGAGGTAGGAATGGTTGTATGCCAAGTTCTTAAAGTGTGAGTTTTGGTTATGGAAGGTCCAGTTCATGGGACACCTTGTTAATTGAGGCTGTTATGTAGTGGCAGTTCCCTAAGTCTCCCTCGGAGATCAGGAGTTTCTGGGTTTAGCCGGGTATTATTGGAGATGTATTCAGGATTTAACCAAGGTTTTTGTACCCCTCACTTGTCTGACGAGGAAGGGTATAGATTTTCACTAGGGGCCTGAGCAGCAGGCTACATTCGAGTCACTAAGACATAAATTATATGAGGCCCTAGTATTGACCCTTCTGGAGGGTTTGAGGATTTTACGGTGTATGGTGATGCATCCATCACCGGTTTGGAGGCGGTACTTATGCTACGTAGGAGGGTTATTGCATATGCTCCTCGATAGCTAAACTCGTATGAGGTGCGGCATCGTATACATGATTTGCAGTTGGGGTAGTAGTGTTTGCCTTTAAGATTTGGTGGTATTATCTATATGGGTTCCGATGTACCATCTACACATATCGTAAGAGCTTAAGATATCTCATGGATCAATCAAATCTGAACATGAGACAATGTAGGTGGCTTAACGTGGTCAAGGATTATGACTCCAATATTTTTTTACCACTCAGGGAAATAGAATGTGGTCACTAATGCTTTGAGTCGTAAGTCAGCTAATTCTCCCTTTGGAAACTTATGTATGAGGATTTTGATTGATTCACCGCTTTTGAATTTTAACATGGAGACTCAGATCGAGTGTAACGCCCATTTTCCAAGATGGACAGATTTAGGGTTTTAAGGAGTCAAAAGGTTGAATTTTGGAAGAAATGGAGCCTCACGATGTAAGCTTTGAGGGGTCACGAAGTGAGATGGGTAATTATGGAAACTTTTTTTTGGGATTGGTCTCATGACGTGAGAACTGATGTAGCCCAATCCCATGATCATTTAGGGTTTCCTTTGCATTTAAGTCCATCTAAACCCACTTTGGGGTTCATTATCAACCTCCAAACCCTCTTTCACCTCAGAAAACCCTGGCTTTCACCCCTTGCTTGATTCTTGGCCATTTTTGGAGCATTTATTGGTTTGAAGAAGAAGAGAAGAAGAAGAAGATGAACTTTTGAAGAGACTTGCAAGGAATCATCATCATCATCACCTCACACTATCTCTGGACCCTTGTAAGTGTCAAGCTTCCACCTTTATTTTTGTTTGTGGACAGATCCAAGTTTTGGACCACTTTTCTCCTTGGTTAAGCAAGATTGAATGAATGGAAACTATAAAGTTGGCAACTTTATGGGTTATAAGGCTCTTTAGAGTGTCATGAATTTCATATCTAGTGAATGATTGGGTTTTGAGCCTATGCATGAAAGTTGGATGATCTTTCCTTTAATTTTTGTCCCAAAGACATGTATTGGAGATACATGCCCATAAAACATCGACTTTTAAGTGTATAATGGAGTAATAAGACCTTCTGGAAAGTTAGAGTAAAAGGTTTAATGGATTAAGGACTTAAATGGTTGGATGCTCATGTCGTGAGGTCAGCTCATGTGATTTTTTTTATTGAGTTGGGTAGGTTGGGTTGAGAGGAGTTGGTATCGGACCGAGTGGACTCTCACAACATGACTAAGGTATGTTCATATTATGATGTTGGATAGTTGACATTACGTTTTGTTGACTTTTGACTTTTACTAGGATTAGACCAAGTTTGACCGAAGGGTATTTTGGGTATTTTGAGTGGTAATTGATTTTGGTCACTATTTTATATATAGGTGACTAGAAGAGCTGATATTCGGAGTATTGTCCTATTGCTATTTATTTAGACTGAGAGGTGAGTCTTCCTTACTATACTTGTGGGTCGAAAGCACCAAGGTTAGCCCACTGCATTTTGTATCCTGGTATTATTGGATTTCTGTTATGTTGAGTATGTGTTATATAGGTAGATCTGTATGATTATCTGTGTTCGTTGGTTATTGGTTGTTATACTATATGTCGACATGTTACGGTTTGTTGGGGTGAGGCAGTCCTGGTTTATGTTGAAGGCCAAGATACCCAATGCGTTTCGGATATATTGTAGGCCCGCAAGGTGGTCCAGTCAGGCCGAAGGCCAAGAGAGCGGTCCGGATAGACTGTAGGCCCTGCACGGTGGTCCAGTTAGGTTGAAGGCTTGGAGAGCGGTCCAAATAGGTTGTAAGCCCTGCATGGCGGTTCAGTCAGGCTGAAGGCTCATTTATACATATTGTTATCTATTTGGTTTTGTGTGGTACTTTGCAGGAACTCACTAAGCTTTGGCTTACAGTTTCAATTTATTGTCTCAAGTACTTCAGATGATTAGGGCAAGGCGAAGGCATGATCGTACACATCCTTTGATGACACGTGTTGAAGATTAATGATACACTGATCTTGATTTGGAAAGGCAAGCCAGACTTATAATGTAGGCTCGGGAGCAAGACATACATAAGTTGAGGGTCGGTAGGACATGCAATACTTATGATCTGGGCTCAGGGGTAATCCAACCCGATGGATGTGGAGCCGAGGGTATTCCAGTCCGATGACTGATTGGACCCAACATGTGTGATTTTATATGTTATATGTTGTGTAGTGGTACTTTGGGGGAACTCAATAAGCTTTGGCTTAATGTTTAAGTTTATTGTTTCAAGTACCTCAAATGATCGAGGAAAAGCAAAGGCGTTTACACTATGATTCTGGGATACTAGTATTTGATACTTGGTTTTGTCTTTAGGGTTGTTAAAAAATAATGATTTTTCCTTAATTAAAATTGAACATTTTTATCGTGATTTTTGAGATGTTACAAAATTCTATTTCCAATTCCATGGGCATCTAAAGACCACGATCGTGAATTCGTGATTCAAAAATTAAATTTTTTTCACTATAGGTTTACTGTTTAATTTCATTTGTTGCAGATTTCTTTAATATCGTTTCATTATTTATTTGTTCTAAAAAAACTAACATCATTTTTTAGAAACAATCAGTCGTATATAAAAAAGAAAACAAAACACGCACTAGCTAGAAGCTAGAACGTAAAAATTACAATGAGTTCAAAGCCTATTTCAACAAATTAAGCCTATCTATAGTATATTTTCTATATCTGTTGGAAAACCAAAAATTGATGAATAGAATCAACAATCTTGCTTTGCTTTAGGGTACCTCCAGTAAACACTTTATCATTTCAGAATCTCCAGATATACTAGATAGTTGTACGAACTACCGAATTTACCAAATCTTTCTTTTTCGAAGAGATGGGATGTAACACCTTGATCCTAGTATTTTCCATTAATACCCTTAGTGTGAAATTTAATTACAAAATTGGTCCCTTGGCTCATTAAGTAAAAAATGTGCCTTCAAGTGAGTACGTTGGGCGTACTCACGAGTACGCCGAGCCTACATGACTGATGTCCAAGCCCAAATTTTTAGGGTTTGAACCCTATTTAAAAATCATTAACTTCTAAATACCTTTTCCCTCATCAGCCTCCATCCCCCAATTGGTACCTAACAACCCTTAATCCATTGTGTTGGCATTTTCGTCTTGAGATACGTACTGTATTTTGTGATCTTGAAGAAAGAAGAAAGAAGTGGAATCATCTTGTAAGCTCAAGACCACGTGTATCTACAAGTATCTCACCCTCAAGAATCCTTTGGAGGCATAAAGTTCAGATCCTGATTAGTTAATTGCTTAGATCTTTCTAGTGAATATGTGTACACTTTTGGTCCCGTAGTTTTGTCTAGTGGAGTATGAACTACTCCAGATCCTCAAAATGTAGTGTTTTATAGTTTTGAGCTCATAGATTCATAAAAATGAGAGCTTTGGCATCCTCATTAAGCTATGTAAGATTTTTAGGACTTTGGATGACTTTTGTACCAAGGGTTTGAGTTTTTACCCTCTAGTATGCATGCAAATGGATAAATTTAGAGACTTTATCCATTAAGATGTACCTTTTTACGTGGATCTGAAGTTTGGTGCTTTGAATTAGTGAAACAAGAACTTAATGGAATAATAGAGATTAAGATTTGGTATGTTAGGCATACATGGAGGTATGTTGCGTGTAACAGGGTTCAAACCTGTAGATTTGAGAGGCATCCTCTATGCTGGGCGTAGAGGGAAGTACACAAGGCGTACCCAACCCAGATGGAATTTTTACTTTTTTTACTTGACTTTGACCTAAGGTTTAACCAAACCATATTTTCATTTGTATAAAAGCACCAACGCCATTCTTGGAGCAAAGAAAAGTTCAATGCAACCAAACTACCAATATACAAACCACCAAATTTTCTATCCGCTAAGACTTGGTCGCAATTTATCTAAGCCAACTTACAATTATCCTTATTTCTACCCCAAAAGAATTTACTATGCAAGGATTCCAACTTTGTAGCAACTATAACCAACATTAGAAACAAATACATGTAATAAGTACCAAGAGAACCCAAAACTGATTTAAGAAGCATGGCTAGGCCTCCAGCAAAAAGAGTGGCAACTTTCCAAGATGAAAGTTTTTTCTAAAGCTTTCCTTGGATTAAACTCCATTCCATGACTCTCGACATATTTTGCCCAACAGGAAGACCCAAATAAGTAATGGAGTTTGGGAGCTATTCAACCAACCACCAAAGCATATTTGTCAACTTCTTCGAAAAGAACATGGACCCCATATAAATATTATTTGTACATGTTAATCTTCAAACCTGACACTAGCTAGAAACAGTACAAAATACAAAAAATATTAAAATATTACTTCTCATCCAATCATCAAGGAAAATAGTGTCAATAGCATAAAACAAATGATAAATTCGAAGAATACCGCTACCAACCTGAAAAACATCAAAAAGACTATCAACCTGTGCGTATTCAATAGCAACATGAAGTCCTTCCATAACAAGAATAAAAAGAAATGTAGATAACGGATCTCCTTGACGAAGGCCTCTAATCAACTGAAACTCTTCAATCAGACTCTCATGAAGGGTTATTAGGGTTACAACTACAATGCTCTAAGCGGAAAAACATTTAAACAATTAAATGATTAAGGCACATGCAACCTAATAGGATCTATGTCTTTCACATAAAGGCAACAAACTATGATCTGTCTTCCTACAAAACTTTCCTATGAAAAACTAATTCAGAAGAACAAGAAACTTACCTTGAATATTTTTATAGCAAACAATCTTGAATTCCTTCTTCAAAACTTTTGGCAGCAAGCACCACAAGTGTCGTGCCTTTGATGGTTCACACCCGAACCATATCAACCAAGGAACTTGAAGAGAGAGAGGAGAAGAGTAGAATTTTCGGCCATTGTTATTAAGGAAAGGAGTGCCAAAAATATGAAGGGTATGGCCCTTTATATAGTTGAGTTAGCTTAGTGCCAAAGCTAGGGTTTAAAGAGGAAACCCAAATCCCTTTGCTTGGTCACCAAGCAGCCCATTCCCTCCTCATTCAATGGCTTGGACGAAAACTCCTTGGTCTTTCCCAAGTGATTTTTTTCTGCCTCATCCAACTAGGTCCATGGGCTCCTTTCCTAAACTTTCAATAAATAATCAAAATGACCCTACACTTTTAATTAATCCAATTAATCCTAAAATTAATTCCAAGTAATTTCTTGTTAATTATTAATTAAATATTACTATTTCTAATTAATATATTATTCTCATAATATATTAACAAATTATTTATTCTGATTTCTAATTAATTTATTAACCAAATAATAAATTAATAAACCAGTCTCTCTCTCTCTCTCTCTCTCTCTAAAAGTTATCATATTCAATTGCTAGGTTTGAGGGCAACCCAAAAGGACCGTGCTACCATCAATTCAACTTTATATGCCAATTATAGTTAATGGCTTAGAAACCTAATCCAACAGTCTCATACTTGGGAAAGTCTAACTATAACTAACAGTATACCTACCGAATTGATCAACAAATTATAGCTACCAAAAGCCGCTGTCGAACTCTGATCCAGTCAATTACATGTCCTAAGATAAGTGATCAAATATTCTTTTCTTATACAAGATATCATATGGAGACGAGACATGGATTAAAATCAATCTCATTGTCCAAAATTCTGTTTCCCAATTTCCAAATTTATGATGATGGGATTCAGACTACTAATTGAACACATCAATTTAGTGTAACCTTGGAGTTTTCTTGATAGTAGTTTAACAACTTTAGTCATACAAAGTTCTAGTCCTTTTCCCTTCTCAATGCCCAAGGCATTTGAAAAAATCAAAACAAATTAATATTATAGCATATGTAGTTGATCCTATATCCGAAGTATATGGGACTCGATTCATTATGTCTCACATGAGGACCTTCTATCTCTTGCTATAATATCTCCATATACTGAACTTCCTATATTGAATCATATCAACATGATCTTCATACATGTCCAAGACTAAGTTCCATTAACACCTTCAATCTAAACTTTTAGATTTGAAACGAAGTATAAGTGCTCTCTCCCTTAAGCTTGTCATAGAGAAAAACAATTCCCAAACTTTGCAATTTGCAAATTGAAAATTTTGTTTCCTACAAATAGTATTTCCAACTTGCAATACTAGCATGACAATTATGCTCCCACTAGCATTGACATGTACCCAGAAATCAGCTGGACTTCTAGAAGTTAATACTCTTTGACTTTCCTACTAAAGTGCAGATTTATTATATGTAATGCTCTTATAAGTCTTCAACTTGACTTTTTAAGCTTGCACACCTTCATCATATAGCATATGTGTGTGTGTGTTCAACCCCTTTCAGAACTTATAGCCATATGTCCTGAAAGTTCAGACAATTCTTTGCCGTTTCTCACAATTTGAACTATAAAAAGGATGTCGTAATCATATTTCAAATTTGAGAATGCAATTAACACAACCACTAACCATAATGATATTTTCTCAGATCTTTAAAATCTGCTAGCGAAAGTGTTTCCTCATAATTATTTTCCTAAATTAGAGAGAAACCTTTTGCCATCTAGATTTTATGGTGTATGCGTTCCCATCCATGTGAATTCATCATTTCCAACCTACAATCATAAGACAAGGTTTATGAAAAAACCAAATTCAAATTTAGCTTTTCTTTCATGGACTGAACTTTGCTTATTCTTAATTTCTTGACCTCTTGTAGCACAAGGGCCTACCATTACTACCATGTTGTTAAGCAACTCTCCCGTATTGATCAATATACTTTCACTGACCAAGTGCTCTACCTTTTGTAGTCAAATGAGAACCATAGAACTTATAAGCATTTCCAACTCAACTGGAAGGTGCATAGAAACGAGATTATGTCAACTTAACACGATAGGTTATCAACCTCAGGTCGTGTACTAGTGATATATAAGTTTTTCTCTCAAGGAACATTTCTTGACGTGCTAAAACAAATACCTAAAAGTTAGTGTGGATTCTCGACAAGAAACACTTCATGGAATTTGTCTTAGTTTATCCTTTGTTTAACCAAAACATCACAACTTCTAATTCCAAATGTGCTACAGTAAGAAAACATTATTACTCACATTTCATGAGGTGTTATAAACCTACAAAGTTTAAAATAAGTTTCAAGATACGATGTGTAGTAAGATGTCCTTCGATGATCAATTTTCATATAGTTCCATAATCATTAAAATGATCACAAAATACGATACTAATGTACTCTCCTTTCCTTTCAGATTGGAGAAACTTTTATCTTTCTGCCTAATAGATTCTTCTTATTTGTTCTGCTACTCTTTGAATCTTTTCAAAGTATCAAAGTTATGCTTAATCTTATACACACAGCCACACTTATCTAAACATAAGTAAATTATGAAGAATAAAGTTATTATCCTTTGTGACGGATCTGAATAGTCCACGTCAACATGTACTAGATCCATTAGTCCTTTACTTGAGTCACATATATATGTGATCAATGAATTAGTCATAATTTTTCAATGACAAAGATTCTTACGCATCACACAATTCGAATTACATGACTCCAAGTTTCTATCCAATTGAAACTTAGGTGACAAGAATTATTTATCACTTGGTTAACCATGACACTACCACAAGCGATATAATTAAGAATCATATCCACAATTAACATTACTAATAATAGTAATGTAACCAACACTTTCATGAATTCCATTGTAAGGAAATATAAACTAACCAATTAGATAAACGAAATTTTCACTTTTATTGATAATACACGAAAATTTTGGAACTTACTCTTACAATGCGTAAAATGAAAACAATGTTTTTAGATATTTCCTAAGAAATCTATTAGATTATCATAACTCCTAAGCAGTAGATTCCAAAATTTGATCATTGAACCATGCGATCGAAATCCATATCTCACAATCATATCCATCTCACTCTTCTTAAGCTTCCTTCTTTCTCTTAGATCCTACAAAACATCAAAATGTGATCTTCTCATCATCATGTATTCAGAGTCCATGAATAGGAGCGTGTTAAGATAATGAAGTTAGATAATGGATGTAACTGAAGTAGAGTCACACAACTTGACTTTACCATCTTTGAGATCTTTTAAGTAGTTAGGTCAGCTTCACAACTAATGTCCCTTCAACTGGTAATAAAAACATATGAACCTTTTAGGTTTAGCACATGAAACTATCTTGAAACTAGTCTTTCTCTTTACCATACGATCAAACAGTTTTTCCTTGGCTGATCCCTTCCCATTGGGAAGAGAAATCTTTTCTGGACCACCATTATCACCATTGTCAATGTCCATGGAAACTTTAGAATCAGACCCTTCAAGCATCTTTGCTTGACTTGTGCTCTTAATCATTTCTGCTCAGCATCAATCAACATTTGGGTCAGATCAATTAGGGACATATCGAGGTCTTATATAAAAGTTCTCAATGAACTGTTCATCTGACTTAGGAAGCGAAAATAGAACCAAATAAATGGCCTGTTCCCTTAGGAAAACGACACCCAATATATCTAATTTTTCAATGTACGATTTTATTTTCAGAACATGCGTACATACATAATTTCCATCTTGATGTTTACATGCCAATAGGGATCGAGTAGTTTCGCATCTTTCAACTCGAGGGAAACGTGACATGGGGAGAGTTACTAGAGGAAGAGGAGGAAGAGTTAGAGAAGCATGATGTCCAATTTCACCATTTCCCGAGGAAGAGAAAACATTTTCACCTTCATCTGAGAGTGGAAGATCATCTTCAGATGGTAGAGGAAAGCTACTTCCAAATGAATAAGGAAGACCATTATTGTCTTGACTTGACATCTATAAAGGAGAAAAGAGTGTTCAAGCTAGTTGATTTTAATCCTTAATTATTAACCCATAAAATTAAATCAAGGCTAGGATCCATTTTTTTTCGATTCGAACTTTGAAGAGGAATGTTGTAATCAAATTCAAATCCATCTTAGGCAGGTAAGGCTTTTATCAGTTTCAATCTTATGAAACTCCTAGATCTTTTGAGATTTATTGAATCTAATCAATGGCATGCTTAATCTCAGATTATGCACTCACTTTTGTGACTGGGATGTCGAGTATCACATACGATATGTGAATAACCATGTAAATTAGCTTGGCACTCTCGATGTCATTTATCATCTCATTTTAATGTGTCCGTTAGCCACACGTGCTCAATTAATCAACGATAATTTTCGAGACACCCACTACCACTCTTTATTAGTCCTCCATTAGTGTGTCAGTTAACCACACACGCTCCACTAACGACTTATAAAGTGTAATGTGCAATTTCATGGAAAACCATACAAATTCACATTTTTTTTTAAGTAACTAAAAGTGGGATTTTAGAAAAATAGTTTATTTACTTTATGTCATTATACTTATTAATGAGATTTTGTCCTATCGAACCCATTCGGCTAACGACCCTCTACCATATAGGAGAGCGGTGGTGAGAGTAGACACCAATTCAATGGCCATTTTATGGGACGCTTCATTATACCCTCTTTATAGCATAGTTTCGTGAATGAGGCGTACTAGCGATTTGACTGACTTTTCCTATACATATAATATATATTAAACTTTTAATTATATACATAGTATAAGGTGTATTTTAAAACATTTTAAAATTGTAATGGTTTAATGTTTTAATAAATTAAACTTTTAATTTAATTAAATTTAAAAATGTTAATTATGGATTTATTAATTATCTTTTAATGAATCACTTAATTAAATTAATAATAAGATCTATACGGATGTATTTTAAACTTTTCAAAATACCAAATATTATTTGAAATTAAACATTAAGTTAAGTTAATATCTAGATTTATTATTTATACACTTAAAAGATCAATCATATTAATCAACAAAACAATTAATCAAGTCAAATACTTATCTCCTAATTTCTATGCTTTTAATTTATCATTATAGATACACCAAAATCGGATTTGCATGATAAATATAGCAAGTAATTATCACATAAAAGATGATTAGGCAGATAAGGCAAAAAATCTCGGATTTGGATGAGCTCACGTCATGAGCTACGAGAATTCCAAAACCAAGTTTCTTTTCGATTCACCAATGTGCAAATACATGAAAGAAAGTCATAGGATTTGATACAACTGTGTTACAACTACAATGCTCTAAGCAGAAAAACATTTAAACAATTAAATGATTAGGGCACATGCAACCTAATAGGATCTATGTCTTTCACATATAGGCAACATATTATGATCTGTCGCCCTACAAAACTTTACAATGAAAAACTAATTCATAAGAACAAGAAACTTACCTTGAAGATTGTTATAGCAAACAATCTTGAATTCTTTCTTCAAAACTTTTGGCAGCAAGCACCACAAGTGTCGTGCCTCTGGTGGTTCACAACCGAACCTTAGAAACCAAGGAACTTGAAGAGAGAGAGAGAGGATAAGAGTACGATTTTCAACAAGATCTTCTTAGGGGGAAGGAGTGCCGAAAATATGAAGGGTATGACCCTTTATATAGTTGATTTAGCTTAGTGTCAAATCTAAGGTTTAAGGAGGAAACCCTAATCCATTTGCTTGGTGACCAAGCATCTCATTCCCTCCTCATTCAAGGGCTTGGAAGAAAACTTATTGGGCTTGCCCAAGTGATTTTCGTCCACCTCATCCAATAAGGTACATGGACTCCTTTCCTCAACTTTCAATAAATAATTAAACAGACCTTGCACTTTTTATTAATCCGATTAATCCCAAAATTAATTCCAATTAATTTATCATTAATTATTAATTAAATATTATTATTTCCAATTAATATATTATTCTCGTAATATATTAACACATTATTTATTCTGATTTTTAATTAATTTATTAACCATATAATAAATTAATAAACTAGTCTCTCTCTAAAAGTTATCATATTCAATTGACAGGTTTGAAGACAACCGAAAAGAACTATGCTACAAATAATTCAAGTTTATATCCGTTATACTTAATGGATTAGACACAAAATCATAGAATAATTTTCATTCAAAAACTATTTCTGACATACTCATAACTTTCATGTTTTTATCATACATTCGATTGGACTTAATCATTTATTAAAAAGAACACAAAATTTATTGATTGATTATAACTTTTCCACATAACTTACAAAATTGTATTAAAAAAATTTTGATGTCTCTTTTATATATAAAAACTTGAAAGTAAATGGCTACATGGCGTGTGTGACTCTCTCACTACCTTGAATGCAGTCAAGTGATTGTTTTTGTGTTTTAGAAGAAATTTTTTAATATGTTTAGAATGGAATATATTAATTTTATAAAAAGAAGCGTCCATAAACAAAATTACTTTTTATAAAAAAAAGTAAAATAGCCCGTTATGCATCATTTTTAGCTAAATCAGGTTATGTATGCATGCATTGGTGCAACTGCATACGCGTTTTCACAACGTATGAGGACCATCATATTAAAGCATTTGGATAAAATTAATAATCATGTACAATAATAAAAGTTAATACCAATGAGAAGAAAAGTTTGATGTTTCAAAATTCAAACACTTTGTTTTAGGTTTTTTTTCTTTTACTTTATGATTTTCTTCCCATTTAAAAATTTACTTTACAAGGTTTGATATGTCAAAAAGAGGAGAACGATGGCTTATGATTTTTAGGTGTTTTTTTCTTTATGTTCTATGATTTTTGAGCTTATAAATTTTTTTCCCATCTAAAAGCCATATTACCCGGTAATTGCAGGTATGTTTGATATCATATTTCTGACGGAATATAAAATTTCCTCGGTGAAAATTACAGACTTGCTAATGTCAAAAACAATAAGTAAATTATCGGTGTGTGATAAATAAATTATAAGCTTTTGGATTTTAATCCATTTATAATCAAAATAAGCATAAAGTAAACTAACTAACCAATACTTACATATGCATAATGCGGCACCTTGTCATAAAAGTCTTATAATCTTTTCATGCTCATGCAATTGAATTTTGCCCAAAGAGCATATGTTATAATTAAGATCAATTAATATGTTTTTAGTGGTGCTAATAGTTGCTACTTTATGTGTATGAGTTAATACAAATAGGTTACATTCACCCAATAAGAACATGATTAAATATCCCTTTAGGTTCATATGTCTTCTTCGAAATCATGCCAACAATTATGTTTTTTTAATGTTGATGTGTAGGTCTTGTATTCGACCATTTATGTATTTTTCGCATCATTGATTTATTGTTACGAAAAGAAATATCCGAAAATAATAGGTTATAGGGAAATCGGAGTGGGACCACGATAGTGAACTAAACCCAGTAAAACCTAATAAGGTAAGGCCCAATATTATGCAGGCCTTCAAGTTGCTCAGCGCCTTAAATCGTAATGCAGTAATGCTCTTCAAAACCGCAACGATCTCTTAAAGATAAAACATTGGCAAAAACATTCCGAAATTAATATTGGTTATGAACTGATTTGTTGGTCTGATAATGGAGTGAGTTTTGATCCCGATCCACTTCGAACCTGTGTAAAATTAATGGGTTTGAATTACATTTTATGATTTGTTTACCCGTTAATGATCCGTACCTATTAACTCTTTTACTAAAAGAGCTGTGTATGGATCACTATCGATCCGATCCGTTTAAAATTTTAAAATATAAATTAATTATGTATAAGTTATAATACATTTATCAATCTTTAGGTAAAGAAGTCGAGGAGTTAGATTGTTAGACGTTCCACTTCGACTTCCCAGTTCAGTTCCTAATCCAAATGGTCGATTGCAGTCAACTCCCGATATAATTGACTCTATAATATTTGAAATCGACCGTGAAATCGATATTCCACAATCAAGACTCAAGAGCAAGATGAAAAGGGCTTCAATCAAGATTGAAGAACAAGAAGAAAAGGCTACAATCAAGTGATCTACATCATAATACATTGGAAAAGTTATTTATATATGTATAATTGAAATTTATTTTGGAATGAACGTTGTTTGGTTCTAATGATCATGTTATATGTGTTTTAATGAATAATTATAGCCTAAACTTAATATTGTAAATGGGTTGGATAAAATGGTTGAAATCCATTGATTTGATCGTGTTTGGATTATCACTTGAAAATAACCGGTTTGGATTATGGTTGATCCGCTCCAACCCGCTCCATTGTCAGACCTACTGATTTGATACTGATCTTGAAAAAATAGATTGTTTCTGGTCTATTGTAATCTTATACTGGACCACCAGTTCTAAAAGGGTTCAACACCTAGTTCAAAGATTCTTTATAAAACCGACTTAAATTAGTTATTTTTGATCAACAAAAATTTATTAAACCTCTAGCAAACAACAAAAGGTAGAAGAAAATGGAAAAAAAAAAGCATTATGGTATTATTTGTTTTTTTTTTTTTTTTGTCTACAAATCTTCTTGGTCTCATATATCTGCGCACAGACTACCTGCAGACATTAGCTTTCACAAAACTGTTTTTTGAATACTGCAGACCTAAAATGTATTCGCACCCTCTTCTTGACGCAGATATAGATCAGAGTCTTCTAATGTCTTCAGACATCTTCTAGCCTAAAAAGACATATATATATATATATATATATATATATATATATATATATATATATATATATATATATATATATATATATATTTGTTTTTTTAGGTTTTTTAATTTATATTCATTCCAACTTTATTAATGATAAACAGTTTGAAAAAAAAAAGTTACAAGACTTTAGGAAAAAAATTCGACGATACAAACATGATATTTTTGAAAAATTTAAAAATAAATATTTATTACAATAATGGTCGTTGAAGTTGTTTATAAAAATATGGGAAAAATAACATAACATATTCTTATATTTTTTTGCAAAATTTTATAAAACATTATTTAATACAGTAGCGTTAATTTATAGGGAAAATATTTATGATACTTTTTAATTGATTTAATTGGAAAAATTAAAGTTTATTTCCATCCATTTATGTATCAAAATCTTTCATTCCTAATTACAATGTTTAGGTATAACTTTACGATTAAAAATTTTGGATTTTATCAAATATATACGTTAATCCGTATCATTTTATTTTTACTTTTATACAATAATACATATAAGTTGATCTAGATTTGTTAATTATTTATAACAAAGTCATAAAAATATTAAAAAATCACTTTGAAGTTTAAAAAAATCAGTTTATATAGATTTTAGTTTATTTTAGTAGTCTGCGGATGCTAAAAAAAACAAACAATCTTCTTTTTTCAGACTGCAGACGTTTGGTCCACCTCTTCTACTGCAGAGATCTACAGATGTGGTCAGCAAACTGTAAACATTTTGCCCTAGAAAAAGAAACAACACCTACATATAAGTTTAAGAGACAACAAATGGAAAAATACACCATGAAACCCAATTTAGGGAGATCCATTTTTCACCCAAAGAAATGTAATGGCCTTTATATATTCGATCACTGAACCAGAGAGGAGAGAACTTTGTTGAAAATCATGACATTTCTAGCTCTCCAAATTAAATAGATAAGACATGATCACCATATAAGTCACCTTTTTTGAGTCGGGGATTGACAATAAACATGAGAGATGGATAGGAGCTCCTCCAGAGAAGAAATATGGAAAAATCCAGATTGCACAAAATTATAGCAGAGTCCATATCTCTTTCACCCAAGTACATTGCAACAAAATGTGAATGAAATACTCATCCTCAAGCCCACAGATTTCACAAGTAACTGATGTCAACCTAACTCCCTTTTTGCTAACTCATTTTTGGAAGGCAAACAGTTTGGAACCGCTCTCCAGCTAAAGAAATTGAGTTTGATGGGAACCTAACTATTCCAGAAATGTTTATAAGTAAGAGGAATACAAAAATTTGAATCTCAAATAGCCCTAATTGAACTCACTGAGAATAGCCTCGTTGGTTCCCTAAGCCAGCACCAAGAGTCACCTGAGCTTCCGAGAGAGGAATCTGAAAGCATCTTCACAGAATCTACTAGCTCCACCATTTCAGTTATAGTTCTTAGCGATTTATTCCAACTCCAAGTATAATTCAGTGACCCATCAGTTTTGGAACATCTCTCTAAAATAGAACAATATTTTTTTTGGACTCTAGTTTGAGCACGGATGGAAACTTATCTTTAAGGGGTGCTTCACCAGACCAACATTCAAACCAAAAGTAAGTCAAATTTTCATCACCCATATCCTTCTTAAACAGATCTTGTAAAGCGATGTTACGTGTGGTAAGATCAAATACTCTACTTACAACTGTTGGATTAGGTGTCTAATCTCATAACTATAATTGGGATGTACTTGACCCGATTGTAGCACGATCCTTTTGGGTTGCCTTCATCAGTGCAATTTGATAGGATGGACTTTTGAGAATAATGTTATTTGTGATTTATTAATATATTATAAGTATAATATATTAATTGAGAAATCATATTATTTAGTTAGTTTTGATCAATAATTAATTTGGAATTAATTTTGTGATCAAAAGAGACTAATTAAATATATGGAGACTGATTGTGTAAATCAATAATTCTTATAGTGTGACCAATGATCCATGGTTATTTAGGATGGGCTAAACCAATGAGATAATCCATGGATAGTCCATGGAGGTTTAACCCATGGAGCATAAGAATGTGAAAAGTCATGGAGCATTAGGGTTTGCATGGATGTAGCCCTAGCATTTGCTACACTATAAAAAGGACACCCTAGAGCCAAAAATCGGTTGCCACTTACATTCCAAGATAGTGAAATTGATTTTGTGCTAAGTAACCTATTCTCTCAAGCCTCCTATTGCATTTGGTGTTTGTGAACCACTTACATTTCAAACGTCAAAAACTACAAGTCCTACTAAGAGGTAAGTTATCTAACTAGTTATATCGTTCAATTGTTCAACTATATGCTAGTTAGGGAGAATGCTTTGGAAAATGAAAATGCATGTATAATTAGAGAAAACATAGATCCAAAGCATTTAGGGTTGCATCTACACCATAGGAATGTTATAGTGCTCAAAATCCAACAATGGTATCAGAGCCTAGGATTGTTTTATATTATATTTGATGTTTGCTAATTTTTCAAAGATGAAAAAGTCGATTTTCTAGCCTCTAACTGGTGAACTTGCTGAGTGCATGAAATGACTCAACGAGTCCACTCATTAAAAGGGCAACTCGACGAGTCCAGTTAATGTACTCGTCGAGTAGATGGCTCCGATTGCAGAATTTCGGGTTTCTTGGCCTGGATTGGATTGGGAACACTACCACAAACTGTTTTGGATCATTAAAAATGTTTTTTCTGATATGGTAGTACTTATACTCATCTAACCACAAGATAATTGTCAAAGTTCTAAGATAATTGTTGATTTATATGATAAACAAAATTTCTTATAAATTGTTGACTTAGAATTATCTTGTTTATGAGTTTAGTTAGATCAATCATGAATTATGTGATATTTTAGTTGTTAGAAAATTGATCTAAATGAATTTTAATAACCTCCATAACTAGTCCTCAAGTTATGAAAAATGAAAGGTCTCATACATTAAAATACAATTAAACTCATAAGTTATGGATATGAAGAGTTTTGACAAGTTTCAAAACTTACCCTCAAGTTTTGGAATTTTTAAAGTCTCACTAATGAAACTTTAATTCCAAACCCTAGAGTTTTAAAAGTTAAAATTCAACTCTTATACTTTATAATATTATAAGTTTAATATATATATATATATATATATATATATATATATATATATATATATATATATATATATATATATATATATATATATATATATAAGATAAGTTAGTCTTACCGTTAGTATGCCTAATTCACAAAACCGGTCTATAAGGGGGGTATAAGGTTACCGCCTATAAAATGGTAGTTTAATGGAGTGCACTCTCACCCACCACTTCCTTGACTGGTGAAGGGTCATTAGCCGAACGGGTAGGATAGGACATTAATTCTCATTAAAAGTATAATGATAAATATAAAGTAACTAAACTTTTATTAAATTCCCAATCTTAGTTACTTTAGAAAAAATGTGAAAATGGCGCTAATCCATGAAATTACACTTTGCACCTTGTTAAGTCGTTAGTATAGCGCATGTGGTTAACCGGCACACTAGTTTGGGACTAACAATGTGTGGCAAAGGGTAGCTTGATGTTAATAATAGATCAATGGAGCGCATGTGGTTAACCGACACATTGAATAAGTGATTTGTAACATTGGGTGTACCAAGCTAATTTGCATGCTATTTACACCTTGTTTGTAATCCTCGACATCCCAGTCACAAACTTAAAGGGTATAATCGAGATTTAAACATGCCATTGAAAAGTTCAATGAATCTCAAAGGATCTAGGAATTTCAATCTAATTAAAACTTAATAATCTATTTTGTTTTTCATGGTGGAAATTGGTAAATCATCATTTACCTACCTTCAAATATTTTACAATTGGATTACGACATCCCTCTTCGCAATTGTAGAATATTGTGTTGGGTCCTAGCCTTAATATTTCATTTGGTGTAATATTAAGGATTCTCATCTAATATAAACTTTGTTCTTCTTCTTTTTCATATGTCTATCCCAAACAATGCTTCCACCCCAATCCCTTCAGGCTCTTTCTCCCTTAGGAACCTATGTGGGAGGGTCATTTTCGATGGTTCAAACTTCAATGATTGGATTCGAAACATCCGAATGGCTATTCGATAGGAGGACAAAGAATATGTCATAGATAAAGAGCTGAAGAAGATTGATATCAACACTGCCACTCCTGAACAAATTGCTGAACATACTACTCATGAGAGGGATACGACAAAGGTGTTATGTCTAATGATTGCTACCATGACTGCTGAGCTACAGAAGTCCTATGAGGAATACTATCCTTTTGAAATGTATCAAGATTTGATGGAAAGATACCATCAAAGTGCTCGGTAGGAGAGGTATAAGATCATTGCCACCATGATTGTAACGCCTCGATTCTCAGGTATTGTTTTAAATAAGATTTCTTGGGCTAGGCCCTACTTGACGAGTTGGTTTCCCTACTCGTCGAGTATCAGTGGGGTGGGATCGCGAGTTAAGTGACCTACTCGACGAGTCCATATTGGGACTCGACGAGTAGGAGCTGGCAGATGAAACCCTAAATCCCGGGGTTTTGCACCCTATTTAAAGGAACCTTAGCCTCCCTTGGGCCTCTTTATACATCTAGAGAGTCCTTGAGAACCCTAATACGTGTGTGTGTGCCCATTGTGTGTTTGAAGCTTGAAAAGAGGATCCTTAGAGGGAGAAGGCTTGGAGGAGAAGGAGGTTGGAGCAAGTAGAGTGTGGGAATCAACACTTATCTCAGTTATCATCTTCTAGAGGTATCCAAATCACCATTTTTCCTTCTATATCTCTTCTATTGGTTGATTTTAGGGGTTTTGTGGAATATTAAGTTGGTAAGATGAGCTATGGGCTAGATCTGAGGTTGTAGCTTCAGATCTGGACCCTCCTTGGATTCTAGAAGCATAAAGTTATAGTTTTGGTCATGATTAAGGTCCCTCTTGAGCACGAAGCTCCATTAAGAACTTAAAATAGGCATTTAGAGCCTTTATAGTCATTCATGCACATAAAGTTTGCAACTTTAGGTGGTAAGCATGCCCTAGAAGCTTGGATCTATGATTTGGAGCCGCTGCATGGCTCAAAACAAGTGTGTATGGAAAAATGACTGAATTTACTCGGCGAGTCGCAAGTTTGACTCGGCGAGTCACATGAAGATGGCCATGAACTCGACCAGATAGATGAACAACTCAGCGAGTCCGATGAAGATTGCCATAGACTTGAAGAGTTGAAGAGCAACTCAGCAAGTCGGATGAGTTTTCTCCAGGATATGTATGTGTGTGTATCTACCTAGTTGCAAGGAGGAAACTCGACGGGTGGTCTTAAAGTTTGATCGAGAATCGAAGGAACTCGATGACTCGACGAGTTGGAATGTGCTTCATGGAACTCGACGAGTAGCCGAGGGTACTCGGCGAGTTAAGGTCAACATGGACTGTTGACCTTGACTGAGGACTTTGACTTTGACCTGGGGTTGACTAGTAGGTTATGGAGTACCTTATAAGGTTAAGGAATTATGAGTATGTTGTACTATGATAATAGGTGGTGGAGCCTATGTCAAGTGATCCGAGAGTTGGAGTTTACCTTTCGAGTCGATATCTGCGAGGTGAGTTATCCTCACTATATCGAATGGGTCTACGGCACCAAGGTCGACCCTTTAGTTGTTATTGTTATGGTATGCTACATGTGGTTATGATCTGTTAGATCGGTATCAGGGTAGACAGTAGGTTAATCTCTTATGATCCGTAGGGATTGGTATGTTAGTCACATGTTAGGTCGGTGCTCTAGTTACGAGAGAATTCTATGACTGATGATCATTGGGATAGATATGTTTGATGTTTGTGTATGCCAGTATATGATAGTTATGTACACATGGTTAGTTGTTTGTTGGTTGGGTTGAAGCGGTCCTGCTTTGTGTTGAATGCCAACATACCTATGAGCGGTCCGGGGAGATTGTAGGCCCACGTGGCGGACGAGTCATGCCGAAGGCTCAGGATAGATCCAGATAAACTGTAGGTCCTGTAGGGCGGTCCAGTCTGGCCGATGGCCTAGTATGCATGTTGATTGATTGATTATTACTAATATGGTATTGTCAGTGTGGTATTGGTATTTTAGGGGTAGATCACTAAGCCCTCGGGTTTACAGTTTTCATTTTATAGTTTCAGGTACTTCAGGGCATCATGGCAAGGAGAAGGCGTGACCGTACCGCTCCTCATCCTTACGATATGATTTTGGGACACTCTGATGGATAACAAATGCTATTTGATTTTTATTTATGATTGAAAAAGTTTAAATTTGGTGTAAAATTTATGGGTGTTACAAGCTGGTATCAGAGCCTTGGTTTGAGTGAATTGGGGAAAACACACGTGTGAACTCAATCTCAAATCAAGGAGATTTTTTTTGGAAAGTAAGTTTTAAAATGGTTTTCAAAATAAAGGATGGAGGGTGCAGAGGGTACGATTAGATGGAGCCTATAAGTAAACCCCAAAATACCATACAATTATTTGATATTCTGATATGTTAGAACAACATGCTAGTGCTAGGCTAGGGATCTTCAAGAATCACATGATAGATTTTCCTGATTATATGATGCCTATTAGCCTAGGGTTTCTTGTATGTGGAATTGACATCATAATTGTAGATGTTTAGTGTATGCATCACGGTTGTCCATAATAAAGACCTTATAGCCTAAGAATGTTGATTCAGCCTTCGGGTAGGATTGGATATTCGAAAGTTTATTGGGTACAGCGTTATGTGCAGCTAGCTTGCACTAGCACTGCAGGGGATGATGGAAGTTTCATGGATGTGTGAGTCATGAGAAGTGGTGAGGCTAGATGCGAGATAGTTGATATTCCTCTAGAAGTGAGGGTTGAGCGTATTTCTATGTTGATGATATTGTTAGGGAATTGTGGTGATACTTGAGACAAATATGGGTAGGTGTGGAAGGTAGTATGGGCTCGTATTACTGAAAGCACAGGACCCATACGCGTACCAAAGAAATCACAACCCCTAAGGTTTGTGGGTTTCGGTCTCCCGATATTATGTTATTTATCTGATGACTTGTATATATATTTCAGTATGGTGGTGACGAGACATGTTGCTTCTGGATCCGGATCAGGATCAGGATGAAGATTAGGGTCAGGAGATGGAGGGTTGGAGGTGCCGGTAGCACCTGAGCCCGTGGTGCAGATAGGGACCGAGGAGTTGGATGCCAGGATTCGGGAGATTATGCACGACGAGATTGATGCAGTGTTCCGAGCGCAGCTACCAGAGATGTTTGGGTCGATTAAGACCATGATGGTCGAGCACTTTGATTAGCGATATGCAACTCTAGCAGAGACAGCTGCCGCTGCAGCCACTTCGGCTGTAGCTGCGGCAGGGGTTGGATGAAGAGCCAGCAGGGCTTTCTAGTGCCGGGACTTCGATAACACGAAGCCCCCAACATTTGATGGTACACATGATGCGATTAGGGCTATGAGGTGGTAATCTGACGCAGAGGGTGGTAATCTAAGACCGTTGATACTTGGTCTGGGAGTTAGCAGAGCCGCACTTATGGAAAGTGTGGCAGGGGTCATTCGGGAGTTTTTCAAGCAGGAGGTGGGTGCCACAAATGTGGAAAGGAAGGGCACTATGCCAGGGACTGCCATTAGTCCGCCCCTCCATCAGATATGAAGATTTGTTACCATTGTCCTCAGGTTGGTCATGTGAAGACCAACTGTCCGCAACTCGCCACCAAGCCAGTGCAGGGTCTCGCGCCAGGTACTGTGAGGATTGGAGATGGGAGGCCAGTCAAGGTGGCGCCTCCGAAAGCTCAGGGTCACGCCTTCCAGCTCACGGCCGAGGAGGCCAAGGCAGCACCGGATGTGGTTGTTGCTACGTTTCTGTTCTCTGTCTCAGTTATTGTATTTGTGATATGCTTATTGGTTGTACCTGTGATTAGGTACGTTTTTAGTGGATTCTTTGGCTGCTCTGGTATTATTTGACTCAGGGGCGAGTCGGTCGTTCGTATCTCAGGCTTTTAGTAAAGGGTTTAGTGTGCCGGTAGATGAGCTTGAGTGCCCGTTGCGAGTTTCGATCGCCAACGAGCACGGGGTTTCTACTTCTTTGGTCTAACGAGGATGCGAGTTGGAGATTTTGGGGTGCCCTTCCCGATAGATTTGATCCCTATTCCCAAGGGGGAAGTGTGTGTGGTCGTAAGGATGGATTGGATCAGTCGATTTGATGCCATGATCGACTGTGAAGGGCAGCGAGTCGTAGTTCGAACCCCAAGTGGGGGAGAACTGGTGGTATATGGTGAGGGAACCAGGATGGGATTAGGTTTTTGTTCGGCGGCCAGGGCTCGCCAATATATACAACATGGGTGTGTCGGTTATTTAGCGTACGTGGTGGATATGCGGGTTAGGAATCAGCCCTCAATTTCAAAGGTCCCTGTAGTTAAAAAGTTTTCTAATGTGTTTCCAGAGGAGTTACCCGGAGCGCCTTCGGAGAGGCAGGTTGCGTTCAGGATTGATCTAGTGTTGGGTGCGGCCCTATCGCTAAGGCGTTGTACCGACTGGCACCACCAAAGATGCAGGAGTTGTCATCTTAGTTGCAGGAACTACAAGGTAAGAAGTTTATTCGTCCAAGTAGTTCGCATTGGGGAGCACCGATCCTTTTCGCCAGGAAGAAGGACGGTTCGTGTAGGATGTGCATTGACTATATGGAGTTGAACAAGTTAACGGTGAAGAACCGTTATTCACTCCCGAGGATAGATGATCTTTTCGATCAACTGCAGGGTGCATCTTGGTTTTCCAAGATTGATTTGATGTCAGGATATCACCAGGTCAAGGTGAGGGAGGAAGACATAGAGAATACCACTTTTCGGACTCGGTATGGTCATTACGAGTTCGTGGTGATGCCATTTGGGCTCACCAATGCACCAGCAGTGTTCATGGATTTGATGAACTGAGTCTGCAGACCGATGCTCGATCGCTCGGTCATTGTGTTCATAGTTGATATTTTGGTATATTCCAAGACCCGAGAGCAACACGAGGAGCATCTCAGGGAGCTTATGGAGGTCCTGTGGCGAGAACGGTTGTATGCCAAGTTCTCGAAGTGTGAGTTTTGGTTACAAGAGGTCTAGTTCCTCGGACATCTCGTCAACTAGGAGGGGATTTTGGTCGATCCGGCCAAGGTGGAGGCGGTTATGCAGTGGGAGACTCCGAAATCTCCCTCAAACATCATGAGTTTCTTGGGCTTAGCAGGGTACTACTGGAGATTTATTTGAGACTTATCCAAGATTGCAGTACCCCTCACTCTTCTTACGAGGAAGGGAGTGGATTTCCGGTGGGGCCCTGAGCAGCAGAGGGCATTTGAGGATTTTGTGGTATTTTGTGATGCATCCATCATAGGCTTGGGGGCAGTCCTCATGCAGAGGGGATGAGTGATAGCCTAAGCATTGAGGCATTTAAAGCCGCATGAGACGAGATACCCCACACACGACCTTGAGTTGGTAGTGGTGGTCTTCGCTCTCAAGATTTGGAGGCATTATATGTACGAGGTTCGTTGCTCGATATACATGGACCACAAGAGTTTGAGACACATCATGGACCAGCCAAACATGAACATGATGCAACGCAGGTGGCTGGATGTGTTCAAGGACTATGATTGTGAGATCCTTTACCATCCTGGTAAAGAGAATGTGGCTGCGGATGCTCTGAGCTGCAAGTCAGCTGGGTCCTCTACCCCAGCCAGGTGTATGAGGATAACGGTGAATTCCCCACTGGTGGTTTTGGTCAGGGATGCTCAGATTGAGGGTATGAGACCATAAAACTGGAAGTTGGAAAGGATTAAGGGTGAAAGCGCCCGGTTTGTTCAGGATAGCCGCCGATTGTTGACCCGTTACGGTCGGGTTTGGGTTTCGATGTCCGGAGGGGTCCGGCAGACAGTGATGGATGAGGCTCATAAGTCTTGTTTTTCTATTCACCCGGGAGCCACCAAGATGTACCGTGATTTGAGTTCGAGTTATTGGTGACCTGGTATGAAGCGAGATATCACCTGGTTTGTTGAGAGGTGCTTGACCTGTACGATGGTCAAGGAAGAGTATCAGAGGCCGCATGGTAAGTTGTATCCTCTGGAGATTCCTATGTGGAAATGGGAACGGATCGCGATGGATTTCATCACGAAGTTGCCGAAGAAGGAAAGGAGGTTCGATGGTATATGGGTCATCGTGGATCGATTGACCAAGAGTGCCCATTTCCTAGCCATACGAGAGAGTTCGTTGGCAGAAAAGTTGGCCGACCTGTGCGTCAACGAGATTGTCTCTCGCCATAGGGTCCCAGTTTCCATTGTTTCCGATCGGGATGTCAGGTTTACTTCCCGTTTTTGGCAGAAGTTCCACGAGGAACTGGGTACGAGACTGCATTTTAGTACGATGTTCCATCCGCAAACTGATGGGCAGAGTGAGCGGACCATTTAGACCCTCGAGGATATGTTGAGGGCGTGTGTCATTGATTTCGGTGGGAGTTGGGATTCCCACCTACCACTTGCAGAGTTCGACTACAACAACAGCTATCATTCCAGTATTGGCACCCCGCCTTTCGAGCTGTTGTATGGGTGGAAATGTAGGACCCCAGTCTGCTGGGGCAAGGTTGGGCACAGGGTGATGGGTCGTACAGAGGTAGTTCTGCAAATTACCGGGATGATACAGCAGATTAGACAGCGACTGCAGACCGCTCAGAGTCGGCAAAAAAGTTATGCCGACCGACATCGATCTGAACTGGAATTTTAGGTGGGTGACATGGTTCTCCTGAAGGTCTCACCCTGGAAGAGTGTGATCCGCTTCAGGAAGAGGGGAAAATTGGGTCCCCGTTACATTGTTCCATTCAGGATTATTTCTAGGGTTGGCAGGGTGGTTTATATGCAAGAGCTTCCATAGGAGCTTAGCCGGATCCACAACACATTCCATGTTTCGCAATTGTGAAAATGCATTATGGACCAGGAGGCAGTGGTATCGTTGGATGATATTCAGGTCGATGAGCACCTGAACTATATGGAGAGGCCTGTGGCTAATTTGGAATGGATGAAGAAGATTCTGCAAAACAAGGAAATACCTTTAGTAACGGTACAGTGGGAACATCGCAGGGGATCCGAGTCGACATGGGAGCCGGAGGAGGAGATGCGCGAGCATTACCCGACATTGTTTATTCCAACAAACTTCAAGGGCGAAGTCTAGTTCAAGTGGGGGAGAGTTGTAACTCCCCGATTCTCAGGTATTGTTTTAAATAAGATTTCTTGGGTTAGGCTCTACTTGACAAGTTGGTTTCCCTACTCGTCGAGTAGCAGTGGGGTGGGATCGCGAGTTAAGTGACCTACTTGACGAGTCCATATTGGGACTCGGCGAGTAGGAGCTGGCAGATGAAACCCTAAATCCCGGGGTTTTGCACCCTATTTAAAGGAACCTTAGCCTCCCTTGGGCCTCTTTATACTTCTGGAGAGTCCTTGAGAACCCTAATACGTGTGTGTGTCCATTATGTGTTTGAAGCTTGAAAAGAGGATCCTTAGAGGGAGAAGGCTTGGAGGAGAAGGAGGTTGGAGCAAGTAGAGTGTGGGAATCAACACTTATCTCAGTTATCATCTTCTAGAGGTATCCAAATCGCCATTTTTCCTTGTATATCTCTTCTATTGGTTGAGTTTAGGGTTTTTGTGGAATATTAAGTTGGTAAGATGAGCTATGGGCTAGATCTGAGGTTGTAGCTTCAGATCTGGACCCTCCTTGGATTCTAGAAGCATAAAGTTACAGTTTTGGTCATGATTAAGGTCCCTCTTGAGCATGAAGCTCCATTAAGAACTTAAAATAGGCATTTAGAGCCTTTATAGTCATTCATGCACATAAAATTTGCAACTTTAGGTGGTAAGCATGCCCTAGAAGCTTGGATCTATGATTTGGAGCCGCTGCATGGCTCAAAACAAGTATGTATGGAAAAATGAGTGAATTTACTCGGCGAGTCACAAGTTTGACTAGGCGAGTCACATGAATATGGTCATGAACTCGACGAGTTGGATGAACAACTCAGCGATTCCGATGAAGATTGCCACGTACTCGAAGAGTTGAAGAGCAACTCAGCGAGTCAGATGAGTTTTCTCCAGGATATGTATGTGTGTGTATCCACCTAGTTGCAAGGAGGAAACTCGACAGGTGGCCTTAAAGTTTGATCGAGAATCGCAGGAATTCGACGAGTCACCTTAATGACTCGACGAGTTGGAATGCGCTTCAAGGAACTCGGCGAGTTGAGGTCAACATGGACTCTTGACCTTGACTGAGGACTTTGACTTTGACCAGGGGTTGACTAGTGGGTTATGAAGTACCTTATAAGGTTAAGGATTTATTAGTATGTTGTACTATGATAATAGGTGGTGGAGCCTATGTCAAGTGATCCGAGAGTTGGAGTTTACCTTTTGAGTCGACATCTGCGAGGTGAGTTATCCTCACTATATCGATAGGGTCTACGACACCAAGGCCAATCCTTTAGTTGTTATTGTTATGGTATGCTACATGTTGTTATGATCTGTTAGATTGGAATTAGGGTAGACAGTATGTTAGGTTCTTATGGTCCGTAGGGATTGGTATGTTAGTGACCTGCTAGCTCGGTGCTCTAGTTACGAGAGAATTCTGTGATTGATGATCAATGGGATATATATGTTTGATTTTTGTGTATGCCAATATATGATAGTTATATGCACATGGTGAGTTGTTTGTTGGTTGGGTTGAGACGGTCCTGCTTTGTGTTGAATGCCAACATACCTATGAACGGTCCAGGGAGACTGTAGGCCCACGTGGCGGACCTATCATGTTGTAACATCCCAAAATACGACCTAAAAATTTTTGTTTAATCATTACTAAAATCATTAGATCAATACCATAAAATAAAAACCCATATGTCAATATCTCAAAACCATAACAAAGTATCACGAGAAAACTGTATCAAGACTGCATCAATCATATCTATGAAAATCTAAATCAACTCCCAGGACAAAAACTGAAGTTGTGGTGTGCGCGATGCCATCATCACGAGCTCTTTCCTTTACTTGCGGAAGTACCTGAAACCAAAACTGAAACTGTAAGCACAAAGCTTAGTGAGCTCCCCAAACTACGACATACCATACAATAACATATAAACAAATATTGGGCCTTGCCCACTGCATCGGACCGAAGTCCGGAAACTGCATCGGACCGAAGTCCGGAACTAACCAGGGCCTTGCCCTCTACATCGGAGTGAAGTCCGGAAACTACATCAGACCAAAGTTTGGAACTAATTGGGACCTTGTCCCCTGCATCAGACCGAAGTCCGGAACTAACTACATCGGACCGAAATTCGGAACTGACTGGGACGTTGTCCCTTGCATCGGACCGAAGTCCGAAAACTGACTGAGCATAAAATAGCATAGCATAAACATATCAATTAGCATAAGAACATATACTGCATACTACATCGGACCGAAGTCCGGAACACATAACACTAACATGCTTGAATCACAAAGACATCAAGCAATCTAACTACTGCATCAGACCGAGGTCCGGAACTACTGGTAACTAAACAGGCCGACATTGTGGCAGTAGACTTGTTCCTACTGGGAGGAAAACTCACCTCACAGTCTAGCTGCTGGGTGAACTGATCTGGAATCTGTCTGTTGCTGCTTTGGTATCTCCTCGACTACAATTTCCATAGGTACACTCAATCAAATACTGATAACTATACTGAGGGTAAAATGACTATTTTACCCCTGGTCAAAGTCAACCTCTTGGTCAAAGTCAATATACAGTTGACCTAAGTCGTCGAGTTGGGCCACCAACTCATCGAGTCCCTACTCTCATTTCTCAATTCTGCTCGCTACTACTCGTCGAGTTTGGCATAGACTCGACGAGTTCCTCTTTGATACCAACACTTAGTCAATCTGCATCCGACTCGTCGAGTTGTATGAACAACTCGTCGAGTTCTCCTTCACCATATGAACACCCCGACTGGGACTCGCTGAGTTGTATGAACAACTCGCCGAGTCTGTTCTTGAGATATGAAGATTGCCTTGGACTCGTCGAGTCAGGGCATTAACTCGCCGAGTCCCTCCATGAATGAATCCGATCTCCGACTCACTAAGTCCACCTAAAACTCACTGCTTCCACTCGGAATAATACATAGAAGGGGGAAAACTCAACAACTCGCGACTCGACTCGCCGAGTCTGAAGAACGACTCGCCGAGTCGGTTGCATGCAAATTCTATACAGTCAATTCTGCTCAAAACCAATGCATACAACTTATAGATCTGGGTTCTTAAGGCTTGGTTACCACGTAAAGTTTCCAACTTTACGTGTACATATGCATGAAAAGGGATTTAAAGGCTCAAAAGACACTTAAAAGAGTAGATCTAGGGCTTTCATGCAAAATGGCTCCATAAAGGTGTTAGATCTACGTTTTTTGGAACTAAAACATGGCTAGATCCGAAGGGTAATCAACCCATTGTGATCTCTCTACTATAAACAAGCTAAGAAATGGATAAAATGGCTTAAATGTGATTAATAATGGAGAATCAATCATAGAAACAGAAGGAATCTGATTATTACCTCAATAAACTCTGAAGTGGGTGCAAGATCTTGAATCTCCTTATACTCCTTTGCATCTAGCTTCCTTCTTCTCTTCAAAACTTCAAGATTCACACAAGAAAATGCTCAAAATGCTCAAGGAATGGTTAGGGTTTGCTAAATGATGCTCTGAGGGTGAAGGAGGTGAGGTTGGGGCTCATAACATGGTTTAAATAGGGTGCAAAACCTGTGGATCTAGGGTTTCTTCCAAACTGGCGGACTCACCGAGTTGCCAACTTAAACGTGCTCAATATCTCATCTCTACTCTGCGAGTCGGGCCTACAACTCACCGAGTCCCAGCTGAAAAATGCAAAAAATACTTAGATTAAAATACATACCAGGAACCAGGTGCTACACATGTCGAAGGCTCGGGATAGATCCAGATAGACTGTAGGCCCTGTAGGGGGTCCAGTCTGGCCGATGGCCCAGTATGCATGTTGATTGATTGATTATTACTAATATGGTATTGTCAATGTGGTATTGGTATTTTGGGGGTAGCTCACTAAGCCCTCGGGCTTACAGTTTTCAGTTTATTGTTTCAGGTACTTTAGGAGATCATGGCAAGGCGAAGGTGAGACCCTACCGCTCCTCATCCTTACGATATGATTTTGGGACACTCTGATGGATAGTGATTTGAAAACATTTTTGTAAACAAATGCTAATTGATTTTTATTTATGATTGAAAATTTTTAAATTTGGCGTAAAATTTATGGGTGTTACAATGATCACAACCAAATTGAAGGATGGAGAACCAATCACGGCCCACTTGCAAAAGATGCATATATATGTGGACCGCTTACTTAAATTGAATGTCAATTTTGATGAAGAGTTGGTCATAGATATTATTCTACACTCTTTACCTTCTTGTTATGATTTGAAAACATTTTTGTAAACAAATGCTAATTGATTTTTATTTATGATTGAAAAATTTTAAATTTGGCGTAAAATTTATGGGTGTTACAATAATCACAACCAAATTGAAGGATGGAGAACCAATCACGGCCCACTTGCAAAAGATGCATATATATGTGGACCGCTTACTTAAATTGAATGTCAATTTTGATGAAGAGTTGGTCATAGATATTATTCTACACTCTTTACCTTCTTGTTATGATTAGTTTCGTGTGACTTATCATATGAACAAGGAGGAGGTCACTCTTAGCAAGCTTGAAAGACTTCTAAGGACTGCAGAAAGCAACTTGAAAGGCAAGTTGGTTGTGTCTACTCCTACTACTACTACTACTTATGCCCCTATTATGGAAATAGAGGAAGGCTCCCTCCAAGAGCCGCAAAGGAAAGTCTCTTGATGGATCCTCTTCTAGTGGGACCAATGTTGGTTATGCTAATCCCTCTTCCAATCCGAAGGATGCTGACTGCTTACATTGTCATGAAAAAGGGCACCAAAAATGAAGCTGCCCCAAGTACTTGCAGGACAAAAATGATGGGAAGATAAAGCCCTTATTTGCAAGTATTTACACTATTCAATCTAATAACTCATCGCATGCTAATTCTTGGATCCTTGATACAGGTTGTGGATTTCACATTTGTTCTGATTTGCAGGGACTAAAAAGAAGTAGGGATGTGGAGCACAGGAAGATAAACTTAATCATGAGAAATAGGAAAGTGTCACATGTGACCAAGATTGGAGTTTATTCTTTATTGGTTAGTAATAGTTTACATTTAGATTTAAATAATTGTTGTTACTCGGCAGATATGGCGAGAAACATTATTTCCTTTCATAGTTTATATAAACAAGGTTTTACCTTTTCTTTTAATAATGAAGTTGGTATTATTAATGCTTATTATAATGATGTATTTTATTTTGAAGCATTGCCTTGCAATGGTATATATGAAATTGTGATGGTTGTAGATACTTAGGAAATAATGTGTTAAATATTGATTTGTCCAATGTTTTGGACAAGACATGCTTGTGGCATTGTCGTCTTGGACATGTCAACAAGCAGCACATAGCCCAACTCCAAAAGGATGGAGTTTTGGAGTCATTCGACTAAAAGTCAGATGAAACTTACGAATCTTGTTTACTTGTGAAAGGGGGGAAGGTTTGTTGGACCTCATACATACTGATGTGTGTGGACCATTTAGAACCGCCACAAGGGATGCTAACCGTTTCTATGTGACTTTTACTGATGATTACAGTAGCTATGGTTATATCTACTTAATCAAGCATAAGTAAGAAACTTTTGAAAAGTTCAAGGAGTTTAAGAAGGAAGTGGAGAATCAATTGGGCAGGAAGATAAAGATGCTACGATCCGATCGTGGAGGAGAGTATCTTAGTATTGAGTTCCTTGACTATCTTAAGGAATGTGAAATTGTTTCACAATTGACGCCACCTATGACACCACAACTTAATGGTGTGGCTGAGAATCGCAATAGAACCTTGCTAGACATGGTTCGTTCCATGATGAGTCGAGCTTCGGTACCTATCTCATTCTGGGGGTATGCCTTAAAGACTACCGCCCATATCCTTAATCTAGTCCCTACCAAAAACATTTCCAAAACACCTCACGAGATGTGGACAGGGAAGGTTCCCTCGTTAAACCACATCGAGGTTTGGGGTTGTGAGGCTTTTGTGAGGCGTGAAACTCGCGACAAGCTTTAACCTCGGAGTGAGCGATGTATTTTCATCTGCTACCCGCAGAAGTCCTTTGGGTAACTCTTCTATAGACTGAGTGACAATGTTGTCTTCGTTGCGAGGAGAGCATTCTTTCGCAAGAGAGAACTCATATGCCAAGTGGACAGTGGGTGGAACACTGGCCTTGAAGAGCTTCAAGAGTTAAGAGATGAAGGAACCTCAAACACCAGCACTCAACTCGAGGAGGAAACTCCGGTTGAACCAATTAACGAGTTCATACCCCTGAGGTTGTCCAATAGAGTTAGTGTTCCACCTGTGTTATATGGTTTTCATATAACATCTGAGGGTGACACATTTATCAGTAATAACACACTGATAAATTTTGATGAACCTAACAACAACAAGGAAGCCATGGCAGGCCCCGAGTCTGTAAAAATGGAAAGACGCTATGGACAACAAGATTCAGTCCGTAACACCCTGAGTTCAGAAGTGCAAGTTTAGGGATCTTAGTGTAAATGAGGAAGGTCGACTCGGCGAGTCGATGGATAGACTCGATGAGTCGAGTCGCGATTCTGGTCAGGTCTTAAGTGACCGACTCGGCGAGACGGCGGCTGGACTCAGCAAGTCGGTGCTGAAGGAAGAAAACCCTAATCCTGGGGTTGTGCCCTATATAAATCACCTTATAACTCACCCCATCCTCTTTTGCACTCCCTTTGACGTCCAGAAGCTTTCCCCATCGATTTCAAACCCTAATTTGAGAGTGAGAAGGATCTAAGTGTGTTTTAGAGCTTGGAGAAGAAGGATACTTGAAGCAAGATTTGGTAGGATCATAGAGGAGCGAAGTGGATCTGATTTCCTTGCTTTTTGGAATCAAATTGAAGGTAAAAAGTGTTGGATATAGTGTCTAAGTCCATAACTATATTTGGTATGTACTTGAGCCGACCCGGCATGGTCCATTTGGGTTGCACTTCACCCGAACAATTTATGGATAATATTTGAGAATAGTACAAGTTATGATTTATTAATATATTATAAGTTCTAATATATTAATATAAGATCATATTATTTAATTAGTATTGATCTATAATTAATCTAGGATTAATTTAGAGATCAAACATATTACTAATTAAATATGGGCTTCTATATTTATATAGTGTGGGATAATGCTTATTTGGAATGGGCTAGGCTTGCATGGAAAAGTCCATGGATACTCCATGGAGCTTTAACCCATGGATCTCATGGAAATGAAGAGACATGGGTATTGGGGTTTACATAGATGTAACCCTAATCCACCACACTATATAAAGGAGGCTTTGGTTCTTGAAATCATACTAGTTGACACTTGTTGAGGTGAGGGCCGATTTCAAGATAGTAGTGACTATTCTCTCAGAGTTCCAAGTTTGTGGTGATTTGTGATTTCCATTTGAGGCATTCACACTATTGGTGCTAGGCTCTAAAACTCCAAGCAATCAACAACTACTACAAGGAAAGTATTTCTACTAGGTTTATTTGATTCATGTTCCCCATGCCATGCTAGTTAGGATATGAACCTTGGAAAAATAATTATTTGCATGTATCTTAGACAAACATAGATCCAAGGTTTATTAGGGTTGCATGTACACTTAGGAAGTGTTAGAATGCTCAAAACCCATCAGTGGTATCATAGCCTAGGCTTGTTTGTTTGATACTTGATGAAATATAGTTGAAAAAGTTGAAAAACTTGTTGTCTGCCAGTTGAACTCGCCGAGTCCATGGGGGGACTCGCCGAGTTCATGTGTATCTACAACCTACTCGGCGAGTAGGTTTATGCACTCGACGAGTAGGAGCGACAGAGTGCAGATTTTCGACTTTAGTTGCTGGAAATGGACTAGAAACATTACCCTAAACTGTTTTGGTACTTGAAAACTTGTTTTAGATGGTGTAATGTCTTTGCTAATCCATTTACAACAACTTGTTATCAAAATTACAAAGCTTTATGTGTAATTTTTTTATTCATGAAAGTGTTCATATTCATGTTCTTGATCTTATAATGTTTAGATGATCATAGGAATTATTTGTAACCTATGTGGTAGTTTAATTCTTGATCATAATGTGTTTTAATGGAGTCCATAACTTGTCCTCAAGTTATGGAAAACCAAGAGTCACACTTGAATTAAAACCATTAAAAGAACACAAGAGTTAGAAAATGAAGAGTCTTCATTT
The DNA here is from genome assembly GCF_052625555.1 of Lactuca saligna. Taxonomy (NCBI): domain Eukaryota; kingdom Viridiplantae; phylum Streptophyta; class Magnoliopsida; order Asterales; family Asteraceae; genus Lactuca; species Lactuca saligna. The sequence goes on from NC_136425.1 coordinate 53,539,891, forward strand.
TATTACTCTATTTAACTCATAAGTTACAAGAAATGAAAAGTTTTGAAAGTTTACAAAACTTGCCCTCAAGTTTTGGAACAAGTAAAGTCATATTAAAACTTTAGTTCCAACCCTTAGAATTTTAAAAGTTAAAATTCAACCCTTATACTTATAATATTATAAGTTAATAATAATAATATATATGTATAAGATCAAAGTCGTCTTACTGCTAGTACGCCTCATGCACGAAGCTAATCTATAAGGTGGGTATAAGGTTGTTGCCTATAAAATGGCAACTTAATGGGTGTCCACTCTCACTCACCGCTTGCTTGACTAGTGGAGGGTCGTTAGCCGAACGGGTAAGACAAGTACTTATAAATTCTCATTAAAAGTATGATGAATATTATAAAGTAACTAAATGTTTTATTTAATTCCCAATCTTAGTTACTTTAGGAAAAATGTGAATAAGGTGCTAATCCATGAAATTACACTTTACACTTTGTCTAAGTCGTTAGTGGAGCGTGTGTGGTTAACCGGCACACTAACTTGGACTTAACAAGTTAGGTAAAGGGTGACTTAATATTTATCATAGTATCGATGGAGCGTGTGTGGTTAACCGGCACATCGATTGAGGGGTAATTTATTAAGGGTACCAAGTAATTTGCATGGTTACTTAACACCTCGTTTTGTGATCCTCGGCACCCAGTCACAAAACTTGGAGGGCACACTCGAGATTGAAACATGCCTTTGAAAAGTTCATTGAATCTCAAAAGAATCTAGGAGTTTCTAAGAACCAAATTAAATATTTTAATATTTCAACTTTGGTGGAAATTGGTGAATCATCATTCACCTACCTTTCAAATATGTTATTACTTAGATTACGACATACCTCTTCTAAGTATAATATATTGTGATTGGGTCCTAGCCTTAATACTACATTTGGGTGTTTTATTAAGGACTACTCTTATTTCTAAACTAAACGTTTCTTCTTCTCAGATGTCTGCAAACACTGCTGCTTCTGGCTCTAATCCTAATGGCTCCTTTTCTCTTGTGAACTTGTGTGGGAAAGTCACTTTTGATGGATCCAACTTTAATGAGTGTATCATAAACATCCGAATGATTACCCGCTACGAGGAAAAAGAATATGTCCTCGATAAGGAGCTTAAGGAGATTGATGAGACAGTTGCAACTCCTCAAGAGATCACTGAGTTTAGGGCACATGAAAGGGATGCCACGAAAGTGGCATGCATCATGATGGCTACTATGACCGCTGATCTCCAAAAATCCTATGAAGATTTCTACCCCTATGAGATGCACCAAGACTTGATGGAAAGATACCATCAAAGTGCTCGTCAAGAGAGGTATGAAATCATCTCCTCCATGATAACAACTCGCATGAAGGATGGTGAACCCATCACGGGCCACATGCAGAAAATGCAAAGATTTGTGGACTGTTTGCTGAAGCTAAATGTGAACTTCCCTGAGGAGCTAGCAATAGATATCATTTTGCACTACTTACCTTCATGTTATGATCAATTCCGCATGACATACCACATGAACAAGGAAGAGGTCTCACTCAGCAAACTTCAACGACTCTTAAAGACCGCGGAAAGTGGTCTTAAGGGTAAGGCGATTGTTACTCCTACTCCTACCAACTCCGCCCCTGTCTTGGCAATCGGGAAAGGACGAGGGAAGAAGAGCAAGAGTCCTTCGAAGGGTACCAAGGTTAGGAACCTTGATGGCTCTTCTTCAAGTGGATCCAAGAAAGGTTTCATCACTCCTTCTTCTGACCCAAAAGAGGTTGAATGCTTCTATTGCCATGAAAAGGCACATTGGAAGCGGAACTGCCCAAAGTACCAACAAGATGTGAAGGATGGGAAAGTTAAACCTAACCATGCAAGTATTTACACTATCATTTCTAATAACTCACCCCATTCTAAATCTTGGGTCCTTGATACCGGTTGTGGTATTCATATCTGTTCTGATTTACAGGGACTAAGAAGAAGTGAGAATGTGGAGCACGGAAGGATAAACTTAATCATGGGAATAGGAAGTTAAACCTGTCACCAAGATTAGAGTTTATACTTTGTCGCTAAGTAGTGGGTTAAATTTAGATTTGAATAAATGTTGTTATTCACCAGAAATGGCAAGAAATATTATTTCCTTTCATGCATTGTATAAACAAGGGTTTACCTTTTCATTTAATAATGCAGTTGGTTTTATTGATGCTTTCTTTAATAATGTTCTTTATTTTAAAGCATTACCTTGTGATGGCGTGTATGAAACAGTATATGTGGTTGATTACTTAGGAAATAATGTATTGTGTATTGATTCTATTAATAATAATAACTTGGATAAAGCATCACTATAGCATTGTCGTCTTGGACATATAAGCAAGAAACGCATAGGCCAACTCCAAAAGGATGGAGTCTTGGAGTCGTTTGACCTAAAGTCAAATGATAGTTGCGAATCATGCTTACTTGGAAAAATAACAAAGTCACCCTTCACTGGTTCTTGTGAGAGGGGTGAAGGTTTGTTGGACCTTGTATACACAGATGTGTGTGGACCATTCAAACATGCCACAAGGGATGCTAATCGTTATTATTTGACTTTTATTGATGATTGCAGTAGATATGGATATGTCTACTTAATCAAGCATAAGTCAGAGACATTTGAAAGGTTTAAGGAATTTAAACAGGAAGTCGAGAATCAATTGGGCAGGAACGTTAAGATGCTTCAATCCGATTGAGGTGGTGAGTATCTTAGTTTAGAGTTCCTCGACTATCTTAGGGAATGTGGGATTGTCTCACAATTGACACCTCCCAGGACACCGCAGTTGAATGGTGTAGCTGAGAGGCGTAATCGAACCTTGTTGGACATGGTTCGTTCCATGATGAGTCGAGCTTCGCTACCAATCTCATTTTGGGGGTATGCCTTAGAGACTGCCACCCATATTCTTAATCTAGTCCCTACAAAGAAAGTTGGCAAAACTCCTCACGAGATGTGGACTGGTAAAGTACCTAAACTAGACCACATCAAGATTTGGGGTTGCGAGGCTTTTGTGAGGCGCGAGTCTCATGATAAGCTAGAACCCCGAAGCGAGAGGTGTATTTTCATCGGCTACCCACAAAGATCCTTTGGTTACCTCTTCTACAGACCTAGTGATAATGTGGTCTTTGTAGCAAGAAGAGGAGTCTTTCGAGAGAGGGAGTTTATAAGGCAAGGAACCAGTGGGAGGCAAATTGATCTTGAAGAAATTCAAGAGTCAAGTGGTGAAGGAACTTCAAACGCTAGCCCTCAACTTGAGGAGGAAACTCCTGTTGAGCCAATTGACGAATCTGTACCTCTAAGGCGTTCCACGAGAGTTAGGAATGCACCTGAGCATTACTATGGTTTCCATATTACTGCAGAAGGTGAGACACTTATTAGTGATGGGACACTATTAGGTCTGGATGAACCTAACAGCTACGAGGAAGCCATGGCAGGCCCCGAGTCTGCTAAGTGGAAAGAGGCTATGGATAGCGAGATACAATCCATGTATGACAATCAAGTTTGGTTGAGAATGTACCAGGTCATAAGACTGTAGGGAGCAAATGGATCTTCAAGAAGAAGATCGACATGGATGGTAATGTACACACTTATAAGGCTCGACTGGTTGCAAAGGGCTTCTCTCAAATTCCTGGAGTGGATTATGATGATACCTTTTCTCCAGTAGCCAAGATTAAGTCTATTAGGGTTATGTTAGCCATAGCTGCATTTCATGACTATGAAATTTGGCAAATGGATGTCAAAACCGCTTTCCTTAATGGAAAGTTGACTGAAGATGTTTACATGAGTCAGCCAAAAGGTTTTGTCAGCAACGAGTACCCTAATAGAGTGTGTAAGCTTGAGAAATCCATTTATGGATTAAAGCAAGCACCTCGCAGATGGAATCTTTGCTTTGATGGAAAGGTCAAGGAATTTGGCTTTTCTAGGAGTGAAGATGAATCTTGTGTTTATGTCAAGGCTAGTGGGAGTATAGTTAGCTTTTTGGTATTGTATGTGGATGACATACTATTCATAGGAAATGACACCCCAACCCTGCAGGAAGTAAAGTCCTGGCTTGGGAAGTGTTTCGCTATGAAGGACCTTGGTGAAGCTGCCTATATCCTAGGGATAAGGATTTTGAGAAACAGGAGTAAAAGACTAATTAGACTTAGTCAAAGCACCTATGTGGACAAGGTGTTGAAAAGATTCAACATGCATAACTCCAAGAAAGGTGAGTTACCCATTCAGAGTAACGCCAGATTGAGTAAGACACAAAGCCCTAGTACTGAGGCTGAGATAGCAGAAATGAGTCGACTACCTTATGCTTCAGCTGTAGGATCGATCATGTATGCTATGACGTGTACTCGACCTGATGTAGCCTTTGCTTTGAGCATGGTTAGCAGGTATCAGGGGAACCTTGGCAAGGAACACTGGACTGCGGTAAAGAATATCCTCAAGTACCTGCGAAGGACTAAGGACTAGGTCCTTACCTTCAGTGGGAGTGATGACTTGAGAGTTGTTGGGTATAGTGATGCTAGCTTCCAGACTGATAGGGATAATTTCCGCCCTCAGTCGAGCTGGGTCTTTACCTTAAACGGAGGAGCAATCACTTGGAAGAGTTCCAAGCAGGAGACAATGGCTGATTCCACTTGTGAATCAGAGTATATAGCAGCAAGCGAGGCAGTAAAGGAGGCTATATCGCTAAAGAACTTCATCGGAGACCTTGGAGTTGTACCAGCTATAAAAGAGCCAATGGAGATTTTCTGTGACAGCAATAGTGCGGTTGCCTTAGCCAAGGAACCAAGAGATCATGGGAGATCCAGACACATTGACAGAAAATATCACTTCATCAGACATCGAATAGAAGAAGGAATCCTCGTGGCAAAGAGGGTATCATCGGATGAGAACCCAACAGATCCCCTCATGAAGGGACTGAGTAGGGTTAAGTATCTCCAGCATGCTCGGAGCATAGGGCTGAAGGATGATATAAGTTTTAGTAGTTAGATAAATTATGAGATTTGTAAAGTGTAATTGACATTAGATGATGAATAAAAGGTGTTTTATTTATGAGTAAAGTGTTTCTATCTCTTGTCAATCGTTTACTATATTTCTTTTGCATGTTTTGACTTCCAGAACAATTATGTTTGGTATATCATATTATTCAAACCTCCACAGTCGGTCATATGTCGGAAGTAGGTATAAATCAAGACTATCATGATTGGTTGCAGAGGTCTAAGGTGTTTGGACATGGCTACAACAATCATGAGTGCTCATAAGTTCTGAGCATTAGACTCAACCCACGCTCACTGGAATCACTTCATGGAATTTTATCTCGAGTGATTGTGAGAAGGTAATATCATATAAGTCTTCAAACCTAGAGATATGATTTGTTACTTACGAGTTGATTATGCATTGATTGTACGAAAACGCATTGGTAACTCGATGTTATAAAGCGCGCCTTTGTGTATAATTCAATGAGTGGTAGAACAAACATATGAGTCGAAGTTTATCTGTTCCTTCTAGGATTAGAAGCTGATATTTGGGCCCCTCGATGATTGTGTTTTTACCTATGTACCGGGCCTGGTCAGAACTAAATTGATGTGTTCAGTTAAGTTCTATGTCAAACAAATCGGGAATCGAGAAACAAATGCTGGACAATAAGTAAGACCATGTTCCATGTATTTGTCCGGCACTCCGGCTGATATCTTGAGCAGAGGATTATATGATCACTTATCTAAATGGCACGTTCTAGTTCAACGGAGTTTAAAGAGCTACGATTGCTGATCGGTTCCTGAAGTCATACTTGCAACTATAGTTATTAGACTTATCCAAGTGGGAGACTGCTGGATATAGTGTCTAAGTCCATAACTATATTTGGTATGTACTTGACCCGACCCGACATGGTCCATTTGGGTTGCACTTCACCCGAACAATTTATGGATAATATTTGAGAATAGTACAAGTTATGATTTATTAATATATTATAAGTTCTAATATATTAATATAAGATCATATTATTTAATTAGTATTGATCTATAATTAATCTAGGATTAATTTAGAGATCAAAGATATTACTAATTAAATATGGGCTTCTATATTTATATAGTGTGGGCTAATGCTTATTTGGAATGGGCTAGGGTTGCATGGAAAAGTCCATGGATACTCCATGGAGCTTTAACCCATGGATCTCATGGAAATGAAGAGACATGGGTATTAGGGTTTACATGGATGTAACCCTAATCCACCACACTATATGAAGGAGGCTTTGGTTCTTGAAATCATACTAGTTGACACTTGTTGAGGTGAGGGCCGATTTCAAGATAGTAGTGACTATTCTCTCAAAGTTCCAAGTTTGTGGTGATTTGTGTTTTCCATTTAAGGCATTCACACTATTGGTGCTAGGCTCTAAAACTCCAAGCAATCAACTACTACTACAAGGTAAGTATTTCTATTATCTTTATTTGATTCATGTTCCCCATGCCATGCTAGTTAGGATATGAACCTTGGAAAAATAATTATTTGCATGTATCTTAGACAAACATAGATCCAAGGTTTATTAGGGTTGCATGTACACTTAGGAAGTGTTAGAATGCTCAAAACCCATCAAAAAGTTGTTGCCTTAACCTTGTTATGCTTAGATTGTTCATGGATGAAGTTTAGGGCCAAATTGTCATATATGAGTCTCTTTGAGAGTATTGGGCTCAGATCTGTGGTTACTACTACAAATCTAGATTGGTCTTGACTCATGAACTTGGAAAGTGATAGCTTTGGGTCTTGATAGAGAGTGTCCTTGCCTTAAACCCCCATTTTAGTTTGATTAGAGCTTGTTGAGCCTTTCATGCACATAAAGTTGGAAACTTTATGTGTAAATCTGGCCCTAGGAGTCCAGATCTATGTATTGGAAGCAATGGAATGGCATGAGATCATCTGAATGAAGATATTACGTATGGACTCGGTGAGTCTGGGAGATGACTCGGCGAGTCGGGCTTGATATCAGTCTTGAGTCGCATAGTAACTCGGTGAGTCACATGGGTGGACTCGGAGAATTGTATGAAGATCGGCAGGAACTCGACGAGTTCGAAGAACAACTCGGCGAGTCTGTTGAATATTTCCTTGGACTTGGCGAGTCTATTATTGGAGTCGGCGAGTCTGGTCGTGGAGTCCTAACCTTTTTTGGTTGAACGGTGAATCGGCGAGTCGAAGGACGACTCGGCGAGTTGAGTTGCGATATGGGTGTTTTCAGAGCATAGGGACTCGACGAGTCAGCGGGTTGACTCAGCGAGTAGAGTCATTTAGGGAGTATGACTTTGACTGAGGACTTTGACTTGGACCAAGGGTTGACCAGTTTAACTTCCAAGGGTATGTTGGTAATTACTGGTGTTTATTGGTTTTGGTTATTTAGTAATGATCAGTGGTGGAGTTCATCCTAGTGGTCGGAGCAGTGTGGTTTTACTTTTTCAAGTCGGCAGTTGCAGGTGAGTTATCCTCACTATATCGATAGGGTCTAAGGCACCAAGGTCGGCCCTTTATCGGATGGAAATCTGGGTAGTTGTTATGTTATTGCTTTGCTATATGATTGCATCCTGGTAGTTAGGATGGTATATGTTAGGGACCTGGTTAAGGTCGAAATCCTGGTATATAAGATGATACTATGTTAGTGATCGGTTAGGTCGGTATCCTGGTTAGAGTGTGCTATATATGTGATCTGTTAGATTGGTTAATTACTGATGAATTGTTATATGATTATATGTTTCTGTGCACATGGTTGTTTAACTGGGGTTGGGTTGAGGCGGGTCCTACTTTATGCTGTAGGCCAACATACCCAAGGCGGATTGGATATCCCGAAGGCCCAGCGAGCGGTCCGGATAGGTTGTAGGCCCCACGAGGGCGGACCAGACGTGTCGAGGCTCGGAGAGTGGATCAGGCCGACTGAAGGTCCGGTGCGGGCGGACCAGTCATACTGTAGACTCAGAGAGTGGACCATGTGGGTTGAAGGCTCGGTGCGAGCGGACCAACCACAATGCAGACTCGATGTATATGGCTAGACTCAGAGGGTGGACTAAGTGGACTGAAGGCCCAGTGCAACGGACCAGTCACACAGTAGACCTGAAGTGCATGGTTGTTCTGTTTATGATATGATATGTTATGTGTATGGTATATGTGGTTGGTATTTTGGGGGTAACTCACTAAGCTTTCGGGCTTACAGTTTTCAGTGTATTATTTCAGGTACTTTAGGAGATCGTGGCAAGGAGAAGGTGTGATCTTACCACTCCTCATGTTTTATATATTTATGATGTGGTTCTGGGAAATACTATGATAATAAATGAATTGAAAACCTTTTTGTAATGAATTAATAAATATGGGTTGTTTTTGACCAGTTTAAATTGGTTGAAATTTTTTGGATGTTACACAGTCCATGTATGACAATCAAGTTTGGAACTTGGTTGACAATGAACCAGGTTTTAAGACAGTTGGGTGCAAATGGATCTTCAAGAAGAAGACCGACATGGATGGGAAAATACACACATATAAAGCGCGACTGGTTGTGAAGGGCTTTACTCAAACTATGGGAGTTGAATATGATGATACCTTCTCACCAGTAGTGAAGATTAAATCTATAAGGGTTATGTTGGCCATAGCTGCATTTCATGATTATGAAATATGGAAAATGGATGTCAAAACTGCTTTCCTTAATGGAAAGTTAGTTGAAGATGTTTACATGAGTCAGCCAGAGGGTTTGTCAATGCAAACTACCCTAATAGAGTGTGTAAGCTTGAGAAATCCATATATGGATTGAAACAAGCATATTGCAGATGGAATCTTTGTTTTGATGAGAAAGTCAAAGAGTTCGGATTTTCGAGAAGCGAGGATGAGTCATGTGTGTATGTCAAAGCTAGTGGGAGTATAGTTAGCTTTCTGGTACTGTATGTGGATGACATACTACTCATAGGAAATGACATCCCAACCTTACAGGAGGTTAAGTCCTGGCTTGGGAAGCGTTTCGCTATTAAGGACCTCGGAGAAGCTGCTTATATTCTAGGGATAAGGATATTGAGAAACAGGAGTAAAAGACTAATAGGACTTAGTCAAACTACCTACTTGGACAAGGTGTCGAAACGTTTTAACATGGAGGAGTCTAAGAAAGGAAACTTACCTATCCAAAGCAATACCAAACTGAGTAAGACTCAGAGTCCAAGTACAGATGTTGAGATAGCATAAAGGAGTCGAATACCATATGCCTTGGCTGTTGGCTCGATCATGTATGTTATGACTTGTATTCGCCCTGATGTGACCTTTGCTTTGAGCATGGTCAACATATATCAAGGGAACCCTAATAAAGCTCATTGGATTGTGGTTAAGAACATTCTTAAGTACCTGCAGAGGACTAAGGACAGGGTCCTTACCCTCGGTGGGAGTGATGACTTGAGAGTAACAGGGTATAGTGACGCCATCTTTCAAACCGACAGAGATAATTTCCGCTCTCAGTCGGGCTGGATATTTACCCTGAATGGAGGAGCAGTAACATGGAAAAGTTCCAAGTAGGATACTATAGCTAATTCAATGTGTGAATCTGAGTACATAGCAGCAATTGAAGCATCGAAGGAGGCAATGTGGTTGAAAACTTCATCAGAGACCTTGAAGTCATTCCATCCATAAAGGAGTCTGTGGAGATTTTCTGTGATAATGAAGGGGTGTTTTCCTTAACCAAGGAACCGAGAGATCATGGTAGATCCGGGCATATCGACAGAAAGTACCACTTTATAAGACATCAAGTAGAAGAACGACACCTCGTGTTGAAGAGGATATCGTCAGAAGACAACCTAGTAGATTCCCTTACAAAGGGATTGACTAGGGTTAAGCAATTGCAGCATGCGAGGGGCATTAGGCTAACAGACAATATTAGTTTTAGTAATTAAATCAATAGAAACTTGTAATAGATAAATTGTAATTGACATTTGATGATTAAATAAAAGGAGTTTTATTTATTAGTAAAGTTACTGTCTTGTGTCAATTATTTACTATTGTTTCACGTTGCATGTTTTGACTTCCAGAATAATAAGAATTATTCAAACTATCGACAGTCGATCATACGTTGGAAGTAAGTATGAAAGAAGACTGTCATGAGTTGTCTTGTACATTGTCTAAGGTGTTAGACATAGCAAAATTTTGCTACATCATTCATGAGTGCTCCTTAAATAAGATTTGAGTATTGGATTCAACCCGCACTCACTTGAATCACTTCATGGAATTTATCACGAGTGATTGTGAGACGATAATATCAAATAATCTTCAAACCAAGATATATGAGTTGTTGACTATGAGTTGGTTGTTCATTGATGCCATGAAAACACATCAGTATCTTGATGTTATAAAACGTGTCATTGTGAATGATTTGATGAGTAGTTAGTACAAGCATATAATGTCGAAGTTTATATGTTCCTTTTATCCTAATAGGATTAAAATCGATGTCTTGGGCCCCTCAATGATTCTGTTTTGACTATGTGTCGGGCCCGGTCAGAACTAAATTGATGTGTTCAGTTATGTTCTACGTCAGACGAATAAGAAATCGGGAAACAAACTACAGGACAATAAGTATGTCTATGTTCCATGTATTTGTCCGCATAGATATCTTGAGAACAGAGGAATATATGATCCCTTATCTAAAGGGCGTGTCACTGACTGGGTCAGAGTTTGATAACGGCTTTTGAGAGCTTACGATTGCTAATCGGATCTTGAGTTGCATTGGAAGTTATAGTTATTAGACTTATCCAAGTGGGAGACTATTGGATTAGGTGTCCAAGCCCGTAACTATAATTAGGATGTACTTGACCTGATTGTAGCATGGTCCTTTTAGGTTGCCTTTATCAGTGCAATTTGATAGGATGGACTTATGAGAATAAGGTTATTTTTGATTTATTAATATATTATAAGTATAATATATTGATTGAGAAATCATATTATTTAGTTAGTGTTGATCAACAATTAATTTGGAATTAATTTTGTGATCAAAAAAGACTAATTAAATATATGGGGACTGGTTGTGTAAATCAATGATTCTTATAGTGTGGACCAATGATCCATGGTTATTTAGGATGGGCTAAACCAATGAGATAAGCCATGTATAGTCCATGGAGGTTTAACCCATGGAGAATAAGAATGTGAATATTCATGGAGCATTAGGGTTTGCATGGATGTAACCCTTGCATTTGCTACACTATAAAAAGGACCACCTAGAGCCAAAAACCGATTGCCACTTATATTCTAAGAGAGTGAAATTGATTTTGTGCTAAGTAACTCATTCTATCAAGCCTCCTCTTGCATTTGGTGTTTGTGAAGCATTAGAGGCATCACACTTGGGGTGTTCAAGCTTTCAAATGTCAAGAACTACAAGTCCTACTAAGAGGTAAGTTATCTAACTAGTTATATTGTTCAATTGTATGCTAGTTAGGGAGAATGCTTTGGTAAATGAAAATGCATGTATAATTATAGATCCAAAGCATTTGGGGTTTCATTTACATCATAGGAGTGTTATAGTGCCCAAAACCCAACAACAATATCATTCCAGATGCCCGGCACAACCAATCTAATAAGTGAGAATTTCCATGATCTAGAAAAACCATGTAAGGTAACCATTTATTTTGACCAAAGAGCACATGGTTCTGTTTTCAATCTCCAGAGCCATTAATCAAGCAATGTGAGATTAGATGACCTCATGTTAATCACACCAAGACCTCCTAACTGTTTTGGGGTTATAACTTTATCCCACAAAATCCAACATACTTTAGTATTTGAAACACAACCTCCCCATAAGAACTTTCTCCTAATTCTCGCAAGGCCCTCAATGACATTCAAGGGAGCTTTAAAAAGCGAAAAGTAAAAAATGGGAAGGCTACCAAGTATCAAGTTAATAAGGGTGATTTTACAACCAAAAGATAATGTTTTTGCATTCCAAGAAGATAATCTTGCTTGAAATCTCTTAAGAATCGACAACCAGTTCTTTACAAGAGATATATTAGCTCCCACTGGAAGATCCAAATATGCAAATGGTAACGTAGCTGTTTGGCAGTGAAGATAATGAGCAAACATATCGAATTTAGGTGGATCCACACCAATCTAGAAGACTCTACATTTTAAAAAGTTAAGCTTGAGCTCGGATGCAAGATTGAAGAAATGGAGAATTCTTGCAAGATTTAAAAGATTTACTTGAGACCATTCACTAATAAATAGGGCTTCATCCATGTAAAATAAGTGAGATATTCTCAGTCCCCCATTTGGGAGAGACATCCCCTGAAAGAGACCCATGTCACAGGCTTTAGTCATGATAGAATTGAGAGGTTCAATTGAGATGATAATAGAAAGAGGGACAAAGAATCACCTTCCTGACCCCTTTGCTAACAAAAAATTCATTAGTTGGGGACCAGTTTACTAAAATTGGTGTGTACGATGATGAAAGACATCTAAAGATCCAAAGTATCCAACAAGATGGGAAACCTAATTGTGCGAAAACAGAGTCCAAAAAGCTCTCGCTCAACAAGTAAGAAGCTTTATTGAAATCCACTTTGAAAAGAAGGGCATCCTTGTGATTATTTTTTAGCCATGAGATTACTCCATTGATCATAAGAGGTATATCCAAAATGTTTCGACCAGCAATCAAAGCTGATTGAACCTCGCCCACCATAGAACCGATAACAACTTTTTAGAAGATTGGCTAACGCCTTTGAATTTACTTTGTAAATACATCCAACTAGGTGAACTGGCTGAGAGAGAGAGGGGGGGGGATGGAGGGAGAGAGAGCCATTGATGTTCGTACTAAGGAAAGAAATGATGAATTGCAACTCAAAACTATGATGGCAGAGGAATGAAAATGGTGTAAAATGCCAATAATGTTATCTACAAAATTTTTCCAGAAAGATTTTAGGAATTTGAAGGAACACCCATCAGGATCTGGTGCTTGCTCATCACCACAACTCCATACTGTTGACCTAACTTTGGAAAGCTGGAATGGCGCAATAAGTAAAGAAGCATCCAAAACCAAAAGAACATGAGAAAAACCACATACTAACGCATGTCTGGACATCATATTCTCTGTTATTTTTTCTTTAAAAAACGAAAAACTTTGTTTTTTTTATCACCATGGGATCAGTTGACCATACCCTATTTATCAAGAGACCATTTAAGCGATTGTTCGAGATGTTACTATTTATGATACCATGAAAAAACCGTGAGTTTTCTTCCTTATCAACTGCCCAACGATTTGTAGCTTTTTGTTTGAGATCAAAGCACCTATTGTGTTCAAGTTCCAATAACCTCTTTTTACATTCAACTTTGTCTTCTAACTCCACATTTGAAATGCATATAAGTTCTGTAATTACCTCTTGTGCATTAATCCATTGCTTAAGTTTAATCACCTCACCATTTTCTTTCTCACACTTTTTTCTTCTCTAGGTTTTGATTGCTTATTTAATTTTTCTAAGTTTACATGCCAAAAGTTTATCAGGAGGTCCCAAGAATTAGAAAAGGGAAGAAACCAGTCGAACGAGCTCACCAAGATCAGGGTCGTTGAGCCAAGTGTTAAAGAATTTGAAAGGCCAGGGACCAAAGTTGGAAACATATGTAAGAAGTATAATGGGACAATGATCTGAAAATTCTCAAGGTAATGTGGCAAGGGATGCATTCGGCCATTTATCCATAAAACTCTACTTAACTAGCATTCGATCAATTTTTCTTAGTTTTTCTCCACCATCAATCATATACGTATATTTCTTGTCCCCATGGAATACTCAAAAAAACCTGCGCTAAGGATAAGCTCATTGAATTTTCTAGCACCAAATTCACAGAAAGATGAATTAAGTTTCTCTTCTGGAATCCGAACGACATTGAAGTCACACAACAAAATCTATAACCCCTCAATTGTATTAATCAATGAAAGCAGGTTAACCCATAATGTGTTTTTCAGAGACCAAGTGAGAGTGTGCTAGAGAGAATTTTTTGAATAACGTTGATTTCAAGGGGAGGGAACACCATATGAAGAGACATTTAATTGAGAGGAGGTAAGACCAGAGGGAGTGGGTGCGGCCTGGACCGCACTCCCCTTGCCACATAAGCACACGAACACCACCCCTGTATGGTCCAGCTGCGGCCTAGGGTGCACTGTGGCCTTCGGAGGGAGCGGTTGATGGGCGATTTTGATTGGTTGAAGCATTTGATCGTTGCAAACGGTCAAAATTTTGGTTTTTAATTTTTTTTCTTTTAAAGTTACCGTCTATTTAAACCATTCAACCCTTCATATTTTTTTTTTTATCTTTCTACTACATTACCTCTCAAAAAAAATCAAAAAAATGTCTTCGTCCGATTCTTCTGAAGAGTTTGATGTTATGTTCGATGTTTTTGTCGCTGCTGCTAAATTTGCAGAACAAACATATGAAGCAACATGCAGTAGGGCATCCGGTAGTGCTGAACAGAGAACACAGAGATATGTTTTTAGAAATCGTGAAGATGCAAACCAACATCTGATACACGACTACTTTCAAGAAAATGCCACTTTTCAAGGACACTACTTTAGAAGACGCTTCATAATGTTCAAACCATTGTACGAACGTATAGTCGATGATGTAACGAGGGAGTGTGATTTTTTCGAGCAACGACCCTATGCTGGAGGTACACCCGGTTTCACCCCTTTATAAAACTATTTACGTAAGCCTACCGCACGAGATAGTCTACACTATTTTTGCAAAACTATTATTAAGTTTTATGGTCCAAAATATTTACGTAAGCCTACACGCAATGACATCATATAATTGCAATCTCATCATGCTAGCGTACATGGCTTTCCTGGAATGTTAGGAAGTTTAGATTGTCTACATTGGGTATGGGAAAATTGTCGTGCCTCACACCATGGTCAATTTACCCGAGGTGATCATGGGTATCCAATGGCTATACTTTAAGCAGTGACATCACATGATCATTGAATTTGGCATGCTTTTTTTGGTTCTCTTAGATCCCTCAACGACATTAACGTTCTTAACCGTTCACCTATATTTAACAACATATACGACAGATTTGCAACATATTATTCTTTCCAATTGAGTGGAACACCATATAAATATGGTTATTATCTAGTTGATGGGATCTATCCTGAGTATGCAGTTTTTGTTAAATCGTGTACGTGTCCGATTGATACGCGTCGGAAAAAAATCAAGAAAGCTCAAGAAAGAGCTAGGAAGGATGTCGAGCGGGCTTTTGGAGCTCTCAAGAAACGTTGGTTTATATTGAAAAAACGAACAATTTTTTTCAGCGAGGAAAAAATGCATGAAGTCATGTATGCATGTATGATATTGCATAATCTGATTATTGAAAATGAAGGAAGAGCGATTTGTGAGTATGATGAAGAGGAAACCATTCCCGCGACACAAGCAATAGAAATTGGGAGCGACGACTACATTAAAAAGAGAGCGGAGGTTTATTGCAATGAAACATTTCACAATCTTCGTATGGATTTGGTGGAACACATTTACGGGATGCAAAAAATTAACCTCAATTTGGATCCGGAGGATGACCCGAAAAACGAGTTCTCGGAGGACGACTTCATGTAGTGTGTTTATTTTAAATCGTTTAATATATGTTTTTTTTGAGTTTGTAGGTTTAAAATTTCTAGGTTTTTTTTTTTTTGAGGTTTGTAGGATTTTTATTTGAGCAATGTTTATATTTTGAAGTAATAAAATGAATGATTTTCATTAAAAATATAATTTTTATTTAATTAAAAAAAGGAAAAAAACACCAAGGCACCACTCCTTGGATATAATATAAGACCACACTTTTATGGTAATGGATGAAGTGGCACATACGTATCACTGCGGTTTCATTAAGGAGCGCGACATTACTCCCTCCAGCCTAACAGATCAATTTTGATTCTAAATACACCCGAAAATAAACCATTGTAAAGGTCAAAACACCACTTTGACTTTAATTAACACAATTTTATGAGATTTTAAATTAGACATATTATATTGGACACCGTTAATGTCTCTAAATAAATTATTGGTATTGTTATACCAATTTATTAAAACTTTCATTAATATATATTAAATTTATAATTTTTACCTTCAACTATTAAATATTTTATAATAAGAATTAACATAATATTTTAATTTTATTTTGTGTACCTATAGAATTTATTTTGTATAAATACATAATCAATTTTATTTTGTATAATATCTCAATTTTGTTATAAGGATTTTCATATAATATTTTAATTTTCTTTTTAAAGTTTTAATATTAACGATATCAATCAGGCTGTGAGACGAACCTAACGAATATGAATATGGATTTTTTCATATTTGTTCATTTAACTGAAATGATAAATAACGACCACAAACAATTAAACGAACAATAAAAAGCATAATATGATATTTTTTCACAACTGTAATAAATAAAATTTTCATTTTCATTTACCATCGTTTTGTTAAACACTGATATATTTTAATTTTATTAATTATTAAGGACATCAACTACATAAATATTACAATTATTACGTGGTGCATTCGGTGCAATATATGCATTAAGTCGAGCATTATACAATACTTCTCATCCAGTGACACGTTCTGATATGTGGTGACGCCAAAGTGACAAAAGTGTAGGTATTGGATGTGATTCTTGTAAATCAACTTTTACGTAATGGTCATTATAAACGAAGGCGATAACAATAGATATATGATGTGCGATGTCTTGCGGGCCATGCCAAAGTGGAAAACAGGTCGATGATCCTTGTTTGTCTAAAAAAATAGACGATTACACCATACTTATTAGCAATGAGGAATCCAATATCCGACATAATCAACCAATATTCACTTTATGCAGAACCCAATCTAGTGAAACTCAACGAGTGATGTACGTTGTTTATATCATCCTGAAAAATCATTGCATATCGTCCCCAATTTTCTAATAACCCGTTGCGTAATTCTGAGCGGATTTGACGTCAATAATTTTGACTATACTCGAGGGAGAGAGCTATTAACCGAAATCCACAATTTTCATCTCCTTCCACATCTTCAATGTTTGTAACATATGGATGAAATTCATTTGTAATTTCACTTATAAGTGAATTTGAATAAAATGTTGAAGGTTGTTGAAACGAAAATGTATGGTGCCTCTTTGGTTCCTGGTTTAAATCAAACTGATTAGACCCATTATAATCTGACATAGACGTCGCAAAACTATGTCTACGAGGATATTTAGTTGTTGGATCTTGAGTAGGCGGAACAATAAGTCTTGTTTGTCTACTCAAAAACGGACGTCCACTTGGTACTTTGTTTTTGTGAGAAGTAGGTTCCCGAAGCGAAGTTGTTGATAATGAAAATATATCTTTTAACTTCCGCACCCAATTGAACTTACTAGATTTTGATTGTTTTTTCAACTGTGTGTTAGACGTTTGGCCTTCAACAACAACATCATCAAATTTTAGTCGGATGCATGGATCTAAATTAATTTTTTTTTCTAAAAGTTATTAATGGAATAAAG
The DNA here is from genome assembly GCF_052625555.1 of Lactuca saligna. Classification (NCBI taxonomy): domain Eukaryota; kingdom Viridiplantae; phylum Streptophyta; class Magnoliopsida; order Asterales; family Asteraceae; genus Lactuca; species Lactuca saligna. The sequence continues at coordinate 53,557,414 of NC_136425.1, forward strand.
TGGTATTGGATTTTCATTTTGTTAAATATACCGCTTGTTCATACGCACATGGTAGCCCGTGACTAGTACGCAGTTGACATCTACAAATTTCAAGGAATTTAATTTGTTCAAATTCCTTGAAAATTATTTCAAGTGCATAAATTGAAACATTACCAACCAAATATCTGAAAATTGGATGGACGAAACGATGCCGTGCAATAATCATGCTCCTGTCCTAAACTTGCTTTGATAGCATAGTATTATGACTGAACATCATCATGAATTCTTGGTAATACTATCGCTAAATCTGATTGTGATGAGTCCAAGTATAATTTTACTTTCGCATGCTGACTCTCCACTCTATTGGTTGTGTGATTCCAAAAATGGAGAAATACATCAGTCCGGACAGATACAAACTTTTCTTTATATTGTGTCAACCCTGTTTTCTTTAAGTAAGTAATAACTTCTGAAACATAATACACTTACATCAATTTTGAAACATATATATATATATATATATATATATATATATATATATATATATATATATATATATATATATATATATAGTCCACCAGAATGTTTTCGACTTGTAAGAGATTAGAATTGTATACTTCCTCAGTTTCAGATTCAACTAGTTTTTTCCAACCTTTATAAAAGGAGGTCCAACAATGACGATGCACTATAAACGTTTTATATTTTCTTTTAATGCTTGTATTGATATGCCATCTACAAAGTAATATTTTAACTTCTGGAAATAGATTATTGCATGCGTTCATGCAAGCCAAGTCTCTATCTGTGACAATTACACATGGAAACATGCAACTATCTATTGTTGATTTTAAACACTCTAGTGCCCAAGTGTAGTTGGATTATGTTTCCTTATGCACGTAGACAAATGCTACGCAAAAGGTCTGATTAGTTGGAGTTACACCAACTATTTCAAGGAGGGGAATCTCGTACCTGTTTATTTTGTATGTCGCATCCATCAACATGACATGTGGGAATGCACACCACATCTCCAATGATCTTTGGTGAGTAAAAAACAAATCTTGAAGCTCGTTGGTTAACTTATCGGCACGACTGTAGTAGATATAGCCATTCTCAGCCAAGAAAGACATAACAACTTGCATTTGAGTTTTGTCGCTATTTTCATTCATCCTGTATTTTTGGCATGCATTATATATACTTGGAAGAATGGATAAATTTTCTACATTTTCCTTCTTTAATGTAGATAATATATCTTTTGGTTTCACATTTTTTCTTATCGAATCTGCTGCTAATCTGGTTTCATCTTCAGAAAGACATCTTGGATATGGGTGACCTTCTAAATATAAGGCGGGCTCGTGGTTATGTATTTCAAATATGGCTTTTAATGACCAACAATTATCTTTTGATGAATATTTGCCTTTTAATGCAAATTGACAGTTATTTTTTTTTATACCGGTAATTTTTGTGGATGTTTTTTTTTTTTTTTTTTTTTTTTTTTTTTTTTTTTTTTTACTTTTGTATATACTGCTACTATCACATTGAAAAAAATTATTTAAGTTAGTAGTGGATCTTTTTATTACAATAATGTAACCAAGTTCACGCCCCATATTTTGCACCCAGTCTATTAGTTGTTGACAAGAATTAAATACCTAAAAAAATTTTTTTTTGATTAGTTAGAAATAACCTTATTGATGTGTCACTAATGAAGTAAGTATTTTCATTATCATCATCTTAAGATGCATTATTTGTCTAAATATCATTAGCCTAATCAATACATACAAATATAAATATGTGATATATAAAAACATAAATATATAGATAATAATAAATGAACATACCTTGTAATTTAACTCGATGGCCAATATTCTGGCCAACTCATTTTCTTTTACTTAGCTTATTGTTTTTCAAAATACCGTACAATGAAAATGAAGTTTGGGACACATTCATTTATAGTAAAACTTTAGGCATGAAAAAGAATAATAGATAAATTATAGGGTAAGTTAAAGGACCATAAATGTAAATATAGTTATATTATTTTGATATGATCGTGGTATTCGTTTACACCGCACAGAAATAAAGCTAGGGTATTTATTGTAAACATAGGATAAATTAAATGACCATAAATGTAAATATAGTTATATTATTTTGATTTGATCGTATTGTATCCATCTACATCGCACCGAATAAAGATAGAGTATTTATTGTAAATAAAGGGTAAATTAAAGGATCATAAATGTAAATATAGTTATATTATTTTGATTTGATTGTGATATTCGTTTACACCATACTGAAATAAAAATAGAGTATTTATTGTAAATATAGGATAAGTTAAAGGACTATAAATGTAAATATAGTTATATTATTTTGATTTGATTGTAGTGGTATAAAGATAGGGTATTTATTGTAAATGTATGGTAAGTTAAAGGACTATAAATGTAAATATAGTTATATTATTTTGATTTGATCGTACTGATATTCATGTATACTATAAATAAAAAATTAATTAAATAATTTGTAAATAAAAAATTAATTAAAATAGTTGATAAGGGCATAACAGTCTTTTTAGATCAGACTAACCGCACAACAAAAATATGTAATAAGGACCGTCCGAGTTAAGAGAAAAAGTTAGTGATCAAACTCGTAAATGACACCAAACCATAGCAACCAGTCGTGTGTATATGTGTGTGAAAAAATTGAAATATCAATATATTAATAATATTAATAAGGATTGAAAGTAATTTTTAAAAAATAAAGAAGGGTATAAACTAAAAATATGTTTTAACTATAAGAGGTAAAAAGATTAAAATTATTTTATCTTTGATAATATATTATAAAATAAAATATATAAAGAATGTCGTGTGGAATTAATTTTTGAGGAAACTGGGACATCATTTCTTAGCCAATACATCATATCATTTTGGGTTTCATGTATGGTTGTTTTGACTTTAATTAATAAGGTGGTTTTAACCCAAACCTTAATGTTGTTAATATATTATAAAATAAAAGATATAAAGAATGTTGTTAAACATAACACCCTTTTATAAAACAAAGTTTTAGGGTAAATAACATGAATAGTCCTTATGGTTTGGGGCAATCTGCATGTTTGGTTCCTAAGATATTCTTTTTAACTCGTACGGCCCTAAAATATATTTTTGTTGCACGTTGGGTCCCTGATAGACCTAAAATGACTATATTACCCTTTTATTTTTATTTTTTATTTCTATATATATATATATATATATATATATATATATATATATATATATATATATATATATACTAGCTGTACACCCGCGCAAAGCAGCGACGATGATTAGTTTCCTTTGGCGATTAGCTCTACTCCGAAACATGTTATATTTTACGAAACACACAACATATACATATTGTTATCCATCGGTTTTGCGGAAATGAATTGTTTCCTTTCGCCAAATAGTTTCCTTTTACGATTTTATTTGTTTCAATGATTAGTTTCCATCAAGGTTCTAAAAAGCTCATCATGGCTCCAAGACTTGTATTTTCAAGATCCATCAACATCATTAGTAAATAATGACCCAACATCAAAGGAAAATTCGTCCGAATCAAAGGAGAAACAAATTTATAATTTCAATTCCCTATTATAATGAATCTGAATCAAATTTTTTGAATATTGCACCCAACCAAATGACCGTTAACTTGACCATATCGTGTTTGCACCATAAGCAAACAATTATTTGACCTGTACCAAGGACCAAAAACAACATGTAACTTCCAATTAAGACAAACTGAATTTTTTTATTTATGATCATCACCAGAATCCATTAGTATTTTCCAAAAAAGTGGACACTATCATCAAGGGTCTAATCGTCCAGACGGAGGGAAAGACGAAAATCACCTGATGTATATAGAACTTTTAAGCTTTTGGGGTTTGAACTTATAAGTAAATTACATGGATAACTCAACTGAATACATAATGTATGTAATTTGTTATTAGAAAATGAAATCATGTTTATACTCTTTAAAACACATTATCATTAGCTAAATGATGAAATTGGGACATACCTGATTCGATATCAACAGATTTTGGTCCATAAGATTTGAACCTATAATCCAACTTACCAGAAATCACGTTAACATGCATCTAGGGATGGAAATTTGAACCCTTAATACCACTTAACATAAATCAAACAATACCAAATCATAAAACTCCCTAACATCTAAAATTCTGAATATTACCTTAAGATGGAGGAGAGGGTAGAGAGAAAATGACAGTTACCGAGAAAAAAAAAAGACGAAGATGGTCATTGATGAAGTGCCTATGTGTCTATGGGAATTCTTGCTGGTGCGGTGCGTGGTGACATCTGTTCGATGGTATACTCGGTTGAAGATGCCTCCATGAAACAAAAAACTTGAGATTTTGATACTTCTTCACATACGCCAGATTACCTGATTCACAAACATTAACCGATTAGTAGAAATTAGTGTCCCATTAAATAAATATTGAAAATAAACTAAAAAAAATGAACATGCCTTTAATTTCCCCAAAGTTGTAGCTTAAAACTCAAAGATGTGGACGCTAGTCGGCAGAGGGCGTTTATGTGCCTATGTGTGGTTGAAGGCAGAACATGGGTCTACTTTAAAGAGGAGGGAAGCGATGGATCTAGGGTTTTGAGTGTGCTGTCGTTTGAGAGCATTGCATTATGAGAGGAAGCTAGAACCCTAGAACCGAATGTATCAGATGATTCAATCTAATTTGGAAATTAATTGGTTATCCATTCATCATATTAGACATTCAATTTACATGAATAGAAAATGACGATATAATGGGATGTCGAGATAGATGAACAGAAAATGACGATATATAGGGATGTCGAGATAGATGAAGGGAAGAAGAGGTTCGTGTTGGGGAATTGAGAGTAAGGTTGAGGAAGAAGAATTTGCGATCTTTTTTGGGTTTCTCCAAGTGTTGAGCCGCAAAATATAGAGTGATGAGACCAAATTCTAGAGATAGATGCCGAGAAAATAGACTTCAAAATTAAACGTGTGATATGTAAATCAACGAAATTTCTGGGGATTTAAAAGGGTTGGGTCAACCAGCACGAAGAGATAAGTTCTAGAGAATTGGAATATAAAATTGTATAAGCATTGATTAATGGTATTTTATGCTTAATTATTTGGACATTTTAAATTTAATATTATTTTATTAGTGGTTAATTGTACTTTCAGCTTAATAGTTTGTACGTCTTAAAAAAATAATATTATTATATTCAATCTATTTTTAGAAATAGTAGGATTTCTTTTATAAGATAGTAATATATATATATATATATATATATATATATATATATATATATATATATATATATAACTTAACAATAAGGTGGGTCTCATCCCATCAACCCTCCCCCCCCCCCCCCCTTCTCGTCCTTCTCACTACCACTCCGGTTTCCAAAACCATATTCAAAAATATATTCAATCAGAGTGTCTTGTGATGAAACCCAAAAAGTGAGAAATCAAAATCCCACTATGATCAACTGGTGTTCTTGTTTTTGCATCTGAAACCACATAAATTGAAATTGAAATGTTTGAAACCCAATAGACGATGAATCCTAGAAATCAACCATGGTCTCAAAGACAAAAATCAATTTTCATGAAGATGAAAATATCGATGATATGAAATGGAAGTTTGAAACCAAAAAATCCAGTTCCATGTGAGAGAAGAACATCAATGGAGATGAACCCATCTGATAAGAAGATCTACAAAGACGATGATATTTGAAACAACATCGGATTGATCCGGTTCGTCGGAAGGTGACTATAAGTCGATTTCCGGATCAAACGATTTACAAACAATGCAATTAATCCACCACCTGATGCAAATTGATTTCTAGAACCAAATCGATGAGGCTGAATTCAAACATTAAACTAAAATTCGATCTCAAACTGATATCAAACTCAAAATCGACTCTGAAACTCAAAATCAAACCTTAAACTAAAATCAAATTTGAAATCAAACATATAGGTGATACATAGTTGGGTTGGGGTACCGACAAGGGAAATGTTGGCGTTCGAGAGCATGCTTCACCTCCGCCTTCTACAATGAATGTCGTCAATATGCTTCGATATTTTTGTGGGTGTGCCAGTTAGCCTTGAAGGAAGAACACGAGGGAACCACCATCATTGGACGCCGGTGGAGGTGGTAGATGAAGGAAGATGCCATGGATAAACCTTGAAGACAAAGACAGCTGGTGGGAGAAAATGTGTAAGGAGGAATAAGAAAGTGGGAACGTTAGATTAGGTCTAGGATATTATTTTAATTTTTTTATAATAATTTTAGATAATGATAAATCAGAAAAAATAAATAAAATAAGCGTAATATAGTCATTTTAGATCTATTAGGGACCCAACGTGCAACAAAAATAAATTCAAGGGGCTGTCCGAGTTAAAAAAATCTTACGGACCAAGCGAGCAGATTGCACAAAACCACAAGGACTATTCGTGTAATTTACCCAAAGTTTTAACATCCGTAAATCATAAATTGTTTTTAAAGTGATTTCATAGTTATTAGGGTCTTATTATTTACTTGGAATTATGAATGTTCAAAAAATATATATATAAAAAAGTAAAATTTATATATTTACCCAAATTACCAAATAAAACATACGGTTAGCTAAGTCCTTCACTTGTCATATTAGATTAAAAAATAGTAAATTATATGAATGATCCTTATGATTTTGGGTAATTTACACGTTTGGTCTCTAATTTATTTTTTTTAATTTGGAAAGTCTCTATAGTTTGTTTTTGTTGCATGCTTGGTCCCTATCTTACCTAAAAAGATAATTTTGACCTTGATTTTTTAATTTATTTAAATAAAGTGGAGTAAGTAAGGTAAAATAAGGTGATGTGGAAGTGGAGTTGGGTGTGTTTATTTAAACAAATTAAAAAATTAAGGATAAAATAGTCTTTTTAGGTAAGACAGGGACCAAGTACGCAACAAAAACAATCTATAGGGACCTTCCAAGTTAAAAAAATAAGTTAGGGATCAAACGTGCAAATTACCCCAAATCATAGGGACCATTCATGTAATTTACTCTTAAAAAATTTGGACTAACACAATAGGTCAAAAATTTTAGTTTTATAGTGAATTTGATTTAATTTGTTTTGATTTTTTTTAAATGATAAATTTGTTCTTTGTACTTTTATTTTCTATTTTCTATATAACAATAAACTATAAAAAATGAAAAAAAACAAAATGTGTCCCGTCATCTCTTCACAAAACCCATTTCCCTTGTTTTGATTTTCAGAAAAATGGAACTCACCACCAGTAGTCACCACCACTATTGTCAAAACCGCCACCAACACCACTGGTCACATCACCACCACCATGAAGATTTAAACTAGATTCACACTCTCTTACACACACACACACACTTTCTCTTCCTCTGTCTCACCCTCCTCTTTCTTTCTTTCTTTCTTTCTTTCTCTCTCTCTCTCTCTCTCTCTCTCTCTCTCTCTTCCTGATTCACATACATATATACAAGGTTGAATAACATAAAGATCCAGGGAACATATGAAGACGAAGATTTGGACTAGATTCAACACAAACACACACACATACACACAAACGTCAAATTATTTTTCCATAGTTAATCTATTTCATTAAGATTTAACACAAAACCTAGAAACCAGGTCAAAAAAATATCATATAATACATAACCTTAGATTTTTCATAGTTGATATTGTGTTCATCTCATAGCTAATACACAAAATCCAGAAAGAAATCAGGGGAAAGAAATATCATAAATATGTATGGTTGAAAAATCAATTTTGGTTTTTCTTAAACAAATGAAGATAAGAGCTTACACACAAAACCTAGATTTAATAAGGTCTTCATAAATCGACACACATGAACATATGCATATATACCTCTATAAATCGATATCTTGCCTTCAAATATTGTTTCGTCTTCAGATCTCGGTTGTGGAGACAAATTTCGATTAGGGTTAGAGATCGATATGCGTACATGATGAAGTAGATAGCCACATACATATAGCATAGAAATCAACCCTTGCGCTAATATTGGAGTCGTCAGAATCGCTAAAGCCATTCTCATTTCTAGATGTTAGATTCGCTAGAGTCACTGCCACCCTTCCCGATTCATTTTCTTCGATGGCGAAAACTCTAGAGCTGCAATGATGTCTGTTAGTCTTCTCCGGTTTTCATTTTGAAATCCGGTAGGACTTTGTGTCTGTTTGGCAAAGACGTGAAGAAGTTTCTTTTGAATATGTTTTTTTTGTGCTTATGGGTTTTGAAGAAGAAATGAAGAGAGAGAGAGAGAGAGAGAGAGAGAGAGAGAGAGAGAGAGAGAGAGAGAGAGAGAGAGAGAGAGAGAGAGAGAGAGAGAGAGAGGGGTTAGGAATTTTTATTTTATATTTCATTTAAAGAATAAATGAAATAAATAAAACAAAAAGAGCAATATTGTCATTTTTAACTCATTTCAAATTTAGCAAGGACGAAAATCGCAATAAAACTTCTATTTCGGACCGATGGTGTCGACCTAATTTTTTTTTGGAACAGTGCACTACAAGAAAAAGGAATTCCGGTAAACAATGACCATTTTTGCAATTTTATCTTTATTAAATTATGTACATAAATATTCATTTGCATCTTAAATCAAATAATGTAAGATACCTAAAAAAATAACTAATTTTATAATCACAACCCGACAATAAATGGAATTCCGGTAGCCCGCAACCAACCCCGACCCGATATAAGATTTTCTACGGTAAACTGTGAGGCTTCACTTTGGGTCTTTATGTCATGATATCCAGGCCATTCGACTCTGTTTTGTGTAGCTGCACCGGGCCCAAAGCACTCATATTCACCATAATACAACGTCTTAAATGCAAAATCAGTATTCCCCCATGGTGACCATCCTTGTGGATTAACATGCGTATCGATGAATGTTTTCATGTAAACAGTCCTAGAATATTCTTGCCATGGTCTACCTAAGAATGTTTGAACAGACCCTACTAAAGGCTTCAAGTCAGGTGCTGCCATAACACGAGAATTATGAATTGATATTCCCGTGTTTTGGAATGGATCACCACGACCTTGAGCTGTTATCATATTTGCTTGTCCATTCAAAGGTTTTCTTGCTAAAATCATGCAGTTTTGAAACACGACTGCTGCATTACCAAATATGAAATCGATTGTGCCATAAATATAGCAAAGTTTGTAGAATTGTCGTTGAGCTACGACAAATAAAGTGTCTTGATAACCTTCAAAGCTACAAGCATAGAAGACAGAAAGATCCGATGCCGATCGGAATGCAACTGCTTGGAACTTTTCTGGGCCTGCGGTGTTCCGGAATGTTATTCCACGAGCAATAAATCCCGTTCCATCCACACCTGAATTGAATTTGATCATAACAAATGAATCAGTATATATTTAAATTAATTAACCTCAATAAAACTTCAAAAAAAAACGCACTAAATTTTTACCTACGGTTGCCGAGCTATAAGTTGTGAAACCTCCGGCGACACTCCGGTCACTGGTAATTATGGTGTACCTCAACCCATCGCCAAGAAACATGATGTTTTTCAGATCATTTCCAATCTCAATATTCTCCTTATAAACACCTCGTTTTATGTAGATGATATATCTCCCATCTCCACGTTTAATACTTGCTGCATGATCGAGTGCTGATTGAATTGTTCGGAACTTGCTTCCTTTCGCCTGAGACACCGTGACGTTAGCCCTAGAGTAGATTGACCCCGTTTGCAGCAGTTTCCGATCTTTACTTGTAACCCATGTCGGAAAGTCCTCCACTTTTTCGGAAGCCTGTGTTTGCTTCAAGAAGTACTGATTTATAGCCAAACTATTGCTTATCATCTTCGTCAAGTTACTGGTTTTGATAGGAGCTACAAAGTTTGTCAAATTCAGCTCGCCGGAGCCAGAGAAACAAATCTGGAGATTGGTCAGGGCGGTGCTGAGCCATGTCTGAGCATCAACATCGGAGATTTTATGGTCTTTGAGACCTATTAGGGTTTGATTGAGTTGGATAATGGTGTTGTTTACGAGCTTGTAGCAATCTTTCCAGACAGCTTTCTTCCGTTTGCTCCGGCATAGTTTCTCAAGATTCCTAGTGAAACCTTGAGTATGATCGGCAAGTTTCAAAGCAGCTTCCAAAGCTACTATCCGGATATCATCTCTATTTTGTGGTGGTTGGGAGTTGTTTCCGCCGAGAGAATGCTTGCAATGCTTCGGGTGAGGAGTCGTCCCACACCACCAGTTGATGTCATTTTCACCACCCTGCGACTCCTTGCCCACATGTGTTATCATGAAGAATAAACAAAGTAACACGATTAATAAGGACAATAATATCGATAGTAAAAGCTTAATCCGACCCATTATACGATAAATTTGATTCCTTTGTGATTTTTTTTTTGTTTTCTTTTTTGAAAATGATGTTATAGGGTTTAGTTTCATAGTAATATATACCTGAATATTGATTGTAATGCAAGTTTGGTGAAAGTTGACATTTCAAAGTAACGCTGAGAATGGTATTTACTTGATCCTTGTTATACGTATCCAGCTGCGTATAATAACATAATTTATATTGTTGTAATATAGATCTTTTAGCTTAACGTATAAATTTGTTCAAATTCTCCAAAAACTTTCTTTCATGTATATAATTTTTAAACGATTTATACATAAAATAATTAGAAATGTTAACTTCGTCTCGAAAAGTTTAATGATTTCTATTTTAAATTGTTAAAGAAAACGTAATATATAGTTAAACAGATAATCTATAATTTTCCTGAGTCTTATGTGCTGGAACTTTATAGGTGGACCCCGAAACAATCGTTTGTTGGTTTTTCCGCATATAATCACAACATGAAAAGAAAAAGAAAAAAAAAGGAGAACAAAGGGTATATAGGAGAACAAAGGGTATATATGGTAAGAGTTAATATCATTATATTAGTTTCACTACAAGAAATGCCAGCGACAAAAGTCGCCGGTAAACATTGGCGAAATCTTCGGTAATGGTAATAGTGGCGACATGTCGTCGGTAAAAAGAGTTGACGCTGATAATGACCATATTGCATGTAATACTTTGCGTCGCCGCTAATGTCCATTTCGTCGATAATAGTGTTGTCGTTAATAATATTTTTTATTTTTTAAATTTTATTTAATTAACGATTTTTGGTATAAAAAACCGATACATTACGACATTAAATACAGAAAAAAAAATTACATAACATCCGATTAGATACAAAATACTATTATAATAAATTCCATATCAAAATAAACAATCAAAGTTTTACAATTTTAACAAATAGCAAAGTGTGACGGTAAGTCTAACATACAACACACAAATTAATTATCTCACAAACAATCGTCTCCATTTCCATCGTTTCCTCCTTGATTATTTCTCGATTGAAAAAAACGTATAAAGCTTCTTCATACATGTCGGGTCGTTGAGCATTTCCCGAAGATTTTCCAACTACATAATAAATAAGAACATATATAAATTTATAAGTTAAATTATCAAACATAAACAAAAACTACCAAAGTACATTCCTATTTCTTGCAGTTAAATACAAGATATACCAAAAGTACATTGCTATTTCTTGCACTTGGGACAAAAACACAATTACCAAATCAACATGCATTCTATGATGCCAAAGTACATTGCTATTTTTAAACTAGAGGCATAAAACCAAAGTACATTGCTATTTATTGCACTTGGGACAAAAGCACAATTAGCAAAGCTTTTAATAAATAATCATCACAAACCAAAATTACCAAATCAATATGCATTTTATGATGCCAAAGTACATTGCTATTTTTAAACTAGAGACAAAAAACCAAAGCACATTGCTATTTCTTACACTTGGAACAAAAGCACAATTAACAAAGCTTTTAGCAAATAATCACCACAATCCAAAATTACCAAATCAACATGCATTTTACGATGCCAAAGTACATTGCTATTTTTAAACTAAAGATAAAAAACTAAAGTACATTGCTATTTCTTGCACTTGGGACAAAAGCAGAATTAACAAATCTTTTAGCAAATAATCACCACAAACCAAAATTACCAAATCAACATACGTTTTATGATGCCAAAGTACATTATTATTTTTAAACTAGAGACAAAAAAGCAAAGTACATTGTTATTTCTTTCACTTAGGACAAAAGCATAATTAACAAAGCTTTTAGCAAATAATCACCACAAACCAAAATTACCAAATCAACATGCATTTTATGATGCCAAAGTACATTGCTATTTTTAAACTAGAGACAAAAAACCAAAGTACATTGCTATTTCTTGCACTTGGGACAGAAGCACAATTAATAAAAGTTTTAGCAAATTATCACCACAAACCAAAATTACCAAATCAACATGCATTTTATGATGCCAAAGTACATTGTTATTTTTAAACTAGAGACAAAAAACCGAAATACATTGTTATTTCTTGTACTTGGGACAAAAACATAATTAACAAATCAATATGCATTTATTGATACCAATTACCAAAGCTTTTAGAAAATAATCACCACAAACAAAAATTATCAAATCAACATCCATTTATTGAAATTAAATAATTTTGTTTTACCTGTGATGGTTGTGGTGATGGTTGCGATGGCTGTGAAATCAGCGGGATAATAGAAGGTTTTTGGCTAATGCCTCTGATATGGCCATGTCGTTCTCCTAATACTTTCTTGAAACCAACTCTTTCGTGAGCCTGTGTTAACTCTCTTTCACCTTCTGACATTTACGTTTGTTCTAAGAGCTCTTCCACTGACCAATTATGTATTTCCCAAAAGTGATTTACAATTAATTATAAATAAAGATTTAAATATATGATAAAATTATGTCACACCCCCGAGCCAGACGGCGGAAACGTCCGGGGGCTGTTGTGACTCAATTGAATACCATCACAATGAATATACATGAAACATAACATTATACATCACCAAGCATTGGAATAATACAACTGGTAGCGTTTACATTTAGTACATTGTTCCCTAACATTACATGCCCAAAAAGTAGATTGTTCGGTACTAATTAAACAAGCAGCAAAACGTCACTGAGTACACTTATCCCTTCGACTTATCTGTTACCTGAGAATACAAGTATTTTGAAAAACGTCAACATATGAAATGTTGGTGAGTTCATAAGTAATGTTTGAAATCCAATGTTTGTATCGTTTCGAAAACCACCAGAAAATCCGATATTTTCTGAAAATAGTATGGTAAAAAAAAGTGTGATGATCCGTAAGTATGTTTGTTTGTTTTCCATAGATGTAAGCGTACGAGTTGTAAAAGTCGGTATGTAATTCGTAAGTGTATTAGTTGAAAACCCTAGGAAAACCCGACGTTTTCCTATCACTTTGCTTTATTTAGTTTATGTACTGTTATTTCGTTGCGTTAGAGGTATTCGTTGAGCTCCGGAGGCATTGAGTATACAGTGGGTGGTGAATTGTTGTGGCGTCCGTTAATGAAAACGTCCAGTCGACAACCTTACAAGCGATCCCTTAGGCGTCACTCGCAGTTATTCACACAACTCAATCCTCCCGGAATTGTGTAGTCCCACGACCGGAGGGAAGAAGAGAAGGTGTGAAACCCTCGGTATTTCCCCGCGTCGTTCAAGACCATTGCAATTGTGAAGGGCCCGAAGCCCAACCCGCAATCGTGAGTTCCCGACTTTACTAGCAGTACTGAAGGACCCTTGGGGACCAGCAGCATGTTTGCCATTGAAAGTCCTTTTACACGCGGTCGAGTCGTATTAGACCCAACTACATGTAAGCAAGTGTCCTTTGGGCCTAAAGATCATGTCATCGGGCTAGCTAGGCTCGACAAGCATGATTTGCAACTTTTGGGCCTAAGGAGTGTACGTCGACGTATTGAGTAATTCCACGAGAGTAAAGAGTTCTGAGAGTTCCATATGTGTATTGAGCGTTGTAGTGTTAGTAGTTTTGGATTTGTTATTGATTCGAGACCGAATCAATTCGTTTGATAACGATTGTTGGTGATATTGTGTATTGTAATTCATCGAGAGTCGTAGTGTCAATCTTTGTTCACAACGAGTGTATTGAATTATCATTGAAAATTTTCTGTTTACAACCTCTCTTTATTTTTGTAAATTTACGTTTTCACCCCTTTAGGTAAAATAATTTTCGGTTTAGTCCTTAAACCATTTTTCTTGACATTTTAACACCAAAAATTATTGAAATTAATATTTTTCAGCATATTTTTCATTGAAAACAGTTTAAGTCCCTGAAATTTCATTTTTCTCGGTTATAACCCCTCTTTTTCGCAATTTTTACATTTTTGGCCCAAATTGGAAAATTTTTGCAACTTTGGTCCTTTTTAAATTTGAAAAGCATTTTAAACCTTTGAAAAGTACTTGTAACACTAGTAGTCCATTGTTTTACAGAAAAACACAGTTTTGGCCCTCCAAAACAGAAAATTTCGCATAATGGGCCCTATTGGGCCGAAATTGTCATTTTTAGCCCATTAAGTTTGAAATTTATGTTTTTAATCCTCCAAATAATATATTTTCAGAAAATACATTATGGAAACTGTTTTGACTCATCTCACCCATCAGATTTCGAAATATTTCATTTTAGGCCCTTCAACTTTGTATTTTTAACATTTTATGTCAAAAAAATGAGTTTTTAGCCCAAAATAAGTGTTGTCAAGCCATTTGGCTATTTTTCTTGGTATACTTTGCATGTAGTAGTATATTTTATGCTATGCTAGTATAAAATATATCTCGGTTTTTAGCAATTCATAACTAGATCTAGCATCAAAATCATACAAAACACACATATAATCATAGAAATCAACCAAAACATACACATAATGATGGATCTACACCTTTGCTTGTATTCTCCCCCATAAAAACTTATAAAAACCGAAAATAAGGGGGTATGAAGCTCACATTGGGATTTAGATTTCGGTTTTGATGAAGATAAGAAGAAAGTGGTGTGGTTTTCGGCCCTAGTAAGCTTCTTGAGTGATTTTGGGCTCAAAGATGATGATCTAGATGGGAACCTCTTGAAGATACACATAAAGCTTCGAAAATTTAGAGGAAATGTAGGACTTCTTGGAAGCTTTCTTTAGAGATTTGTGTATGCAAAATAAGTGTGGTGATGGTTTTTGGCCTCATGGCCGAGATTTAAGAAGAATAAAGGGGGGTGAGTTGGTTTTTACTTGGACGTCCATCTCTATTTGCATAAATGTATGTGAGATAATGGTATAATTAACTAATGGTTATTAGTGAGGTGGCACATCACTAATCATCTTTTTTTTTTTTATTTAATTGATGTTGGGCCGAGAATGGGCTTGACAAAATGATAGAATGGTTTTGGGCTCCTTTCTTAACTTGGTTCGAAGTTATGAAGCCCAAAAAAAATATTCGGCCCATTGGGCCCTTAAGTGTGTTCACGGCCCAATGTAGATCAAAAGGGAGGAATTATCGGCCCAATAAGATCCAATAAAGAATTCATAGTCCATAACTAATTTGAACATGAATTTCTAGGGCTTCCAAACCTTAGTTGAACATATGAGATGTATTTTGAACGAGGATAGAGTATTGTATTCACTTAGAGTACATGCTTTTACAATGGATGATGTTTATATGAGAATAGAATTTCCTAGCTAAAAATGCTAGTTGTGACAAATTATAACTAAATACTAACATATTGTTGTTTCGCCGTGACAATAAAAAAATAGACCATTGCTATCGGTATGAACCTTGCGAAATGTTTCCACTCTCTTAAGGTTCTGTTTAACATTAAAATTAGATTATATTTTAAATAAATAATTACATGTATCGTATGTTACCTTTTTATAGAAAGTACTTCCAAAATTTTCTGATTTCAGCTTCTTAGGTTTCAAAATGTTTACTGATTTAATATTCTCTGATTCCATGTTTCCTAATTTTAGCTTCTAACCTTCCATACATCATTGTAAATTCCCTGTTTCTATGTTTCTTGATTTCATCGATTGCAGATTCCATCTTTTTTATACAATGTTTTCATGTTTCCTCGTTTCCTTGTAAATTATCAGGTTCTTAATGCCACGTTTCTTGATTTCCCGTTTATCTGAATTATGTTTTACATTAGATGGCTTTGTTGTTTGTTTTTGCAAGGATTAATAATATTACATGTGATTCTGGTTACTTGCAATCATTAGTATTGTTGTTATTTCATTTTTATGCCGATAGTGGATCATAGTTTGCTTGCTAGTTATCTTCCAGTATTATTAATTAGAAATGGTTTGATCATAGTTTACATGTTTGTAAGGTGTATTTTTCTAGTTATTATAAGGATTTTATGACTAATCAATAGGTTGTTGTCACTATGTGCTAGTATTGCATAGCTTTGTTAGCTAGTTATTATTTGTTACATTCATTAGCTTTGCTTGCTTGTTAGTTATTGTTTTGATTTGCTTTACTTGTGTGTGACATTCAATATTGTTTGACAACTTTGTTCTTCTTATTGTTTTTAATTTGATTTAGGTTCGTAACTACTAAAGTGGGAATTAGTGACATTCAATATTGTTTGACAACGTATAACCCTTTTCCAGGGTGAGACTTTCAACAGTACTCGATCACCGTCCTGAAATTCTAAGGGCTTTCGCCACTTATCGGCGTAGCTCTTTTGTCGGTCACGCGATGCTTGCAATCGAGCTTTGATTTGGATTAACTTCTCTGTTGTTTCGCAAATGGTTTCTGGTCTCATGAGAGTACTGGTGAGTGATATGCATGTATGACTATAAAAGGTTTCGAAACGAGCAATCTTGATGCTCGTGCGATATCTGTCATTGCGTGAGAATTCAACCAAGGGCAAGCGGGTATCCCCGGATTTGTTGAACTTAAACACCCAGACTTGTCGCATGAATTCGAATGGTTGAATGGTTCGTTTGTTTTGGCTAATGGTTTAAGAGTATCAAACAATGCTCATATTTAGCTATGTTCCCATAGCCTTCTGGAATGACTGTCAAAGTCTTGAAGTAATCATGTTCTCTCGGTCCAAGATAACAAATACTGATATTCTATGGAGTCTCACGATCTCTTTGATATAGATCCATGTAAATCTCTCTGTTTTGTTTGATTTTAGTATTAGCAGGAAATAGGCAGTTTGGGTTAACTTATCGATGATCACCTAGATAACGCCCAATTCAACTTGCGTACCTATAAGCTTCGTCTTTCAACTCCGAGAGTTTTAGCCATCCGTGCAGTGCTTTCGTTGCGATATTCCCCAACTTTGATGCTTTCAAGGCTGGTAGTAGGTGTTGATAGTGTTTTATTCTCGCTTCGTGGGCAGACGAGTACGTTATTGATGAAAATAATGAAAAGGCTAACTAGGAATGGTTGGGAAGACTTGGTTCGTAGGGTCCATGAATAGTGTGGGAGCATTCGTTAGACCGAAGGGTCTCACAAATGAATTTGAAATGGTCGTGACGAGTTCGGAAGACAGTTCTTGAAATGTCGCCTTCTCGGACTCGAAGTTGATGATAACCGATTCTTAGATCTATTTTAAAGAAGTAACGAGCTCCTTGGAGCTGGCCAAATAGATCGTCAGTTCGTGGAAGTGGGTATCGATTTTTAATAGGGAGATTATTCAATTTCCTAAAATCGATGTCCCTTCGGAATGATCTGTCTTCTTGAAGAACAAGGCCGGAGCTCCCTAGGGTGAGAAGCTTGGTCTAATGAATCCTTTGCGCAACAATTCTACTCAGTTGACTGGATAACTTTATGAATTTTCAGCGGGAGTCAACCTATAGGGTGAATTGACATTTGATGTGGTTACCGATACGAGGTTGATTCGAAATTCGACCTGTCTCTCTGGGATATTCCCGAAAGTTTCTCGGGAAACACATTTGGAAAAATCACATGCTACTGGAATACCTTGTATGCCTACCTCTTCTTTGGTCTTGTCCACAACATGAGTGAGGATAACGTAGTTCTTCTGGTGCAGGAACTTCTGCGCCTTGATGCACGAGATAGGAAGAGGATTGGCGCTAGGTTTATCACCATGGATTATTAGAGTTTTCGTGATTAGGAAGGTGAAGGCAAACGGCCTTCTCGCGACACATAGTATCAGCACGGTGGGGGCTTAACCCAACCATGACGATTATCACATTAAAACTCCTAATATTTACCGGCAATAAATGTATTTGTAATGAATGGTTGTTTAGTGTTAAGGTGTACTACACAATCAGTTTTCCCCATTGGCCATGTCCATTGAGAAGGCTTAGCTTAGCTTTGGGGATGTTGTTTTAGTAAGTGTTTGAATATGTTACTAATCGAAACTTCACGCGGATTTACCATTGAATAAGAGGTAAGCGAAAGAGTTGTCAAGTAGGAACATACCAATAACCACCGTTGGGTCTTGGACTGCTTCGCCTTGATCCCAGGTCAGGACCATTTCTGATCTTTCTGCACCTTGATTGTTATTCTTGGGGCAACTACGCCAGAAGTGACCGGTTACTCCACATCCATAGCAGGCGTGAATGGTCTCATTATTGGTGTTGTTGTTACGGTTGTTGCGATTTTTGTCGTTTTCATTTGGCTGACGCTTCTGGCATGGATAAGTTCTACAGAATTTGGTGGGGTGATTCTTTCGGTTGCATTCGTCACAGTGCATCTCCCGGCAGGCTCCATTATGATGGAATTTGCACTGGTTGCATTTTGGAAGGATTCCAACATATGGTCTCCTGGTTGTTGGTGTAATAGGGGTCATGGTCTCATGAACAGCATCAACATGTTGCATCCTTGAGAACCCTTGAG
The DNA here is from genome assembly GCF_052625555.1 of Lactuca saligna. Classification (NCBI taxonomy): domain Eukaryota; kingdom Viridiplantae; phylum Streptophyta; class Magnoliopsida; order Asterales; family Asteraceae; genus Lactuca; species Lactuca saligna. Next base: position 53,576,171 of record NC_136425.1, read on the forward strand.
TGGGATGTCCCTTTCTCTTACTTCCAGACCTCAGCTTCCTGCTCTTAAGCTTGGGGTTTGGAGTTCCTTGATAGGTTGTCACTTGTTGGTTTCCATGTTCGTCCCTTTGGCTGGAGTTGTCAATGCTATTCCCACCTCCATTAGGGTTGTTTGCATTGATTTGTGCCATAGTAGCGGTTACTGCCACCATTACAGCAGCTTGAAATGCAGCAGAGTCCATCTGCAGGAGCGGTGTCTCGCGGGCGCGCTTGTTATCCTTGCGGGATGGCATTTTCCTGTGTTTCCATCTACATCGCTATGATGTATTTGCGGTAGTACGTAATCACATATTTGGCATGATCGTTGCGTCTATCCTTAGAGTACATAGGTTGTTCTGGTTTTGAGATCCTTGAGTGTCTAGCGGTCTTGAGGGTTCGCTTGTGCATATTATTGAGTCTTTGCAGTAATGTGAAATCAATATAGCACCTAATTGTTTCAGGGGTAAGTACCATCTCAGTACACGAAAGAGAGTCATGTCGGATAGTAGGGGGGAACTAGAAAAGGTTGATCCTAATCAAGGCGGGAAGTGTCTGGTGGTGGTGCTGGTGAAGTGGATGCACCTTGGATACGAGCAACTTGTTGCTCGGTATCTCGTAGGCGTACTTCCCAAACTAACTGTCTCGCTCGAGAGTCTCCATTCACTTCCCGTGTTTGCCTTTCATCCCTCCTATTAGCAAACCACAATTGTTTCGTTCGATTTGGGGTGTCTTGAGCTTGGTTATCAGTACCTCGGGTGCGTCAGACCAAGACTGGGAGGGCCTGGTCAACGGGTCCTTTATGGCCGATGGTCGGAGAGACCTCGGTTCCTGCCCTAGTGTGGTCGTATCCCTTGCTGGTGACTCTATTTCCAAATTTTGTATGCCCAAGGGGGCATGGGGCCACTTGGGCCCACACGATAAGTCGGTACTCTGGCTTTTCATGGATGGTTAATGACATCAGATTATGCATCCGAGTCATCATCATCTCTGCCCTTGGGCTCTTCCTCCTCGAGGTCCACTATTGTCTCAGCGGGTTCACCTGCGAGTTCTACTCCATGTTCCTCCTGCGGTTCTTCCTCTGGATCGAGCCACCCTACTGTTCCTTGACTAGGGGGATAGAGTTTTCTTGACTAATGATACTTGTCTATAGTGTATTGCACGAAGGACTATGAATACTAGAATCAAATAGCATACCAATTACTCCTATAATCCTACAACTATTGCATAGATTTAGTTGGGGTTCCCTTTTTGGAGATTAAGGGGTATATTTTTAGATTCCCTAGCTATCACGATTTCTTCCAGACATGTGATGGTTGTACCTTGGAGGGAATGTAGTTGATCAGGCTACATCCGTTCCTTGATACATCCAAGAACAGTCCTGGATTAACCGAGATACTAGCATTATCTTGTTTGGTTCGGTGTTAGGTTCTCGTTCCTAATACAAGCAAGGGTGTTTAATTGTTATGTTTTACTTGTTTTGTTCAGAGTTATGTTAGTCCCTCTTTTGGTTTATAGTTGCATATCAATGTATGGTTAGATATGCTAGTTCACTATAAACAGAGCTCTGATACCAACCTGTCACACCCCCGAGCCAGACGGCGGAAACGTCCGGGGGCTGTTGTGACTCAATTGAATACCATCACAATGAATATACATGAAACATAACATTATACATCACCAAGCATTGGAATAATACAACTGGTAGCGTTTACATTTAGTACATTGTTCCCTAACATTACATGCCCAAAAAGTAGATTGTTCGGTACTAATTAAACAAGCAGCAAAACGCCACTGAGTACACTTATCCCTTCGACTTATCTGTTACCTGAGAATACAAGTATTTTGAAAAACGTCAACATATGAAATGTTGGTGAGTTCATAAGTAATGTTTGAAATCCAATGTTTGTATCGTTTCGAAAACCACCAGAAAATCCGATATTTTCTGAAAATAGTATGGTAAAAAAAAAGTGTGAAGATCCGTAAGTATGCTTGTTTGTTTTCCATAGATGTAAGCGTACGAGTTGTAAAATTCGGCATGTAATTCGTAAGTGTATTAGTTGAAAACCCTAGGAAAACCCGACGTTTTCCTATCACTTTGCTTTACTTAGTTTGTGTACTGTTATTTCGTTGCGTTAGAGGTATTCGTTGAGCTCCGGAGGCATTGAGTATACAGTGGGTGGTGAATTGTTGTGGCGTCCGTTAATGAAAACGTCCAGTCGACAACCTTACAAGCGATCCCTTAGGTGTCACTCGCAGTTATTCACACAACTCAATCCTCCCGGACTTGTGTAGTCCCACGACCAGAGGGAAGAAGAGAAGGTGCGAAACCCTCGGTATTTCCCCGCGTCGTTCAAGACCATTGCAATTGCGAAGGGCCCGAAGCCCAACCCGCAATCGTGAGTTCCCGACTTTACTAGCAGTACTGAAGGACCCTTGGGGACCAGCAGCATGTTTTCCATTGAAAGTCCTTTTACACGCGGTCGAGTCGTATTAGACCCAACTACATGTAAGCAAGTGTCCTTTGGGCCTAAAGATCATGTCATCGGGCTAGCTAGGCTCGACAAGCATGATTTGCAACTTTTGGGCCTAAGGAGTGTACGTCGACGTATTGAGTAATTCCACGAGAGTAAAGAGTTCTGAGAGTTCCATATGTGTATTGAGCGTTGTAGTGTTAGTAGTTTTGGATTTGTTATTGATTCGAGACCGAATCAATTCGTTTGATAACGATTGTTGGTGATATTGTGTATTGTAATTCATCGAGAGTCGTAGTGTCAATCTTTGTTCACAACGAGTGTATTGAATTATCATTGAAAATTTTCTGTTTACAACCCCTCTTTATTTTTGCAAATTTACTTTTTCACCCCTTTAGGTAAAATAATTTTCGGTTTAGTCCTTAAACCATTTTTCTTGACATTTTAACACCAAAAATTATTGAAATTAATATTTTTCAGCATATTTTTCATTGAAAACAGTTTAAGTCCCTGAAATTTCAGTTTTCTCGGTTATAACCCCTCTTTTTCGCAATTTTTACATTTTTGGCCCAAATTGGAAAAATTTTGCAACTTTGGTCCTTTTTAAATTTGAAAAGCATTTTAAACCTTTGAAAAGTACTTGTAACACTAGTAGTCCATTGTTTTACAGAAAAACACAGTTTTGGCCCTCCAAAACAGAAATTTTCGCATAATGGGCCCTATTGGGCCGAAATTGTCATTTTTAGCCCATTAAGTTTGAAATTTATGTTTTTAATCCTCCAAATAGTATATTTTCAGAAAATACATTATGGAAACTGTTTTGACTCATCTCACCCATCAGATTTCGAAATATTTCATTTTAGGCCCTTCAACTTTGTATTGTTAACATTTTATGTCAAAAAAATGAGTTTTTAGCCCAAAATAAGTGTTGTCAAGCCATTTGGCTATTTTTCTTGGTATACTTTGCATGTAGTAGTATATTTTATGCTAGTATAAAATATATCTCGGTTTTTAGCAATTCATAACTAGATCTAGCATCAAAATCATACAAAACACACATATAATCATAGAAATCAACCAAAACATACACATAATGATGGATCTACACCTTTGCTTGTATTCTCCCCCATAAAAACTTATAAAAACCGAAAATAAGGGGGTATGAAGCTCACCTTGGGATTTAGATTTCGGTTTTGATGAAGATAAGAAGAAAGTGGTGTGGTTTTCGGCCCTAGTAAGCTTCTTGAGTGATTTTGGGCTCAAAGATGATGATCTAGATGGGAACCTCTTGAAGATACACATAAAGCTTCGAAAATTTAGAGGAAATGTAGGACTTCTTGGAAGCTTTCTTTAGAGATTTGTGTATGCAAAATAAGTGTGGTGATGGTTTTTGGCCTCATGGCCGAGATTTAAGAAGAATAAAGGGGGGTGAGTTGGTTTTTACTTGGAGGTCCATCTCTATCTGCATAAATGTATGTGAGATAATGGTATAATTAACTAATGGTTATTAGTGAGGTGGCACATCACTAATCATCTTTTTTTTTTTATTTAATTGATGTTGGGCCGAGAATGGGCTTGACAAAATGATAGAATGGTTTTGGGCTCCTTTCTTAACTTGGTTCGAAGTTATGAAGCCCAAAAAAAATATTCGGCCCATTGGGCCCTTAAGTGTGTTCACGGCCCAATGTAGATCAAAAGGGAGGAATTATCGGCCCAATAAGATCCAATAAAGAATTCATAGTCCATAACTAATTTGAACATGAATTTCTAGGGCTTCCAACCCTTAGTTGAACATATGAGATGTATTTTGAACGAGGATAGAGTATTGTATTCACTTAGAGTACATGCTTTTACAATGGATGATGTTTATATGAGAATAGAATTTCCTAGCTAAAAATGCTAGTTGTGACAAATTATAACTAAATACTAACATATTGTTGTTTCGCCGCGACAATAAAAAAATAGACCATTGCTATCGGTATGAACCTTGCGAAATGTTTCCACTCTCTTAAGGTTCTGTTTAACATTAAAATTAGATTATATTTTAAATAAATAATTACATGTATCGTATGTTACCTTTTTATAGAAAGTACTTCCAAAATTTTCTGATTTCAGCTTCTTAGGTTTCAAAATGTTTACTGATTTAATATTCTCTGATTCCATGTTTCCTAATTTCAGGTTCTAACCTTCCATACATGATTGTAAATTCCCTGTTTCTATGTTTCTTGATTTCATCGATTGCAGATTCCATCTTTTTTATACAATGTTTTCATGTTTCCTCGTTTCCTTGTAAATTATCAGGTTCTTAATGCCACGTTTCTTGATTTCCCGTTTATCTGAATTATGTTTTACATTAGATGGCTTTGTTGTTTGTTTTTGCAAGGATTAATAATATTACATGTGATTCTGGTTACTTGCAATCATTAGTATTGTTGTTATTTCATTTTTATGCCGATAGTGGATCATAGTTTGCTTGCTAGTTATCTTCCGGTATTATTAATTAGAAATGGTTTGATCATAGTTTACATGTTTGTAAGGTGTATTTTTCTAGTTATTATAAGGATTTTATGACTAATCAATAGGTTGTTGTCACCATGTGCTAGTATTGCATAGCTTTGTTAGCTAGTTATTATTTGTTACATTCATTAGCTTTGCTTGCTTGTTAGTTATTGTTTTGATTTGCTTTACTTGTGTGTGACATTCAATATTGTTTGACAACTTTGCTCTTCTTATTGTTTTTAATTTGATTTAGGTTCGTAACTACTAAAGTGGGAATTAGTGTTCCTAATTGCTTAAGATATTCAATATATTTTTTTTTCATTGATATGACTTATCTTTTATTTTTATTTTTTTATCTTTATTTTGTTGCAGGTAATGGTTGTCGAAAAGTTATTCAGATTCTTTTTATTTTTTTATTTTTTTTTACTTTTTTAATTTGTTGTTTGTAAGAAACAATCGTAGGTTTTGTACCTTTGTACCTAAAACACTGTATCTACAATATTGGTTTTAAGAAGATGTTTGTTGATTTAGATTAAAAAATTGTTTGTTTTTTTTTATTAAAAAAAAAGATTGTTGGTTATAATCAAATGAGACATAATAAAGGTAAAAATGGTGTTTGTAAAAAAAAATTGATAAACATTAATAGCACAAAGTTTTATAAAAATGAAAAAAAATATATATATTAAAAAGGCAATAAAACAGAGTTAAAAAACTAAAAGTTTTAAAAATATATATGAACTTTTTTAAACTACAACTATCTGGTAAATATTTTTGAAACTACACCTATTTTGTAAATATTTTTATGAAAAACATCATTTTTTTGGTCAAAAACTCGTTTCATATGCCAGTGGTATAAATACAACCCTTAAGCAATATATTGTCAAGCTCTCACACGTCTCTATTACTCTTGGTGGAATTTGTCTCCCTAAATATTTATACGCTAACTTAAGTATCAAAGCATAATCTCATGCTCATCCCAAATTGCGACTAACCAAAGAGTTTGTTAAGTGATCTCATATTTTTGGGGTCACAAGCTCCACTTAAAAGGAAAACATTTAGCTACATTCTCCGGATTCAGTTACATAATTTTGGTGTCATGCGTGGGACAAACTACCAAAATTCACATTCCTCCAACATCGAGAAGAATGTTGGGATCAAACAAAGAAGACAACAAACTCATCCCTACGTAATTAATGGGGAACAATGGAACCAATACATCACCAAATATATCATACCCTTACCACTACTAAAAAGCCTGTACGAAATATATCACCAAATACATACTAAAAAAGTATAGAATAAACTAGAATGTGAATTAAATAAATACTAGTCTAGTTTAAGAAACAATTTGGACATATTGGCATACTTCCATTAATATCATGAAAATGCTAAGTGTTATCTTTATTACACACATGAATTTTGGAAATAAAAGTTTTAATGATATTAATATTGGCTAAAGTGAAGAAATCGACATTAATATTGGCGCCAGAAGACGGAGAGGAGAGAGGGACAAAATTTACTTATTACACAAAAAAGGCATAGTGAGCGTTCCTATAATTTAGAATAACTAGTTAATGAGGGATATGTTAAGAATTAACGAAGGTGACTTAATAGAAAAGTAAGTTATAAGTTTAATGAGATATTAGGTAACTATGTCATCGGATTCGAAACTCGAATTATGACATGGCAGCTTGTGAGTGGTTGAACGTTGTTATCAGATCTGTTTTTTGCGGATTCTGGTTTTCAACCTCTCTGTGTGTGTATAATGTTCTAAATTTCAAATCAAAATTTTCATTTAATATTAAAAGGAGTTGTTCTAATTCCAATTTCATGGATCTAAATAAAAGCATTTGTTTCAAAACATTAATTAAAGTATAAACATAAAAGTTATCAAGTGCAAAAATCTCCAATGCGCGATACAATCAAATCGCGCCCTTCCTTTTTCTACCAGATCAACCTGAAACAATTTAAACTTAAAACCGTAAACACAAATTTTAGTGAATTCCCCAAGATATTATATCATACATAATAGTAATGTCCTATTTAAGCCAACGAGTATGTTTCAACCCATGTGAATGTTATGATACAACCATAATCTAAAAATCACTATTGTTTCTATAGTCTAACTGTGGTCTTTCTTGTTATGATCCACCCATAGTCTTTCAAGCAAGTGTTATGATTCAACCATATTCTTTTATACATGATACATATGTTATGATAACCATAGTCTTTCATCTAAAAGTCACAAAGACAATCTAGCATACAATGACACCTACTATCCTACATAGTATAGTGATAAGACTTACCTGAATCTCATAGCTAAATCCAACTACCTAAATACCCAAAGAATCAGCTACATGAACTGCGTAAATCAAACACATACTAAATCTTATTTTAAAGCTCAAAACCTTCGAGTTTAACCCAAAGGTCAAACTTATCCAAAATGTCAACGGTCAACGTCTTTCACGTCGTGACCCTTGACCTAAACAGTTATCGCGGTCAAAAATATAATAACAGTCACCGGTCGCTATTTGAAATCGCGGTTCTCGCGGCGGTATAGCGATGATATAGCGTTTTTTATATTATTTAGAATTTATATATATTAAAGTATTAATCAGTAAATCATACTTTAAAGTTCAACCCAATCCAGTTACTTAGTTAATTAGTAAATCATAATTCACATATCATATTTAGTTAATCATACTTCACATACCATAATTAGTTAATCATACTTCACAAACCGGTTACAATGCCCCAATTAATCATACTTTAACACAGTCAACGAGAAAACATATGCAATACGTACTATTTTATCACACTTTAACACAATTACAGTTATCAAATGAAATGATTAAGTAATTTGATAGTTAATCATAATGTAGTACTTCAAGTTTTCAACACAATTAGCAAGACAACACATACATGGTTTCAATGGAAGTTATGACAATCACAAAATTAAAATTTTATTCAATAGAATGACACAAAAGTTTTGGTTTGGGCTAAGAAAAAACAATTTTATTAAATGGAATGGCACAAAAATATGTTTTTTTATGTAAAATAGCCAAAAAAATGGAATTTATTCGAATAGTGGTTATAGCGTCGCTATAGCGATGACCATAAATGCGATAAATAGCGGTAAATCGCTGCGCTAATAGCGTCACCGCTATTTTGAAATAGCGTTTTCTTACCTCCGCTAACCGCTATAGCGCCACTATTGACTACTTGGCCCTTGACTAGTCACGTCGAGGACCACAACACAAAAAAATAGTCGGGAATTCTCCAAGAATCTATTCGTAACCCACAACAACAGGTTGCACCGTGAAATACGACCAGACAATTAAAATCTTAAAGGACTTAATCCTTCAACTCCAGAACCCTAAATCTCATATATGGTTCTACTAAGTGACTTAATGGATAAAGTTTCCAACTTTATCCATCGCACAGGCTTAATAACTCTTAATCTCAAACCCTAAGTCCAAGAGTCCACATATAATGCCAAAACTCAATGCATGGCCTAAGTACAAGCATGCATAAACATTTTTTTCCACCACCAAGCAAGGTCATGAGTTGATTAATTCCCTCATTTGGTTATGGAGTTCTCCAAACTCCAAGAACATCATTAAAGGAACCAAAATACACCACAAAACAACTTAAAACCTAGATCTACCATAAAATAAGCATAAAAGTGGAAGATTTGCATCCTACCAAGGTCCAGAAGTTGTTTAGATGAAGATGAACTCCATGGAAGAAAAATCTCAAGAACTGAGCGATCCTTCTTCTTCTTTAATCTTCAAAAGAAAGCCCCAAGATTATCAAGATTTGCAAGAAATAGAAGAGGGATAATATGGAGGCTAGGATTTACTCCAAGGAGGCTCTCTGATGTGATGGTGGTTGTAAATGACCTAATTCACAGAGATAATGCCTTTAAATTGTAACGTCCCAATGTTTCAGAATAGTTTTTTCCCATTTTTAAGATAAGATGAAATCCATTCTCATAAATAAACTATCCGTAAAACCACTATTTCAAAACATAATCCCAAAAACAAAATCAAGGTATCATAACATTGCGGAATCTCAAACATAAAAATTGTTGATGAATGTATACAATCATACATTCGCCTTCCCCCTAATCGCCAGAACTCAAAAGTATCTACTACATTTAATCCACAACTGTAAGCTGAAACTTAGTGAGTTCCCTAAAATACCATCCAACACACAATACATTCAAACATACATTATTATCCTTCAGCCTAAGGCTGGTCCGACCTTTACAGACTTTAGCATAAAGTTGTTCCACCCCTAGCCTTCTGAAACATCCCAAAATTGAAGACCAAAAATTTCATTTTTAAATTATTAAATAAAACCATAGTTATCAAAATCTTCTCATAAAAATGTAAATCATAGTATCTCAAACATCATATAAAAAACCATGTCAATATATCAGAGTAAAACATCCCAAGCTAAACATAATGTTGTGTGCAATGCAGTCATCCCGAACTCTTCCCCTTACTACCGGAAGTACCTGAAACCAAAACTGAAAATTGTAAGTACGAAGCTTAGTGAGTCTCTCCAAACTACCACATACCATACACATAAACACATAATCATATAATAACTTATCATGGGCCCTGCCCGCTTCACTGGGGCCCGCCCGACATCAGACAGTGTTCGACATCGGACAGAGTCCGACACCAAGGCCCGCCGGCATTGTAAAAAGCTCAGTATATATATAAACATATCATAAAATACACATAACATAAACATCTAAACATTACTCGGTCCCCGCCTGGCATCGGAATGAAATCCAGAAACATACAAACATTCCTCGGGCATTGCCTGACATTAGACTGTAATCCGAAACATATAATACAGGCACATGTAATAATTACGAAGACATAAGGCATACAAACATTCCTCAGGCATCACTCGACATTGGATTGAAACCCAAAATCGTATAAACCTGCATCGGGCACTGCCCAACATTGGACCTTAGTCTGGAACATACTAGCACACATATACGGGCCGACATTGGTGCCTTCGACCCATTCATATAGGAGGAAACTCACACTCTATGTTAAATGATATTTGAAATGTCTCTGCCCCGGAATCAGCTCTACACACCACCTGAATCAAAGCAACCCCTTAGATACCATTCCATACTCATAACCCTTAAGGGTCAGCTTTGGTCAATTGAAAGTCAAAGTCAATGCTCCGAGTTTACTAAACTCGTCGAGTTTACCCTTGTGAAATCCCCTAATTTCTCGGCCAGAAAAGACCGATTTAGTTTATGCTATTAAAATAAAATCAGAGTAATCTCCCAAAAGATGTTGTGGAATTTGTTTTCAAAACAATATATAATAAAAAAATTATCAAATTATTTCTTAAAGAAATATATTTTCATTATATACCAAAACCGCGGGATGTCATGTTCCGATACGGACCAAAAGTATAAACAGTATATTATAAGCCTTACAACAGTTATTTACAAATATTGACCTATAATCCAAAAATCTCTCTTCACCGTCCAAATTATGCTCTAGGCCCACTACCTGTAATACAAAATTGAGTGGGTCAGGCTTGGGATCCTGGTGAGCATATAGGGTTTTTAACCCACAAATAAATAAATTTATTAACTTCATCAACAAAAAAAATAAATTTATTAATTTCATCACCCAACAAAAAATTTATCAATCCAAAATAAATTTATTAATTTTATCAACCAAGAATAACTCTGATTGCCCATTCCCGTTATTCTCACTTTACGTCCCTAAACACCTATTACGAGGGACCTAGTCTTAGGATTATCATCGGGGTGACAACACTGCTTTAGGGGATTCCTCAGCAATTTATGTTAAATAAGGCAACCATGTGGGGGATGGAGTATACCATTGAACACTAATTTCACAAACACCTACAGGTTGTGAGCCTGCTAGCGTTCCACTGGATTATCTAGAAAAGTTTGTGGTCGTCATCTATACTCCATTAGATGACTGAAAAAACAACAATATGAGGCCTCTCATCATTTTAACACACATCAACTATTTCATCTACCCATGTTTTACCCAACATATTTGTAGATAAATATATATATATATATATATATACAGTTTAAAACTTGTATAAAACATGTATTCAACACCCATCTTAAATAAACACAAATATAATTATACATAGAGACGTATTTTATAGAAAATACTTCATATCTATATATAAGATGAAAGTGACTATACACTCACATGATTTAATGATAAGCAGGCAGCACTTTGTTTCTTAAAATAATATTCTTCGATGAAACTAAGATGTTCTCTAAAAAAACCGAGCTTCACGTGGGCAAAGTTTCGGCTCGAAAACTCTTTTCTCGGAATCTTCGGGCTCTCTGGGGTTTGCTTACGATGCTAAGATGATAAAATAGGTTTGGGGTGATTTTTTTTGCAATATAAAAGAAAGTAGAGGGTGAAAGGATTGAATTTTTGTAAACAATATCCGGCTGGCTTCGGTTCCTATTTATAGGAGACCGCAAGCTCCTTAGTATGTGGGGCGTACTGCCTCGCACACCTCTTCTTTGGGCGTACGAAGTGGATCATCTCGGACGCGTCAAGAATAAGACACGTGGCTCTCATGAGAAGGAGTAGGGAGGGTGACGGGCTTCAGAACACTTACACGAGTACGCTAGGCGTATTCCCCCGGACCAACCTCGAAGTTTGTGCCCTAAACTTCAAAAGTTCGTAACTTTCACATACAAGCTCTGTTTTTTAGGTTCTTTATATCCATACATAGGTATGACCGTGCCCTACAACTTTCGTTCAGACTCTGTTGGATAACTTTGACTTGATTTTTAAAGTTATATTTTAATAGGTTGGGACAGGGAAAGTCTGTTAAAAATTCATAACTTCTTCATCCGATGTCCGTTTTCGTCTATCTTTTTACCGTTAAACTATTATTGACAAGATATTCAATTATAGTTTATGTTGTTTCGGCTAAAAATCATTCGATCTAAAATTCGAGTTTCAGGTTGCATACTGCTATGCCAAACTTATAAAATTCCTAACTTCCTCATACGAAGTCAGATTTGGACATTCTTTTTATGCACGCTCCCGGTTAACGAATATTATGACTTTCATTTAGATCAATAAGGCTAAATAGAATTTTATCATAAATTCACTTTTTACGTCATACAGCGTCACGTCGGTTCTGTCGCGAAACTTCGACAAGTCATAACTTCTTCGTTATAACTCGAATTTCGGTATTCTTTATATCTCCGGAATCCTTGTTTCAACCACTAAAACTTTCTTCATAGATATCAGATTTATCTAACATTTATTTTTTATGCTTATTTTTATCCTTAATTCATTAAATCATAATAATTAAACAATAAACACATAATAATCAAATAATACATCTTTATTATTTCAAAAATAAGCTACAAAGATTGACCTAGACTATCACATCATCATTAATGTCTAGCCTAGAAACACAGGTGTTACAGTTCTCTCCCCCTTAGGATGCTTCCGTCCTCAGAATCATACATCAGCAAACAAATGCGGGCAGCGGCTCATCATGTCACTATCTGTTTCCCAGATGAGATTTGGCCTATTCGCATGTTTCCATGGCACAAGCACTAATTCGACCATCTTGCATTGCAACTTCTTAGTATTACGGTCAACAATTGCCTCTGGTTCTTCGATTAACCTCTTTTTTTCATCCAACCTTAATTCAAAAACTGGAATTATGTCGGGAACTTCTCCTGTAAACTTCCACAAACAACACACATGGAAGGTGTGATGAATACCATCTAGTTATTCTGGTAGTTCTAGCTTGTAAGCTTGGTTCTTAATCTTTTAAAGAACTTTAAATGGTCCAATAAACCTTGGACTCAACTTTCCTCTTTTACCAAATCTTATAAGTCCTTTCCACGCCGAGACTTTAAGTAAAACCGAATCTACAACTTTGAATGTTATCGATTGCCTTTTCTTGTCAGCATAGCTCTTTTGACGATCGTGAGCTGCTAACATCCTCTCCCTAATCACTTTCAACTTCTCAGCAGTCTGATGGACTATCTCGGGTCCATAAACTGCTTTTCTCCAGCTTCAAGCCAACATGATGGCGTTTGACACTTTTGTCCATACAAAGCTTGATAAGGTGTCATCTTAATGCTCAAGTGGAAACTATTATTATAGAAAAACTCTACCAAAGGTAAATATTCATTCCAATTACCTTGTAATTCCAGGGTACATGCTCTCAGCATATCCTCCAAGATTTGAATCGTTCGTTCGCTCTGACCATTGGTGTGTGGATGGTAAGCTGTACTTAAACACAATTTTGTACCCAATTCCTCTTGTAGACTTCTCCAAAACCTTGATGTGAAACGACTATCATGATTTGATACAATCGTTAGAGGAACACCATGAAGTCTCACTATCTCTTTCACGTAAGCATTTGCAAGTTTATCCATAGACCATTTTTCGTTGGTGGCTATGAAGTTTGCACTTTTAGTAAACCGATCAAATACCACCCAAATCATGTCATGATCGCTCTTCGTTCTGGGCAATTTAGTCACAAAATCCATGGTGATGTCTTCCCATTTACCCATGGGTATAGGTAAAGGTTCTAAACTCCCATACGGTTTCTGATGTTGTGCCTTAACCATCGCACATGTCACACACTCAGCCACATACTTTGCAACATCATGCCTCATCGTCGACAATAGTAGGGCTTCAGATCCCTAAACATTTACGTGCTATTGTGATGAATTGAGTACATGGTCTTGTGAGCTTCCTACATCATAAGATCTTTTATTCCTCCCATCTTAGGCACCCAAATCCTATCCTGGAATACCTTCAGTCCTTGACCGTTTGTATCGAACACTAACGTTTTGCCCAAACGTTCTTCTTTTCAGCCATTTTTCTCTAAAGCTTTTATCTGAGCTTTCTTAATGCTTTCTACAATCATTGAGACAACTTCGATTCTTAATGCTCTTCACCTTTTATTTTCAAGGTTACCTTCCAACTGAGAGCATCAGCGATAATATTTGCTTTACCAAGGTGGTAAAGTATCTCACATTCATAATCCTTGAGTAACTCTAACCAACATCATTGCCTCCTATTCAATTCCTTCTGATTAAAGAGATACTGAAGACTCTTATGATCAGTGAAAAGTTTCCACTTTGTGCCATAAAGATAATGCCTCTATATCTTTAGGGTACATACTACCGCTGCCAACTCCAGATCATGAGTGGGGTAGTTCTTTTCATGTTCTTGAAGGGTTTTGAGCATTCTAACACTCCTAAAGTTTAGATGCAACCCTAAATACCTTGGATCTACGTTCTCTCTATTATACATGCAAACTTGAACTTTCCAAGGTATTCCCCTAATGAGCATACAATCATTGATACTTGGGTATATAAACAAGTTAGAAGACATACCTTTTTGTTGTAGCTTGATTCCATGGAGCTCAAGAGCCTAGTGCCCCAAGTGTGACATCTCAAATGGTTCACACAACATCACCAACATTTGGAATAACCATGAGAAGAGATACATGGACTCTAGAAATTGGCTTGCCCTCTTGTGTATACACTAGTGCCAATTTTACCCACCAATGGGGTCTTTATATAGTATGGCTACTAGGGTTACGCCATTTAACTCATGACTTTACCCATTCTTTATGCTCTTTGGGTTTTAACCTCCATGGAGTATCCATGGGTCACACATGGGTTAAACCCAACATAATGAATCATTGATCATAAGCCCACATATATAAGAATGAATGATTTACACAATCAATCCCCATATATTTAATTAGTCTCTTTTGATCACTAAATTAATTCTTGATCAATACTAATTAAATATATGATTTCATAGTAATATATTAAAACTTATAATATATTAATATGTCACAAATATCCTCTTCTCACAAAACGTCTACCCAAATGTTCCGATGCCATGTAACCCAAATGGACCATGCTGGGTCGGGTCAAGTATATAAAAATTATAGTTATGGACTTAGACACTAATCCAACAATCTCCCACTTGGATAAGTATAATAACTATTATTGTATGTACAACTCCAACCTGACCAACAATCGTAGCTTTTAAAAGCTGCTGCCGAACTCTGAATAAATCAATGACGCATCCATTAGATAAGAGATCATATATTCCTCCATTCTAGATATCATATGGACTGATACATGGATTATAATCATCCTCTCTGCCCATTTGTTGTTTCCCAATTTCCGATTTATGATGACTGACTAATTGAACAAATCAAATCAGTCCAGGCTTGGCCAAGCACTTCGGGGTGTCATCACTAAATCATCGAGGGGCCCACATATATCGCTTTTATCCCTTTAAGGGTAAAAGGAATGGATAAACTTCGACTCATATGCTTGTTCTACTACTTGTTGTATCATACACAAAGGCATGATTTATAACATCGAGTTACCAATGCGTTTTTGTACAATCAATGTATAACCAACTCTTAGGCGACAACTCATATCTCCAGGTTTGAAGAATATAAGATATTATCGTCTCATGATCACTCGTGATAAAATCCATGAAGTGAGTCAAATGAACGTGGGTTGAATCCAATACTCATAACTTATGAGCACTCATGATTGTTGTAGCAACTCATGTTATGTCCAATACCTTGGACATCTACAAACCAGCTTCATGACAGTCTTGCCTTAATACGTACTTCCAACATATTATTGACTGTGGATGATTTGAATAACTTAGTCATTCAGGAAGAAAGACCTAGTTATTCTGGAAGTCAAAACATGCAAAGTGAAGTTCAAGAATAATCGAATCCAATATGGTCTCAAAACTTATGAATATAAACAGAAAACCTTTTATTTATCACCATATTGATTACACATTATTCATTGCATACTGTTTCAAATTATCAACTTTATACTTGAATTAAAACAATAGTTGCCCCATGCTCCAAGCATGTACACTATGTTTTTTCTGAACACTAGCCATTCCATACACCAAGTATGCACACTACGTTGGTCTATGATATTTTCTTTATGGAATAGATCGATTGAACATAATTCCAATGATTCTTAATTCACAAATCCAAATCCTTACTGCAAATGCAAGAATTCCAAATTCCTTCCGATTACTAAAATCTGTTATATTTTTTAAACTTATATGCACTGATCCTCTTGTAATGATTATGCACAAAGTCATAAAGACTTGTCAACAGTCATTACAGAGTATTCCAATGGAGAACATTCCATGGAAACGAAGTCTCAAATTCAAAGTACATTGCTTTGAACATCCTTCTTGCACTAAGTTTCCTAATCTTACACATATTTAATGAATAACTACCACCTATGGGAATATTTCCATATTCTCATTTTGACTATCACTTCTGAACAAGAGTTGCCTCTTTTCAGAATATGTCAATATAGTCCTTCCAAAATTAACACTATACTTCCAACTGTCACTGAGCAACAAATCTTTGGTAAACCACAGACTGTTGAGCCATTCCAACATAACATTCATATATATATATATATATATATATATATATATATATATATATATATATATATATATATATCCTTGATTAAAGATGATTAAAACCTCAATCTAAGCTTTTAGACTTGAAATGAAGTATAATTTCCTCTCCCTTAATTATAGCAAAACAACTTTTCCCAATTGAAACTTTTGTTTACTATAATTAACATTGCTAACATGCAACACTTATCATAATTATCATGCTCCCACTAACATGATAATTATTAGCATAACACTTATGCTCCATCTAGCTTTGACATGTACTCAGAAATCAGTTGGACTTCTAAAAATCAATACTTTATTGACTTTCTAACCAAATTTCAGATTTCCGATACGAGATGCTTTGATAAAACTTTATCAAAACCATACACCTTTCCTTAGATAGCATGCATGTATGTCTAAACAATTTCAGAACTATGAAAAGGGATGACATAATCATAGTCTCAAATGTTTAGACCTTTTCCATTTCTCACAAGTCCATGTTAGTGTGTCGGTTAACCACACACGCTGCACTAACGACTTTGAGAATACACATATCAAAATTTCTATCTACTTAAAACCTACTTAGTGAAAGCGTTACCTCACCATCATTTTCATGAATCAGAGAGAAAACTTATGAAACTTACATTTTATGGTGTATGTGTTCCTATCCATGTGAATTTGTCAAAACCAAAATCACAAGACAAGGTTAGTGACAAATCCAAACTCATATGGACCGAACTCATGCAATCTTAACTTCTTGTCACTTGGCAGCACAAGGCCTACCATTGCTTGCAGGTTGTTATGCAAACAATTGAGAACTTTTAGAACTCAGATGCATAGTCGACTTTAACCGGAATAGGCACATATATAAGAATTTGTCAACACGATAGGCTATAACCTCAAGTCGTTTGCTAGTGATAAACAACATGTTTTATTCTTGATTAGTTCTTGAAACTTTTTCAGGATGTTTAAGACTCCCACTGTCCTCTTAACATATAGGACTCTCTTTCCAAGAACCATTCCTTGACAAACAAATATTCAAGAGATGGTGCAGATTCTTATCAAGACAAACACTTCACACAATTGGCCATAGTTGGTCTTTGTTTTATCCAAAACATCAGAACTTACAAAATTTCAAATGTACAAGAATAGAACACATTTTAGTCTTACATTTGACTAGTGTTATAGACCTTCTTTAGACAGAAGAATGCACTAAGATGTCCTTAATTAGAGGATTAATTGTGATATGGTTTCATAACCATTAGGATGATCATAAAACATGATACTAAAGTACTCTCCCATCTTTTCAGATTTGAGAAACTTTTATCTTTTTGCCTAATTTGATTCTTCTCATTCGTTCTGCCATACATCGAAACTTTTCCAATGTTTCAGAATTATACTTAAACTTGTAAGTATAACCATGCTTACTAAGCTTTTAGTAAATCATGATGAATAATCTTATCGATCTTTTGTGGTGGACTTGATCAGTGCACAAGAATGTGTACTCGATCCCTTAGTTGTTCACATGACTCACATATACATTTGAACAAGGAATTAGTCTTAATTTCCCAAAGATGAAAATTCTCATTCATCATACATTATAACTTGCATGATTCCAATTTTCTATCCAACTGAAACTTAGGTCATAAGCCCACATATATAATAATGAATGATTTACACAATCAATCCCCATATATTTAATTAGTCTCTTTTGATCACTAAATTAATTCCAAATTAATTTTTGATCAATAATAATTAAATAATATGATTTCATAGTAATATATTAGAACTTATAATATATTAATATGTCACAAATATCCTCTTCTCACAAAAGGTCTACCCAAATGTTCCGATGCCATGCAACCCAAATAGACCATGCGGGTCGGGTCAAGTATATACAAGTTATAGTTATGGACTTAGATGTTAACCCAATAGTTCTTTCAGTTGTCGAGATGCATATGCTATCACATTTTCTCTTTGAGTTAGAACACATCCCAACCCGACTCCTGACGCATCGCTATATACTGCGAAGTCTTCAACTCCATTGCGTAGAGAAAGAATCGGTGCTTCACATAATTTCTTCTTTATCTTCTCGAATGATTCCTTATTCTTCTCATTCCAAGTATAAGTAGCTCCTTTGTTGGTCAAAGCTGTTAATGGAGTATCTATTGAAGAAAAGCCTTGGATAAACCTTCTGTAATATCCAACTAATCCTAGAAAGCTTTGAATTTCTGTAGGACTCTTTGGTTGTTCCCACTTTGTTATCGCTTCAATCTTAGTTGGGTCAACCATAATCCCTTCTTGGTTAACCACATGACCCTAAAAATCGGACTTCTTGAATACAAAAATCACATTTGGAGAAATTTGCGTACAGCTTCTCCTTCTTTAATACTTCTAATACTTCTCGCAAGTGTCTGCCATGCTCCTTTTGGCTTTTCGAGTAAATTAGAATGTCATGTATAAACACTATCACGGGTTTATCGAGGAATGGTTTACAAACCCTTTTTATCAAATCCATGAATGTTGTTGGAGCATTTATTATTCCAAACAACATAATCAAAAACTCGTAGTGTCCATATCTGGTTCTGAATGTAGTCTTCTAAATATCATGCTCTCTCACCTTTAGCTGATGATATCCCGCCCTAAGATCGATCTTCGAGAAATAACTCGAACCTTGAAACTGATTAAATAGGTCATCAATCCTTGGAAACGGGTACTTGTTCTTTATTGTTGCCTTATTCAGCTCTCTATAATCTATGCACATTCTCATGCTCCCATCTTTTTTTCTTTACGAATAACACTGGAGCTCCCCAGGGTGATGAACTAGGTATAATGAAACCGTTATCCAAAAACTCCTGAAGTTGTTTCATAAGCTCCTTCATCGCTTTCAGTGTTAATCGATATGGTGCTTTTGTTATTGGTGTTGTTCCTGGTAACAAGTCTATTCTACACTCCACTTATCTATTAGGGGGCAATCCAGGAAGATTTTCAGGAAAGACTTACGGATAGTCACACACCACTGGCATGCTTTGCATCTCTTTTTTCTCTTTCTTAGCATCAATCACGAATGCCAAGTATGATGTGCATCCTTTAGAAAAACATTTTATGGCCTTCATCAAGTAAATGATTCCAGAATTCACTCTGTGCTTGTCTCCGTACACTATAAATGATTCTTTTTCCAGGCAGGTTTACCTTCACTATCTTTTTCTTACATAATATGTCAGCATCATTGGTTCTAAGCCAATCCATCCCCAGAACGATGTTGAAACCATTTAACTCGATGGGCAATATCTCCTCGTGGAATTCATTTCCGTTTGTGTCGATGACAATGTTCTTAATACAATCGCTAATAGGTATGAATTTGTCACTAGCAACTTCTACAATTAGTGCGTCATCAAGCTTTTCTATAGGCAATGCTAGTCATTTACCAAATTTATGTGATATAAAGGAGTAATTCGCTCCACATTCAAACAATAAACCGCCAGGCAATCCATTTACAAGAAAGGTACCTGAAGCAACATCTGTTGCATCTTTTGCGGCCTCCAATGTCATCTAGAAAGCTCTGGATTTCGGCTTTGGTGGGATATTAGGCTTTGCTACATCCTTCTTCTTCGAGCAATCCTTCAAAATGTGCCATTCGTCGTGGCATCCATAACACACCGTTGGTTGTGCAGTTGTTAGCGTAGTGCCCTTGGTTTCCACATTTAAAACAAGTGACCTCCTCGTCACATTTTTCAACATGTTTCTTCTTACACTTATCACACCATTTTGCTTTGCCTCTTCTTCCTCTCGAATCAGACTTCGAGAATTTACTTTTCTTGTTGGACCTGGAAGATCCTTCGAACTTTCTTTTCTAACCAATCTCTGATGTCTCCTAACTCCTTTCTTTTAATTGGGTTTCCACGTTTTTAGTTGCTCGGATTTCTGACTTCAGAGTAGTTGTCATCTTGACCGTTGGGCCAAAGTTAGCTGGCAGTCCATTTGCGAACCTCTCAATATTTGAGAGTTCAGTTGGCACTAAGTATGGAAATAATTTCATATTTTCGGTAAATGCAGTAGCATAGTCGTCTATGCTCATTTTCCCTTTCTTCAAATTCTAAAATTCATTGTTTAGATCTATCAGATCTATCTCTGAGTAGTATTGCATCTTTAACTGCTCAAAGAACATTTCCCAATACATTTTTTTAGGTCTTCTCCATGTGGCATCGTGTCTGTCAATAACTTCCACCAGCTTAAAACTCTGGTCTTCAGTTGTCTGACCGCAAAAACAATTTTCTGTTTGATGCTACAGCTGCAGCTTTCAAATACCATCTCCATCTCGGAGATCCAATCCATAATCTCAACAAGTTTTGGGCTTCCAGAAAGACTTGGCTGTTTGGAACCCAAGAAATTCTTATACATACGCCCATCGTTGTTAATTTCCCTTTCCGACTTATTCCTCTTAACCACAATCATTTCAGTTTGATCAACAAATCTACTTTAATTTCCTTCCTCTAACTGTCCATCATTTAGTTATGTTTGTTCGAAAGGCATTGAAGCTTCACTTCTGTTGTTCAGCAACAGTTGTCTCATTTCCTCCCTTTTCTCAGCCATCATTGTATGAATCATGGCTTGTACTCCATCCATTGTGATTGGTTCTGGTTCAGCCTCTGCTATAGGACTTGCTCCATCACTTGGAGTTGAGGTTGTTGATTTCTATTTGCATTTCCAGCTCCATTTTGGGTTTTCGCCATTTCGATCTATACACAAAATAAGGCGAATTTAGATCTTCATTCATGATAGATATTAAATTCTCCTTATCACTCCGAAACGTTACATGCTAGTTCTAATATCGTATTCATACGCTTAGAATCCTAAATACATAAGGTTTCCAGATTCGGTCGACAACAGACCATAGATCCGAACAATTAATAGTATATATGGCAAACATAGAGCATTTAGCACACAAAAGCATTTTAGACATCTTTCCTAAAATATACGAGTGCTCGTGTCTAAAATATGGTAGACACTTATCTCACAATCATCATTTAGCATTCTAAGTATAAGTCTAGAAATCCTACAAATTCCTAGTTCGCTTAAACTAATGTTCTGATACCAACTGTGACATCCCCCAATTTCTCGGCCAAAAAGACCGATTTAGTTTATGCTTTTAAAATAAAATCAGAGTAATCCCCAAAAGATGTTGCGGAATTTGTTCCCAAAACAAAATATAATAAAAAATTATCAAAGTATTTCTTACAGAAATATATTTTCATTATATACCAAAATCTCGGGATGTCATGTTCCGATACGGACCAAAAGTATAAATAATATATTATAAGGCTTACAACAGTTATTTACAAATATTGACCTATAATCAAAAAATCTATCTTCACCGTCCAAATTATGCTCTAGGTCCACTACCTGTAATACAAAGTTGAGTGGGTTAGACTTGGGAGCCTGGTGAGCATATAGGGTTTTCAACCCACAAATAAATAAATTTATTAACTTCATCAACAAAAAATTAAATTTATTAATTTCATCACCCAACAATAAATTTATCAATCCAAAATAAATTTATTAATTTTATCAACCAACAATAACCCTGATTACCCATTCTCATTATCCTCACTTTACGTCCGTAAACACCTATCCCAAGGGACCTAGTCTAACGATTATCATCGAGGTGACAACACCGCTTTAGGGGATTTCTCAGCAATTTATGTCAAATAAGGCAACAATATGGGGGATGGAGTATACCATTGAACACTAAGTTCACAAATACCAACATTTTGCGAGCCTACTAACGTTCCACTGTACTGTCTAGAAAAGTCTATGGTCGTCATCTATATTCCATTAGATGACTAAAACAACAACAATATCGAGGCCTCTCATCATTTTAACACACATCAACTATTTCATTTACCCATGTTTTACCCAACATATTTACAGATAAATATATAAAATATTTAAAACTTGTATAAAATATTTATTCAACACCCGTCTCAAATAAACACAAATATAATTACACATAACACATATTTATAGAAAATAATTTATATTTATGTGTAAGATGAAGGTGACTATACACTCACCTAATTTAATGATAATCGGGCAACACTTCGTTTCTTAAAACAATATTTTTTTGATGAAACTGGGATGTTTTTTCAAAAAACTGGGTTTCACGTGGGCAGAGTTTTGGCTCGAAAACTCTTTTTCTCGGGATCTTCGGGCTCTCCGAGGTTTGCTTATGATGTTAAGATGATAAAATAGGCTTGGGGTAATTTTTTTCAATATAGAAGAAAGTAGAGGGTGAAAGGATTGAATTTTTGTAAAAAATATTCGGCTGGCTTCAGTTTCTATTTATAGGAGACCGAAGCACCTTAGGACGCGGGGCGTACAGTTCAAGTACGCGAGGCGTACTGCCTCGCACACCTCTTCGCTGGGCGTAACTTCGTACATTGGGCGTACGAAGTGGATCAGATCAGACGCGTCAAGGCTACGACACGTGGCTCTCATGCGAAGGAGTATGGAGGGTGACGAACTTCGAAACATTACAAGAGTATGCTAGGTGTACTCCCCCGGACCAACCTCAAAGTTTGTGCCCTAAACTTCAAAAGTTCATAACTTTCACATACGAACTCCGTTTTTGACATTCTTTATATCCACGTGTAGGTATGACCGTGACTTACAACCTTCGTTTAGATTATGTTGGATAATTTTGACTTTATTTTTAAAGTTATATTTTAACAGTCCGGGATAGGAAAAAATTGTTAAAAATCCTTAACTTCTTCATCCGATGTCCGTTTTCGTCTGTCTTTTTACCATTAAACTATAATTGACATGATCTTTAATATTCGTTTAGGTTGTTTCGGTTAAAAATCACTCGATCTAAAATTCGAGTTTCAGGCTGCATATTGTTTTGCCAAATCTTAGAAAAATCATAACTTCCTCATACGAAGTCAGATTTGGACATTCTTTTTATGCACGCTCTCGGTTTAAAGAATACTATGAATTTCATTTACTTCGCTAAGGATAAAAAGCATTTTATCGTAAATTCACTTTTTACGTCATACAGCGTCGTGGCGGTTCTGTTGCGAAACTTCGACAAGTCATAACTTCTTCGTTATAACTTGGATTTCGGTGTTCTTTATATCTCAAGAATCCTTATTTCAAACACTACAACTTTCTTCATAGATATCGGGTTTATCTAACATTTATTTTCGATGCTTATTTTTATCCTTAACTCATTAAATTATAATAATTAAGCAATAAACACATAATAATTAAATAATACATCATTATTATTTCAAAAATAAGTTACAAATGTTGACCTAGACTATTAAATCATCATTAATGTCTAGCCTAGAAACATGAGCGTTACAACCCTTTAACTCTTCTAGTTCCCATGAATCACAGAATCATGAAATCACGATCTAACTCGTCGAGTTTTCTTCCAACTCGCCGAGTTTCTCATTCTCAACAGAAATGGGATTTTCCAGTATAGCTCGTCGAGTTCCCTTGTGGACTCGTTGAGTTCCTTCAACAGAATCGGGAATGTTCGAACCAGCTCACCGAGTTCCTCCATGAACTCGCCGAGTTCCTCATAGTTCTTAGTCTATAAATCCCTTTCCTCAGATCTAAGGTTCCAGATTATATATCTACATTGTTTCCATGGTATACATCTGTAAAGTCGATAACTTGATTGCTTTACATGCCTCAAATGGACCCAATATCAAGATATAGCAACCTAATTCTATGGATATGGTATTTTCTTGGACAAGAAAGGGTTTAGGACCCTTTTTATGAATCTAAGGACCAAGTAACGCTGAGAATTAGAGTGTGTAGCATCAGGACTATGAAGGTTATCATGCCCCAACAATGGGGTCAAAAAGATTCATAACACAACACTAATATAGATCTAAGCTATTAATCATAAAGTTTGAGGCTTATTACCTCCAAAAGTTGCCAAAGACGGATGAGATCCCAGATCTAGTGCATCTCCTCAAGCTCAATGAGCTTCTAGTTCTTCCAAGTCCTTCACCAAGCACAAGAACACACAAAAATCCACTCAAAACCTCTAGTTTCTTAACAAGGTGATCACAATACGATTTAGGATTTTAAGGAGGCTGATGAGGGCTGGTGGGGAAAGATTAAGTCCTTTAAATAGGGTGCAGAACCCTGGAAATTAGGGTTTCATCCCTGCCGACCTACTCGTCGAGTTGAGGCCTCCCAACTTGTCGAGAAGGTTACTTAAATCACGTGGCCCAATATGATCTCTACTCGATGAGTTTGGGGATTCCAAATCGTCGAGATTCTCTTATAATTTGAATAAATAGTAATTTAAATACATACCAAGATCTAGGCGTTATAATTCTCCGCCACTTGTCTCAGACTTCGTCCTCGAAGTCTGTTACCTCAAATAACTCTAGATAATGCTCTCTCATCTCCTCATTGGGCTCCCAAGTCCACTCTAACCCCTTGCGGTGCATCCGCTTCACCTTCACTAACTGTACAACCTTGTTCCTCAAGGTTTTCGTCTTGTGGTCCAGAATTGCCACTAGTCTCTCAATGTAGTTCAGACTGTCATCCACCTGGATATCCTCTAAAGGCACAACTACGGAGTCATCCACCAAGCACTTTCACAGATGGGAGACATAAAATGTGTTGTGGATCTGGCTGAGCTCTGCTAGAAGATCTAAATGATAGGCCACATATCCCACCTGATCCGAAATTCTAAAATGATCGATGTACATGTGTAACGCCCGTAGATTAGGGCTAGTCAATTTAGAGACGATAAGCATCAAAAATGACTTTTTGATAGAAGATTATTTAGAAGGATTAATCTTAACCAAGATGTAGTATACGTCACAAGGTTTTCGTGCATATAAAGAACGACAAAATCCGAGTTATAACGAAGAAGTTATGACCTGTCGAACTTTCGCGATAGAACCAGCACGACACAACGTAACGTAAATAGTGAATTTACGTTAGAGCGATATTTATCCAAAACAATCTAAATGAGAATTGAAGATATCATCGATAGTAGTCCAACGATAAAAAGACAGACGAAAACAGAGTTCAGATGAAGGAGTTATGAGTTTATAACGAAGTTTTCCTGTCCCGGCCTACTAAAAATAATATATAAGTAATATAATTATAATATATTAAAAATAAATTCAAAATTAGCCAATGGAGTCTAAACGAGAGTTGTAGATCATAATCTCACCTTCGCGTCGATATAAAGAACGTCGAAAACGGAGTTCGTATGCGAAAGTTATGAATTTCTGAAGTTCGAGGTGCGAAACCCCAAAACTGTTAGAGACCACGACGTGGCAAGAAGTGTCACGACGTGGAAAGTCTCCTGACACCTCCGGTATTTCCCCGGATGCAACTTGGGATGATGCATGCAGTGACGATCAAGCCCACGACGTGGAAAAAGGTTCCACGACGTCACAAGGGCCAGTTTTGCCCTATAAATAGATTTGAAGGGCCAGCCGAGTTTGGTTGCTCATTCTCTCATCTCTATCCCATATTACATTGATTTACGTGCAAAGAAGTACCCCCGAAGCCCCGGTATCAACCCCGAGACCCGAAGCAAATCCTGAAGCCCGAATATCCCGAGAAGAAAAGAGTTTCCGAGCCGAAGCTCTGCCCGTGAGAAACCCGGTGTGTGAAGTGATCCCGATTTCACCAAAGAATACTACTTCTACAAGTCGTAGTGTTGTACAATCATCTTCTGATCAAGTGAGTGTATAGTTACTTTCATCTTACACATAGATATGAAGTATTTTATAAAATACGTGCTATGTGTGTGTGTATATATATATATATATATATATATATATATATATATATATATATATATATATATATATATTGTTGTTTATACGTGTGAGTATGTGATCACTTTCTTCTAACATATATATATATATATATATATATATATATATTAAGTATTTGCTATGAAATACGTGCTATGTGTTTATATATTGTTGTTTATTTGAGATGAGTGTGGAATGGATGTTTTATATAGGTATTAAATGAGTTAATATGTATATGTATTTTATATCTACAAATATGTTTGGTAGAACATGGGTAGATGAATTAGATGATGTGTGATGATAATTAGGTGCTGAGAAATAGGTGATGATAATTAGGTGATGAGAAATAGGTGATGATAATTAGGTGATGAGAAATAGGTGATGATAGATAGGTGATGATAAATAGGTGATGTGAGATGAGAGGAGATACCATAACCTTGACCGACGATGTGGCAATTTGGCGATGTAGTCATCTACCAGAGTATAGATGGTGACCACGGACTATTCTAGATGACCCCGTGGAAACACCAGCATGCTCATAACCTGTAGGTGATGAATTACAAGTCCAGGCGATGTTGTGGCTACGTATTCATGCGATGATACTTTAACCCTTACTATGAATTACGAGTCCAAGCGATGTTGTGGCTACGTATTCATGCGATGAGACTCTAACCCTTACTATGAATTACGAGTCCAGGCGATGTTGTGGCTACGTATTCATGCTATGATAGACTAATCCTTACTATGAATTACGAGTCCAGGAGATGTTGTGGCTACGTATTCATGCGATGATAGTCTAACCCTTATTATGATTTACGAGTCCAGACGATGTTGTGGCTGCGTAATCATGCGATGATACCCTAACCCTTACTAGACATATATTGAGGGAGTGATCCCCAAATTAGTATTGTCTATGCAATCTAGGCGATGATCCTTCGGAAAAGTTCTTAGGAACAAGCATATAAGGATATAAGATGTAAGGAGATGAGCGGTAAATATGATTTAGGAGATGACCCTTATGATAATATATTTAGGGAAGATTAAACACTACTAGAAAAACAGCCTTTTACGACGCTCATTGCGCGTCATAAAAGGCTCAGACGACGCGCAAATGCGCGTCAAGGAAGGCCCTGTCATAAAGAGAGACGATGCGCTTTTGCGCGTCGTCTATAGACGACGCGCATTTACAACGCTCATTTACGACGCGCAATTACGACGCGCGTTTACGACACCCAATGCGTATCAAGGAAGGCCCTGTCATAAAGGAAGACGACACACATTGGCGTGTCGTAACCTTACGACGCGCGTGTTAATGACACGCAATGCGTATCAAGAAAGCCCAAGTCAAGAAAGGCCATGTCATAAATGAAGATGACACACATTTTTGCGTATCATAATTTTAAATGTTTAAAAAAAGTATTATTTATAGATTTACTAATTTTTAAATTAAATAATACATTAAAATTCTCACAATACAAAATAAAATACCATAAATAACAAAGATAATTCATTTCACTAATATGTCATACAAATAATTATTCCAAAAGTGAGTAAATGTTATAAAAAAAATGAACTCATTTATATACAATTGCATCATCTAGCTTACTATGTGCCAACAACTCTCTATGTGTTTACTTTTTCTTGAGTCTCGTTTCCTCCAAAGCTTCCAAATCATCTGGAGTTAGATGGATATCAGATATGGATAGTCCTTTACTAGAAATAGGCTTCACAAAGTCGCTAAGACTGTGCCTGCAAATTGCAAATCAGACATCCATCAGGTTCATATTAATTGTCTATCTATGCAAAAGTCTTATAAATGAAATAATGCCCTCTCAGCCTAAAAGATTAGAATGCCCAATGAAGTACTTATCTACCTACTTGATGGGCTATGCTGAAAATCTACTTTCGACTGTAGAAGTACCAATAAGTGATTGTATCACAAACATATAAACTTCTTAAGCCTACCTGCTACTGCTAACAAAATAACTGTTTAGGGTTTAAGATTTTATTGTTTATAATTATACATGCGCAAGATAAGACCTATTACCATTGTTTCTCCACTTCGTGACTGATCTACAACCTAAATGTCATGTGTTGTTATTGTAGAGATGTAACTTCTAACATTTTTTTCTTTAAGGGAAGAGGAAATGGAAAATGACAGACATACAGGGAAGCCATTGTGATTGTTAGTCCTCATAATAGCGGCTACATCAGCAAATTTCACCACACGAGTGAAGTGACAAAGTTACAAACCTGTCAACTTTCACCAACAGCCTAAGGAAAGTAAATGGTCAAAACTCAAAACTAAAACTTGTTGTACTCATCAATGTAATTCTAATTGTAACTTGTAAGCAAAATAAAAGAAAAAACTTACTTTTGATATGAGGAGAACAAGCATGATAAGAGGTAAGAGATTTAAATTATTTGTATCCTCCCAACATTTTCAAGTGCCCATCCTGTTTCATATCATGAAATGGAATGGAATCAAAAAGGAATGGAGTAAGAAAAGGTAATAGACTCTCTATATCGCCTTTTGAGATGCTTCTACCAAACAATAGCATGACGGAATCGGAAACAACAGTCGTATCCAGGAGAAAAATAGAGTTCGCTTTGATCTTCTCATTAAAGACCAACCACGGGAATGGAATTCTCAAAGCCCGGGAATTAACCGAGTTCTATAGCATTAAAAAAACAAATTCAGATTAAAAAAAACTATAAGAATTTAGAAAAACAAACTTACCGAGTGTAAAAGCACCTGACCATCCGCCACGTTTTTCAGCAAGAATGAATTTTCATTATGCTGATGTCAACAAAAGCGAGTTATTATTTATAAAGAAATTGTTTAAAAACAAAAAGGAAAATGACTTTTCCTTCTAATAACTTATGTCATCCCACTTAATCATAAATACCAAAACTGCCCCTTGCTTTTCACTCCCACATATACTCAATAGTAGAAACTCAATGAGATTGAATCCCATGAATTCATGCAATCAGGATTCCAGCATCACATAGAATCCCATGTCTTTGGACTATAGCCTCTAAAGTTAGTGTACACAAGTAAATTCCAGTAGTCCTTTACAGTTCTCAGCTCATCCACTTGTGACTTGCAACTGATCATGATTACTGACTGTAACAAAAAGAAAATTTTATATTTTTAACAAAGAGACAGAAAAAGAGAACCTTTAGCAGCATCATATCCAAGGTCGGGGTTATCTTGCTCCAATAGTTTCCCAACAACAACATCACCCTCGACTCCTGCATTCGCAGCTACTGTGTACACCGGTGCCTTCACATACAAAATCAATAAACAATAAAATATCAGCAACAAAAATAGATATACAATAAAACTACACTGCTAGCTGCTTTTTATTAGGAAGAAGGGGGAATTACCTTGAGAGCATTTTGAATTATTTGAACACCAATCTTCTGATCAAAATTAGCTGTAATAAGATTATCAAGCTCCTTTGAAGCATATAGAAGAGCAACACCACCACCTATATTATATTGTATATTTTTTGATATCATTATCACAATTAAAAATAAATACTTAGTAAATAGCATGTGTGGACATGATTTAATCTACCTGGCACAATTCCTTCTTCAACTGCAGTCTTTGTAGCATTTAGAGCATCAGTAACTCTATCCTTCTTCTCACCAACTTCAGCTTCACTCGCTCCGCCAATCTGACCAATCACAGCAACACATCATTTACATACCAAAATTATTTAGAAATAAAACAAAAATAAGAATCGTCCCCTCAAAACGGCAACACCACCAGAATTTTTTGCTAATCTCTCTTGGAGCTTCTCCTTATCATAATCAGAAGTGCTCAATTTAATTGATGATCTCAACTGTAGAAACACAAAATAGTACATGTTAGGAAGCTCAGGTACATAAATTAAATATATTGTTAAAAAGCTACTGTAATACCTGTTCACATCTTTCTTCAATTCCTTTTTTGTCGCCAACCCCATCAAGAATAACTGTGTCATCCTTGGATATTGTAAACCTAAATGTAAATATGTAATGTTCCAAACATTATTACCATATATCGCATACATAATCTATTTGGGCAAACTAGAGTTGTAGATGTAAAAAATAAATGCTTACCCTAAAATTGATAAAAAGGTGTGCAACTCAGGGGACTAAAACTGATAAAAAGGTGTGCAACTCACGAGCCAAAATTGTATTTTACTCTAAAAAGTCATTGAAAAAGTTAAAACAAGGGCAAAACGATAACTTTAACAAGCTTACCTCATTAATTTATTTCGCTGATTTTAGAAACGCATGCCAAATCCGTAGCCTGAAGGGGTCTTTTCTTAAAGGTCTAAAAGATTCATCCGGAAGATCAGCTTTAATATCCACAAAAATTATTTTAAGAAACTGAAGAATTTCATAAGATTTCCCAGTTAATTTTGGTAAAGACAAGCAGTTATTTCCGATTATACCCCCATGAACTTCACACGGTTTTTTTCCAATTATACCCTCAGTCTCACACTGATGAGTTGCTAATTAGTTGAAAATGTGTAGTGGCATGAAAAACAATGGTTTCAAGTAGGTCCCACTAATTCCAAACACTCACACCGGAATATTTCCCCAAATTTCTATTCCATTTCTGCCCTTACATTTGTGGAATGAACCGATGGCCTGCACTGAAGTGCAACTTGACCCACAATGTGATCATCATTTAAATCATTGGATTTGTTCCTTTGCCATTTTTTAATGTTTTCTTTCAGTTGTTTCTCTTTTGCATCATCATCTTCCAGCCATTCACGTAGAGCCTCAATTTCACCATCTGATTCATAGCAAACCCATGCACAAGAAGAGATTGTCACGATCACATCCTTCTTCACACTCACACCTGTCATAAAACAATAAAAAAAATTATAAATAAAATTTAATTATGTTTCATTTTCTACCATTAACAGCTTCCTAACATGTAAATGGAGACAAGACTCAAACAGAGAGATGAGGCTTCATGGTACACCCTTTACCCTTCCTTATATTAGTTATGTTTAAATGCAAATAAATAAATAAATAAATAAAGCCTGGATCTACTACTTTATGAGAGAATTCATTCCCCAATGTTTCATCATTTAAATGTTCATATCTAAGAATCTTGACAGCAACATGCTCACCAAGGTACTCTCCATGGAATCTTTCAACAAACAAAATAACTGATATTAAGATACTTGTAAGAATTAGGAATGCAATTGGAAACAAACAGTGTACACGTACAAATCACCACATGATCCAGATGCAATCTTTTCTCCAATCTTCAATGATGCTCTGTCTATTTCTGCATCTCCAAAAGTTGGTCCGCTGCAAATCGAGATATAAACTGACAGGTAAGGATCAGAACAGAAATTTAAGTCAAAAACCATAAGGAATGTCAATGAGGCAATACATCGAACACATTATGTGCACTTACAAACCACAAATGGAATCATCAACAAAGAAATAGAAAGAAAGGAAAGGAGGATTCATATCAGATAATGAGAAACAATGAAGATTTGGAAGCGAATTAAAAAAACACTAGATGAAGGCCGAATGAAGAACTACAAAACCATAACAAAAAAATCCACAGAAAATTGGATTGAAGAAGAGATGAAGAGATTGATCAATTACTTGAGGAAATCTTGTACCTTCTTAACTAAATTTACAATGAGGAAGGCGTGATTGGGAAGACGAGATGATGCTCTTGTGGTTGCAGTGAGGAGGAGAGAAGTGGCAGCGTAGGGAAGTGTCGAACAGGTGAAACAGAAGGAATCGTGCTCTGCTGATTTAAAGAGGAAAAAGTGCTTCACTCTCATTTATTTTCATAAAAACGTGCACAAGCAGCGATTGGAAGAACTTGCGATATATACATATTTGATTGAACTTCCGATAACAACAAGAAGCGATTGGAAGAACTTGCGTATTCAAAATCTTATGAGAAAGTACTTGATTGTATATTTAAAAAATAAAATGACTTTTAACAAAAATTTGGAAAGACAGACCACCCAAATCAGAAAAAACTCTTACACAAATCAAACCATGTGATCTTGATAGAAAAATAAAAACTGAATACAAATTAGGGCTCACATAATCAAATCTCGAAAATGAAATCACCTTAAATAAAATGGTGGAGCAGGTATCCTTAGAGGATTTGAGTTTAGGTGACCGATGTTTGTCTCGGGGAAGGGACAAGAATCGGTAAGTGCCAAAAGGATATAGGAACGGAAGGAGGCGAGATCTAGGGTTCGAGTATGAGATGTGGAATGGTGGAGTTTCTGTTAAGTCGTGGTCGCCATAGAGATGTAGAATGGAAGGAGGCGAGATCTAGGGTTCGAGTATGAGAAAGAATTATTATAGAGTCGCCGGTGATTGGATATCATCAATCGTACTCCAGACTCTCAGATCCTTGGGTTCGATGGTGAAGGCGCCAACTTAGGATTTACAAAGAGAAGGGAAAGATAGAGTGATCGGGTGGTGGAGATGTAGAAGAAAGAACGTGCAGTAGAGGAAGGCGGGGCAAGTTCTTGAAAAAAGCCCTAAAAAGGGGAGGCGGGGTTTTTAAGTAATTGGGATTTCATTTTTCCCTCCTGATGGAACGCGCTGCTATTAAAATTTATAAAGCGACACCCTTAAACGACACACGTTTTATTATAGGTGCCCTCCGTGTTTTTTTTAGACACTAATTCCAGGGCACGCAAAAATGCGTGTTTTAAATCCTTTAAATTTTAAGAGAGATAACATT
Organism: Lactuca saligna; assembly: GCF_052625555.1. Taxonomy (NCBI): domain Eukaryota; kingdom Viridiplantae; phylum Streptophyta; class Magnoliopsida; order Asterales; family Asteraceae; genus Lactuca; species Lactuca saligna. The sequence goes on from NC_136425.1 coordinate 53,609,201, forward strand.
ATTTTTAGGGCACCCACAAATGCGCGTCCTCTATCAGCGAGTGTCATTGTTTGCGCGTCATTAAAGGTCTTTTTTCTAGTAGTGAAAAGAATATAATGGGGATGGGTAATTGGGTTGATTGTTTCATGATTGATTATAATAATTATATTATTGTGGGTTGAAAACCCTATATGCTCACCAGGCTCCCAAGACTGATCCACTCAGTTTAATTGTATCATAGGTATCGATACGAAGCTGCTTTGCACTGAGAGATTAAAGGAGATGTAAATCACTAGAGTAAATGAATGTATGTTCTATTTATGCTTATGTGTCTGTATCAGAACATGACATCCTGAGGTTTTATTATTTAATGAAAATACATTCTCTTTGAGAAATGTTTTGATAAGTTTTTATCATATCTTGTTTTGGGAACAAATTCCTCAACCATTTTCTTTAAACGATTACTCTGATTTTAAAAACAAAGCATAAACAAATCGATCTTTTCTGGCCGTGAAATTGGGGATGTCACAATATGGGGCCCAGCTTGCCCCGCTTCTTGAAGTGAAGACGAGTACCCATCTCATCATGAAACCGATTAGAAAACCTGGAAGTGAAGTAAACATCTCGGTCTGACACAACCGACATTGGTACTCCATGATGTGCCACCACTTTATGAACATAGATCTCAGCTAGCTTCTCAACCGATATACTCTCCTGGATGGGGATGAAATGAGCACTCTTGGTCAACCGATCCATGATGACCCAAATCGAATCTACTCCACGTGCGATCCTGGGAAGCTTCGTGATGAAATCCACAGTGATATCTTCCTATTTTCCAAACGGGAATATCCAATGGTTGCATCTTGTCGTGAGGTCGTTGGTGTTCGGCCTTGACTTTCCTGCAATTCAAGCACCGCTCCACATACCATGTTATGTCCCACTTCATGCAGGGCCACCAATAATTAGGGCGAAGATCCTAGTACATCTTCGTCGCCCCCGGGTGAATGGAGAATCTCGACTTGTGTGCATAAAAACTTGGCACATCCGCCCGAGTAAGTAACCCAGACCCTATGATGCAGGGCCAACAACCCACGATTGTCATAATCAAATGAGGGCACTTGGCCAATGATCCGCTCACAATTTTGACACTCCTCCTTCATACCCTCGACATGAGCCTCCCTGGTCCGTTCTAGCAACGGAGTAATCACTGTCATCCTCATACATATGTCTCGAATCAGAGCCACCACTGCCTTGTGGCTAAGAGCATCGACCACCACATTAGCATTCCCCGGGTGATAAAGGATCTCATAGTCGTAGTCCTTCACCACATCTAACCACTGACATTTCCTCATATTTAGATTTGGCTGGTCCATCATATACCTCAGGCTCTTGTGGTCTGTGTAAATGGTACAATGAACCCCATAGGGGCAGTGTCGCCAAATCTTGAGGATGAAAACCATAGCCCCCAGCTCCAAATCGTGTGTCGGGTAATTCGCTTCATGACGCTTCAACTGCCTCCATGCGTACGCTATCATGTGACCCCGCTGCATTAACAATGCATCCATACCCATGATCGGAGCATCACAGTAAACCACAAAATCGTCGATACCCTCCGGCAAAGTCAGAATCAATGCCACGTACAACCGATGTCTAAGAGTCTCGAAAGATGCCTACTGCTCATGCCTCCAGTTGAATGTCACCAACTTCTTGGTCAGTTGGGTGAAGGGAACAACAATCTTGAAGAAATCCTGGATGAATCTCCGATAATAACCCCGCAAGACCAAGAAAACTCTTAATCTTAGATGAAGACCTCGGAATCTCTCACTGCATCACGACCTTTATTTTGGCCGAATCAACCAGAATACCCTTCTGGTTGACAAGGTGCCCCAGAAACTACACCTCGCGCAACCAGAACTCACACTTGGAGAACTTTGCGAAAAGGCTCTCCCTCCTCAATGTCTCCAGCACCTCCCTCAAGTGCTCATCATGCTGCTCCTGAGTCTTGGAATAAACCAAGATGTCATTGATAAATACTATCACAGACCGATCCAACATCGGTCTGCACATGCGGTTTATAAGGTCCATGAACACGGAAGGAGCATTGGTGAGCCAAACAACATCACCACGAACTCATAGTGACCATAGCGAGTCTGAAAGGTTGTCTTTTTCACATCGTCGTCCCTGACTCACATATGGTGATAACCTGATCGCAGATCAATCTTGGAGAACCAAGATGCACCCTCAAGCTAGTAAAATAAGTCATCAATCCTTGGGAGGGGATAACGGTTCTTCAATGTTACCTTATTCAGCTCCTGGTAATCTATACACACCCGATGTGACCCGTCCTTCTTCTTTACAAACAGGATTGGGGCTCCCCATGGTGAATTGCTCGGCCTAATAAATCCCTTGTCTAACAGTTCCTGCAGCTGTGTAGACAACTCCTGCATTTCGGGGAGGAGCCAACCGATATGGTGCCTTGGCTATCGGAGCTGCACCAGGAAATAGGTCAATCCTGAACTCTACCTGCCTCTCCGGAGGTATCCAAACAAAATCCTCCGAAAATACGTCTGGGTACTCTGGTATGATCGGTACATCATCTACTGTCACCTTACCCTTGTCCTGGGTATCCGTGACATAGGCAACATAGCCTGCACAACCTTGTTGTAGGTAGCGTCTCGCCCTTGCTGTTGAGCACAAAGTCGGTCCATACAGCGGCCTCTCGCCCTAAATCACCAAACCTCCCCCACTTAGGGTCCGAACTTGGACAAGCTGCTACTCGCAGTCGATCACTGCCCCATTGGGGCTCAACCAGTCCATACTCATGATAACTTTATTCCCTTGCAGGGGAATAAGGAGTAAATCTACGGAAAACTACTCATCAAACAACTACAGTGTACATCCCCAATGAACCCTCGCAACTCACACTGTCCAATCATCCGCGATCTCTACGTCAAGAGGACAGTCCATCTCTCCTATAGCTCCAACAAAGCGCTTGCTCAACGCGAGCGACACAAAAGATCGGGTAGCCCCTGAATTAATTAATACCAGAGAAGATATACCGTTCACAATGTGCAATCATATAATAAAACACATAAACATAAGCAATAATCAAGGTAAATAAAGAGATAGGGAGAAGATACATACATGTCACAACATCAGGAGCTACACGTGCCTCCTCTATTGTCAGCTGAAAGGCCCTACTCTTCGCCACAAGCACCTCTGTCTGGCACCATCGGCCGTCAGTAATCCTCAGCGTAGCAGAAGCGGGGCCGCTACTTGTCCTACTGCTACTAAACTCGAGCACTGGGAGTTACAAAGACAGCTAGCATCCTACATACATAATTTAGTGAGCCGAAATTGGTACATCGACTCACGATAACTGGAAGAAGACTCACCTGAATCGAAGAACCCTGAAACACTATGACACGATCCATTTTCTGCACTGCTCGCATCCACAAATTCACTAATACCAGAACTAGATAAAATCTTAATTAATAATCCAAAACCCTCAAGTTTGACCCAAGATTAAATGTGGTCAAAAAGTCAATGGTCAAAAGAAATAAAAGTGAACAGTTCAGCTTCATCTTGCGTACGCCCAGCGTATGCAACTCGTACGCATGTCGTACTCACCATCCAGAATCGGGACTCCATACGAGTACATGCAGCGTACTCGAAGGTATGCTCAGCGTACTCGGCCAAAAGGCACTTTTCCATTAAGTGCTTAATACCTTAAGTCCTTTCATCCAACATTTAGATCTAGTCCTACAACATCATTCTAAGTCATAAAGTTTCCACCTTTATGACTTTCCATGTCCAGAAAAGGTCTAAAAGCCAAAACCTTAACTTATTAATCCATTAAGACATCATGACACTTTCATGGAAGGTATAGAAGGATTAAGATCACATTTTTATGGATCCTAAAAGCTCCATAATGGATAAAGTTTCCAACTTTATCCATTAGAATGGTCCAAACCACCAATATCTAGCCTTTAAGCATCAAAGGGACCAAAAGTGAATCTTTTTCAACTTAATCCAATAAGTTCAAGTCTCCAACCTTCATATTTGAATTACAATGATGTTTAGATGGATTAAGTTTCCAAATTTATATATAATAAGATCACAAACTTTCAAGATCTAAACTTTATGCATTAAAATGACCAAAAGCTCATAACATCCAAAACTAGCTAGATCTAACAAAGGCATCATCAATACTCAAACTTTATACCACTAGAAAATAGATCAAGGTGAACAAAGTCTAGATCTATAAGCTCCAATACAACCAACACTATCCAAGAAGTTCTTTCTTCTCCAAGGTGCTCCATGCATACTCCAAAGCACTCAAAAACACCTTCTTTTACTCACAAGGCTCAACTAGGGTTTGGATTTCATGTAAAGGGTGTTGGAGAGGTGGAGGTTGAGAATAGAATGGGTTTGGGGGAGTTAAGGAGCTTAAATTGGGATCAAACCATGAAAATATGGTTTAGGCACTAGTCGCGTATGCCCAACATACTCATGGTACGCCCAGCGTACTCAGGATGCGTTAGCATACCCAAGATACTCCCCTCTGTATGTCCAATGTACTCAGCATAACCCAAAATTATCCAAACTTAAATGGTCATAAATTCTTCGTTTAAACTCCGATTTCGACGATCTTTATATCCATGGAAAGGTATTGAGGAGCTCTAAAACCCTATCAAATTACTTTTGAATTAAAACACATCGAACTAAAATCCATAATTCATAAAAAGAAATATGAAACGCTACTTTCCCATTTACCCTTTGACTCTAAAGCACACACCAAACTCTTGGATCACACAATCTATAATACCCACATCCAAATGGGTCTAAAACTCTTGTTACCAAAGCTTTAATCCTTATGATACTTGATATTCGGGTCGTGGCCTCGAATTGTGAAATGACTCGAAACAAGGTGTTATATGTTTAGGCTTAGGAATCAAAAAACATATACCAACCTAAGAAGTAAGCAAACCCTTTTCAAATGTGATGATGATATAAGCTAATTTAAGTATTAAAGAACTTAGTATTATAAGTGTTTATCATGGCAGGCAGATAGATAAAAAGCAGATAGTTAACCTGAAGGTGATGATGTTTTCTTTAAGCTTACATCGGTTGACAATCATGATAAAAGAATCTCCAATTTTGTTTTAATATTGGCTCATTTTTATGGGGCTGATAAGGGGTTTCATTAGGTGTAAAAGGTAATCAGTTAACATTAAAACCTAAAATTTAAAAATGAAACATAAAAGCTAATTAGCATCTACAGACAACGTAATCAATTAACATAGCTAAGAAACCTTTGATACCGATTTAAATTACTGTACTTGCATAGACTGATAGAGAAAAAGAAGGAAGTACGTATATGAAAAGGTGAATCGAGTCGGGGAAACGGTTGATCCAAGAGACATCAATTGAGTTCTGTAACATCCCAAATTTCAAGACCAAATATTTCATTTTTGATATAAAGATTTAGAAAAACATTTATAAGAAAACATCACCGAGTCACATTGTCCCATAAAAACATAATCACATGTCTCAAAACAATGTCTAAAAATAGTAATAATGTCAGAGTAAAATCCCAAGAATCTCATAATGCGGAAATCTTGTGTGTGTGTGATGCGGTGCTACAGTGTCGGCTCCTTCCCCTTCCATGAAGACGTACCTGAAAACAAAAATAAAAACTGTAAGCACAAAGCTAATTGAGTTCCCCCATCATACCACATGCCATACATAACATATACTACATAACATAACTAGGTACTAATTACCCCTTCGGTCCTGTCGACCGGTACTGTGCCTAACATATTCGGGTGTTGGCCTCCCCTTCGGTCCTATCGACCGGTACCTTGCCTATCATATCAGGGTGCTGGCCTACCCCTTCAGTCCTTTCGACCGGTATTGGGACCTATTTCACCCTTACTCTACCACATAGCATACTAGTGCATAAACATTCAAGTCATCTACTGTCTATCCTGTATGGGTATTGACATACCCCTTCGACCATATCGACCGATACTGGGGTCCATGCTACCCCTACTATCACATATCACATAATCATCATAACATACTAGCACATAAACATATAAGAAAAAAATATACCAGATAATTGTCACGAAGGCAATTATCTCTACTATAGCTCTTACTAGTGGGCCGGCCTTGGTGCCTTCGACCCACTTCTACTGAAAGGTAACTCACCTCAATGTCGTGAAATGTCTAAACTGTCCCTGATGCCAGAATCAACTCCTCTCAACTCCTACACGTAACAACCTTCATAAATTACCATTTCATACCCTTAACCCTTTCAAGGGTCAACTCAGGTCAAAGTCAAAGTCAAGGTCAACATCCCTGGTCAAAGTCAACTTTTTGATTAAGGTTAACATCTGGTTGACCTAACTCTCCGATTTGGTCGCCCAACTCGTCGGGTTCCAAAATCCTCAAAGTGTTGGGACTTCAATCCTACTCGTCGAGTCTTTCAAGAACTCATCAAGTCCTCCTTCATACAGAATCGGGACCTTTTACTCATGACTTGCCAAGTTCATTCTTGAACTTGACGAGTCCTTCCTCATACAAGTTGAAGTGTTTATTCCTTAACTCATTGTGTTCTTCCTTGAACTCATCGAGTTCTTCTTCATATAGTTGGGACCTTGCCTTGAACTCACCGAGTTCATCCTTGAACTCGTCGAGTTCTTTGATCTTCAGGCCCATATTCACGTCCATCCTGTTGAGTCCTCTTCTTGACTCAACCAAATAGATCAGAAACCGAAAAGGTTAGGGAACCATAACCCGACTCATTTAGTCCCCCAAGGTCCATGTCCATATAGTTGATTTCATTCAGGCTTAATGCATCCATAACATAAATCTAGCCTCCTAGGGTCCATGTTCCACGTAAAGTCACGAACTTTATATCCGTGCATGGTTCTTCAAGCTTAAAAGACCCAAAAATGAAGTCTAGAAGGTGCATGGGACTCCCATGGCCATAAAGTTGGCACCTTTATGCAATGGGAACCCTCAATTGTTCAAGATCTGAAGTTATAACCCCCTTGAACCACAAAATCCCGAAAATGTCTCTACTAAGGCTTGGAAAAGGTAAAAAATAGCCCTAACTAGAGATCTAAGAGATAAATGGTCAAGGTTGAAGATTTTTACCTTAAATAAGCTGGAAATGTGCCAAAACCTCTAGATCTACTTGCTTTCTCTTGATCTCCCAAGCCTCCTCTTTCTTCTCAAGCTTCAACACACACACACACATAAAAAGTCACAACAAGCTCAAGAACACTCAATAAATGATTAGGGTTTTGTGAAGATGGTCTGAGGGTGTTGGAGGCTATAATGGAGACCCTATAAGGTTTTTAAATAGGGTGTAAACCCTTAAAATTAAGGTTTCATCCAGACAAGTCTACTCGTCGATTCAGGGACTCCGACTCGGCGAGTAGATTCTTCCACCCACATCGAAACTTTGCCTCGACTTGACGAGTTAGGGCCTCCAACTTTTCGAGTCCTAGAGTAAAAGTGTAAGAATTTATATTTAAATTACGTACCAGGAACCGGGCGCTACAAGTTTGTTTGTTGGGTTATTAGAGGGTTTCCATTATGACGGAACTGAAAGGTCTACTGACGTAGAGATTTCCGTGACCTAGACGAACTGGTCCAGAAGACGATTCCTCCAACTGAGACGCACTCCATAAGATAATTCCTCCAACTGAGGAAGTGGTGATTTATTTGTGATGCTCTCCGGACGATGCGTGCGACAGGTGGTAACTTCCGAAATCGTTCGTGAGGCCTCCAGATGGAAGACGAAGCTAGTGAGAATTAGATCAAGTGGAATAGACATGAAGATCGTGGCGGTGGAGAAAGTGTAGACATAAGAAAGGGTTCGTCTTAATCATGAATATATGATTGGGTTAAGAGGAGGTAGAGAGACTAAAATAGACAATCTCGAAAAATGTTATGGCTAGATTTTGAATGAGTTAAAAGTTACTATTCCTAAGTTTTACCACATTATATATATATATATATATATATATATATATATATATATATATATATATATATATATATATATATATATAAGTTGACGACCTAAAAATAAGTGAGGACTGCAATGACAAATCTTTGTCGCATGATTGAAAAAATAAAAGGTGGAGACTTGATTTTATTTATCGCCAATATATCGCGGGATATTATGGTGTTTTTGTAATTATGTACGAGATTTGATATTTTCCGACAAATGTTAACTGTTTGGAGGAAAAAAAAAACTCATTTGGTTGGTTTTTTTTCAACCACTTTGTTTTTTTGCCATAACTTTTTTTTTGAAAAAAAAAAAAATCTAAAAAAAAACAAATTTCGTAAAATTTAATTCTTTACAAAATGAGCACAACCATACAAATTTGAAAAAAAAAATCTATTTTTTTTTAATAAAATACCTAGAAAATAAAAATTCTCCAAAAATCATAAAAATTTAAGGATACTTCTACTCAATATACTACTAACTTTGTAAAAAGATTTTTTCAAAAATAACTTTTGAAAATATTTATTTTTACTTTTAAAAAAATCTTAATTTAAAAATAATGTTGAACATAATATGATTCAAAATTTGATGATTCAAAATAAACTTTGGATTCAACTTGTTTATAATCCTTAATTTGCTATGATCTAAAATAGTTAGACTAAAATATTTTATAATCTTTAATTATATCTTTTATGATTCAAAATATATAATAATCCATAATTGTTTTTAACAAAAACTATACATAATTCAATGTACTGTTTATTCAAATTATATGATTCAAAAATGATTTGAATAAAAATACTAGGATTCAAATTAATTTGATTCAAAATTTATGATCCAAAAATAATACGATTCAAAAAAGTTTGAACGGAAAATATTATGATCCTTAATTCTCTTCTTATTTAAAAATTTTTAATTGTTAAACGTTAAAAAATTAAACCGATATTTAATTTAAAAAATCAAAAGAATAGGAAAAAAATAAAAACAAAAATAAAGAAAGACACTAGTATCTTCAAGTATGTAGTAAAAATATTAATAAAACAAAGAAAATAATTTTTTTTAAACAAAAAAATGAATAAAAACATTAAAACGGAGCATATATCTGTTAATTTTTTTTGTTTTAAATTTTTTAACGAATAATAAAAAAAATGAAAAAGAATCCAAATAAATGAAAATAAATAATAAAACACACTTAACTAACGTTTCATGAATGTTTGCCGCACGTGATTAAATCATCAAGTCCGTATTAATTACCACGGACGTGGTTCACATGCGAACACGTCACATCCAAGTATTGGGTCTGACATTTGTGTCCGTAACAAAATGGGACGTGAATATTCAGTTAGATAGAACTTTATGTGTATCAATTGAACGCTTGTTGTGTCAATGATCACTATTTCCTGAACATCATAGAGAACACCTTCCCTATGATCCTTAATATGACATTTTGATCAATTAAACTCATCTGAAAGAATTACGTGTTGTTTTAGGAGTACTACATCAGGTAGTGATGATATCACAATGTAACATCTTGTTTCGATAAGTTTCTTATTTCAGGATTGTGGATAATAAATAGATTGAGTAAAAGCTATAGGTTTCAAGGGAATAAGATTTAGACTTTATTGGATGTTGATAATGTTGGTTAAGTGACTAAATCTTCGAATTGCGCTTTGAAGAAAAAGTGTAAAATGGGAAAAGTAATATTACGACTTCGTTCATGGATTATGGTTTTAGTTCGACATGTATTAAGTAAAAAATAATTAGATAAGGTTGTGGGGCTCGTCAATATCTTTCCATTCATATAAAGATCGCCGAAAACGAAGTAGAAAAAAAAAGTTATGGTTGTTTGAAGTTGGAATGGAATTGGGTGAAAACCTGTTCTCACGAGGTGAGAAGTATATTCTCACAACGTGAGGAGTCTGTGCTTACGAGGTGAGAAGTATATGCTCACTAGGTGAGAACTATGCAGCCCAAGCCAATGACCTTTTAGGGTTTTCAATGTATTTAAAGGTAAGTATTCATGTTTTAACGTATTTTCTTAGCCTATATCACCTCTAGAACCTTGGGAAAAACCTAGCCTCTACCTTCAAGATTTGAGCTCCTCCACTCTCTACTCTCCTACTTTGGATGCTTTTTATGATATTTTGATGAAGCTTAAAGATCAAGAAGCTGGTTCTTTTGGTTGCAAGAAATGATGCTTCAAGTTTGGATCCAACAATGACACTACATTTATGGACTATTGTGACTATAAAGTTCTAATCTTGCTCTTTAGTTCTTTAGATACCTTTATTTGTGGTTTTTTGGCACTTTTGGTCCATTTTATGATTGATCTTGGAGTTGAGTGGACTCCAGCATCTTTTGATCAATTTGGAATGCTTCTTAGACCTCATGGACTAGAAAAGATATGATCTTTTGCCTTCCCTTTTAGCAATGCCAGTTATCTTGGTCCTTTAGATTATTTTGGTGTACTAAAGTTTAGATCTTGAAAGATTGAGGCATTATTATGGATAAAGTTGGAAACTTTATCCATCTAAACATTTGTTGATTCAGATTTGAAGTTTGGAGACTTGGACTTAATGGATTAAGTTGATAAAGATGCATTCTTGGCGCTTTTGAGGACTTAAAGTATAGATCTTGGTGATTCGGACCTTCATAATGGATAAAGTTGGAAACTTTATCCATTATGAAGCTATTAGGAATTAAATCTGATGATTTTATCTTTGGTCCTTATGTTTTAAGCTCTTATTGAAAAAAAATCTTTTCAGACTGAAGACCACGACATGACCTTAGGTTATCGTGGTGACTGGGGATTTATCGTATGTTTTGTTTTTTGTGGGCCACGACGTGGTCATGGATGGCCACAACATGGCAATCGAACTCAACTTTAACCGTTGACTTTTGGCTGCTAACTTTTTGACCAGTTTGACTTTTGGTTAAACTTGGGTAGAATTGAGTTTTTAACTAAGGGCTGGTCTCGGTTTGCTTTTAGGAAGCTTGGGTTGACTGTTCTGATGTTGATGTAGTTGTTGCGCTTCTGTTGAGTAGTTCATGTGAGTCTTCTCACTGTACTTGTAGCTTGAAGGAACTAATGTCGGCACACTGGATTGTGTTATGTAGAATGCTAGCTATCTTTGTTACTCTTGCATGTATGATTTGGTAGAAATACACCCTAGGGTTGGGCACATTATTGTATGATTGGGTTGAAATAAAACCCACGGTTGGGCCGAATATTGTACGTTTGGGTTGAAATAAACCCTAGTGATGGGCCCATTATTGTATGTCCAGGTCGAAATAAACCCCCGGGTTAGGACCACTATTGCATGTTCGGGTTGAAACATACCCCAGGACTAGGCCCATGATTGTATGTTGGGTTGGAATATACCTCAGGGTTGGGCTCACTAATTAGTATGGTATGCATTGTTGTAGGGAACTCACTAAGCTTTGTGATTACGATTTTGTGGTTTGAACATTTCCAGGCACTTCCAGTTTCAAAATGAAGAGTCCAGCTTGATCGCGTTGCATCCCACGGAGATAAAGAGTCCAGCTTGATCGCGTTGCATCCCACAAATATTTATTTTGCATCGATTGTTTATGATTTTACTTTGATGTTTTGATAATATTTTTACTCAGATCGTCTTTTGAAATAACGAACGGATTGTTTTGATTTATTTAAGATGAAATTTTTACTCGGTATTTTTGGGACGTTACACACAAACTTATTTTCCAACATCTAATGTTATTTTGATAAGCATTTGTGAAATAACTAAAACACTTATGAGTTTTTTGGTATTTTGATAACTAATGAGAGTGTATGACTACCGAAATGAAAACAACACTTATAAAATAATAATGAAACATTCCTAAATTTTTATGATTTATTTGGCATTAAATCCACTTGTAAATTATAAAAAATGTAATCCATAGTACAACTACTATTAATAAATTGTTTAGTCAAAATAAAACTAAAATAAAAAGAAATATAGCGAGTTATATGTTATATTCAATATTATAAACATATATGATGGCCTTCTTTCTAGATGACACCAAGTAATTGAACTACTTATTTTTTTACATCACTTTAGAATCTTATATTTATTGGCACCTCATGGTTACAAATATTTTTCAATCAAAACGTTCAATTTATCGGATGTAGAAGAACTTTAAACTTATAAAGCTGTCAATTACGCTTGTAACATAACTTCGAAAAAAATTGAAATTTTTGATATTTTAAAATCGTGGCAAAAAGAGAAAATGTTCATTAATATAGAGTTTTAACCACAATGGTTACGTATCTACTAATGGTCCGAGATAATATTCTAGCTTCATAATGTTGTTTTTCTCATAGTTGCAACGTATTAAGTACAAGAAGATGTATGTTGGCATATGAATCAACGCAAATGTCTATGATGCTTAAAGACTATTATGATTCGATCGAAAGAACACACAATACCCATAAGAAGATTTAATTCACATGGAACATGAGATTTTGAAAGATTTTGAAAGAATGTACTAACAATAATGTTGAAGAAACCGGGGAAGACTTCATTGCCGACACCAAAGAAGGAAATCCAAACTACCAGATATGTAGTTTTGATGATATGATTATGTTTTATAACTTATCAAATGTTATAAAACAATTTGTATGTTTTTTATATTAAAGGAATACTAAAGCTTTTATATGGATATTATGAAATAAGACCACCGAAAAAAAAACTAAAATTAGATTGATTTTAAAGTTTAATATTCTTGCATGGTGTGGCAACCACGAAGACCATTGAACAGAACCGGTCTAGATAGAAACCATACATGAAAAGATTGTTCAAGACCCGACCACTAGGTATTGATGTAAGATTGATTTTGTTCATCACTATTTGATGATCTTAAATTGAAAATATTGGATAAAGTTTATAGCATGAGACATGAGATCTAACGTGCTCATCCTTGTTTAGCCTATTTTATATAAAGAGAAAAATGAGCCCCAAACATTTTCTTAATTCTTTATGGGGTTTTATGTGGAAAAGTATTATTATTTTAAAAAAAATTTAATAAAATCTTAAAAGTTTTTTTTTTTTTGAAGTCTTATTAATTAGATAAAATCACATAATCTGACATTTCTTGTTAAAATATAAAAAAAATAAAAAAATAAAAAAAACCAACGTTAAATAATCGAGACTTTTCTGTTAAAAAAAATTTAAAAGTTTATTAAAAAAATCTCAAAATAATGAAACTTTTCTATATAAAACTCTTCTCGGATGACTCAAAAGTTCATGGTAAAAATTCTTGGATGACTTTAGATACAAATTCACAATTACCATACAACATCAAAGTAGCAAAAGAAAATACAAGCACATCTCATATAATTCAAACAAGAATGACTTTAGATACAAATTCACAATCACATACTACAATAATGCAAATCAAAAACTCACTAACCCGAATTCATTCTTTTCTTTCCAGAAAAACAAAATTAAACATTGTCCGTGTCTTGAGAAGGTAATTCCATGGTCCAAATCGCAAGTCGAGTTGCAATTATAAGATCCGGAATTCTTCTCAACACATCTTGCTTAACCTCACCTTCCAATCCCTCCATTGCAAAATCATCATTTTGGCAAGACAAAAGATTATTGGTAGCGGTTTTCAACCACGTTCTAATGTTTCTATTATGAAACATAAAAACTTGCATTTTTTGTGCCTTTTGAGCCTCTGCTAATTCATCAACCTCCTTTAGGGTTTTCCGTAGGTCATCAACCACATTATCCATGTCATCTAAGCAACCCTTGATTGCAGCATGTTCATTGGCTCTTAGATTTCTATGGCGTACCCAATCAGTCATGTTTGCTTTAAGAATCAAGCTTTTTTGAAGCCCAAAATTGATGATTTTACGAATTGTGTTATTCGGATCAATCTCTTTTTCTTTCTTTAATTTTTCTATGGTTTTCTTGCATCCCTCTGGGTTGCTTGAATCGTTGCACATATCTGGGTTTATTGTTGCAATTGCAATGAGGTAAAACGCCGATAACGTTATTAAGAAAAAGGTGGTAGATTTTGACATATTTTGCTCTCTTCTTGGATTGTTTTTATCGAATTATTTGTGTTCTGACATTAAAATAATTTTGATATATTTTTATGTGTCTAGCTATTTTTCTTAAAGGGTTCATAAAGGCCTTTCATTTTTTGTGATAAATTAATTAATGATCGAGGTTAAAAGTATGTTTTTCATCAACAGTTTTTTATAGAAAAAGTCAACTTTATATCTGTACTTCATTTGATGTAACGTTTACTTTCAAGCTTTGGTTAACTTACTATCATACTATACGTTATTATATGTTCCTTGATCCATTCAAGTTCCATATGATACTTCTTTATACTTTGTGTTTTTTTTTTTTTTTTTTTTTTTTTTTTTAACATTTTGCATTTGGTAGTGTAATATTTACACAATTGTTGAGTTTGTATAAAACTAAACTTTTGACACGATAATCAAATGCCTTTTTCTCTCAATTCTCTCTCTTTGTTCATCAAAAATTCTACTATGTCTGAAACTGTAAAAAGTAAACGAGGGTAACAATTGCAATTGAACATAACAAATTAATTACAAGATTATATGATAGAAACAAAATGTGCAATTTTCAACACTCATTAACTCTAGTGTTGACTATGAGTTTGTAATTGAAGAATTAATGATTTATTTCAATTCTCCATCTCTTCAGCATCCTCAAAACGTTGATCATTAATTTGAAGCTGCAATAAGTTTTATACACATCAATTAAAAAGAGAAATTTGGAAACAACAGTACACAAAACCAGTGAAGTTTAACCTTAGATAAAGACAGAATGAGTGGAAAAAGATACCTGAAGCACACTATGAGCAAGATCATGATCTCCATTTGAATAACCAATGGTGAAAGGAATCTGTATGTCATTCCACTCTGAATCATCTCCATCTGGATATGGTAAGTGGCAAAAAATGAGATTTTATCACACTAAGAACAATGGAATTAACAGAATTAACAGAAGTGGAAGGAAAGAATTTAAACCAGTACCAATGTCGGCTTCTAACTGATCAGCATTAAAAATCCAGTTATGTTCTTCTTCTTGTTGCTCATCCTCTGAAGAAAGTAGAAGGATGCAGGTATTTTAATGGAAACATTAAGGGGATCGATCATAAAGGAAATGATAAAGAGATTTAGATCTCACCTTCAATGGGTTCAGGATTCAACTCTGCACATTCACAGAATATCCGAAAAAGAGTATCCACTATGAACCAAGAACATCAACAGGTTAGGTTAGCAAACTATTGTGGAATTTGGAAAACAAATGGGATGTGAAGAGTACATTGAGTAGGATCTGAAGGCACAAGTCTCATCTCTTTGATCTTCGACAAATCCAATGTCTCGTTTGATTCTGAATGGTAGCTTTCTGATTCATAGTCCTCATCTGTGTCAAGCTTGAGTAAATTGAAATTATATAGCATTGAAAAAGAAATAAGTCATTTGTAACCGGTTTACAAGAAGAATCTCAGATGAATCAACACAAGTTAAAAGCCAAAACCTAAACCCTAAAATAGAAATAAATTAGAACGATAGAGCGATAATACTTTAAGGAACAATACCTGAGTATAGATGCAAGGAGACTCGAATGCCTCAGGATCCCTAGACACCGCATGAAGTGACACCGATAAGAAATCAACCGCATAGCCTTTCGTCCTCTCTGTATCGCTCAACCACACCACTTTCCTGTAAATGAATCCGAAAAATAATCATCGGTGACCTACAGATGAGCATGTAAGATAGTGGAGATGGAAAGAACTGTGGATGTACTTGGTGGTTATGTAGAGAGTGCCGGAGGAGTAAGGAGGGCGGTTGCCGAGAACAATGGAGACATTTGGCTGTACGTGCATAAGCTCCTCCCCGTTGTCGGTGTCGAGAACAGGTGTACCGGCGCCACCATCGTCCGACCTCTCCGTGAACAGCCTTAACCCTGCCACCATGGTTTCCTCTCTTTTGTTTTCACAAACTTGGGTTCAAATTTTAGGGTTTAGCAAGGCCAAAAGAGCTATCTTTATTTTTATTTTTTTGAGAAAATTATAAAAATAGCTAAAAAAAAATTAATTACTTTGTAAAATTAACCAAAAAAAATATAACAATTATAAAAATAGCCACTGATTTCGCAGATGAGAAGATGAGAATGGTTCATCTGCGAATTTATCATTCAATTTGCGAAGATACAAGTACTTAAAGTACATTTGTGCTTTAAGCACTTGTACCTTCACAGATTGACCAGTCCATCTGCGATTTTGGGATTAGGAATGAGCATGGAACGGAATCGGTACCGACCCGTCTCGTTCCCGATTTTCCGAATACCGAATTTGATCAAAAGTTAATCCCGAGTACCGAACCGAATTAACATCACCGGTATCGGTACCGGGAATGGTACCAGTATTCGGTACTAGTACCGGTATCGGCGGTACCGATTCCTGAATTTCATGTATTTGGAGTACCAGGTACCGTCCTGTATTTTTAAATTAGGTACGGTTCGGTACCGGTTCCGATACGGTACCGGTACGGGATCGGGATTTGGGACAAACTGCTCATCCCTAGTTTCCATTTGCGATTTCCCTTAATTTTTTGTATAAAATCGTTTTTTTTTTTTCATTTTCACTTTTCAACTTACAGAAACTCTCTCTCTAGACAATTTTCTACAAAAGTTTATATATAATAAGGTTATTTCTAGTCATATATATATATATATATATATATATATATATATATATATATATATATATATATATATATATATATATATACATACCATAAAATTGCAGATCAAACGGAGAGGAAATCGCAGATGGACACTATCCATCTCTGATTTTAGCCCGATTCTTCCTTATATAAAAAATTTTAAAAAAAAAAAAAAAATCCATCTGCGAATGTACAAGTGGCTAAAGCATGTGCTTTAGCCACTTGTACATTCGCAGATGGGATGGGCGCAGATGGACCATTCTCATCTGTGATTTTGGTGGCTATATTTGCAACTTCAATTTTTTTTTTTTTTTTTTTTTTTTTTTTTTTTTTTTTGACTATTTTGTGTTTTTGGTTAAATTTGTAATTTTCTCTTATTTTTATCTTTATCTTTATCTTTACTATATTGTTAAGGATATCGTCAATTTCTTGAAAATTAAGAGGTATAAAATATATTACTTCATGTACAATAATATTAAGCATATAACCAATCTTATACGTATTACACTACACAGATCATATACGTACTATATTATTAAGGATATTGTCCATTTCTTGATAATCAAGAGGTACAACATATATTACCTCATGTACAATAATATTAAGCATATAACCAATCTTATATGTATTACACTACACGGATCATATACGTATTACACTACACAAACCTTACCCTAATCTCCTAAACACAGCCGCTATCAAACCAATTCTCATCGTCTCCACCAAAGATGCAGTGATTCCTCCTAATCGTTCGCTTGCTATTCCTCCTAATCTTCCATTGCCTTAGACGGTCGACACCGTCTCAGTCCTGCTTTTCCTTCACTACCACCAACGTCCCTGGATTTCCATTGTCGACCCACTGACAACTCATCGGCTTCTCCTTCTCCACGTCTCACCGTTGTCTTGCTCCTTAGGAACAGTATCTAACCCAAAATCCATCCACCGGTTATCCACCGCATCCTCTTTCTTCCAGCTCTTTCCATATAGTTCCTCCTACCGAATTCTTTTAACCAAATATCCTCAATCTCCTTTTCCTATTTTCAGTTCGCTTCAATCTCGTTATCGGTTTTGATTTTATGAACAAACACCTTCCATTTTTTTTAACCTCAGTCTATGTGTGATTGTTGTATCTAGGAAACTCGAGGAACTACTACATCTTTGTTTCCTGGGCTTGCAATCTGTTGGTATTTTTTTTTAGAAGCGATCAGAAAAGGTGATATTTTCTCATCAGTAGATTGAACCCACCTATGGTAAGTCTTTAACCGGGGAAGATGCCTACCCAATTATTATCCTCTAATTCTGCCATACAATTTATGTGACAAGAATCATTAAGAAATTAACATTAAAAAAATAAAAATAAAATAAATTAGCAATTTAACACTTGTAACATATGAATTTGAGAGTGTATAATTGGCCAAAATGATCTCTACAAATCTAATCAAAATCATTTATACAAGTTAACCAAAACATTGGTTGCAAACTATCCAATAGGTACAAAAATTCACAGCTATTTAATCTAACACACACAATGTAAACATATTTTTTATACAAAAAAATATATGCTATTACAGTACTGATTATACACTTATTGTACAAATTTGATTATACACTTATTGTACAAAAAATTGAACACTCGACGGAAAACGTGTGTAATTGTTGTTCACCTTCTTCCTGTCACAGTCAAAACCACACTGATTTCTTTCCCTTACAGTACTCCATCTGCATCTGATCACTCGAACAAGAGAAAGAAATACACTCAAAATAGATCATAGTGTACTCCATATCTATCAAGAGATGGATTTCTTTTATATATTTAACTAAAAAATTAAATCAAATGAAGCATACCCAACCAAAGAAAAGATCATCACCATTGTTCTTCCTTCTCTTTTCATCATCATTCTTCCCCATTCATTTGTCAAATAAGCAACCCAAACAACCATGATTTCTATTCAAACAATCAAACTCAAAAACCCAGATAAACCTATTTGATTAAACTTCATTGATTTATAGTAAATCAATCAAAATAAGAATAAGAAGAAAGAAACCTGTGCTTATCTAGCCAACAACAATCCTTTGTTCCTTCTTCTTGCCCATTGATTTCACAACCTCCATCGAACCACCTCCTTCCTACTCCCTGTTCGCAGTGGGCATCCACCATCGATATACCCCTATTGTTGCATTTCATTCATTCTTCCCTTATTTTGATCGAGTTATTTTTCGTTTTCCTTTCTTTTAGTCGAAATCAATAAACAAAACACTAACCTGAAGTCGCTAATATCCTCCTATTCGCACCTCACGACTGGAGTAGAAGAGGAACGACTTCGCTGCTTTGTCTCTTGCTCTTTTCTTTGGTGCAACCAAGCTTCAGAGGTTCTCCATCCTTACTTGACTTCTGCGACTACAAGACGCGTGAACGGAGAAGGAGTCCTCAGAGATCGCCATCTCCACCTCCTCGTGCGCGCTTCTCCTTTCGTTCTTCAGTAAAGTCGAACCTCCAAAGACGTACCTTCTCGCGGTCAATTGATGAAGTCACGCCTGCGAGCCCTCATGTTTTCACCTCTCACTGTGTCCGTTCGTTCCCGTTTTTTCTCCCTTATCCCTTTGAAGACGACGCCTATTTTTGTTGTTGGAGCCTTTTTGATCGACTTTCCTTGGTTATTTTAAGTAAAACAGATCAAAATATTCAAACATTAATCCCATTTGAACCATTTTGATCTCTCCTTTTTATTTATTTTAACCAAAAAATCCTATTTTGGTTAATAAAATTACCAAACAGCCTCCAATAGTTTGATTCGTTACAAAACAGTCCCGAGAATACTTCGAAGTTCAAGAATGGTGGATTTTTGGTTCACACGACAAGTGTCTCAAAAGAAAACGAATTCAAACCAATGAACTCACGTTTCAAGGGTGAGTGCTGATGATCCATTTTTAATATTTTAATTATTTCCGCAGGGGGGTGGGGGGAATAGATGTGCCTATATACATTGTTTATACAAACAAATTATATTTTTATGCAAAAATACAATAAATATAGTTTATATAAATGTTATTTAACAATGTAACATACTGTTACAAATAAACTAGTGTAAACTTTTCGTATACATATAATGGAGTTTTATCGTAAAATATCTAGTCCACACGAAAAATGTTACATGATACAAAAATTTATGATTTTTATGTGACATGGTAAATTATAACAAGCACATTACAAAACTTTGTAGTATTTCAAGGATTCAAGCTATTACTATTCATGTATATTTATATGTTTAAATGCATAAAGTGTATACATGTACATATGTTCATTGCTTTGAAACATACATCTTTATGAAAGCGAGTACATTACACTTTTACATATATGTCAAACATACTCGGCTTTTATGAACTTTATACTATGAAATTCATTATGCCTAGTAACTTAACTACGATTTAGTTAGAGCTGAGAGTTATTCACAAACCTTTTAGTTAAGGGATTTTTAGTGAGACATTATTCAATAGCTGAGTTTAAATACTTAGCATACCCACACTAGTGTAACCGTTAATCTTCGGAGTGAGATACATATGTATAGATTTATATGGGGTTGACATCCCCACCTGCGGTTGCTAGCTACAAACCTCGACCGATCAATTGAAGCGGGTGTAGGTGTCTAAAATTGTTACTACAACATCCAATGAAGCGTTTTAAGGGGTACATTTAGTAATATAGCTTGGTTATAGGACTCACTATAAATATTAATCAGAATACCTCTCTTTTCCTCACTAATTCATGGTATCAGTTGCCTTCTAAACTATTTTAAGCATGAAATTACTTATGTAACAGTACAGTTTGGTTTTCAAGTATATTCAAAGATTTCTTACAAACACAGTTTTTAAGTATGGATTTACTTATACAAAGATACATATTGGCTTTTAAAGACTTATTGCAAGCGTTGTTTTAACTATTGTTATACATACATGGAAAATACTTTTTAGACTTTTAAAAGTATTACTGCTATTAGCAGAAAACCGGTAACTCTCACCAACCTTGTGTTGACCCTGTAAACTACATGTATTTTCAGGAAATCCTTAAACAGAGGTTCAAGACAGATTGGATTACAAGTGACCTAGTTTACTTGCTATTGTATTATATGACTATATGTTAAGGTAATTCATGTATTATTTATTATTTGTAAAAAAAATTGTATCCAAACATCAAGATGGAACACGAATTCTATATTGTTTATTGTTGCGCTTGTGCTATATATTTAGTTTACCTGTGATCCATGAACTTAGTCGCACGTGCCGATGTGTTCCGCCTCCTCGCCCAGGGGTGTGACAACATATAAGTCAAAGTGTGCCACTACTAGATCTTGATATGCCACCAAGTAACTTGATATGCCACCAAGTGACTTGATATGCCACGAAGTGACTTGATATGCCACTAATTGACATGATATGCCATCGAGTGACAGGATATGTCACCAAGTGACAAGATATGCCATTCATGAGGTAGGTGCGCCATTGTGGAGGGGATATGCCAACTTGGAGTCTAGATATGCCAATTTGGAAGAGGATGCGCCAAACTTGGAAAGGATGTGGCATCCCTTGATCAATATGCACCATCCACATGTGTGATGCGTCATCTTGATGCAAGGATGTGCCACTTGGTTCCTTGATATGCTAAGGTATCCCTTGATGAGCCATATACTATGAAGTCCCCTATGAGGCTCGAGACTGTCAAAGGAAACTCAAAAGTTGGAGATACTAAAGGTTTATTTTTTGTTGCGCCACCATGCTGGTTGATATTCCATGGTGATTTTGATGTGCCACTTTTGCATCATGATGTGCCACTATGGACCATGATGCTTCATCATATGTGTTGTTGATGCTCATGCAATGATGAATGTTCTAGAAGATGGTTCATGGCAGATTGTGATTGGTTGATACCTTTCATGGGCTTATGGGCCAATGGGCTTGGCCCATTAGGTTTTTAGGTATGATCCCTCAAGTATAAATAGGAATGCATGCTAAGTCATTTTGTATCTTGTATTCTAGAGTGTTAAGAATATCTCTATGAAAATTGCACTTGTAACCTCTGTTTGAGAGCTCTTAAATATAGATTACTTCCCTCCTACCAGTAGACGTAGGTCACCTTGATTGAACTATGTAAATATTGTCTCTTGTGTGCTTTTAGTTTTTCTTGTTATCCACTTTACTTTCTAACAAGTGGTATCAGATTTGCAGTTTGTGTTTCTGCAGATTGAAGATGGCATCTCACAAGTTTGATTTGGAGAAGTTTAATGGTTCAAATGACTTCACATTGTGGAGGTGAAGATGAGGGCTCTTCTGGTTCAACACTGATGTACAACAACACTGGAAGGAGAGGAAAAACTTCCAAAGGACATGGCGGCTAATAAGAAGGTAGACATTTTGACAAAGGCACATAGTGCTATTTTGTTGAATTTGATAGATGAAGTACTGATGGAGGTCGTTGATCAAATAACTGCTTATGGGTTACTTATGGTTATGAGAGAAACTTTGTGACAAGTACCATAAAAACTCTCTGATGAACAAGTTGTATCAAAAGAAAAGGTTGTACACTCTCAGAATGTCTAAAAGTACCCAACTAAAAGATCATTTTGATAACATCAATCACATCATCTTGGATCTACAAGGAGTTGATGTGAAGATTGAAGATGAAGATCATGCGCTCATTCTCTTATTTTCTATTATGAAATCTTATGAGAATTTCGTTGATACCATGCTTTATGTTAGGAAAACGATCACTGTGAATGATGTGAAGGACTCCCTGATGTCCATAAACTAAAAAAGAAAAGTTTCAGTTGGAGAGGAGATATCTAGTTCTGGTTTGTTCGCAAGGAGAGGAAGGAGGGAAGAGAGGAAAGGGGGGAAACAGATGGAGACCACGTTCAAAATCAGGTCTAAAGGTTCATTAAATGTGAAATGTTATAATTGTAAGAAGAGGGGGCACTTTAAGTGAAATTGTCCACAACTAAAGAGTGGGAAGCTCTAGGGTTGTAAACGAACTGAACGTTCGACGAACCGTTCGTGAACTGTTCGGCGGGAAGTTCGTTTATGTTTGTTTATTTAATAAATGAACAAACATGAACAAAAATTATCGTTCGTTTAGTTAAATAAACGAACATGAACAATGGTCTCGTTCATTCATTTATGTTCGTGAACGTTCGTTTATTATGTTTGTTTACGTTCGTTTATGTTCATTCATTTAAGTTTATTTATATTCATCTATATTCAATTATTTTTTATTATATTGCTATATTATATGTTCTTTTATGTTCATATATGTTCAATTGTGTTTTTTTTTATCTTTGTTCATTTATGTTTGTTCGTTTATGTTCGTTTAGCATGTTCACGAACATAAATGAACGAACATGAACAAAGTAATTTGTTAAACGAACTAACATGAACAAGAAAATCTTGTTCATTTATCTGTTTGTGTTCGTTTGTTGTTCGGCTAACTTAAACGAACGAACATGAACAAGACCTTGTTCGTGTTCGTTCGGTTCGTTTACAGCCCTAGGAAGCTCAAGAGTGAATCAAGCAACAATAACATTACTGATGTGGTTTAGGAAAGTTCTGATGAAGGGGATGACGGTGATGTACTTACTGTTAGTACATATAGTTTTGCAGATGCTTGGGTCTTGGATTATGGAGTATCCTATCACATGTCATATAATCATGACTGGTTCGACTCCTTTAAAGAGTGAGATGACACAGTCAAGATGGGTGATGATTGGGTGACCAATATAAAGGGTAGTGTCATGGTGCAGATCACTATGCACGATGGAATGGTCAAGAACTTAGATTGTTGGTACATTCCAGAACTTCAGAAGAATTTAATTTCTCTTGCCACATTGGCTACGAATGGGATGAGGTACATTGGTTAAGGTGACTGGGTCAAAGTCACCAAAGTTTCTCTTGTTATAATGAAAAGGAATATAAATCGTGGAGGGAATTTCATCCTAGAAGGCAATATAGTTATGGGAATAGTGGTTATCTCTCAATCCTTGAATGAAGGCAATGACAAGATAGAGTTGTGACATCGAAGGTTGGGGCACATGAGTGAGAAGGGAATGTCAATTCTAAGTAAACATGGACTGCTTGGTGGAGAGGCTAGTAGAAAGATAAAGTTTTATGAAGCTTGTTTCAATGGAAAGCATCGCAAAGTGAAGTTTGGTACCGATCAATACACAAGCAAGGAAATCCTATAATATGCTCACTCAAATATGTGGGATCATACACCAGTAAAGTCTCAAGGAGGATGCTCATACTTTGTGACATTGATTCATGACTATTCAAGGAAGGTTTAGTTGTAGTTTCTAAAGACCAAAGATGAGGTTTTTGGGAAGTTCAAGGATTAGAAGACTATGGTTGAGAAAAGGACTGGAAAACAGGTCAAGACTCAGAGGACTGATAATGGCTAAGAGTTTTGTAATGCTCCATTTGATAATTTATGCAAGGCAGAAGGTACAGTGAGGCATCACATTGTACGGCACACACAATAGCAAAATGGAGTGGCAGAATAGATTAACCAAACACTGATGCAGTGTGCTAGGTTCATGCGGATATTTGCAAACTTATCCAACCAATTTTGGGCAGAAGCAGTTAACACTGCATGCTATCTGTTGAAAAGATCACCATGAAATGCTATATACTTGAAGACCCCTCAAGATATATGCTCAGAGGAATCCCCTGACTATTCTGGAATACCTATTTTTGGATGCCCCACATATGCTCATGTGAATGATGGTAAACTTGTACCAAGGGAAATGAAGTGCATGTTTCTAGGATATGCAACAGGAGTAAAATGTTACCAAATGTGGTGTATAGAAGAAGGAAGAACTCCTAAATTTATCATGAGTATAGATGTAACCTTTCATGAATTTTCCATGGGTAACCAGGGAGGAGGTGATAGAAGTCAAGAAGGGAAGAAATATCAAGGTGCTAACAAGAAGGTGGAGTTTACATCTCAAACTCCAGACGAAGTTGTGATAAGTGATGAAGAGCAACACGATAGTGAAAAAACAGGACAAGATGAAGCTCAAGAGCAACCTATAGGATCTTCGTCTAGTGGTGATGATGCAAGGAAGGATGATGGGTCTGAATTTATAGCAAGGAGAAGATCGAAGAGGGTTATATGACAACCTGATAGATATGTAGGATGTGTTAATTTTGGTGATCTTGACTTAATTGCTTTTGCTTTAGAAACTGGAGAGGACATTGATACTGATGAGCCTCAATCGTATAAAGAGGGGGAGACAAGTAAAGAATAAACAAATAGGTTGATGGACATGAATGGATAAATGCAATCATTGGAGAAGAATAAAACATAGGATCCAGTTCCATTACCAGGAGCAAAACAGTGGGACGTAAATGGATCTTTAAAAAGAAGGAAGGGATACCAAGAATTGAACTAGCTAGGTTCAAGGAAAGGTTGGTGGTGAAAGGGATTTCTATAAAGAAGGAATTGTTTATCACGAGGTGTTCTCAACGGTCGTGAAGCACAAGAAAATGTGGGTTCTTTTGGCCATGGTGAGTGCATTTGATCTGGAGCTGGAACAACTTGATGTGAAAACTACATTTCTTCATGGGAACTTAGAAGAGAAGATTTATATGTCCCTACCAGAAGGGTTCCTTGATTCTAAAAAGGATCATGTATGTTTGTTCAAGAAATCTTTGTATGGTTTGAAGCAGTCTCCAAGACAATGGTACAAGAGATTTGATTGATTCATGATCTCGTATGGCTACACTCAGAACCAATTTGACAATTATGTTTACTAAAAGGAATTCTCACCAAATTCCTACATATATCTATCCTATATGTTGATGACATGCTCATCGCATCCAAGGACATAGCTAAAATAAATGAATTGAAGGCGAACCTGAAGAATGCGTTTGAAATGACAGATTTGGGATAAGCAAATAAGATACTTGGAATATAGTTTCAATGGGACAAAAGAGCAGGGTAGTTGTGTATTTCTCAACAAAATTACATTGAGAAATTTTTGCAGTCTTTCAATTGTGATCAGTCCAAACCAGGTGGAACTCCTTTGGCGGCTTACTTCAAACTTGGTCTAGATACCATACCCACAACTAATAAAGAAAGGAAATACATGATCAGGGTTCCTTAATCTAGTGTTTTTGGAAGTATTATGTATGTAATGGTCTATAGTAGACCTGATTTGGCTTATTCAGTTGGTGTGGCAAACAAGTTTATGAGCAATCCAAGGAAGACTCATTGTGAAGTTGTCAAGTGGATCATGTGATACTTGAAGGGGACGATGGATGTTTGCTTTGTGTATGAAGCCAATACGAAAGTGACTTGGTCTAATATGCATAATCTGATCATGGTGGTGATTTTTTGAAGCATAGGTCACAGATGTGTTGTATTTTCACTTTGTTTGGATGTGCCATAAGTTGGAAGTCAATGTTAAAATATACCGTTGTGTTGTCTACAACTGAATCCTACATGTCTACGATAGAAGTAATAAAGGAGGAGATATGGTTACATGAGCTTATTCGGATTCTTGGTCTAAAGGTGTAGAAGCCTGCATTGTACTGTGACAATAAGAGCTCATTGAATCTTGCAAAGAATCCTATGTATCATGAAAAGATGAAGCACATTGATGTCAGATTGAATTTCATTCATGAAATTCTGGAAACAGAAACATTATCAATATTAAAGATTGATACCAATGTGAATCTATCAGACAAGTTAACAAAGTCGTTGCCCATGGAGAAGTTCAATCTTTGCATGGACTTGGTTGATGTTCGTAGGAGGTAAGCCCATTTGAAGCTTGATGGTAGGAAGGGCGAGGAATTTCTTATTTAAGGTGGAGTTCAGATGATGCTCAAGTTAAGGTGGAGATTGTTAAATGTGACTTGATCATTTAGAGCATTCGTATGGAGCACTTGAGTTTAATGGAACACTTGGAACTTAATGGAGCACTTGGGGTTCATGGAGCATGTGAAAATGGAACAGATCATCTGAGAAAGGGATGGATCTCTTGATAAAGGAATTGGTCTTCTAAAAAGGGTTATGGAGCATCTGGAAGTGGAATGGAGCATCTTGGTGTATGGACGTGCCATTTGTGATCATGATGTGACATCTTATGCTTAGATGTGCCACTTAGAAGTCAATGTGTGCCACTACTGGCTCTTGATATGCCACCAAGTGACTTGATATGCCACGAAGTGACTTGGTATGCTAGAAAGTGACTTGATATGCCATTAGTTAACAGGATATGCCAACAAGTGACATGATATGCCACTAAGTGAAAGGATATGCCATTCTTAAGGTAGATGTGCCATTGTGGAGAGGATGTGCCAAGTTGGAGTTTAGATATGCAGACTTGGAAGAGGATGCACCAACCTTGGAGAGGATGTGCCATCCCTTGATCAATATGCGCCATCCACATGCCTGATGGGTCATCTTGATGCAATGATGTGCGACTTGGTTCCTTGATATGCCAAGGTATCCCTTGATGAGCCGTATACTATGAAGTCCCCTATAATGCTCAAGATTATTAAAGGAATCTTAGAAGTTGAAGATAATCAAGGATTATTGCTTGATGTGCCACCATGATGATTGATACGCCATGGTGATCTTGATGTTCCACTCTTGCATCATGATATGCCATTATGGATAATGATGCTCCATCATGTGTGTTGTTGATGCTCATGCAATGATGAATGTTCCAGATGATGCTCCATGGCAGATTGTGATTGGGTGATGCCTTTCATGGTATTATGGGCCAATGGGCTTGGTCCATTAGGGTTTTAGGTATTATCCCTCTATTGGGTTTAATGTACTATAACTCTCCAATGGTGCACATACAACCCTAATGCTTTGGATCTAAGTTTTCTCTAGTTATACATGCAATAAAAAAGTTATCCAAAGCATGAAACCTATAACTAGCATACAATTTGATACTTGAAACATAAAAGCTAGTTAGATGATTACCTCTTGTTGTAGCTTGTAGAATTTGACCTTTCAAGAGATTAGCACCTCAAGTGTGATGCCTCAAACAAGTCACAAACACCACAAACAATTGGAGAACAATGAGAGAGGTTTAGGAGACACCAAAATCAGCTAGCTTCTTCTAGGAATGCTTGAGTGCCAATTTTTGGAGCTAAGGGAACACATTTATAGTGTAGAATTCCAAGAGTCATTTCTTAACCCTATTTCATACACTTAGGCTTTTAATCCAATAACACTTCATGGACTCTTATATGAACTTAGTCCATTACTAGTTAATCATGGATCATTAGCCCAAATTATATGTTTCACTGATTTACATAATCAACCCATGTTAATTTAATCAGTCTCTTTTGATTACTAAATTAATTCTTGATAAATATTAATTAAATAATATGATTTCTCAATTAATAGATTATTCTTATAATTTATTAATAAATAACAAATAACCTCTTACTCAAAATATTCATCCTATCAAATTGTTCTGATGAAGGTAACCCGCAATGGACCATGCTACTATCGAGTCTAGTACATACCAATTATAGTTATGGGCTTAGACACGTAATCCAACAATCGTCCACTTGTATAAGTCTAATAACTATAATTGCAAGCACGACTTCAAAACCCGATTAGCAATCATAGCACTCAAAAAGTCACTGTCAACTCTAATCAATAATGAGTCCATTAGATAAGGGATCATATATTCCTCCCTTCTGGATATCGTATGAACATGAGACATGGATTATAATCATACTCTTTGTCCATGTGTTGTTTCCCGATTTTCGATTTATGACGACCGACTAATTGAACAAATCAAATTAGTCCAGGCTTGGCCAAGCGCTTAGGGTGTCATCACTAAATCATCGAGAAGCCCACATATATCGCTTTTATCCATCTTTAAGGTAAAAGGAATGGATAAACATCGACTCATATGCTTGATCTATTTAATCATCAAATTACACACAACAATATGTTTTATAACACCGAGTTACTGGTGCATTTACATATCATCAATGTGCAACCAACTTGTAAACTGCAACTCATATCTCTCCGTTTCAAGAATATAAGATATTATCGTCTCATGATCACTCATGATAAAATCCATGAAGTGATTCAGATGAGCGTGGGTTTAATCCAATACTCAAATCTTATTACAGGAGTGCTCATGAGCACTACAACAAACTTTGCTATGTCTAAACACTTTAGAAAATCTACAGATGGATTCATCACAATGTTACCTCATTACCTACTTCCGAAGTATGATTGACTGTGGATGTTTAAATAATCTTATTATTCGGGAAGTCAAAACATGCAAAGTGAAACACAAGAATAATTTAATCCAATATGGTTTCAAAACTTTTGAAAATAAATAAAACACTTATTATTTAATCACCATATTGATTATACATTATTCATTGTATAATGTTTCGTTTAATCAATTTAATACTTGAATTAAAACAATAGCTATCCCATGCTCCAAGCATGCACACTATGTTCACCTATGGTCCTTACTCTGTGAAATAGATCAATAGAAGACATTTCCAATGAAACTCATTTGACAATTCCAAATATTTATCACAAGTGTAAGAATGCAAAATTCTTGCCACTATTTGAATGTGTTAGATTCTAAACTATCATGCAATGATTCCTTTTGTAATGTTATGGTACTAAAGTCATAAAGACTTTGTAAATGGTATTACAAAAAATTCCACTCGAGATTTGTTACAAAAAAATTCCATGGAAGTGAAGTCTCAAATTCAAAGTACATTCCTTTGAACATCCTTCTTGCATAAAAGTTTCTAACTTACACATAGATTCTTAATATCCAACTCCCATTATGGAAACATTTCCATATTTCGATATGACTATCCAAAATAGATTCCTATCTATTAGAATTATATCAATATGTTCCATCTATCACTATACTATCAATTACAAACGATCAATCCTGAGCAAACCTTAATGCCCTATGCATTTGGAAAACCAGAACACGTGAATATTATAGCATATGCAATCAATCCTATACCCAAAGCATATGGGATACGATCCATAAGGTCTTACATAAATACATGATACTAGACAAGTCTCTTGTTATAATATTTCCATATATAAACCAACCTGATATACATATTTGCTCATGACTAAGCTTGATTAATACTTCAATCTAAGCTTTTATATTCGAACTAAAGTATAAGTATCCTCTCCCTTATTATAGCGAAACAACTTTTCAAATTCTACAACTTTGCAAAATTCTTAACCTTTGTTTCCTATAACCAGTATTGCTAACATGCAACACTTAACATAATAATCATGCTCCCACACCCTTTATTAGAAAGCTCATGTGTGTCTAAACTATTTTAGAACTTACAATAGTAAGTCCTAAATGTTCAAACTATTTTCCATTTCTCACAATTCGAACTATGAAGATGGATGCCATAATCATAATCAAATTTGAAAATGCAATTAACATAATTGTTATGTCCTTAAAAATCTTCTTAGTGAAAGCGTTTCCTCACAATCATTTTCATGAATTGGAGAGAAACCTTGTGTCACTTAGTTTTTATGGTGTATGTGTTCCTATCAATGTAAATCTGTCATTATCATAAGACAAGGTCTAAGACAAATTCAAACTCATATGGACTAAACTTGTTCAATCTTAATTTTTGCCACTTGGCAGCACAAGGACCTACCATGTCTTCCAAGTTGTTGAGCAGGTCACCATTACAGATCAATGAACTTTCATTGATCAAGGTGCTTTACCTTATGCAAACAATTGATAACTCATAGAACTCACATGCATAGTCAACTTTTAATTGGAAAGGCACATAAATAAGAAATATGCAAACATGATAGGTTACCAAGGTCAATTCGTGTGCTAGTGATAAACGATATGTTTATTCTTCATTAGTTCTTGAAACCTTTCAAGATCTTTAAGACTCACACTGACCTCTTGACATATAAGATTCTCTGTGAAGAATCATTCCTTGAAAAACAAATATCCAAGACTTAGTGCGGACTCTTATCAAGAAT
The DNA here is from genome assembly GCF_052625555.1 of Lactuca saligna. Taxonomy (NCBI): domain Eukaryota; kingdom Viridiplantae; phylum Streptophyta; class Magnoliopsida; order Asterales; family Asteraceae; genus Lactuca; species Lactuca saligna. The sequence goes on from NC_136425.1 coordinate 53,639,969, forward strand.
ATCACTTCATATAATTGGTGTTACTTGGTCTTTGTTAATTTTATCCAAAACATAACAACTACCTACTAAAAAATGTGCAAGAGTAATAACATTTATGCTCCACATTTCATGATGTGTTATAATCCTACTTAAGATATGTCACTCAACTCACAATCTTGGAGTATTACTCTAAGACTTGATTTTGGAACGAAGTATAACTCACCGTAATTGATTTAACCATTTCAACAGTCCCTGATTCCTCTTCTTAGCCATACAAATGTACTAAGGTGTCCTTAGAGGATTAATTGTGATATGGTTTTCATAATCATTAAGATGATCATATAACACGATACTAAAGTACTCTCCTTTCCTTTCATATTGGAGAAACCTTTTATCTTTCTGCCTAATTGATTCTTCTTATTCGATCTGCTATACATTGAAACTTTTCAATGATTCATAATTACACTTAATCTTGTAAGCTTAACCATATTTACCAAATTGTTAGTAAATTATGAGGAATAGTCTTATTGTTCATTGTGGTGGACCTAACCAACACACATCAATGTGCACTAGATCCTTAGGTCTTTCACTTGACTCACATCTATATGTGAACAAGGAATTAGTCTTAATTTCCCAAAGACAAAAGTAATCATTCATCACGTAATACAAGTCGCGTGATTCCAAGTTTCTGTCCAATTGAAACTTGGGCGATGAGAATCTTTCCTTATTTGGTAAATTTTTGACACTACCACAAACAACTAAGAATCACATCCATTTTCAATATTGCTAACAATAGAAACATACAAAGATCAATTTTCACAAATGTCATTGCAAGGAAATATAAAATAAGATAAAATCAAAATTTTCTTAATTTATAAAATTGCGGAAAACTTGTCCTTACAATGCAATTACAAATGAAAACAATGTTACTAAACATTTTTAAGCAATCTATCATAACTCCTAAGCAACAACTCAAACGTCTGATCATCGAACAATGCGATCGAAATCCATCTATTCATGATCAGACTCATCATGCTCTACCTTTAATCTTCCTTTATTTTCTTCGATCCTACAAAACATCAAAATGTAATCTCATTACATCATGTATTAAGAATCTACAAATAGGAACTTAATAGAGTTAGATAGTGGACTTACTTGAAGCAGCGTCATACACTATGACTTTACCATCATTGTGATCCTTCAGGTAGATATGGCAGCTTCGCATCCAATGCCCATTTTCTTGGTAGTAGAAACAAACAGACTCTTTTGGAATGGTACATGGGACAATCTCAGATTCAGCCTTTCTCTTTTCCATTTAGTCAAACGATCTGACCATGGCCAATCCCTTTCCATTGGGAAGACTTTTCTGGACTTCCAATGTTTCCATTTTCAATGTCAATGGAACTTTGGGAAGTAGATATTCTAATCAAATTTGCATTACCAGTGCGCCAAATCATTGCTGATTCAGCAGCAATTAACAAATATGTAAGATCAATAAGGGTCATGTCGTGATCTATTATATAGTAGTCTTTAACAAACTGACCATACGAATTGGAAAGTGATTGAAGAACCAAGTCAACAACCAAATTCCTCGTGTAATGCCCTGTTCTAAAAGCGTTTATTTATGGATTTCCGAGAGCAAAGGTAGGGGCGTTTCAGTCTTTTATGGGCAGTGGGTTTCATTCGAGAAGGTTTCGGACTAGGGTGTTGCTAGAAGCGTAGGGCTTCTCGTCACCTTTTCATGGATATAACGTTCATCGGGAACGAACTTAGCATGAAGGAGATATTATACTTTGAAGTTATTGGCATAAATGGTCCCTAAGGGAAAAGTTTGGCAAAAAGGTCCCATGCATGCTAAGGATGCATGCACGTGCTTAGCTGGGTACCCCCATCGTAAGCTAGGTTATGCCAAGTGTATGAATGAAAGTGAACACGGGAGCCTCATGACGTACGCCCAACGTACGCCTAACATCCAGAAACCCTAATGTTTTGGGTTTGGGGGCTATATAAGCAACCTTATAAGCTCATAACCCTCCCTTACCTCAGCCTCCAATGCTTAGAGTTGTTTTCCCCCAAACCCTAGCCAACTTCTCGAGTGTGTGAGCTTATAAAGTAAATTTGGAGTGTTTTGAGAAGAAGGTGTTGCATCTAGTGAGTGGAGAAAAAAGGTCAGCGTGTAGATCTGAAGTTTTCTGGTGGTTCAAGAGCTCCTGAAGGTATAAAGCTCCTTGCTTGACATCTATTTTGTGTAGATCTAGTGTTGTTAAGTTTTGACACCATTTCTTGTCCCAAAACCCCAATATGATGCATGATGAGTTTTGGAAAAGATAAGTTGTCCTTTCAGATCGTAGGAGAGGTCTTGAGTGAGAAAAATAAGGTCCCAATGGCTTTGTATGTCCTATGCATGAAGTACGAAGGTCTTACTGGATTAAGACCTTGAGTTAAGAGCTTTCTGGATGTCCAACAGGATAAAGTTTGAGACTTTATGAGTCCTAGGCCCTTTTGGTCACTGGATCTGGCATATGGGCTTAAGTGCTTAAGCCATTAAGCACATAGAAAGGTTTTGGTGCAGATGTGCGTATGCCCCGCGTAAAGGTTAGAACGCCCAACATGCAGGGTTAACGACCCACTTTCTAGTCAACATGAGCTGATGTACGCCCCGCGCACCAAAGGAGTATGCCCATCGTACGCCCTCTGTTGGTTTTTTGAGTTTGAGCCTTGAGTATTGGGCTGCTTATGGGCTTGCTGGACTTAGGCCTTGACTGAATAGTATGGATAGAGTACTTTGGGACCAGTAATTATAAAGGATCTTGAACTAGGTCCGGTTAGGAAAGATGGGCCCAATTTAGTAAATTGGGCCAATAATGGGCTTTGCATAAGGACTTTCATGATAAGGACTTGGTTTTGGGACTTGGCCCAATAAAAGGAAAATGGATTTAATGAGTAGTGTGGACACTTGTCCTAGAAAGTTATGTTGGGTTCTAACTTGGTAATTATCATGTGATTGTTGGGATTTCCGGTGGGACAGCAGTCAGAGATTTACAGTATTTCAGCACTACTCGCGAGGTGAGTTATCTTCACTATCCTCAAGGGTCTAAGGTACCAATTTGTTAATGAGATAGTTACTGCTTTGATATGTTAGCTCAGCATCCTGGTAGAAAGGATGATTATATGATGGTATGATTAGTTAGCTCGGTATCCTGGTAGATAGGATGTCATTATGCTTAGTGACGTATAGTTAAGTCTGATTGTTTGTATACTGGTAGGAGTTTGTCTGTTAACTGTGCACATAATTGATTGGTAGTGGAGGGTATTCCATCCCGAGGATGATAGGGCCTTAGTATGTTGTCTTTGTAGACTGTTATAGGGTTATCTGATATAGGTGCACATTTTGATTGATAGTATGTGGGCAATCCAACCCGATGGTTGAGGGCCAAGAGTATTCCATCCCTAGGATGATTGGACTCATACTAGGTGGGCATTCCAACCCAATGGTTGTTGGCTAGGATTATTCCATCCCGAGGATGATTGGACTCATAATAGGTTGGTATTCCAACCTGATGGTTGTGGGCCTCGGGTATTCCATCCTGATGGATGATTGGACCCATAGTAGTTATTGTATGTGTAGGAGTGTAGGCATTCCAACCCGATGGTTGTGGGCCAGGAGTATTCCATCCCGAGGATGATTGGACTCGTAGTATGTGGGCATTCCAACCCGATGGGTGAGGTCCAAGGGTATTCCAACCCGATGGTTGACTGGACCCATAGTATGTTATTCATTGCTACATGTGTATCGTTGTATATGTATGTGTATTTAGGGGGGGGGGGAACTCACTAAGCTCTCAGGCTTAAAGTTTTAGTTTATTGTTTTAGGTATATCAGGAGATCATGGCAAGGAAAAGCCGTGATCGTACCGCTCCTCACTTTTATGATGTTGTTTCTAGGATACTCTGATAATAAACTATTTGGAAACCTCTTTGTAATAACTAATGGAATTGGGTTGTTTTTGAAAAGTTTAAATTGGTTGGAAAATTTTGGTTTTTACAAGTTGGTATCAGAGCCTTGGTTTGAGTGAATTGGAGGAACATTCATGTGAATCCAATATCAAATCAAGGAAAGGTTTTCAAAATGATTTCTAAAATGGTTTTCAAAATAAGTAAAGGGGGATGTAGAGGGTATGATCAGCCGGAGCCAGTAAGTAGACCCCAAAATACCATGAAAGTTATTTGATTAGGTGATATGTTAGAAAAACATGCTAGTACTAGGCTAGGGATCTTCAGGAATTGCATGATATAATTGCCTGATTACATGATGCCTACTAGACTAGGGTTTTCTTTGTATGAAATTGACATCATTACTGTAGTTATTTAGTGTATGCATCGCGGTTGTACATAATTAAGATCTTATATCCTGAGAATGTTTGGGTCGACCTTTTGTTCTATCCTTGTCTGATTGGGTGTTGAGGTAGAGTCAAATATTCAAAAGTCTATAGGGTCCAACATTATGTATGGATAGCATAAACTAGTGGTGCAGGGGTTGGTGGAAGTGTCATGGATGGGTGGATTGTGAGGGACCAGTAGGTCATAGATGAGGTGTTTAGCTTTCCTCTAGGAGTGAGGATTGAGCGCTTGCTATGTTTATGTGTATTGTTAGGGTGTTATAGCGATACTTGACACAAATATGGGTAGGTGTGGAAGGTAGTATAGGCCCATACTACTAAAAGCACAGGACCCATACGCGTAGCAAGGAGGTCACAACCCTTAGGGGTTTGGTTGGGAGTTAGTCCCGAGTTGTCATGAGGAGTGTCTTATGTTCTTCCTAGTATATCTTCAGTATGGTGGTTACGAGGAATGACGGGGAAGGATCCAGATCGGGATCAGGATCAGGAGAGTGTGGTCAGGATGGATCACTACCACCCGAGGTCGTTGGGCAGATGAGGACAAATGAGTTAGATGCCAAGATTCGTGGAATCTTGCATGATGAGGTTGTTGCTATGTTCTGGGCTCAGCTACCGGAAATGTTTGGGTTGATCAAGACCGCCATGGTTGAGTACTTCGATGAGCGCTATGCAGCTCTTGCAGAGATGGTTGTCACAGCAGCTACAACGGTTGTAGCAGTGGCATGGGGAGGAGCCGGTCGGGGCTTTCAGTATCGGGACTTCGATAATACGAAGCCCCATACCTTCGACGGGGTTCAGGACCCGATTTTTGAGATGAGATGGTGGACGGACGTGGAGGGATGTTTCTTCCTGTGTTAATGCCCTGCTGAGCAGAGGGTGAGGCGCACCCTGAACCTGCTGAGACTCGGGGCAAATGATTGGTGGAGGTTGACCACGAGATCATATTCTAACACGCAACGGGATGCAGTTACTTGGGATCAGTTCCGGGACATGTTCAATACTCGTTATGTTCTGCGGGTTGAGCGGGAGAGATTGGATCAGGAGTTTTGGAGCTAAGGCAGGATTCAGAGTCGGTGACGGAGATCACCAGGATGTTTACGAAAAGGGTGATGTTTTTGCCCTGAGTTTGCTTCGAAGAAGGCTCAGATGACTCGTTATCTGAGCATGCTCAAGACAGACATCAGACAGTTCGTGTGCACACAGAGATGTGATACCTTGTTGGAGTTGAAGGAGGCCGCCAAGCGGCGCGAGTTAGAGATTGATCTCCAGTTGAGAGAGCAGAGGTAGGCCCTGGTGTAGTCGTAGCCTGCGTTGAAACGGTTGAGGGCCACTGATTATTGTCAGGGAAGTCAGAGGGGTCGCACTTGTGGGAAGTGTGGTAAAGTGCATGATGGAGGTTTTCGGTAATCTTTTGTGTGCCAAAAGTGTGGTAAGGAGGGTCACATAGCCAGGGATTGCAGACAACAAACTCCAGCTGCCGGAGTTCGACTTTGTTATCATTGCGATCAGGTGGGCCATATAAAGGCCCAGTGTCCTCTATTAGCTGACAGGCTAGTGCAGGCCCCAGCACCAGCCACTTTGAGGCTTACTGATGGGGTTCAAGGTAGAGCAGAGCCTCCAAAGGCTCCAAGGTATTCCTATCAGCTTATAGCTGAGGAGACCGGGACAACGCCATAGGTGACGATCGATATGTCTTTTCTCCTATCCTTTGTTCATGTTTGTATTATGAGTTTCGTTCCTTCTGTGTAAATTATGAGGGCATAGGAGATGCTAGGGAGGATTTATTGTTAATGGACAATTGAGCCGCGTACCCGCTTCACCGCCGATAGACAGTAGTTAGTGCTCTAAGTGGGGGAGAATCGGAAACTCTCAAATGAGGCGGTTGCTTTCGAAAATGCTTCCTGATGTAGTTGGATGACGGTTTCTAGAGTGGAGCAATGAGACGGCCCAGTTAAGCTAAAGACTCTGTATGAGTGGTAGATCTATGTGTGGGTATGGAGTATACTACTATGCTAATAGCAATCGGGGGGTCTGTCTTCAAGAGATGAATACGTCGAGGAAGTGTGATGAGGACCCTATATAGGTTTATGAGTTGGGTGTTCAAATTCTGAGTATATGACTCATGGAATGGCAACGTTATCTACCAGTGGATAGCGTAGAGAGGAGTGTTGATGATGTGGCAATGGCTGATGCTGCAAGGTCGTGGTTTAAGGCTCATTGGAGGTGAAAGAGGTGGGTATCTCCAGGATGGAGTTTTGGACAGTAGAAGTGGAAGTAGCGGGGTAGACAGGTTCAGAAGCAATCCATACCTATGCTGAGGACCACATGAGGGTATTCCAGTCATAGATCGTGGGCGTAGAGATCGTGATAGATATGTTCCCTGATGTAGCATGGTTGGGATAGACGTATTTTTGAGGTTTAGGTGAGTTGCACCTAATTATGTCAAATCGGAGGAGTTTGAAGGAGATGCAAGGACTAATCCATGGATTCCAAGTATGGTCGTAAACATGGTTAGGAATGTCGTGCTATTCTAATCTAGGGTATTCCATCATGAGGATGAATGGAACCTATAATTGTTTGTACATGATGTGTTTGGTATTCCAACCCGAGGGTTGATTGGGCCGAACATGTGTAGGGATATGAGGGTATTCCATTCTAGGGATGACTGGACCCTTCGTAGGTATGACTGGTATTCCATCTTGAGGCTGATTGGGCCAGGTGTGAGTGTTGGTTCTTGTGAGATGGATGCTATATGTATAATGGTTTTGAGTTAAATGGAGCAAGAGCTATCAACAGTGAATATGGCTTGTGGTTCTGTTTTCGGGTCGGAACCTCATTTTCCAGGGATGGGTAGTCCGTTCGATAGCAATGGGATGGGAACTGGTGATGGTCAGCATGAGCGGCCAGTCAGGGAGACAAATCAAATCTAACTTCCCAAATAGAGGGTATTCAGGGGAAGTAGGCATACGATGCTGCATGACATTATGTACGTATTTTCTTCGAGTTGAAATTTTCGGTGAAGTTAGCTCCCCTTGTAGATCGTCATACACTAGGGTCGCGAGTGTGCCCTTCGGGATTTTGGGTGGCCAGAATTGGTAACTAACGATTTTGAGGGTGAAATCAAGTTTAAGTAGGGGAGAGTTGTAACGCCCCGCTCTAAAAGCGTTTATTTATGGATTTTCGAGACTAAAGGAAGGGACGTTTCAGTCTTTTATGGGCAGTGGGTTTCATTCGAGAAGGTTTCGGACCGGGGTTTTGCTAGAAGCGTAGGGCTTCTCGTCACCTTTTTGTGGATATAAAGTTCGTCGGGAATGGACGTAGCATGAAGGAGATATTGTACTTTAAAGTTATTGGCAGAAATGGTCCCTAAGGGAAAAGTTTGGCAAAAGGGTCGCATGCATGCACGTGTTTAGCTGGGTACGCCTAGCGTAAGATGGGTTACGCCAAGTGTATGAAGGAAAATGAACACGAGAGTCTCATGACATACACCCAACATACGCCTAACATCCAGAAACCTTAATGTTTCGGGTTTGGGGGCTATATAAGCAACCTTATAAGCTCATAACCCTCCCTTACCTCAGCCTCCACTGCTTAGAGCCGTTTTTCCCCAAACCCTAGCCAACTTCTCGAGTGTGTGCGCTTATAAAGTGAATTTGGAGTGTTTTGAGAAGAAGGTGTTGCATCTAGTGACTGGAGAAAGAAGGCCAGCGTGTAGATCTGAAGTTTTATGGTGGTTCAAGATCTCCTGAAGGTATAAAGCTCCTTGCTTGACATCTATTTTGTGTAGATCTAGTGTTGTTAATTTTTGACACCATTTCTTGTCCCAAAACCCCAATATGATGCATGATGCATTTTGGAAAAGATAAGCTGTCCTTTCAGACCCTCGGAGAGGTCTTGAGTGAGAAAAATAAGGTCCCAATGGCTTTGGATGTCCTATGCATGAAGTACGAAGGTCTTACTGGATTAAGACCTTGAGTTAAGAGCTTTCTGGATGTCCAACAGGATAAAGTTTGAGACTTTATGAGTCCTAGGCCCTTTTGGTCACTGGATCTGGCATATGGGCGTAAGTGCTTAAGCCATTAAACACATAGAAAGGTTTTGGTGCAGATGTGCGTACGCCCCGCGTAAAGGTTAAAACGCCCAACATGAAGGGTCAACGACCCACTTTCCAGTCAACATGAGCCGATGTACGCCCCGCGCACCAGAGGAGTACGCCCATCGTACGCCCTCTATTGGGCTTTTGATTTTGGGACTTGAGTATTGGGCTGCTTATGGGCTAGCTTGACTTGGGCCTTGACTGAATAGTATGTATAGAGTACTTTGGGCCCAGTAATTATAAGGTATCTTGGAACTAGGCCCGGTTAGGAAAGATGGGCCCAATTTAGTAAATTGTGCCAATAATGGGCTTTTCACAAAAACTTTCATGATAAGGACTTGGTTTTAGGACTTGGCCCAATAAAAAGAAAATGGATTTAACGAGTGGTGTGAACACTTGGCCTAGAAAGTTATGTTGGGTTCTAACTTGGTAATTATCATGTGATAGTTGGGATTTCAGGTGGGACAACAATCAAAGATTTACAATATTTCGGCACTACTCGCGAGGCGAGTTTCGACAAAAGATTATTTATAATAAATAATCTTAACCAAGTTGTAGAATATGTCTCAAGGGTTCCGTACATATAAAGAACGCCGAAATCCGAGTTATAACGAAGAAGTTATGGCCCGTCGAAGTTAGAAGTGACACTAAAAAAAGTTTTAGAAAAAATCTAAAATAGTAGTGACACTTGTATTTTAAGTCGGTACACCTAATAAAAAAACACAAAAAAAAATATTAAAAAAAAAAGTTACACTACGTGTCAGAATCGGAGCAGGTGCCCGGGACCCCCTGGGCACCACTAAGGCCCGTCACTAATTGTGCTGTGACATTATATATATATATATATATATATATATATATATATATATATATATATATATATATATATATATACACACCAGTGGTTGCCGAAATTAACTTCCAACCAATCATCGTCATCCTCTGAAAGTGTTTTAAATGATGATTCAAAATTAAAAAGTTCAAAAGATAAATCTGTGATCGTAAAAGGTCAACCCAGGAAAGTAATGACCTGGGTCCCCAAATCTAAATGATTCCGCTCATTTTGTAGGGACAGTTGCAGAGGATTGTCGTCAGACCTTGGTATACGCAAGGGTCTAAGGCACCAAGGCCGACCCTTTGATTTGTTAATGAGATAGTTACTGCTTTGATATGTTAGCTCAATATCTTGGTAGAAACGATGATTATATGTTGGTATGATTAGTTAGCTCGGTATCCTGGTAGATAGGATGTGGTTATTCTTAGTGACTTATAGTTAAGTCTAACTATTTGTATGCTGGTAGGAGTTTGTCTTTTAATTGTGCACGTGATTGATTGGTAGTGGAGGGTATTCCATCCATAGGATGATAGGGCCCTAGTATGTTGTCTTGGTAGACTGTTATAGGGTTATCTGATATAGGTGCACATTTTGATTGATAGTATGTGGGCAATCCAACCCGATGGTTGTGGGCCGAGAGTATTCCATCTCGAGGATGATTGGACTCATAGTAGGTGGGCATTCCAACCCGATGGTTGTGGGCCAGGAGTATTCCATCCCGAGGATGATTGGACTCATAGTAGGTGGGCAGTCCAACTTGATGGTTGTAGGCCTCGGGTATTCCATCCTGATGGATGATTGGACCCATAATAGTTATTGTATGTGTAGGAGTGTGGGCGTTCCAACCCGATGGTTGTGGGCCAGGAGTATTCCATCCCAAAGATGATTGGACTCGTAGTATGTGGGCATTCCAACTCGATGGTTGAGGGCCAGGGGTACTCCAACCTGATGGTTGACTGGACCCATAGTATGATGTTCATTTCTGTATGTGTATGGGTATTTTGGGGGGTAACTCACTAAGCTCTCCGGCTAATAGTTTCGTTTTATTGTTTCAGGTACATCAGGAGATCGTGGCAAGGCAAAGTCGTGATCGTACCGCTCCTCACTTTTATGATGTTGTTTCTGGGATACTCTGATAATAAACTACTTGGAAACCTTTTTGTAATAGCCAATGGAATTGGGTTGTTTTTGAAAAGTTTAAATTGGTTTGAAAATTTTGGTTGTTACACCTCAGGACATCGACTCCTAACATACCCAACCTATCAATGTGTGACTTCATCTCCAAGATATGTGCACACATAGACCTTCCATCTTGGTGTTTGCTTGCCAATACGGTTTGAGTGACCTTCAACTTTTCAAGTCGATGAATATGTGGGTTAGGGAGAATTATTGGAGGAGGTGGAGGAAGTGAAGTTCCACCAAAGTACGTAGAAGGGATTGATCCTTCACCTTGATCGTCACATGGAATATCATCTTAATGTGGAAAGCTTTTTCCAAAAGATTCGGGAAGACCATAGTTGTTAAAATTAGACATCTACCAAAGAGATAAATTCGAGTTAGTTGATTTAATCCTTAATATAGCACCCAAATGAAATATCAAGGCTAGGACCCGACATAATTATTTACAATTCGGAAGAGGGATGCCGTAATCCAATTGTAAATTATTTGTTGGTAGGTAAATGACGATTTACCAATTCCACCATGAAAACGAAATTTTAAATGAATTCAGTTTTAAATGAAACTCCTAGACCTTTTGAGATTCATTGAAATTTTCAATGACATTTTTAATCTCGATTACGTCCTTCAAGTTTGTGACTGGGATACCGAGGATCACAAACAAGGTGAGAATAACCATGCAAATTAGCTTGGTACTCTCGATGTCAGTTATCATCTAATAAATGTGCCGGTTAGCCACACACGCTCCATTGATCAATGACAATCTTACGAGAACCCATTGCCATCCTTCATTAGTCCAAATTAGTGTGCCAGTTAACCACACATGCTCCACTAACTAACCAACAATGTGCAATGTGAAATTTCATAGATTAGCACCAAATTCACATTTTTCCTATGTAACTCAGATTGGGAATTTATAAAGGATTTAGTTACTTGGTATTTCATTATACTTTTAATGGAAGTTGTGTCATGTGCTACCCGTTCGGCTAATGACCCTCCACTAGTCAAGAGTACGGTGGGTAAGAGTGAATACCCATTCAATCGCCATTTTATAGGCAAATTCCTTAAACACCCGTTATAGACTAGCTTCGTGAATGAGGCCTACTAACAGTAAGACTGACCTTTTACTTATATATATATATATATATATATATATATAATATTAAACTTATAATTTTATATAGTATAAGGGTGTATTTTACCCATTTAAAATACTAGATGGTTTAAATTATTAATAAATTAAACTTTTAACTTAATTATATTTAAACCATATCATTATGGATTTATTAATTCTCTTTTAATTAAACACTTAATTAATTTAATAAACTCTATAAGGGTGTTATTATGAACTATTCAAAAACCATCAAGGTTCTAAATATAAAATTCAAAATTAAAACTATTTAATTAATTTTTTAAGTCATGAAACCAAGATTTGCACCTTTTGAAACCTTTCAAATTACTAGATATTTTAGAATTCAATGTTTCATAAAAGAGACTTTTCAAATTCCAAAACTTGAGGGCAAGTTTTGTAACTCTTCAAAACCTTTTGACTCCAAAACTTGATGACAAGTTTTGTAACTCCTTCAAAACCTTTTGAATTCCAAAACTTGAAGACAAGTTTTGTAACTCTTCAAAACATTTAGATCAAAACTTTTTAAACTAATAAAATAATCATATTATTTATCTTTTACCAATTTGACCTGATGCAACTCATCTAGCAAGATAATTTCAAATCAAAAATTACAAATAATTTGCTTTATCATATAAACTAGTAACTATCTTAGAATTTGACAATTCATCTTTTAATTTGATGAGGATAATCACTACCATATCAGAAAAATTAGATTTTATGATACAAAACAGTTTGTGGTAATGATCCTAATCCAATTCTGTACAAAAACCCGAAAATCTGCAAGCCGATGATCCAACTCGTCGAGTCAAGGCATGGACTCGTCGAGTTCATCACCATACGATACAACTCGTCGAGTCCACTCATGGGACTCGTCGAGTTCAGCAATCAAAGGCAAAAAATGAAAAAAATTCCAGCTTTGAAAACAATACAATTGCATCTATATAACAGAAAATACCCATGGCTCTGATACCACTGTTGGGTTTTATGTACTATAACACTCCTATGGTGCACATACAAAATTAATGCTTTGGATCTAAGTTTTTTCTAGTAAAACATGCAATAAAAAAATTATCCAAAGCATGAAACCTATAACTAGCATACAATTTGATACTTGAAACATGAAAGCTAGTTAGATAATTACCTCTTGTTGTAGCTTGTAGAATTTTGCCTTTCAAGAGCTTAGCACCTCAAGTGTGATGCCTCAAACAAGTTACAAACACCACAAAAAATTGGAGAACAATGAGAGAGGTTTAGGAGATAACAAAATCGGCTAGCTTCTTCTAGGAATGCTTGAGTGCTATTTTTTTGAGATAAGGGAACACATTTATAGTGTCGAATTCCAAGAGTCGCTTCTTAATCATAATCCATACACTTAGGCTTTTAATCAAATAAGACTTCATGGACTCTTATATGAACTTAGTCCATTACTAGTTAATCATGGATCATTAGCCCAAATTATATTGTTCACTGATTTACATAATCAGTCCCTGTTAATTTAATCAGTCTATTTTGATTACTAAATTAATTCTTGATCAATATAAATTAAATAATATGATTTCTCAATTAATATATTATTCTTATAATATATTAATAAATCACAAATAACCTCTTACTCAAAATAATCATCCAATCAAATTGTTCTGATGAAGGCAACCCTAAATGGACCATGCTACTATCAGGTCAAGTACATACCAATTATAGCTATGGGCTTAGACACCTAGCCTAACACCCCCAAGTATAAATAAGGATGCATGCTAAATCGTTTTGTATTTTGAATTTTGGATTGTTAGGTGAATCTCTGTGAAAATTGTGCTTTTAACCTCTCTTTGAGATATTTGAAATAAAGAATACTCCCCTTCTACCCATGGACGTAGGTCACCTTGACTGAACCACGTTAATATTGTGTCTTGTGCGCTTTTAGTTTTGCTTGTTATCACTTTACTTCCTAACAAGTTATAAATTTTATGAATCATTTCGTGTGTTAACGCCTTTTGGAGAATTTAAGGCTTGGTATTAAAAATTAAGAACTTAACAATGAAATGAGTTTTTCAGGTGGACTGCGGTGTAGCCAGGGGCTGACCATGGCGTGGTGGGCGAAAGACTAGTGGCAAATATGTAAGGCTTTAAGCACTATAACACTCCTATGGTGCACATGCAACCCTAGATGCTTTGGATCAAAGTTTTCTCTAATTATACATGCAATTTCATTTTCCTAAAGCATACACCCTAGCTAGCATGAAATTAGAGATATACAATACAAAACCTAGTTAGATGAATACCTCTTAGTGTAGCTTGTAGTTCTTGGCCTTTGAAAGCTTTAGCACCTCAAATGTGATGCCTCTAATGTGTCACAAACACCAAATGAAAGAGGAGGCTTATGAGAAGAGGCTAGATAGCTCCAAAATCGGTTATGGTTCTTCTTTAGAATGCATGGGCCGATTTTAAGGGTTAAGGGGTTGCTTTTATAGTGTGGCAAAGGCTAGAGTTTCATCCATGCAAACCCTAACTCACCATGACCCTTCATATTTCTTAGGCCCTTTGGGTTAAACCTTCATGAACTATCATATAGGTTTAGCCTATCCCTAATCAACCATGGATCATTGGCCCAAACTATAAGTATTACTGATTTACTTAATCAGTCTTCGTAAATTTAACTAGTCTCTTTTGATCACTAAATTAATTCCAAATTAATTCTTGATCAACAATAATTAAACAATATGACTTCTCAATTAATATTATATACTTATAATATATTAATAAATCACAAATATCCTCTTTCTCAAAAGTCCATCCTATCAAATTGCTATGGTGAAGGCAACTCAAAAGGACCATGCTACTATCGGGTCAAGTACATACCAATTATAGTTATGGGCTTAGACACCTAATTCAACAAAATGTGTCCCCATGTTACCACAACATGGCCATGGGTTAGACAAGACGCAATGGTTGGAGGGTTAACGTTGACCATTGACTTTTGATAAGGTTGAATCTAGGTCAAACTTTAGGGTTTAGATCATAGGTTGAGATTTGAACTTGGATTCCATGTTTAGGTGATTGTTGTGTCTATCTTCGCTTGTTGTGAGTTATAGCGGTTTTCTGGTTTTTTCTATGATGTGAGTTTTCTCACTATGTTACTTATATCATATGTTCTATGTGAGTTGATGATAGCTCAGGGTTGTTGATAATGCAATTTGTCATATGTGAGTTGTTGATAGCTTAAGGTTGCTGATAACCCTAGTTGTTCTATTTGAGTTTATTATAACTTAGGGCTGCTGATAGTTCATAGGGTTGCTGATAACCCATAGCTATTATATATGTTTTGATGTGTTGTGTTGTATGTGATACTTTGGGGAACTCACTAAACTTTGGTTCACAGTTATGGATTTAAATGTTTAGGGACTTCTGACGATCGAGGAAAAGTGAAGGTGTGACTGTACACTAGCCAATATTCTTCATGATTTTGGGAGACATTATGCTATGATACTCTGATTTTTGATTTTGTATTGTGAAATTGTTGTTTTTATGGTGTCTGACTTTATGAAAATGGATTTTAATTCATTTTAAAAAATTGAAAGTTTTACCATGGTATTTGGGATGTTACGGTTTTTGTTATTGTATATTACCCCAAATCCTTTAATTCAAATGGAACCTTATTTGGCTACTAACCCTCCTTGGTACTCAACACCACTTTGGTATGGCTTGACACGACACCAATGACATCTACAAAAAGATATACTAAATATATCATGAATAGAGACACAAAACCAAAGGAGGAAGATTTCCTAAAAAACAATTGTTCATTACCAATAATATATACCCCCCTTACACCGACATAATTGATGTCTCCAAACTTAGAAAAAGAAAAAGAACTCAAAGTATGTCGGAATTAGTTAGTTTTCAGGGCCTTCACCGACGTATTTTTAAGTAAATATATCTTAAACTTATGACTTGCCATTTTTAGACGGACAAGATTTATACCAACAAATAAACTGGAAAACATATAACCATTAAACATTCAGATGAAACTCTTTATGTTAGCATAAATATGGTTTCTCTAACATCAACAAACCAACAAACGAATGTTAGACTTTTCTTTTGCTTGAGAAAGTGCCAACCTGTGTGCAAGAGGAAGCTGCCTTGTCCTTTGACAAAGGGTTATGAGAGTCGTTGAGGACTTAATGGTTTGTGGAGGTCCGTTCTTCAGTGACATCCAGTGGCAACTTGATTATTTAACCATTCGATTTGGTGGTTTTAGGTGTTACAGGACCACATCATATGAGACATTGTCATATATGGTATGGATTCTAACTATGTTCCTACCTTGGTTTGTGTTCGTGATAAGATCCCAAGTCCTAACCTCAACGATTTTTCTACTAAGGACATCGTCCTCCCTAAAGCCCAACATGCATTGGCGAGAACCCTTTCTAGCAAAATTATCAAGGTCATGGTAATAGACATTGATATGTTAGTTAGATAGACCGCAATTTTGTAGTGTCTAAAAGTACTACACGCTCAAGATTTCTTCTTGCTATCCCTATAGATGGTCTTGGCCAACATATGTTGTCCGTGGATTATCAGATTATCCGTAAGTAGCGTCTCATGACCCCTTTATTTCTCGTTGACGAGATATTCCCAGTTTGTCATAAAGCCTTCTTAGACTCTATTGGAGACCATGCAGTACATTGCCAAGAGCTCCCTTCTTTTAAATACCAACATGATATGGTTAGGGATGTTCTTTTTGACGTATTCAAGAGTTTCGGGGTTTCGGCTGAGAAAGAAGCACCCAATGAACTCCTAACTGATCTGTTGGAAAAAAAGGTCAACACTTAGACTAACATATAATTTGGTTTTTGGGTGGATAGAAGGGAAGCATACTTGTGTGGATATCTAATAGTAGTTTCCATCTAGTAAGCTTGAGGAGTGAGGATTTCACTGCAAAGCAAGCTGCTTTAAAAGCAGCCTCAAGTAAAGTGGTCAGACATGAAAAAGCTCGTATCGATAATTAACAAGTGTTTATACCATTTGTTTTTTATACATTTGGTTTCCTAGCACCAAAAGCGATGGAAGTTCTAAAACGAGTGTAAAATGTCAAACATTCTAATGCTACAATCCCAAGATCTATGGATATAGTTTTTAAAAAAGAGTTAGTTTTTCAATCCTAAAAAGTATTATGACATAGTTTGTTGCCTTTTTTCCTTCTATCTGGTTGTAATTTTATTTACACTAGAAATAAAGCCCCATGCTTCATGATATCAAAAACTTAAATCAAAATTTCATTAAAACTGAGTTTTAAGATACCGCAAAATCCATAATCGATGGTAAGTACAAATTAATAATCCTTTTGGTGATTTACATTTAATTTACACCCACAAGTCGATTATGTCTAAGCTATGATTATATATACATTTAGCTAGGGATGAACACCTTCATCAAGGCAACAAAAATCTAGAAACTTCAAGCTCGAAAAACTCTAACGCCTGGTGATCTGATCCGAAAAACATGCTCGTGGCCTGCGCATTTATCTATTTTAACAACCCAATGACTTCCCCATCGGCCATTGTTGCCGCCGTGGCCACCGTTCGTGTCACCACCATTATCAGATTGTCCGACAATTCTCATCAATAGCAGCCCTTCTCCTATGGGTAACAAGTGACTCTTTGTTCTGCTCCAAACCCATGAATCCTTCCAAAATGCGTTATACCCCAAAACAATCATACTCTTTTCTCTCTTGTTTTGTATAGCTCAAAAAATCCCTTCATGATTCTTTAGATTGCAGTCAATTACAACAAGATTGGCGGATTTGTAGTCATTTTACAAGAGAGTTCGAGCATTTCCTACAATAAACTCTACTTGGATTGCATATAAGCTAAGAGCTTGCTTGGAATAGTGAAGCTCCTCGATTCCCTTGACGATGCAGATCAGCCTACCACCAGTTTTATGAGGTGTAGCAATGAGGCCTTGGTGGTGGAGCCTGCCGCCTCAGCACATGCAACCACCATGAGTTGAGCGTTGTTTTCGGCTGCAATTGCCGATATGAACTCTGCAACATCTGGTTCGTCAGTTTTCTTACCCTGCAATTATAAAAAGCAGAGTTTAGGATGTTGTACATTAATTGAATCTTGGAACGAATGATTATTCTTTGATATATTTTTAACAATAACAATGGCTAGATTGAAATGAAAACGATTGGTTTAGAAAGTTGATCAAAATTTTTCATAAATTAATTATTAACGTACCATTTTCATTGTTTTGATGTAAGTTTCAGTATCGTAACTCATTTTCCTTTCAGTATTGTCTATTAGTTGAAGCTTTTAGTGAAGAAGAAGGCTGTTTGAACTAGCTTGAAGATGAATGCTTGTACGCTTTGCTCATGTGGGTAAAGATTATATATATCTATGCCAAAATAAACAAGGGAAAATGATTTAGAAGCCCAACGAAGTTTTCAAACTATTCAAAAAACCCCAATAATGTTTTGTCTGTCTAAAAAAACCCAACGAACTTAACATTTTGTCTAAAAAACTCAACTAAGTTACACTTTCCTTAAAGTCAAATAAGAGAAATAGATGATGTGGCTTATTACCGGATCGGGAAAATGACTTGTTAGACCAATAAAGTTTCTAAAACGTTAAAAAAAACTCCAATCATGTTTTGCTTGTTAAAAAAAACCCAATGAATTTAAACAAAACAAAATTGAGATTTTTTGAACAGTTTGGAACATTGTTGGACTGTTTAAACAAAAAATTAAGTTCGTTGGGATTTTTTGAACAGACAAAACATAATTGGGATTTTTTGAATGTTTTGAAAACTTTGTTGGGCTTTTATTTCCCAATAAACAACATATGAGTAATGTGATGGATACATTTAATTCACAAGTAGGGTTGCAGGCTTGACTCACTCCCTTTCATCAGTCGTTATTAGAAGGTTTATGTATCCTAACAGTGTAAACGAGTTGTCCCATTACTCAACAAAGGTATGTCATGTGTAGGATAAGGTTTCTGATCAAGGGTACATGTTTCTAAAGTGTTCTTAGATCCATCAACTTGCTAAAAAGAGTGTAATAAACAGTTATGTGCAAATGTCCCACATTTTACACTAAAGTTATGCACCATGCAAAAACTATGCCCCACATAGACCCATCTGGAGATAATATTGTCCATCTCACATGAGTCATCATATAAAAATCCGTATATACGTACAGGAGTTCCATCATAATTGACTGATAATAGAGCACAAAACTTATTATCAAGTCGTGTGCTGATTTCAACACATAAATGAGGCCCCGACGCTCTATACTTCGGTATCGTTCATATCACAATGGCTGTGACCCATTTACGGTTCAATGTGAAAAGACCATACCAACCCGATAACACACAAGGGTGTCGTGTGTTTGTCGATTAGGTACATATACCATTACATTTTGTTTTTCGTGCCCGACAATAAATTAAGATCAATATAACCTTTGATTGCATTTCTGTCGTTTGGAATTTTAACGATCAGATAACTTGTAATGATCATATAACGAATATTTAAGTGTTGGAAATTTTAATGATATTCAGCGAGTTAATATATAATGATAATATAATTGGCATCTTACAACAGATGAAGGACATCGCGTGAGATGAAACATAGAAGTAGAAATATTTCAAATGTAAATTTGATACTTTGCTTTGCCTTCTAGAAATTAAAGTTATGCAATTATATAATTATTTCAAATTATTTGTTTACATTAAATAAATTTATAAGAAAAAATAAGAAAACATTTACATAAATGGTTCTTGTGGTTGAAAGAACACAAATAGTCATT
Source organism: Lactuca saligna (assembly GCF_052625555.1). NCBI lineage: Eukaryota > Viridiplantae > Streptophyta > Magnoliopsida > Asterales > Asteraceae > Lactuca > Lactuca saligna. The sequence continues at coordinate 53,659,390 of NC_136425.1, forward strand.
GTGACAAGTTTTTGACAGGGTCCATGTCTGTTTGGAGAAGATGACATACAAACGTTTTACGTTTGTTGTTTTCTAAAAACAAACAGTCTGCAAAAACACGTGGACGTAAATGTCATTCGCATGCCGACATAAGTGAACTCGTAATTTTGAAATTAATTAAAGACATATAAAGATGGTTGAAGCCAAGGATGTTATATATATATATATATATATATATATATATATATATATATATATATATATATATATATATATATATATATATATATATATATCTACCATGTTTGATGATATGCTTCAAACTTTTGTTTCATAATCTTTCAATTTCTAGTAGTGTTTTGACTAGCGGGGCTACATCGAAACAAGGGGAGAGAAGGTGTTATATATATATATATATATATATATATATATATATATATATATATATATATATATATATATATATATATATGAGAAAAGTGAATATACCCTTAAGGGTATATAAACTTAGGTATCCAAACTCACTATAATTAGTTGTTTTGTTTGATATATTCATTATAATGTTATTAAACTTCAACCTTAACTTGATTTACTTTGAAGATTTTCGAAATTTCACTATTGTTTTCCTCTTATATCACTTTTTTTTTGCCGGACACCTATTAGACTATATATATTAGAGTTGAAAATGAAAATTATGTAAAAGGAAGATAGATGTGAAATTTATAAAAATCTTAGAAGTAAATCAAGTTAGAAGTTGAATTATAAGAACATTAGACAATTACAATGTACACATATGATACAAAACAACATAGCATGGTGAGTTTGGGTACCTAAGCTTATATACCATTAAGGGTATATTCACTTATATATATATATATATATATATATATATATATATATATATATATATATATATATATATATATATATATATATAGACTATATCTCTACCATGTTTGATGAAGCTAAGGATGCTATATATATATATATATATATATATATATATATATATATATATAGACTATATCTCTACCATGTTTGATGATATGCTTCAAACTTTTGTTTCATAATCTTTCGATTTCTAGTGTGTTTCGACTAGCGGGGCTACATCGAAACAAGGGGAGAGAAGGTGTTAGTAATACTTCTTCTCCGATTATGAATCCCTATATGGTTCCTCCAATGGTTTCGAAACCAACTACAAACAAGAAGGTTGTTGTTGGTTTTCAACCTCTTGAAAAGAAAATGAAGAATGTTATTCCTCGTTGTTGTTTCTCAGATTTACTTAGTCTGAATGAAGAACGTGATGTTGTCTGACCCCCCTTTTAGTCCGAACCTAAAAGATAAACAAACTGTTATACGTCTGTCGGTCCTTGGACCTGGGAGAACAATCCAATGTCAATGTCAGTAAACAAGATAGGGAAATTCGATATTGTATTTGAGAATGGATTAGATTACGTACCTTCGAGGTGTTGGCTTTTATACCTTAGTGCCTAGGGAAATGGAGATGAAGATGGGTCGAGCGGGTCCCCATCTTATCGTCATTAGTTGTGACTGATAAGTCCGTATGATGAATCAAGCAATTGATTTGACTGCTACCGTTTTTCAAATCATCATTGCTTATCGAGTAACCGTCACTTCAGGATTTTGCATTTGTCTCCTTATTTATTGGTCACGATTGATTCAATAATTCCCACTTATTCTCTTTCACCTACTGCTTTCTTATTACTTTCCACTTGCTTGCTTCATTACCTTTTCTCCATGGCAAAAGATGGTCGCTCTATGTGTATGATTTCATATTTTATGCCCCAAAAACTGCTTGATGATATCAAATCTTACCACATCGACTCTCAAATTAAGCCCCTACTCCCGCATGAGAACCAATCCATTATCGATCCTCCTCCAGGCTACGTGGGTGTTTACACCAACTTCTTTAGATCTGGTCTTCACCTTCCTACTTTTGATTTTCTAAATTCCGTCCTGAGTCACTACAAGCTTCATATTGCTCAAATTGCCCCTAATGGATTCAAGAAGATTATGTGTTTTATGCTTCTAAACAAAGCCCTGAATATCGTTCCATCCCTATCAGTGTTTCGCCACTTTTTTGTAACGATGGTGACCAATGACTTGGTATCATTTTCTATCTGCCACAACTCCATTTAAATTTATGACGGCTTGACCTCTTCTATTAAGAAATGGAAACTTGAGTTCTTTTTTGTGGATGCATATGCATTCATTCTTCCCATTCAGGTTGAAGATGCCCATGTTCGTGAATATGACTATGCCCTTGAGCTTACCCATCAAGAACGTTCTGCCATTGATCGTCTTGTGGCAAATTTCATTAAGTGGGCCAAATTTGACGTTTCAACCCTTGAACTTGCTGGATTAGGCGATGCCACTTACGTCAACGATAGCCTCCCTACCCCTGTGCTCCATGGTCAAGGGTGTTCCATGACGATTCGATCGATGTCAATCCCAATTTGGAATCCAAGTCGAGCATCTAGTTTCTCGTTCAAGACGAGGTTGGGGACCATACCATGGCCTCATCCCCCCACCTAAAAATGCAAAAAAAAAAAAAAACCGAAAATCTTCATGGCAAGCCTCCCGCCAAGTCTCCAAAAGGTTCGTCCAAGAGAAAGAAGGGGGAGACAATACTTGATAGTGAAACCGTATCCGGGGATTTTGGCGTTACCCTTTCCAGTAATCATTCCAGTGTATCTTCCCCCAAAAATCCTGATACAGTTCGTCATTCTAAACTTGCCACTCCTTCGAATACGGATGGTGATAGTGACGGCGTAACCCTAGGTGATTCTACAGAAAATGTTGACTGCTCAACTCTAGAGGCCACTATTGAGTCGTCCAGGCTACATGAATGCCCCGTTTATTCTGACCCGAAGTTAACCGCCACAATTGAAGCTACCACAGAATCCATTATTCTTATCACTCTTATTTTTGTTGTCAAACCCATCCAACAGGTTCTTCTAACTACTCCGAATCCAACCACAAATGTTTTTTTGTCCATTGACTCTCAAGTAAGAGTCTTAGTGTCGCCTACTTCCGAGATCCTTCCTATGATGTCTCTTCTTAAGAATGGTGTGTCCAAGCAAGATTTTCGAGAGAAGTTATTTGGCATCTGTCCCCCGATACCTACTACCACTATCATGACTCCTCTTGTTGTATTTGAACCAGTCTCCAGAGCTCCTGTTGTCTCTATTGCTAATACCATGGTTGTTGAGGCTTTAATATCTTCGGCTGATAACACAGCTCTCGACACTCCCTCCTAAGGTATGTTTGTGACTATTTCTACTCCTTCTAGTTCAACTATTTTGAAATTTGGTAGGTGTAATCCTTTTTTCCCTTACTTTTCACATTGGTATTTCCCTTCTTTATTAGTTTTGTTTTTTTTTGTGTATGCAGATTTTATTCCTGTGAAAAGTTAAGCTCCTCCTCTTACTTTGATGTCTCTAGCTTCTTCTCTTCCTTCTTTCCTTCATCCTTATACATCTACCAACTTCGCCAATAAGCATGTTCTTGGTAAGATGACTGATGAATAAGGAATGGACAAAGCTCGTTGCCACATCCTTAAAGGCTTGCATTGGATGAACGAAGTTTCACTACGCAACAAGGCTCATGCTTCTACGGCCGCCGTGAAGAGGATGGAATTCAACAATCTTTTAGAATGCATGGACAAACTTCGATCAAGTTATCGAGTCTTGGAGAGGGCGAAAACAAAGATGATGCAATAGAATATCGATTTATCTTCTAACAACAAAAAATTAACACTTGAGTTAGCCAAATCCGCTCGACTTCGTGAAGAGATGCATCAGCGTAACCTTGCTCTTCAAGCAAAATTGGAAGAGGTATAAAATCAACAAATGTCCTTGTTATAAAATAACACTCATGTCATTTACTATGGTCTTTATCATACTCATGACATTGACTATGATCAAACCTTTTTCACAAGTAGCTATGATTAGTTCAACAAGGATATTGTTTACTATAAATTCATATTCTTAATATGAAATATAGCAAAAAGATTTTAAGAAAGGCCACTTTTCTTAATTGACATATACTAATAGATGACTGGGGGGACTTGATGATATATGGTCCATTAGCATGGCCTAAACTGCTCTAGAGCGCCAGCCTGGCCTGGCGTGCTCCTGCCTGGCATTCCCTTTCCAGCCTTGCCTGTCGCTCCCTTGCCAGCCATGATGGGGACTCTCCTGCCGGCCCACCCTGACGCTCCCTTGCCTAGCGTTCCCCTGCCAACCTTTCCTGGTGCATGCCCGCTAGCCCCGCCCGGCGCCTCCAGGTGGCCTTGCCCAGCTCCTTGCTAGCTGCGCCTGAATTGGGCTGGCCCAAGGCTTGACCTAGTTTTCCCCATATAAATAGAATAGGGCCTCTTCCATGAAGAGGACCTTTTTCCTAGACTCTCTCTTCCCTAAGTGGTTCAACCGCCACTAGACCTTTTCCCTAGACTCCTTCCCAAGTGGCTCAGCTACCACTAGACTTCCGCCATCGCTCAGCCACCACACTATCCTCCGGCCGGTTGGCTCAGCCACCACCCGCTGCCATCAACCACCACCCGCCACCACCCGCTACTATCAGCCACCATAAACCACCACCATCATCAAGATGGTTCTCTCCAGCTATGGAGGACCATCTCAGATATACTAGATGATCTAACTTGATTGTCGGAGTCCGCTCCCGGGGCATAGTCCCTGGGGCGGCTCTAACGACCTTGTCTATTGTTACCTTGCAGATCCGTCTCCAGCGTAGAAGCACATCCTCAGAGCAGGTGGTCGGAGCTGATGTCGCATCAATATCTATATAGATTAACTTGGAGGTTTTCTTAATCCATGTTATCCTAATAAAATGTGTAAATCTTAAGATCCACTAGTGGATATAAAGCAAACATCTCAATGTTGCAATCTTCATTTTAATGTAAAACCACACGGTATGTTTTTATATCAAAATGAATAGAACATGTGTGTTTACTAAGAACTAGTGGGAGCATAGTGACATTCTTAATATAATATGATTGAGACATATTTAATCATGAGAAGTTACATTCTGACCATGCCTAGGGTTTTCACCTTGACTCAGAATGTGTTTCTAAAATGAAAGACTTAGGAAGGACAAGATACATTCTTTGAATGTAAAATATTTAGAGATAGATAAAATGAATGTTAAAAGTTTTATATACTTATGTATATATTGCTAATATCTTGAAAGAGATCAAGATAGAAGATTCCTTTATAGGAACCTTAGCATTATCATATGACACTAAGTTTGAGCCAGCCTCTAAAGGACCTAGCTCATAGGCTTGAACTAGCTGAAATGATTTATATTCAATTTTCATGACAAATGAATCCATCATTTATGCCATATTATGCATAATACTTGATATATGATCATGCTATGAGCATATCATAATATACCAATTGAATACATGGTTAAGTCACTAGATGACTATACAAACATTCTAAGAGTACTTTGGAAGAACTAAGAGAATGTATATGAGACATATAGTTTAGAATAAAAATCTTCATGTAAAGAGCTACATAAGATTATGATTTCTAAACAAATATATATAGTTATGAATTATAATTGGATTATGACTCCATTGTGAGATGAAGAGTAATTTTAGTTGGAATAAGGTGCAACAAAAACAAAATGACACAATATACTACAAAATAAGAGTATGCTACTTCAGAAGTTTAAATCTATGTTGATCTCTACCATTCAGGGATCACATAGAAATCTTTGTGACTTCGAGAGTATGCTTAATTGAGCTAAGGGACTCTATGTGACGAAAGAATACCAATCATATACTCCAAGATATTTAACTATACCTAGAGTAAAGTCAAATATGGAGATGATAGTATTCAAAAAATTCACACAAATTAAGTTTAGTCGAACCCATTAATAAAGTACTTCTTCTAAGCTAAGTGTAAATGGTCACACTTCATCTATAAGACTTTATTATTCTACAAATGGGATTTTGATTTGGATTTAGTATTTAGATATTGGAACATTGTGACAACAACTATTATATAATGTTTTGATATACTAGGATATAATCATAACATCAATATTATTATGTTCTATATTAACATGTTTAATCCATGAATAATCTTATTAATCTAAAAGTTCATAGTCGATTATAATTATGGGAGCAATTATAAAGTAAGACTATTATGAATTGGATTAGTTGACTTTCACTAGTTGAAGGTAGGCATTGGGTTGTAACAACGTTTCATAGGTACTTTTCAGAGAACTGGTATTGCACTAACTCGTGTCAAGATCATCTCATCTATCGCTATCGTGAATGATACTTTATTAAAAGGTACTATCGTTGTATCCTTAACACTTGAGATACATAGTGAGACTTAAGTGTGGGGAATGTTATGCTTAGATATGGTCGAACATTGGTCCTTAACTGGGCAGTTATAAAAGATATTTTCAGGTATGGTATGAACTATTCAAGAGGCTTATGTAGTCAAGATGGGATTTGTTCCTCTTACGTGTTGAGAGTTAGACATCTAGGGCGACTTACCAAAAGTTGAACACCATATGAGATTGATTTCGATCCCTATCTCATGTTTAACATGATGTTTGTGATAAAAGGATAACCGATAAACTTACCTTATATACACCACTTGTAGCTTGGAGCTTTTGGGAATTGGGCATTAACAGAATGGCACAAAGTCATATGTTGATGGGGGCAGTGAAATGTTGCTAGACGTTCACTACTATCTATATCAGTCTAATATGAATCTTGTGGAAGTGGGAGATTGAAAGATCTAGTATACTCAAGAATCATATTAAAGTGATATTGCTAATTAACATAAGATATAAAGGGTCACACTAACAACAACTTGATACAATTGATTATTTATTAGAAATTCATTTTAATAAATATTCAATAAACTCTTATAATTAATTGGAAACTATTTATTTCATGGAAATAATAAATTTCATTCGCAAGTAACATTACATAATTCATATGGTATTAATTAAAAAGTCATGCAAAACCTTTTGGACTAGATGATTTCTTTTGTCGTTTACCAAAAAGTTAGAGTTTATATTTTATAAACTTCTTTATAAAATTTAAAATCCATGCTTCTTTTTTAATATAAAATCTAAAAATAGAGATAGGATAAGGGAGTATGGAACTTTTGATTGTTTAATCAAAAGTATTAAGCATGGCTTGCATGCATGGGGAACATCATTGTCCAGTGTTATAAGGGCTTAATGGTTAAGGACCATTAGGTTAACTTTCTACTTTATCTGGACATAAGAAAGGCTTTCAATTGTAGAGTCTAACACGCACCAAAACCGTAACATGCGTCGTCATGTTACACTCTCCATGTTGTTTATCTTTTTCTTGAAGATTACTTGCTTTTATACTCTCTTGAATTTCATCATTTGGTTATGAACTTCAAGCTTAAGATGATCCTTGGTGGGTTTAACTTGTTTATGTTATTCAAAATATTATAAGTCTTTCGTTGTTAAAAATCATGTTTTTGAAACTAGTTTTTGAATAAAACACAACACTCAATCATGTGCGTTGCTAATGCTCATGTGTTCTATAACATGGATGAATGTTCTAGAAGATATTTCATGGTGGATTGTGATTTTTTGACACATTTCATTGGCCTATGATCCAATGGACTTGACCCATTTGGGTTTTAGGTCTAATCCTTTCATTATAAATAGGGATGCATGCTAAATCATTTCACGTGTCATATATCCTTAATGATTAGATTGAGTCTTTTTTTAGTTGTACCTGTAATATCTATTTGAGAACTATATGAATAAAGAATACTCCCCTCTTGTCCGTCTACATAAATCACCTTGACCGAACCACATAAATAGTGTGTTTTTGTGTGCTTTTAGTTTTGTGTGTTATCCGCATTACTTCCTAACAAGGGTCATCATAACTTGGCAAGTTGTATCAGATTTGTTTTGAGTCTTGACAAGTATCATATGGTATCCTAACAAACACACACACACACACACACATATATATATATATATATATATATATATATATATATATATATATATGATGAATCTTTGGGCACTAAGTGAATATCTCCAAGTAATGAGATAAACACAGATGAAGAATATACGTGTAAGAACATGTAACAGAGCATGCACATATAATTAGAGTATGTATGAGGTGTATGTTAGAAACATGTAGCAGAGCATGTAAGTATACCTAGAGTATGAATGTTTAGATATTATTGGTATTGTGCAGAATACCAATATGTTATTAAAGATAGAGGCTAATAAAGAGTAAGAGAATGAAAGAGAAGAGTGTGAGAAAGAGTAGAAAGAAAGATTAGATAAGAGTATAAGAGATATATGAAAGAAGAGAAGTGATGGTAGTGTATGCTATGAAATAAAGAGTTAGATGATAAAGTATAAGAATGATAAGAAGGATGGACGATAAGAAAAGCATAAAGAATAACTCAATAGATGCATTGTGTATGATGTTTTAGATATGTTTATGTTTTGCAGTTTCAGGTAGCAACAGTTGTGGTCCCAAAAGAGAATCTGGAGTACAAAGACAAGAATTAGATAGTAGGATGATATTTATTTATTACCTTGGTTTTCACGTAAATAGTTATATTTTATTATAAACTCGTGATTTGTCTGGGAAGTAGAGTGTTTTAAATTTATTAGAATTCCATAATTGTAATAAAACTCTGATATTTCCTTGAGATTAGATGTTAGAAAAACTGGGTCGTTACAATGAAATTCCATTATGGACTAAATCGATATCCACCATTTATACAAGGTGTGATAGTGTAGCTACTTTATCTAGAGGTTATAGTCAAGTGTATAAGGGGAATTCTAGACATTTAGGTGTTAGGAATAGTATGTTTTGTGTGCTCATCATGAATGGTGTGATATCCGTGGAGTTTATTAGAACTTAGTTGAATTTAGTTGATCATCTAACCAATGGTTAGCTAGAGATCTTGTGCACAAGGAGGCTGTAGGGATGGGTTTAAAGTCCACCTAAAATCTTTTGTATTAAGATACCCGTTTCCCATCTAGTATAATGTTAAATGTTGAATTCAATGTGGAAATCTTGATATTTGAAGATCAAAGCGTATTATTTACATCATCCCAAGGTATCTGTTCGGTAGTATAAGTAAAGGCGGTTAAAGTTTTATTTCTTAATAGTTCTTTTGAAAAAATAGATATGTATGTGAAAGAGTAAAAGGAATACCTAGATAAGCATGAAGTTTAGCCGCTTCAAGAAGTTTAGGACTTAGCTTTGATATGATTATTGAAGGATAAGACACATGCTAGTAAAATATAGTGTCAAGTTAAAATATATGAGTATGTAAATTGTGATGTGTATTATCTTTATGTATTCACTATGAGTTGAAATGGTTCAATCCTTAGTGACACCCTGATATTCGAATATTTGGATGATTAAAATACTAATGTTAAATTCAATCATCATGGCATTTCATTTATTCATCAATTTGTTGTTTATTATGACTTTGCTTTAAGTTAATCAAGATTACACTTAAATTGGGGAGAATCGTTGCTAATTTTGTGTCAACCATCTTATTTAAGTTTAATGGGATTAACTTGTTTTGATAAATGTTAACTTGATAAATATTGAATAAGCTCTTGGTGTGCAGAGTGCACACTTGTTTAAGTTTGTCCTTGTTGGAAGTACAATGATATTTAGAGGCGAAGTCGCTGAACCAATGGAGGTCTGGGGGCAGCGCTCCTGGTAGCGGGGTCCAATGGGTAGCAACCCATGGTGGAGTCCATTTTCCCCTGGCCAGGGTCAATTAAGAATATAAACTTGATTTTGACCCTTATCTTGAACCCGATTTTTATGGCAATTTTATTATTGCCCTGTAACAGTTTAGGCAGTTTTCATACATAGGGAATTATATCCTTTTTTTTGGTACACAAGAAGTTCATAATATTCTTCATTCTCCGTTCTCAAAATCTCCGAGTTTTATCTGGTTGAATTTTCGATTTTACATCGAAATATTTCAATCTGAAAATGCATCATGACTCTCAAAGAAACCAAACAATCTATTTACTCCAGTTTTATAATAGAGGACTGTCATGTGTCTATGTAGGAAGAAGAATTGAGCGGAGAAACAAAAATTAGGGTAAAAGAGAAGAAGCCACGTGTCCCAAAAACTATTATATATATATATATATATATATATATATATATATATATATATATATAAGAGAGAGGGAGAGAGACAGAGAGAGAGAGAGAGAGAGAGAATGAGAGATGCAAGATCAGTGGAGAACTAAATTGAGGGAAACAACCAACAAACTTCTTATCCATAATGAATTTAAGTATAAAAATTTCACATGTAAATTTATATACATATATCTAAGACAAATGCAAAAAAAAATTGAAAAAAAAAATTATATGCATATTTTTTTTGAAAATTTATATTTTCGCAAAAAAATATATGATTATACATTAAAAATACATTTTTTTTGAAATATTCTTTTTTAAAATCTTAATTTCGAAATATAAGGTATATTTTCTCTTATTTAAATAATTTTTTTTTAAATCAACAAAAATATTCCTTACATTTCGAAATTAATATTAAATTTTTTTTTAAAAAAAATGCAATTTTAATGCATATTCATATATATTTTTTGGTGTATATGCATATGTATAAAAAAAAAAACATGTGCACATGCACATGCATGTTAAAAAAAACTTTTTTAATGCCTCTCTCTCTCTCTCTCTATATATATATATATATATATATATGTATGTATGTATATGTATATGCATATACATAAGAATAAGTATATAAATATGACAATTAAATACATATGATTATACTTATGCATATGTATATACATATGTATATGTATATGAACTATGAATATGCATATATATATATATATATATATATATATATATATATATATATATATATATATTCGTATGCATTTGCATAAAGAATAAGTATATAGATAAGACAATTAAATACATATGATTATGCTTATGTATATGCATATGCATAAGAATAAGTATATGACATATGAATATTCATAAGTATATGCATATGGATATTAATAAGTAAATGCATATGCATAAGAATAAGTATATTCATAAGGTTATTAAATACATTTGTATTATGATTATGTATATGAATAAGTATATGCATAAGAATAACTATATGCATATGCAAATGAATAATTATATGAATATGTGTAACGTCACAAAATCTGGATGCTTAGAAGATGAGAAAGAAAAGAAAATAAGTTGGAAATTGATAAATAGCAATAAATGGCAAAATGGTCAAAGTGGGTAAATTGGTTATTTTAAATAACCAGCAAGGGATATAAAAATAAATATGTTATAATTGTGTGAGTTATATGAGGTCTATATGTTTATGGTGCAATGGATTAAGTTCAAGGGCAAAGGTGGGAAATAATATGAAATTTGTAATTCCATATAAAAGTGATAAAATGCCAACTTTAAGACCATAAAAGTAAGCATATACATATGATTATGCTTATATATATATGACATATGTATAAAAATAAGTATAAACATAATAGAATTAAATACATATTATTATGATTATGTGTATGCATATACATAAGAGTAAGTATATGACATATGAATATTCACAAGTATATGCATATAAGTATACATATATGCATAAGAATAAGTATATTTATATGACTATTAAATAGATATGTATTATGCTAATGTATATGAAAAAGTATATGCATATGCATATGAATAACAATATGGATATGTGTAACCTTACAAAAATTTGGATGTTTAGAAGGTGATAAAGAAAAAGAAATAAGTTGGAAATTAACAAATAACAATAAAGGGAAAAATGGTCAGAGAGGGTAAATTGGTTATTTTACATAACCAACAAAGGGGTATAATAGTAAATATGTCACCACTATACGAGTTATATGATTTTTATATGCTTATGGTGTAATGGATTAACTTCAAGGGCAAAAGTGGAAAAGAATATCAAAATTAGAATTTCATACAAAAGTGATAAAATGACAACTTTGAGACCATAAAAGTCAACCCTAGAGGAAAGGAAAGCAAAAAAGGTACAAAGGTAACTTATATTAGACTTGAAAATGAAGTAATATAAAAAAGAATTAGCTTAATAGGAGTTGATATGAAAAATCTACTAGGTTGCAAAGTTGATAAAAAATTAATGAAAAGCTGATTTGAGAATTTAACAGCTGCAATGTGTCAAATTTGGAGCTTAATAAGTTGATATTCATTGATAAATATAAAGAACATTTTAAAGTAAAGTTGTACTCTATAAAATGAAGAGTACACAGGAAAACGAATCGGACAAAATGGATATGTAATGAATGAGATATGGTCGTTTGAAGTTGGTTGTTCAAAAACTTGAAATGTTGTAATATTCTGACTTGCCATGTAACAGGTGAATAACTCCCGTTCTAGACATACTCAGATGAAACAAATAATATGGAAGTTGTAGTACTCCTAACAAGCTTTCCAACGATATAAATATTTCCCAAATTGGAGTTCGTATAGCGGAGTTACGTGGCTGGAAAGATAGGGAAAAATAATAATTTTGCTGGGAAACTATCCTTAAAAAACCATGCATCATTCAAATGCATACGATTTTTTTTACTTCAAGTTAATAACTTTGCAGTCTTTGTAATGTGAAGAGGGTTATTGAAACAATTGCATCTGAATGTGTAGATGATGACATCGTTATGGTCAACTAACAAACCCAATAATGATGTTAAAAAAAATAAAAAATAAAGTTTCCCTTTTACCCTTTCTCCCTCCTAGACTTCTTGTGACTTTCTAACATTTGAAAGGGCATGGTATGAGTTATAAAATAAAAACTTCTCTCTCTCATCTTTTATCACTTAATGTTGAATCAGACACAATTCTTAGATTGTAAAACAACATGGGTTAAGACCTTGATTTTCCTTGGCATCTATCATTCAGTTTATATGGTCATTAATATATTACCAAAATGATATAGAATTCATAATTTAAATTAATCCATTACAATTCCATTTCAGAGGTAATATGGAACTTCATTATAGTCTTTAGAGCTAAGCATGGATTGTAATTATTAGTTTTGAGTGTTATAATATGTGAAGGCATTTTGTCGAACACCTGGTGGGTAGGTTGTGTATACCACAACTGCAAGTGAAAATTTTGAGCCTGTAGTGATGTCACACCCCCGAATCAGAACGACAGAAACGTCCAGGGGCTGATGACGTCATTGTGTAATATCATAACAATTGAATATAAATGAAACATAGCAAATCCAAACATCATACATTGAGATAACAAACTTACATTGTTTTAACATCATGTATTTGTTCTCAAATTACACAAAAAGACATTAGTAAGTAACTTCCAAATTACAGCAAAATAATCCAGTGTTCACGACGGAACCATCAAAGTTTCACGTTGACGTTTCGCGATGGAAGTTATGACCCGTTGAAGTTATAACGAAGAAGTTATGACCTGTCAAAGTTTCGCGACGGAACCAACACAGCACCGGGGAGACGTAAATAGTGAATTTATGATAGAGCGACTTTTAGCCTTAGTGATCTAAATGAAAGTCATAAAATATATTAACTTGAGAGCGTCCATAAAAATAACGCCCAAATCTAACTTCGTATGAGGAAGTTATGATTTTTCTAAGATTTGGTTTAGCAGTGCACGGTCCGAAACTCGAATTTTAGTTCGAGCGGTTTTTGGCTTACGTGGCAAAAATGAGAGTTAAAGATCTCATTAATAGGAACTCAACGGTAAAAAGACAGACGAAAACGGAGTCTGTATGAAGGAGTTACGAATTTTTCACGGTCATTTAACAATTTAATCTTCTCGTACTATTAAATTTAAGATCGGTCGAGAAGTAGCCGACGGAGTCAAAATAAAAGTTGTAGATCTTATTTTTACCTAGGCGTGGATATAAATAACATAAAAAACGGAGCTCGTACGTGAAAGTTACGGATTTTAGAATTTGGAAGTGTGTTGTGCGAAAATAGGTGACGTGGCACAATCTTGGCCATTGCTTTCTCCCCACGTCTTGCCACCAGATGGTGCATGTGGCACCAATTTCAGCCATATTTCACCTTATAAATATAACCTCTCCCACCCTCATTTTCTTTACACATTTCTCATTCTTTCTTCTCTTTACTCTCTCTCTAGAACCTCTCTCTAGCCCCGAAACCCCCCGAAAAGCCTAGGGAACCTCCCTAGCATGAGGCGGAAGCCCCAGATTGCTCGACGGCTCCGAGAAGAAGAGATTTTTGGCTTGGGAATGCTGCTCCAAGTAAAGCCCGGTTTTTTATAAAACCCGCTGAAAGTAAGTTACGTCTACGCTATTTTTAATATAAATTTTATTTAATTATCGTAATGTTATTAGGAACTTATAATAAAGTGTTTGGGCTATTATTATGGGTTATATAAGTATTGTTTAACACTTGTATAATAGTAATAATAGCTAGACTATTAATTAGTTTCAGCGAATAATAGACTAAACTCTAGTGGTAATAATACTAGATTTCGTCGAAGGAAATTATTTTTAAGAAGTGAAGCGCTGTCTGAGTTCGGAATCACCACCTTTTCAAGTGAGTGCATAGTTACTTTCATCTTACACATACATATGAAGTATTTTATATAAATTACGTGCTATGTGTGCATATTATTTGAAAATTTGTTGTCTATGCTAGATGAACGATTTTATACATGTTTTAAAAGATTTAAATGGTATATTTATTTTATATATACAAATATGTTGCGGATGAAACATGGGTAGATGAAATAGTTGGTGTGTAATGAAATAAAATGATAAGATATAGGTGATGATAATTAGGTAAATAGATGATGATGAATAGGTGACATAGGATGAAAGGAGATACCATAACCTTAACTAGCAATGTGGCGATGTAGTCATCTACCAGAGTATAGATGGCGACCACAGACTATTCTAGAAAACCATGTGGAAACACCAGCAGACCCATAACCTGTAGGTGATGAATTACGAGTTTAGGTGATGTTGTAACTATGTATTCATGCGATGATACTCTAACCTCTTATTATGAAATATGAGTTCAGGGGGTGTTGTAACTACGTATTCATGCGATGATGCCCTAATCCTTGGTGGGCACGTATTGAGGGAGTAATCCCTGAATCAATACTGTCTATGAGATGTAGGCGATGATCCTTAGGGAGAGTCCTTAGGAACAAACATATAAGGAAATGTGACGTAAGGAGATGAGAGGTAAATAGATGTAGGAGACGATCCTTAGGATAAATCCTTAGGGAAGGTACTTAGGAATAAAGAAGACAATGGGGATGGGCAATTGGGTTAATTGTTTGATTATTAAACATAATAATTATATTATTGTGGGTTGAAAACCCTATGTACTCACTAGGTTTCCCAACCTGACCCACTTAGTTTACTTGTATCACAGGTGACGAAGTGAAGTTACATTACACCGAGAGATTAAGGAGATATAGATCACTAGTGTAAATGAATGTAAGTTCTGTTTATGCTTATGTTTCTGTATTGATGATGACATCCCAAATGTTTTAAAAGGAATAAAATACATTTCTTTGGAAATGCTTTGATAATGAAATTATCATGTTTTTCTGGGAACAAATTCTGCAATGTTTTTATTAAAAGAGATACTCTGATTTTTATAAAGCATAAACAAAATCGGTATTTTCTGGCCGTGAAAATGGGGATGTCACAGTTGGTATCAGAGCATTAGTTTAAGAGAACTAGGAATTTGTAGGATTTCTAGACTTAACTTAGAATGCTAAGCAATGACTGTGAGATGTGAGCACTAGCTTATTTTAGGAATTGTGCCTAAAAATGATTTTATGTGCTAAATGCTTTGTGCCTCATATGTTGTTGTTTGTTCGGATCTATGGTCTATTGTCGACCGGATCTGGAAACTTTATGTGTTCAGGTTTCTAAACATTTAATTATGGTATTAGAACTGACATTTAACTTTTCGGAGAAATAAGGGGATTATACGTCAATCATAGATAAAATCTTTCCTATGTTAATTCTCGTCATTGCACACCGACCGTATGATTTGGTGTATAGATCGAAATGACAAGAACCCGAAGTGGAGTCAGGAACGTGAATGGAAATAGGAATCAACAACCCCCAATGATTGAACAAATACTTGTTGTAGTAACCGCACCCGAGCCAATCACCATGGTTGGGGTAAAAGCGATGATCCAAATGATGTTGGATTGTAAAATGCAGGAAAAAAGGCGTTTACTTCAACTAAATCGAGAAGAACTTACGATGCCTATTGAACAGCCCAAGCTAAATGATGGACATTCAGAAGGAGGGAACTATAGTGGGACGGTTGGTCAAGACAACCCACCGATAGCTAGATGAAACAATCAGGATGGAGGAAATGACGAACGTGGATGCAAGTACAAGGATTTCATGGCATCCAAACCCCCGAGTCTTTCTGGAAGCCCATCACCAGTGGAAGTTATGGATTGGATCTCCGAGATGGAGACAATGTTTGAGAGTTGCGAGTGTAGCACTGTTAAAGTCTGGAGTACTGAGCTGGTGGAAGCTACTAGCTAACACGATGCCCAAGGGAGAAGCAAGCAAGATATCTTGGGAAGATTTCCTAGTGCAATTAAAGATGCAGTACTGCTCTGAGCAGGATCTTTTAGAGATCAACAATGAATTCCAAAATCTGAAGAAGGGTAGGATGAGTGTCACCAAGTATGTTGCAAGTTTTACGGAGAAGATGAAGCTCGTTCCTTATCTAGTTCCACCTGAGCTCTCCAAGGTCAACAAGTTTGCCCATGGATTACCAGCAGACTTTGGTCCAATGGTCAAGCAAGCAACCACTTTGAAAGCTGAAGTTAGCGAGAAAAGGAAGCATGAAGGATCTTCAAGGTCTAACAAGGAGAGAAAATTCCTGAAGTCTGGAGGAGGAGGAGGTGAAGCAAGATGGTGTGAGAAGTCCAAGAGGAAGCACTTTGGAAGATGCGATGGAGAAGTGACATGCTATAAGTGTGGTAGGATCGGTCACTATTCCAAAGATTTTACATTCCACAACAAGAAGTGCTACGAATATGGAAATGATGGGCATATTTCGAACAACTGTCCAAGAAGAACAAATCTGCAAGGCAAAATGCGCCGCTAAAGCAAAAAGCAAGAGCATTCCAAATGATCCTTGACGAAGTAGATGGCAATGCAAGGAATCAAGAGTGAGGATGGATATCCGAGGATCAAGTTATGAAGAAGCCATGCGGATAGTATCAGGAGGTGTATCCTATTAGAGGCATAGTATAGGTTGAACTTGAACACCTATGTAATCGTTTCAAGGAATAATATAAAACCTTCGTTTTGTTTTATATGTGTCAAATTGTTATGTGATTTTTTTATGGTTAATTGGAAAACTACGAGACAATACTTGGTATGAGTATGAGTAAGTGTGAAAGGTAGTAGATGCATATACTACCGGAAGCACGGGACTCACACTTGGATCAGGGAAAGTCACAAGGTTACTAAGAAGCTAGTAATTGATTTCATTTTATTCAAGTATGTTATTACCATCGTTTCGGTAATGACCAAGAAGACGATTGTTATTTCGACCCTAGTATCATATCTAATTGAGTCCGACTACGATGAGTATGCTACGTGGTTCAGAGAACCAAGTTTGATGTAGCATCTGACTTAAGTCGGAAGATTAAAATAAAAGATAATCAAAGCGATCGGTAGAGGCACGACTATCTTGGTGAAGTCCTAGATGAATCTCCGATAGTAGCCTACCAGTCCCAGGAAGCTCCGAATCTCAGATGGAGACCTCAGAACCTCCCACCTCATCACAGCCTCCAACTTGGCTAGATCAACCGAAATCGCGTCCTGGTTGACAAGGTGTCCAAGAAACTGTACCTCGCGCAACCAGAACTCCCACTTGGAGAACTTAGCATACAAGCTCTCCCTCCTCAAAGTATCCAGAACCTCCCGCAAGTGCTCCTGATGATGCTCTCGCATCTTGGAATAAACCAAGATGCCATCGATGAAAACTATCACAGAACGATCCAACATCGGTCTGCACACGTGGTTCATGAGATCTATAAATGTGGCAGGAGCATTGGTAAGCCCGAAAGGCATCACCATGAACCCATAGTGGCCATAATGCGTCCGAAATGTAGTCTTCTGCACATCCTCCTCTCTGACCCTCATCTGATGATATCCTGAACGCAGATCAATCTTGGAGAACTAAGACGCTCCCTGTAGCTGGTAAAAGAGGTCATCAATCCTCCGGAGTGGATAACGATTCTTCACCATTACCTTATTCAGCTCCCAATAGTCTATACACATCCGATGCGACCCGTCCTTTTTCTTCACAAACATAATCAGGTCTCCTCAGGGTGAACTGCTCGGTCTAATGAATTCCTTGTCTAACAGGTCCTGCAACTGTGTAGACAACTCCTGCATCTCAGGAGGAGCCAACCGATACGGTGGCTTGGCTATCAAATCCCACCAGGGACTAGGTCAATCCTGAAATCTACCCGCCTCTCTAGAGGTATCCCAACCAACTGCACAGGGAAAACATCTACAAACTCTCGTACCACGGGCACATCACCCACCGTCGCCTTACCCGCCTCCTGGGTATCCCTAACATAGGCGACAAACCCTGTGCAACCCTATTGAAGGTAGCACCTAGCTCTCGCTGCTGAACATAAAGTTGGTCCATATTGTGGTCTCTCACCCTGAATCACCAGCTCTCCCCCACTTAGGGTCCTAATCCGCACCAACTGCTTCCTGTAATCAATCACTACCCCATTAGGGCTTAGCCAATCCATACCAATAACAACCTTGTTCGCCTGCAAAGGTATGGGAACCAAGTATACCAGGTAATGCTCCTCAAACAGCCAAAAACACAGTCTCAGTAGACCTCTGATGCTCGCACCGACCGGTCGTCTGCAATCTCTACCTCTAGAGGGCAATCCAACATGCCTGAAGACTCAGGAAACTTCTTGCTAAGCGCAAGAGAGACAAACGATCGGGTAGCACCGAATCAAACAATACCTGAACTGGGATTACGTTCACATGGAACGATCCTAAACGAAGCACATACATAACATATCAAAATCACAACGACATAACATAAAAGCATAAGAAAGTAATCGTACCCATCACCACATCGGGTGCAGCGTGTGCCTCCTCGACTATCAACTGAAATGCTCGGATCCGCACTACTGGAGCCTCTACCTTGGCCTTCCGGCCATCCGTAACCCATGCTAGCGCTGGGGTCGGCACCGCCGCTGGCGCTGCTGCTGTCGTTGTTGTCAATCTAGGGCAGTTGGCCTTCTTATGGCCCCTCTGATTGCAACGGAATCAAATCAGGTCTGACATTTGCACTGTGGGATCGGGGGCAGTACAATCCCTGCCAAAGTGCCCTTGCCTCACTTTTAGCAGGTCGACGATCCCGCTCTACAAGCTCCCTCATGCGGCCTATCGCATTTCATGCAACGGCTCTAGCCCGGCTGGCCCTTCGACCTAACGTCGGATCCCTTGGGTTTCTTCCCCGAAATCCCTATCACCTGCTAAGTATCTTCTTTCCTCTTCTGGACGTGCTCCAAATCGATCTCCCTATCCTGCGCCCTGGAAATCATGGACTCCAGGGCCGAGCAGGCTGAATAGCTGACATGCTCCCAAATATCAGCCCTCAACATATCATGATAGCGGTTCTTCCGCATCTTTTCATCGCCCGCATACTAGGGTACCAATAGAGCCCTCTCCCCAAACTTGGCGGTGATCTCCGTTACAGTCTCCGTAGTCTGTCTTATATCCAAAAACTCCCTGGCCAGCTGTTGAAGCTCCACAGCTGGCGCAAACTTAACCCTGAATTTGGTCACAAAGTCTAACCAGGTCAAAGCCTCGACAGTCGGGGGTCCCAATGAGTCATCCACCGACTCCCACTAATCCCTAGCTATGTCTCTCAAACATCTCGCCGTAAAGCAGACCTTCGACCCTTCCGGGCAGAAGCACGTCAACTGCGCAGACTCAATTTTTGCGATCCATCTCCTGGCAACAATGGGGTCCTTCACCCCGTGAAAATCCGGTGCACCACTCCCTCTGAAGTCCTTAAAGGATAGTGTGCGCGTCCTCGACTGGCCAGACACCAAATCACTCATGAATGCTCGAAGGCGATCCTTTATCAGCTCGATAATCCCCTCCTTGATTGACTCAAAAATAACCGGTTTCGACTCAAGGATACCTCTCGTGATCTCAGACGCGATGAACTTGCATAGTCTGTCATTCACCTGCTCGGATCCTGCCCCCGAGCCTGATCCTGATCCTGACCCAGATCCTGAGCCTCCTACTCCATGTCGTGTGACCACCATACTCAATGTAAACACGTAAATGTCTGGATCATACATACTCCTGAGAGGTCTTACACACTCTCCTGGTTTCCTGGTTCCATCTCGACCCTCCTTGACTTGAATACAGATCCTCTGCTTTCAGTAGTAAGGGCCCATACTACCTTCCACATCTATCTGTACTTTGCTCAAGGATTGCCTCAACTTCACCAAGTCCCCTTACCAATATCCCTTTCCAACTGATCTCATCCTAGGCTTTCCTAGGGCACCCTCCGACTTACTCTCCTCCATCAGCTGCACTAGGAGTCCCTACTTCCCTTCCCTAACTAGCTCGTGAATACTGTTACTTATCCACTCGCTAATTAGTTAAAGTTAGTCAGGACCCCTTTAGCACAAAGCAAGCAGCATTCGAGCATTGAGTAACCACATCAGGCATAACCTTATCAGGCTATCCTACTACTGTTTAAGCAGTCCTAGCATACAGCTCATACAATAGGCATTCAAGGCATCTTCATAGATCCTCAGCCATAATCTAGCATGCAATTCTCAGAATCATATATCATACACATAACATAACAAGTATGGGTATCTTGGGGAAAACTTACTTGAGCACGGCCGGTCGCACGCATCACACACCATGTTTTTCTCAAAATTCAGTAACTTAAAATTTAAGAAACTGTTTTCTTTGTGAAAAATCTCTCAGTCCCTCGGTTTGAGTCCAGACACTCCCGAGGGTGTGTCCGAATCCCTCAAACCAGGGCTTTGATACCAACTTGTAACATCCCAAAAATCAAGGCCAAAATTTTCATTTTAAGTTTAGAGGTTTATAAAATAACTTGTAAAGACATTGCCAAGATCACATCAATACATAAAACCGTAGTATCATGTCTCAAAAACAATATCATCTGAAAGTAATACAATATCAGAGTACAATCCCAGAAAACTCTAAGCAGAATCATATGTGTGTGTGTGATGCACTACTACCCTGCCATCTCCTTCCCCTTGAACGAAGAGGTACCTGAAACCAAAACTAAAACTGTAAGCACAATGTTTAGGCAGTTCCCCCATCATACCACATACCATACCATCACATAGCATACATACTGTCGGGCAATTCTGGTGCGCCCGTCCTACCCATGTCAAACCATCTTGGCGTGCTGACCTACCCATGTCAAGCCATTCTGGGGTGTTGACCTACCCATGTCAAGCCATTATGGGGTGCTGACCTACCCATGTCAAGCCATTCTGGGGTGCTGACCTACCCTCCGGTCTATCTCAACCGAGCATGGGGACTATTTCACCCCTACTACTAACACATAATATCATATCACAATCATGTTGCCAGACATAACTGGGGTGTCCGACCTACCCATTGGTCCTAATGACTGAATCGGGGACTAGTCCCCTCCTACTGATACTATCTCACATAACATAGCAAACTAGCATAGTCACCTATCAAGCAAACTAGCATACTCGCATATCAAGCATCAACAACTAGACAATTATCACAAAGACAATCATCACAACTATTCCTCTACTAGTGGGCTGGCCTTGGTGCCTTAGACCCAATTCTATTGGAAGGTAACTCACCTCGATGTCGTGTAGTGTCTGTTTTGCCCTCGGCGTGAAGGTCGGCTGACCTCGACTCCTCAATCCCTACACGACAATCCTCAAGTCATCAAACAGAACATGTATCCCTAACCAGGGTCAATACCATAACCAGTCAAAGTTAACATCCAGTTGACATGACTCATCGAGTTGGTCTACCAACTCGTCGAGTCCATGCTCCGTTTAACCCGATCCAACCCCGAATCCACTTGTTGAGTCTAATAATAACTCATCAAGTTCTCCTACATTTAACCATCAGGGTCATCTTCATCCGACTCACCGAGTTCTTCCTTGAACTCGGCGAGTTCATCTCCTTCATAAGAACATGTCGAGTCTACAACTCGCCGAGTTGTATGAACAACTTGTCGAGTTAGTCTTTAAAGGTTGGGAGATTGCCTTGGGCTTGCCGAGTCTGTTCATACACTCGTCGAGTCCCATGATCCTCAGGTCCTTTTTCGCATCTAAACATCTATGGGACTTCCCTCCATAACAACCGATCCATTCGCAGAATGGATTTGATGGTCATTACACCTCGACTCACCGAGTCCCAAGAACAACTCGATGATTCCATCCTTGACCATTACTATACAGCTGATTTAAATGGGTCTTATCGCATCAATACTTTAGATCTGGCCTCCTAATGTCCCTTTTATACGTAAAGTTCCAAACTTGATGCACATGCATGGGGTTTTTGGCTCAAAAATCCATAAAAGGTTCTCTACAATGTGCAAGGGGCCCTCATGGCCATAGAGTTGGCACCTTTATGCCATGAGACCCCTCCAATGACTCAGATCTGGAACTAGAACCCCATGAATCACTTCACAAATCCGAAAACGGTTTAGAAAGCCCTAAATGTACCCAAAATCTAAGCCCTAAAGATGAACAACCAAAAAGGAAGACCAAAACTGGGAGCATTTACCTTGGTTGAGCTGAAGATGGAATAAGATCTCTGGATCTACAAGCCCCAACTCGAATTCCCAAGCTTCTCCCTTCCTTTCAAGCTTCACAACCAACCAAAAGCACCAAAAATTGCCTTAGATCACTCAAAGTGGCTAGGGTTTCGATAAGAGGTGTTCTGGGAGCATAAAGGGACAATGGAGGCTGCAATAAGGCGTTTAAATAGGGTGCAAACCCTCAGATTTAGGGTTTTCCTCAAACATCACCTACTCGTCGAGTAGGTTATTTAAAATGTCTGCGGATCCCGACTTTACTCGATGAGTTGGGCCTCCAAGAGAATAACATAAAAATACTTTGAATTAAGTGCATACCAGGAATCAGGTGCTACAAATAATGTCTATGCACACTCCATGAATTTGTTAGCCTTTGGTTAGCAGTTCTTTTAAGAACTTAAAGATTTTTAAGAATTTGAGAAATCTAAATCTGTTCATTAGTTTTCAAAACCAAAACCATCAATATTAACGAAATGCATCGTGTAAGAGAAATCAATACTAAAAAAAATTGACGATTGTGTTTTTTGAAATATGCATATATACACATCTAAATATTAACGCATGCATATTTTTGAACCGCGGACGCACTGTAGTAATATTGATAATTGGTAGTTATATGGATTGCGAAAAACACTCGACATTAGCTAGTTGGTGGACCGATTTTAAGGGATTAATCGGCAATGCGGAGATCAACGGGAGACCATTAATTGCTAATTTGTTTAATTTTAAAAAATTAAATATGTCTAATATTATATCAAAGTTCGTAAATACCACTAATACCATAACAAAATAGGTTTATGTGATTAATACAACACTAATCATACCCCAAATCGTTTCTATTGAGATGAAATTTCATCAAAGTGTTAAAATTTCATTAATTTCTACTTCTTCAATTATTATGTATGTAGGGATTAATCGCTAGACGTCATTTATTCGATTGAGTAACGCCTAAGGATTAACAAGAGATTAATTAGGACCTAATCAGGATTTTTACAACACTGGCGGATGCAGATATGCATGCATGCATATATATAAATTGCGGACGCATGATTATCCGTAGTTAAATGTTCATACATGCACATTTAATAAAATCGTCAATTTTTTTTTTAGCTTAGAGATGGCTTACACAATGTATTTCATGAAGGTTGGTGGTGGTCTTGGTTTTGAAAAATGATAAGCATATTAGGAGTTCTCAAATTTTCACAAAATTGTGTGTTTGGTCCATAAGGTTTTTTTTTTGGACCATCCCTACAGATTTGCTTTGTTGGGTTCTTAGTATTTGTGCGTTATATATATATATATATATATATATATATATATATATATATATATATATATATATATATATATATATATATATATATATATATATATATATATATATATATATATATATATATATAGGGAAAGGATCAAATGAGAACACCTAAAAGGTTGAGAACGCGAGAACAGGTATATTCATTTGAGATTTCATTTATTCATTTGTGGAGAAATGATAAATCTTTACGCCACAATCAACATGAATATGTTTTATCTCTTCAATTGAAATTAAATACATAAAAATTTATCATTTCTCCACAAATGAATACATGGAATCACAAATGAATATACTTTGTTCTCGCGTTCTCAACTTTTTTTGTGTTGTCATTTGATCCTACTCCTATATATATATATATATATATATATATATATATATATATATATATATATATATATATATATATATATATATATATATATATATATATGTCATTTATAAATTTTAAAATAGATAAATTAAATAATCTATTAATAGATGGGACCTACTTGCACTCCCACTCCATCTATCATTCCTACCACCAGTCACCGACCACCATCAACCACTAGCCACCATCAACAGTTGCCAACTACCACCAGCCGCTGGAAAATAAATCCAAAACTTGCACCACCACTACAATTGAACCTTAATAGAACATATTAATAAAGATTAACCAAAAACAAAAAAAACAGAAAAAAAAACCTTGAAATCCATGTCGAATGTGAAACATGTAATTCAATTCAGAGTTTAAAAGTTTATGCACTTTTTTTGGGTTTCAATAATCAATCCATGGGGTTTAGATTGCAATTACCTTGAAGTGATAAATATGATAGGTGATTGGCTCCATAGGCGAGGTCACTAGTGAATTTTTCACATGTTGGTGAGGTTATCGACTCCGACTGCCTCTATAGGTGGAAGGGTGGTGAATGTATGCGGATATGGATGTTGGGTCTGCATAGAAACATCGGAGCAGACGAAAACCACCCTAGTGTCGTCGTCATTAGTAATCCTAGAACAGACGAAGGAGACCTTGATACCTAGCTCGTAAGAGATGAGTTGCTAGTGACGAAGATCTGGAAAAACAAAGAAGATGCAGATGTGGTGGGCGGAGCTTGAAGTTCAACAAATATAAGAGAGATGGAAATGAGTATATCAACATAGAGATGCAGGTTTCCACTTAGATCGTGAGAGATGAGTTGCAAATGACGAAGATCTGAAAGAAACAAAGAAGATGCAGATCTGGTGGGCGGAGCTTAAAGTTCAACAAATATCTGAGAGATGGAAATGGGTATATCAACATATAGAAGTACGTTTCCGGCTTCATTAGTGGCTCTTGACCAAGGTGTAGCTTTCCGGCGCTGGTAGATTTAGACCAAGATTTGTAGAAATAAAAAATCTATCTTTTTCTTCTCCATTTTTCAACTGTCGAGTGGTACCAAGTACACATGATTGTTGGTGAACTGTTTCTGGTCAAGAAGGGAGGTGGGGTAGGAGGGGAAGGTCAGTGAAGGGGACTGAGGCCTTTGGGTGCTCATCGAAAAAGTGTCAAGAGATAAGTGGGGTGGAGGTGTCGGATGTATGTAACATGTGACTCTCATTATGTGAAGTGGACCTCATATTTTCATTTCTAAAATTAAAATAAGAAAATAGTTTTAAAAATATTTAAGAAATAGTAGAAAGTACCATTAAGGGCATTATAGTCTTTTCATTCCTGTCAGGGATGAAATTTGTAATAAAAAAAGGGACGATCCTAATGCAAAAACAAAATTAAAAATAAATAAATAAATAAATAAAATGTTAGGGACCAAACACACAATTTTGACAAACCATAGGGCCGATTTCAATAAGTTTATATATATATATATATATATATATATATATATATATATATATATATATATATATATATATATATATATATATATATATATATATATATATATACTAGCCATCTACCCGCGCAAAGCGGCGGGCGGCGAATAATTTGATCTCTTTAGAGTTAAAATCATTTTGCGTTCACTTCGAGAAATGAATATTAAATGACATCTATTTTTTAAGATCATTACCATACCATATTAAGGGGGTGTTTGGCTAAGCTTTTTTAAAACAACTTATTAGGTTACACATCACTATAAGTTAAAAAAGTGTTTGGATTAAAATAACTTATTCCGGTGGGGAACCTCTAATAAGTCATTTTTTTTTCATAAGTTACCCTATACTTACTTATTAACTTATAAGCTAATAAACTAATAAGCAAGAAACTTTTTTGCCAAACACCTCCTAAATGGTTATTACTTCTATTTATACATTCTCAAACCAATTGTACTGTTTATCATCCTCTTTTTTTTTTTTTTTTTTTTTTTTCGTTTTCCTTAATTCCTTTATTAATTTAATGTCTTACTAAGTAAAATGCTAAAATATATAAATAATAGTTTATAAAAATAAACCTTTAGAATATCAGGTGTTGTGATTCAAAAATCGATAAATAGGCATTTGAGAAGGTCAAAATACTCAGGTGTCAACTTGTTCATTGTGATTTTAAACCAAGTTTGGTCACAAATTAAAACATTTTCAACGATGGTATGTAATTCAAGGATTCATATTGATTTAGGTTCTCGAAACCTTAAAATATTGAACAAAATCTATATAAAACCTTATAATAAGGACAATAATCACCGTAATTAGGAAGTCCATGTGATGAAACTTGATATTATAAGGACCAATGATGAAAAATGTTTCATTTTTAGACAAAACAAGATGAAAAATATACAAACTACCTTAATCATGTCAAATCTTGTATTTAACCGTTCTTTATTGTAAAAGTAAGATGCCAAAATATACAAACTAATGATAATACAATGCTCTAACTGACCCTCTTGGTTGAGTTCTTTGAACCTACAAAGCCAACACATTAAAGAAACATAGTAAAAACCTTTTTAGGAACAAACCTCATATAATAAAGCCTTCACCCAATATATTTATAAGATAAAAATACAAAATGTTAAAAATGATGAAATCAATTACAAGTAAGGATTAAAATAAAAACCTGTTAAGAAAGAGTCATCTGCAGTAGGGATATTTGAATCAACATGTATTTTCTGATGGTTTCAAATTTGAATTATCCGAAATTCAGGGAAGGAGATAGAATTTGTTGACAAATATAAGGATTCAAAACACAGGTTAAAATTTAATATTATTTTATTAATAACTACTTGTACTATTAGCTTAATGATTTGAACGTCTTAAAAAAATAATATTATTATATTCAATCTATATATAGAAATAGTATGATTTCTTTTATAAGATAGTAATATATATATATATATATATATATATATATATATATATATATATATATATATATATATATATATATATGATTCTTAGTAATTCATTTATATTTATCGCAAGACCTTCCATCATAACGATAGAAAAGTGGAAAGAAATACACATGTGTTTTAAAACAAAATATGCTTCTTTATACTATGTTAATCATTACCTTAACTATATAAAAAAACATAGTTATTTTTTCATTTTTTTCTTAATTTTTAAGATGTTATTTTTATCAAAAAAACAATTTTAAATATATCAAAATTAATAATTTTTTATTCTCTATAATAGACATCTATATTGACATAGTTTAAAGATTCTTTTTATAGTTTCAACTCTCGTAATTCATAAGTGATAAAAAGTATATTAGATTTTTATTACAACACATTTGTTATTCACTTATGAGTAAAAAATATGCGAAATTTTTGTATAGTTTAAGTATCATTCATATATAAATATAAGATATCATAAATTTTTTACAGTTTACATCAACTCTCATCATATGCTATATTCACGTATGAATAAAACGTATATTATCTCTTCTTACAAGTCATATTCATATATGAATATGTAGTTCGAATTCTAAAAACACTTCATATTTTATTAACATACTATTGATTAATATATGAATAACAAATAAAATGTAATAAAAATCTGATAAATGTTTTATTCATATATAAATATAACATATGACGAGAGCTGATACATGTTTTACTTATATATGAATATAACATGTAACGAAAGATGATGTAAATATATCTATATATATATATATATATATATATATATATATATATATATATATATATATATATATATATATATTAGGTAAGAAAAACTTTATTACGTGTTATATTCAAATATGAATGATACTTCAGCTGTTAAATAAATAAATAAATAAATAAATAAATAAATAAATAAATAAATAAACATACGTTTTATTCATAAGTGATTAACTAATCCAATATAACAAAAATTTGATGTGTTTTTATTCATAAATAAATAATGAGAGCTGAAACTTTAAAAAAGTAATTTTTTATTTTAATTTAAAACTATATGAATATAGATGTATATTTATAAAGAATAAAAAATATGAATTTTGATATATATATATATATATATATATATATATATATATATATATATATATATATATATATATATATATATATATATATATATATATATATATATATATATATATATGAAGTTAATCATTATCATGGATACACTAAAATATTTTATGGCAAATAAAATGTGTGGCTTTGATTGATATCTTATTTATATATATATATATATATATATATATATATATATATAGATATATATATATATATATATATATTACTTTAGTTAGTAGTTAAAAGTTTGTTAGTCTAATTAAAGTTAGATGGAGCTAGTTAGTTGGGTCTTGAGGTATATATTATGTACTACGGATGAGAATTTGACCTAAAAACCCGAACCGAACGGAACTGAATTAGGTCCGAATAAGCAATTCGATTCGATTTTCTGGTAACTATATTATGTTTATTCGATACGGGTTACAAAAATAAGAGCTTATTCGGTTTTAAATAACCGACCCGAAATTGAAATTCATTTAATTTTATCCTTATTACTTTCCCTTGTTAGTTGCTATTAAGTAGTAAGCCTTATTTGATCGAAGTCGAACTCAAAGTCGTTCTTTGCATTCATCGTCCCCATTCTTTGATCGACAGAAATTGAAATCAAGATTCACACTTCTGTCCTTGTCGTCCTCGTCGTTTCAAAATCAACCAATCTTTTCAACTATTTCCAAATGTTATTTTGGATATGATTAAAAACTAAACATTCATAATTTAGTCTCGGTGTTAAATCTCCCTATTTTAATAAATGAATAGGTTTATTCTCCTATTAACAAGTGTCATTATATTAGAACTCTTCATTAATATTATATGTATCATATCATATTATTTGTCAACATATTAATTATCCATTCAAATTTTAAATTTTAAATTTTCCACCCTAATTACGTTAAATTTTAGATTTTTTCACTTTAATTATATTAATTAATAACATTAGATTAAAAACTAAAATAAAATTACTTCATATGTATCTTAAGTAATAATTTATTTAAAATAATTGATTAATAATTTTGATTTTTTTATATAAAAGTTTAATTAGTTTTATAACCATGGTTCTAATGAGTTATAAACTAGTGTTTAATATTTAACTTATATACTTATATATGGATTGTTGGGTGTTTTGGGTATTTAATGTTTAGTCTTTAGTATTTGTTTCATAACTTGTATTTCTAAGATTTTGGTGTTTGGATTTTATGTTTTTATATCTCAAGAATAGTTAATATGTTTTTACATTTTTACTATAAAAATTCTAACCTTTTTTGCACATTTGAAACATTTATGTATGGTTTGCATTATTTTTAATTAATAAATTTGTTTCTTTAAAAGATTTGTTATGGAATTAAACGCTACAAATCATTAAAAAAAATAATACAATGTTTATAATTATATTGTAAATATTATTCGGGTTATTGAATCATAATATGGTTTATTAAGTTCTTGTCTATTATATTAGGTCATTAATCTTTATGTACATGTTATTCAGCTTATTCAGATAATAATCGAACCGGACTGATTAATACCCGAACCAAACGAACCCTCAAACTTTTGGTTCATGCAATTACCCTTATTCGGTTTTCGGATTATTCGGGTTCGGATCGGTTCAGTCCGCTTCCAACCCAAATAAGATCCATATTCTATAGTTCTTTAATGAGATAAGTGACTTAATTTCTCGACTTTGATATTACACAACTCATAGTTGTAATTAAATATGTATCATTGAAATAATATATTATACAAATTTGACTTTAAAAATAATTATTTTAAATATTCACCCACGAAATAAAGCCCCATACTTCATGAATCATGATATAAAAAACTTCCTTAATCAAAATTTCATTAAAACTAAGTTCTAAAATAGCGCAAATTCCATAATCGACAGTAAGTGCAAATTTTTAAATCTTTCTGGTGATTTACTTAACACCCAGAAGTCGATTATGTATAAGCTATATATGGATATATACATTTACGGATGAACAGCTTCAACAAGGCAACAAGAATGTAGAAACTTCAAGCCCGAACAACTCTACCACCTGGTGATCTGATCCGAAAAACATGCTCTTCGCCCGTGCATTTATCTACTTTAACCACCCAATGACTTGGCCTTCCGCTCTTGTTGCCGCCGTGGCCACCTTTCTTGCCACCACCATTGTCAGACTGTCCGGCTATTCTCATCAATAACAACCCTTCTCCAATCGGCAACAAGTGACTGTTTAATCTGCTCCAAACCCATGAATCCTTCCAAAAAGCGTTATACCCCAAAACAATCGTACTCTTTTCTCTCTCGGATTGTATCGCTCCCAAAATCCCTTCATGATTCTCTAGATTGCAGTCGATAACTACAAGATCGGCAGATTTGTAGTCATTTGACAAGAGAGTTTGAGCATTTCCTACAACAAACTCTACTTGGTTCGCATCTGAGCTAAGAGCTTGCTTGGAAGAGTGAAGCTCTTCGATTCCCTTCACGATGCAGATCAGCCTACCACCAGTTTGATGAGATGCAGCAATGAGGCCTTGGGTGGTGGAGCCGGCCGCCTCAGCACATGCAACCACCATGAGTTGAGCGTTATTTTCGGCTGCAATCGCTGATATGAACTCCGCTACATCTGGTTCATTACTTCTCTTAGCCTGCATATATTAAAGCTCCGTTTAGGAAATTATGCATTGAATCTTGGAACGAATCATTAGTCTTTGCTATCTTTTTAAAAATAACAATGGCTAGATTGAAATGAAAACGATTGGTTCAAAAAGTTGATCAAGATTTCTCATAAATTAATCAACCTACCATTTTTGTGGTATTGATGTAAGCTTCAGTGGTGTAACTCGTCTCCTTTGTGTATTGTCTATTAGCTGAAGCTTTTGGTGAAGAAGAAGGTTTTTGAATTTGAAGACAAATGCTTGTATGATTTGCTCATGTGGGTAATGGCTATATATAGATGCCAAAATAAACAATATATGAGATGGATACATTTAATTCACAAGTGGGGTTGCTGGCTTCACTCACTGACGTTCATCAGTCGGTATGTATCCCAACAGTGTAAACCAGGAGACCCATTACTCAACAAAGGCGAGTTTGTAGGATAAGGTTTCTGATCAAGGCTACATGTTTTTAACGTGTTCTTAAATGCCCTAAGGGGTAAGGCTAATGTATAGGGTATGAGGTATGGACCCTGATAATTGGTTATGGCGTTTAGTTATTGGTAACTATGCCCCAGGTACATATACAACAACATGCTAACAAGAGTGTAATAATAATAAGTTACGTGCAAATGTCCCATATTTTATACCAATTTAAGCTATGCACCATGCATGGATTATGCGCCACATATACCCATCTTGAGATAATATTGTCCATCCCATGCACATTAGTCTAACATGTTAAAATCCGTATATACGTAGGGGAGTTCAATCATAATTTCGACATTAGTCTAACATGTTAAAATCCGTAGATACGTACGTAGGGGAGTTCCATCATAATTGCGTGATAATAGAGCACTAAACTGAGTAAGTCATTTGCTGATTTCAACAAATAAATGTGGCCCCTAGGGTCCATGCTTACTACAAAAAATGATCTATATTTCGGTATCATTCATTTCATAATGGGTGGGACCCTATTTACATTCAAATGGAAAGACCATATCAACCCGATAACCCGAAGGGGTGTCTTGTGTTTGTCGAATGCATATATTATTTCCAATTTTCCATTAGCTTTTGTCTTTCGTGCCCGACAATAGCTAGATTAAGAGCGGATATAGATCTGAATGTATTTTGTGGTTTGAAATTGTAATGATTAGGTAACTAATTGTTCAAGTACTAAAAATTAGTGATATTCGATGAACTAGCTAATATACAATGACAAATTAATTAGCATCTTACAAAAGAAGAAAGACGTCTTGTAAGATGGAACTTAGAAGAAGGATTTCAAATGTAATTAAATGCTTCCGTTTTACCTTTTAAAAATCAATCTTATGCAACCATCTACGAAATTATTTGTTCAAAAATAAATAAAAAGATGTAAAAGTATTAAAAAAAATTACATAAATGGTCCTTATCGTTGAAAAATGGTACTATGAAGTATGAATTGAATAGCCATTACGAGAAGTTTTACTTTTTGACACGGATGACCCCTTTAGTTTAGAAACTTACACGGTCAATCCTTTCAAAATAAATAAAAAGATGGTAAAAGTAATTAAAAAGTTACATAGGAATGAAGTGGGACTTATTTGCAAAACTTGATGGAAATTGATATAGGTCTTGAAGGTGGTAATGAGGATGGAGAATTGGCAATTCAAAGAATTAATATTGTTAAGTCTTTGATTGATTTTGATAAAATAGATGGTATGAATTTTTCACAAAAGACAAAATTAAGTGGGGAGTTGAAAGGTACAAGAGCATTTTTTTTTTATTCTTTATAAAATAAATAAATAAATAAAACTAGCCATTTCTGGTTTGAAGGTAGATGGGTTGTGGGTGAGGGACCCAATGCATGAGAAGTATGCAAATTTTCAATTTTATAAGGATAAATTTAAACGTTTTTCTAGCGTTAATATTGTTCATCCAAATTCTCAGTTGAAATTTGTATCAGTGGATCAAAGGGAGGCTATGGTGTCCATGTTTTCGATTGACGAGGAGATGGAGGTTGTTTGGCCGTATGAGAGTTATCGAGCATCGGTCCGGATGGTTTTTTTTTGTTCCGATTTATAAAAAAAAAATGAGGCATGTTTAAAGATGATATTCTTAGCTTCATTCATAAATTGTATAGTATAAAGATTATTGCTAAAGTTTATGCTAATCGTCTTGCTATAGTTATTGATAGTATCATTAGTCATGATCAAAACTTCTTTTATCAAGGGTAGGCAAAATTTGGATGGCCTCTTAACAGTGAACGAAGTGATTGATTGGAATAAAAGAAAAAAAAAAAGTTATGATCTTCGGTATTGGTGAATGGGAACCAAACCATGGAGTTTTCTTTACGACAAGAGATCCTTTGTCGTGTTTTTTTGTTTATTATTGTCATGCAAGTGTTACATGTTGCTATGGAGGATGCAGGGGTCCAAGGTCTTTTTTTGTGGTGGTTTTGTAGGTGAAGATGGTTTTGACTATGGGACGAAAAGAATATCGTTAATTTGGTAACAATTTTGAATTGTTTTTTCTTAGTTTTAAGGTTGAAAATTAACATGCTTAAATCCAACTTGTTTGGGGTTGGGAGAGCTAGCCATGAGGTTGAAGATTATGTGGTGGTTACAGAATGTTCTACTCTAATATGTTATTCTCATATCTTGGGTTGTCATTGGTAACGAGTATGAGTCGTGTGGATAATTGGAAACTGGTGAGAAAAGGCTTGCTAAATGGAAAGTTAAATCATTATCTATTAGAGGTCGGTTGACCCTGATTAGGTTTGTGATTAGATGAGACGGTTTGTAAAACGTTGGAGTCGTTAAGGATTCCTTTCTTTTGGGACGGTGTAACGTCTCAAAATTTACAATAAATTTAAACTTTTAAAAACACAATTGATTAATATAAAACCCCTTTCACTATGTTAATTAACCAAAATATGTTAAGTTTTAAATATTAAACAACCATGGTAATTAAATCTACTTTGTTCACAAACTAGAAATCAAAAACGAAAATAAAAAGCAAGCGTTCAACGTTTATAAAAATCATCAACTCGCGTCAAGTGTACAGTCAACCTATGCATTTCCCTTTATTTGTACTTGCAATTCCTTAAACAATTTTTTATAGGGAAAAGGTAAGCACGGAGCTTAATGAATTCCAACACAACATCACATCAGATGATATATATTTACATCTACCACACAGGTACATCTAACATGCCATTAATAAATAATCTAAGCATACGTATCGGGTAAACAATCAGTAACATACAATACATGCAAGTTTAATAACACATCAACAAAAAATCATCCACTAAAGACTCGACATTTTTACCTTCAATCCATCAACCGGTGTTATTGCCTTCAGTCTATTGACTCGACATGTCTGCCTTTAGTACTTTGACTCGGCATTCTATCTTCCATAAACCAGCTCGATCTAACTGCCTCCGGCCCAATATACCACATCTTATGAATACATGCCTCACAATCTAATACTAATCACATATATCGTATAATTACACACAAGATAAAGCAAGGATAAAAAACATCACCATCATATAGTGAAGAACTCACCTCGGAATGCAAATTAGATCACAAGCGACAACCCGTGAAATACAACAAGATCAATACACATCACAACCCGCCAATAAATAACATTTAATAGCATTAACATTAAACCATTATCCCTAAACATGTATCTAAGTTATTAGGCTTATTTCATCCTAGTTAAATCCAACATCAAGTCAAGGAAAAAAAATCATGGACATACTAGACTCAAAATCTGAACTTTGGTAATTGATGGATCATAAATCTGACCACAAATGATTTTTTTTTTTATAACTTTTACAAAACAAGGGCAGATTAGGAACTTTTAAGCATAAAGGTGATTAAGTCATTTTTACCCCTCCATTATGTCCTTAATGGTTAAGCTTTAACTCTACAACTTTTAGTGGATCAAAAGACCACATATCAGGTTACTAAAATGTGTGAACTAAAGTGACTTAATGGTTTAGGAGCTTAGTTAATCAAGGGCTTAAAACATGAGATTTTCTTGTGAATTTTATAATTTCAACATATAGGTTAAGTTTGCAACTTAACTCATTAAGCCTTATAATTAAGACTTCAAGGCTAGAAAATCAGCCTATCACATTCACTTGTCGGTTGGAGGTTTGGCGGTGGTTAATGGTGGTCCTCGGTGGAAAAAACGCTACAAAGGAAAGTACGTTGCTATTTAAAATAAAAGCGAGATAATTACATTTGTGCCTTTAAACCTATGCTCTTGAAACCAAAAAGGAACAAGAACTGGAACAAAAGATAATCACCACTCTATACATGGTGGTATGGTTGTTATGGTCGCCAATAACAGATATGACAAAGTTTATCAGAAGCGTAAGAAAGAACCTAAGGCAATCGGAGGAGGCTAAAAAGGATTTCATTTTTTAATGCATGCTATTAATTAGGAGTATTTTAATTCAAGATAATGTCTAGTTTTGAGTTTGATTCTGTTTCCAAAGTCTTGGTGATTTAGGAGGTTTGCTTCCTTATTTTTGAGTAATTGTTTTCCCTATTTAAAGGGAAATCTTTATTGGAATAAAGCATGCTTGAATTTCTTAACAATCAGAGAATAATATCAGTTTACTTGTTTGGCTTAGTCTCTTGCAGCAGGGGGCTAGGTTACTAGAGATTCACGGCTCCTGTAACTGCAAGCACAGGGCCAGTCACGAGATCCAAATCCCGGGGCATAACAAATTTGGTATCAGAGCCGCTCGTGATGACAAACCAATCAGAGGAATTTATGAAGAAACTGGAAGCCTTCATGACCCAACAAACCCAAAGCACAAGTGAATTGAAGGCTGCGGTGGAAGCCTTGCAAGCCAAGCAAGCGACATTGGAGGAAGGCTTATCTGCATGGAGCCATAACAAATCCAATAAACAAGGGGGTTCGGAAGCTAGTGTGGAGGAGGAGATAGAGATGGAGTCATTCGATGATCCACCAGAGCAAAGTCAAGGAAGAGGCAGGGGGACAGGTTTCGGCCCCGACAGTGCTCGAGAAGCTAAAGGACCGACAATTACCACGGTCGTCGGACGGGGAAAGGGTCCTGTTGGGGGACAACCAAATGGATCAGGTCAAGTAATCGGGAAAGGGAATGATTCATGGCGAACTGGGAAACCACAACCATTTAAGCACAGTTGGGACTAGTACAGATGAGAAGGATTTATCCGCCAGGAGTGACCACAAAAGGAGTGGGAAGACCTTGAGGACACAGGGTACCGTGGCACCTGGGTACCAAGGTTCGCAAAGATGGAATTCCCGACTTATGGTGGAAAAACTAACCCAATGGAGTGGCTACAAAAATGTGAAGATTTCTTTGAAGAACAACAAACACCAGTTGATGCATGGGTCCGACAAGCCACGTTTTCTCTACAAGGGCGAGCCAGCGGTTGGTATCATAATCTCAGGAGGATGAAGGACAGAATGACGTGGAATGATTTTTCAGAAGAATGCAAAATCCGGTTCGAGCCACCTATGAGCATGAATCCGCTAGGGGAGCTGACCCGCTTACGCCAACTTGGAACTGTGGAAGATTACTGTGAAGGTTTCGAATCCCTTTTGGGTCGGACCACGGGGGTCACACCAGAACAGAGTATTTGGCACTTCTGTGCAGGTTTAACCAATGCAATTCGGTATGAAGTTGAGTACGCGAAACCAAATACCCTATATTTTGCTGTGAACCTAGCAAGGCAAATCGAGCTCAAACTGTCAGAAGAGGGCCATGCTAGAGGGCTCGGAGCACCCCCATCGGGAAGTCGACCCCCAAATGCAATCAGAAATTGGGAAGCAACAGGGGCAGCTGCTACAAAAAAGAACCAAGGAACCCTACTTGGAAGCGTCTCACAACATCTGAAATGGCAGAACGGAGAGCAAAGGGGTTGTGCTTCAACTGCGACGAGATGTTCTCAGTCGGTCATAAGTGTGCCAAATTGTTTTGCATTATGATGGAAGATGAGGATGAAGAAGATCAGACTCAAGTTGAAGTAACACCAAAATTTTTGCTGAGTGCCATACATGGAGAAAAAACTGACAGAACCTTTCAGGTGTGAGCACTTATTGGTTCCGGAACTGCATGGGTGCTTCTTGATAGTGGTAGCACCCACAATTTTATTGTCAGCAGAGCAACCGACCAGCTTCAAGTCCTGGTGCATCACCGCCCAGGACTTCGTGTCGCACTACCAGATGGAGGGAGAATAGCGAGTAGTGGGATAAGTCGCAATACACAAATGACGGTTCAAGGCTACGAGTTTTCAGCCGATTTCTTCGCTATTCCACTGGAAGGGTTCGACATGGTATTAGGGATTCATTGGCTGAAACGATTGGGGTGCATCCTATGGGATTTTACAGTTAGCGAGATGGAATTTAGTATCGATGGAAGGGCGATTGAATGGCATGGCGAGACACCTTACACGACAACACTTGCTGCTCTTAGTGGTTCTAATGAGAATGAGCCAAACCTCGATAAATTATTGGAGTCCTTTTCGGATATTTTTGAAAAACCCCAGGGTCTGCCCCCCTCTCGGTCATGTGATCACCAGATCAGGCTTCATTTAGGCACCGAACCAGTTACGGTGCGACCTTACCGATACCCCCATCTCCTAAAGGATGAAATTGAAAAACAGTATGCAGAGATGTTGCAGAACAGAATAATTCGGCCTAGTCAATCACCTTTTAGTTCTCCTGTTCTCCTGGTCAAAAAGCATGACGGATCGTGGCGTTTCTGTGTTGACTACCGAGAATTAAATGCCAAAACAGTCAAAGACAAGTTCCCTATCCTGGTAGTAGAGGAACTCCTTGATGAACTACACAGAGCGATGTTTTTTTCTAAGCTTGACTTAGCCTCCGGGTACCACCAGATCCGCATGTCACCCTTGGATATCGAGAAAACGGTTTTTCGCACTCACCACAGACACTTTGAATTCCTTATCATGCCGTTTGGGTTGTCAAACGCCCCATCGACATTCCAAAATTTAATGAATGACGTCTTCCGCCAACAACTGCGCAAGTACGTCTTGGTTTTTTTGATGATATTTTAATCTATAGCCGAACAGGGGAGGAGCACTTTCATCACCTCCAAACAGTTTTCGGCTTGTTACGCGCACACAGACTCTTTTTAAAAAATTCCAAGTGCTCCTTCGGTCGCAAGGAAGTCACATATCTAGGTCAAATTATTCACCAGAAAGGGGTTTCGGTTGACCAAAGTAAGATTGCAACAATTCAAGATTGGCCAAAACCTCATAATATCCGAACTCTACGCGAATTCCTCGGCTTGGCGGGCTATTACTGAAAGTTCATTAAAGACTATGGCAACATTGCCACCCCATTAACTAGCATGCTTAGAAGGAACGGTGTTACATGGAGCAAAGATTCAGAGGCAGCATTCACAAACTTGAAACGTGCATTATCAGAATCATCGGTT
Organism: Lactuca saligna; assembly: GCF_052625555.1. Lineage (NCBI taxonomy): Eukaryota > Viridiplantae > Streptophyta > Magnoliopsida > Asterales > Asteraceae > Lactuca > Lactuca saligna. The sequence goes on from NC_136425.1 coordinate 53,698,139, forward strand.
TTAGCATTGCCTGATTTGTCAAACACTTTTGTTGTCGAGTGTGATGCATCAGGCAGTGGCATCGGCGCAATCCTTCAGCAAAACAACCACCCAATTGCTTTCTTTAGCCGTAAACTTGCAGACCGCCACCACAAACTTCCGGCATACGAGAGAGAACTAATTGGCTTAGCTAAGGGCGTTGCCCATTGGAGACCTTACTTGTGGGGCAGACCATTCATGATCAAGACATATCATTATAGCTTAAAGTTTTTGCTGGAACAACGCCTCACAACCTCGCCACAACAACATTGGGTCAGTAAACTTCTTGGCTTTGATTTTCAGGTTGAATACCGTGCAGGGGCCCTCAACAAGGCAGCAGACGCGTTATCTAAGCGGGAAGAAGAGATCAGGGTGGGTGAGCTGTTTTTATCAGAAGTCCGCATAGATATTTTTTCTTCCCTCCAACAAGAGATCGACACTAGTGCGGACCTTCAAGACTTGCGCCAGTGGATTATAGGCGGTACCGAGGCGACCAAGTGGTCAGTCTGAGATGGACTCATTTTTTACAATAAACGAGCATATTTGCAACCAACTTCACCGCTGGTAGAGACAGTTCTATCAGGCATTCATGACTCGGCTCATGAAGGGACTCAGAAAACTATGGAGCGAATTCGTCGAGATTTCTATTGGAAGGGATGGAAAAAGACGGTTCAAGACTATGTTCATAATTGCGTGGTGTGTCAACACAATAAATGGGAAACACTACAGCCTGCAGGTCTTTTGCAGCCCTTACCGATCCCTACTACGATCTGGGCTGATATTTCAATGGATTTTGTTGAGGCTCTCCCTAAGGTGTCGGGAAAATCGGCTTTACTCGTTGTCATAGACCATTTCTATAAATACGCCCATTTTATTCGCCTCGGGCATCCGTACACGGCTGAATCAGTTGCACGAGTGTTTTTTTCAGAAATTTTCCGGCTGCATGGTCTTCCCGAAACCATTGTGTCTGATCGGGATAAAATCTTCCAAAGTGCCTTTTGGAAAGAATTATTTCGTCTTTCTGGAACAAAACTCTCTTTTTCTACAGCCTACCATCCACAAAGTGATGGCCAAACAGAGGTGGTTAATCTCACCATCGAAATGTACTTACGTTGCTTGACAGGGGATAGACCACGTCGTTGGCTTACATGGATACCTTGGGCGGAGTATTGTTATAATACATCTTACCACACAGCTCTTAAGGCTACGCCTTTCAAACTTGTTTATGGCAGGGATCCACCTAGTTTGCTTAATTATGAGAGAGGTCATTGTAAGGTGGATGCGGTAGACCAAGCCTTGATCGACCGTACGACCTTCCTGCAAGAAGCACGCAACCGTCTAGCTAAAGCACAACAACGCATGAAGACAACTTATGATGATCACCATCAGCTTCTGGAGTTTCAGGTGGGTGATTGGGTTTGGCTAAAACTGAAACCTTATCGCCAGATGTTCGTTTCTAAGAATACTTTTAATAAGTTTTCTCCTAAGTTTTATGGACCTTTTGGTGTTATTGAAAAAATCGGGTCAGTCGCCTATCGGTTGGCATTACCAGAGGGGTCTCGTATCCATAACGTGTTTCATGTGTCCTTATTGAAGCCACATCACGGGTCCCCACCTGATATGGTTACCGAACTTCCACAGCTCTTGGATGGAAAGACTCTATGTACTCCTGTCAAAGTGTTGCGTATGCGTAATTTGCAAGGCAAACCCGAGTTGTTGGTTCAGTGGGCTTCTGATTCTGTCGAGAGTGCTACTTGGGAAGATCAAGCCACCTTCCTAGAAGCTTATCCAGATTTTGAGCTTGAGGACAAGCTCAATGCGGAGGAAGGGAGTAATGTTATGGTCGCCAATAACAGATATGACAAAGTTTATCAGAAGCGTAAGAAAGAACCTAAGGCAATCGGAGGAGGCTAAAAAGGATTTCATTTTTTAATGCATGCTATTAATTAGGAGTATTTTAATTCAAGATAATGTCTAGTTTTGAGTTTGATTCTGTTTCCAAAGTCTTGGTGATTTAGGAGGTTTGCTTCCTTATTTTTGAGTAATTGTTTTCCCTATTTAAAGGGAAATCTTTATTGGAATAAAGCATGCTTGAATTTCTTAACAATCAGAGAATAATATCAGTTTACTTGTTTGGCTTAGTCTCCTGCAACAGGGGGCTAGGTTACTGGAGATTCACGGCTCCTGTAACTGCAAGCACAGGGCCAGTCACGAGATCCAAATCCCGGGGCATAACAATGGTGTGAGTACCATGGTGGTTAAATCTCTCAAAAACATAGCAGGATGCTATTTACAGTATGTTAGTATATTCGCCGTTAGTCTATTATCTAATAGACTTCCAACTATTTACTAACAGCCTAACGACTATTATACTAACAAGGTATATATAAAAAGAGAAATTAAATTGATTCCTAATTTTTATGCCTATAAATGTTCCTACCCAATAAACTTATGACAACTGTCATAATTTCATATTTTTTTAACTAACTAATTAAGATTATATTAAGAATATATCAAATAAAATTAAATTGAATGATAATTTGTCATAATTTTAATAGGTAGGAATAATTAGAAAGAAGCAATTTAATTTCTCATAAAAAAAAGAACAATACATTTATTTTTAAATCCTTCGCCAAACTCACATCATAACAAATGGAACCCACAGCCACCATTGCTAGCTGGACTGTGGTGGCAAGAGGTGACACCCACCGGCGGCAGGAGGCTGTCGGTGGTGGTTCTAGGTGGTTCCCGGCCTAAAATGCCCAAACAACACACACCCATACATATAGATTCGAGAGACAGAAAGGTAGCACGTAGTTACACATCACACGCATACACAGCCACCTACAGCCACCCTGCGGTGGTATGTGGTGGCAGAAGGAAGCATGCCGGCAGTGGAGGCTGCCGACAATGATGGTGGTGATGTTTTTCGGCGAGAAGAACGAAAGAAAGAAAGAAAAAAATCAAAAGGAAATCGGAAGGCATGAACCTTAAAGAGTGTTTACCTCGAGACCAGACCAACACCTGCTACCACCATCGCACCTTCTTCTCCGGCGACAAAGAAATCCAGCGAGCACAAGATTCCAGAGAGCTTCACTCTTCGCGATTTGGTCATCGGCTCCTTCTCTCACTCTCATTAATAGCCGCAAGGAAAATTATTGGATTAGGGTTTGCATATGTGACGATTTGTATGCATTTGGGAGGGAAGTCGGGCATAACTTCCTCCCGATCAAGACCCCGTCAACAAGTGCTGTGATTTTCATAATTTACCATTTTGACCCTACGGTTTTCTATTTTAGCATAATTCACCCTCACAACAAAATTTTATGCACTAAAAGGTTTCGGACATTACACCTTTGATCCCTCCTTGAGAAAATGTTTACAAAAACCTTTAAGTACTCGTTCGTTAATTATTTTAATTACTAATTTATTATTAAACTTATTTATTTCGTTCTTACTTCATTTTTATTTATTATTTAAATCACTTAAAATTTACATAATTATTTTTTCCATTTACCAGTATGATTCCTTATAATTTCATTCTTAATTATATAACCTTTAAGTACTCATTCCTTAATTATTTTAATTACTAATTTATTATTAAACTTATTTATTTCATTGTTACTTCATTTTTATTTCTTATTTAAATCACTTAAATTTTACATAATGTCTTTTATTTTTTCCATTTACCAGTATGATTCCTTATAAATTTATTCTTAATTATATAATTATTAATATTACTTATCAAACTCGTTTCCTTAATTAAGAATGGGAAATTAAGCGTTATAGGTGGAGATTATACACAACAAAAAATATGTTAGATAAAGTGGGATCAAACTCTTAGTTCTAAAGAAAAATGTGGGTTGAGAATTAATAGTTTAAAGGCATTTTATTTGTCCTTGTTGCAAAAATATAAGTGGCACTCTCTTACTTCTGGGAGTCTGATGTGGGTTAAGGTAATCAAAAGTATACATGACATATATTGAGGCGTAGGTAGTCTTGGTCCTAAACCGAAAGAATGAGGGGTGTGGTCGACCATGGTGAAGGTCTTTAATAATTTAAATGATAAGCATGTTATTCCTCATTAATTTTTACACAAAAGAATAGGGAGTGATGGTAATATTGTTCTGGGTGTAACATCGAATTTTTTCAGGTATTCACTTTTGACCCCCCTTGAGTTAAGATTTGTCTGCAAGATTCGTCCCCAATGACATTTTCATAATTTTGGCCATTGCTTTCGTACGTTGGGCATATGTAGCCATGGTGCAAACCCTAATGTTTAGGATTTTGAACATATTTGAGCACTTTTATGGTCTCATTCTCCCTCTTATCTTCAACCCCCTTCCTCATTTTGAAACCTTAAAGTGTGCGAGTTCATTGTGAAGCTTGAAGAGCCCTCTTTGGTGTCATTTTGGAGCTTTTGGAGTAGAAGGAAGAACTTTGAAGTTGTGGTGTTTCACTCAAGGCCTTGGATCCAACATTTACTTCCCATGGTGCATCTTTTGGAGGTAAAAAGCTCTAACCTTGATGTATATTTCTTTTGGATCTAGTTTTAGCTCAAAGTTGTCACCTTTTTCTCCTAATCTTTATATTTGTGAGTAGGAGATACTCCAAGACGTTTGAGTTGTCCTTTAAGATGTTTAGGGTGTGTTAAGTCATAAAAATGTGTTCTTGGTCCTTAGTTTCTTTCCATGCATGAGCTAGATTGTCTTAATAGGTAAATAAGCTAGGGTTTTTAGAGCTAAGGTCTTAATAGCCATGCTAAATCATAAAGTTAGAAACTTTATGGTTAAGGACATCTTTTTGGGTCTAGATCTGGATTTTGGATGTAAGTGCTTAAGGATTAAGTACTTAATAGTTAAAGTGGTGAGCAGTCGCATACGCTGAGCGTACCAAGGGGTACGCTCATGTATGTGGTCATCTCTTCGAATTCGGTCAATCATTTAGTACGTACATCGTACTCACTGGGTCAACTCGGTTGACTTTGACTTGGATTTTGACTAAGGTTTGACCTAGGGGTATTTTAGGTATTTTGATATGTATGCTATGATTGTGTTGCTTAATTTATTAAGGTGATTGTTAGAGTTGATCTCAGAGTAGCATGCTATTCAGTTTACTCATCTGTCTGTGAGGTGATTTTTCTCCTTATATCCATGGGTTGAAGGACCAATGTCAGCCCATTATTATGTTATTTAGGCTGATAACTGTTGTGTGGTTTACATGAGTTTTTATGATAGGTTAAAATAGACCCCAGGGCGTAGTCCGTTAACATATGTTTGGGTTGGAATAGACCCCAGGGTGGGGCCCACTATTGTATGATCGGATTGAAAGATACCCCAAGGCGGAACCCATATATGTATTTTGGGGTGGTTAAACTACAGGCTTAAACCCAAGTGTATGTTTTGGTATGTGGTACTTTGGGTAAATCACTAAGTTGTGTGCTTATAGTTTATGTTTATGGTTTTAGTTACTTCCGATTCGAAAGGGAAGGACCCGGTGTGATGGCACAACATCCTCCCCTCATGATTTCCGCATTCGAAATAATTGTACTATGATGTTTTGAATATTATGACTTGGTGTTGATTTTGAACAATTAATGAATGATTGATAGACTTTTAAATGAAATTTTTTTTATTATTGTTTTCGGGAGGTTACAAGTTTGTATCAGAGCCTTGGTTTGAGGGATTCGAGCACACTTTCGGGCGTATCAGGACTCAAAGTGAGGAAATGATACTTTTTCTTAAGAACAATGAAGTTGAACTTCTAAAAAGATTTTTACTAAAAACAAGGGGTGCGATGTGTGTAATTAGCCGAGCCCAAGTAAGTGGTTCCCAACTTACCTATACTTATGTATTATGAGTAGTATGCTTCATATGAGAAATGCATGCTAGTTTAGGGCCGAGGATATCTTCAGGAGTCATATTATAGAATTTCCTGATTTATGTGATGCCTTATAGCCTATTGGAACTTGATGCTATTTATTATGTGGAATTGATATCGGGTCAGTTAATTGCTAAGTGTATGCTTTCAAAGTCATATACGATTAGGATTGTATAGCCCTCGAATGATCGATTTGGCCTCATTACCTATTCCTTGTTTGGTTGTGGACGTAGGGTAGAATCATCATTTGAGAGTCTATATGATCCTATTTTGTGTATAACTTGCATGCATAAGGCAACCAGCGGTGTTGATTGAGGTTCTTGGTATTGCGAGTAGTGGGAGTTGAGACTTCCTAGGAGAGTCTAGGATATGTATATTGTATGGCATATGATTGGTATATGGTTTTAGTATGGTAATTTAGAGGAATCAGGACTGACATTGAGGAAGGTACATGTAGGTGTGAAAGGTAGTATTGGGCCCATACTACTAAAATCACATGATTTGTACCTGAGACAAGAGTAGACCTAGAAGCTCTAAGGAGGCCTACGTAGAGGTATCCCCTCGAGTCTTATGCTAATTGTTTATATGTTATGTTTCAATTTGGAGGATGGTGATTATTACTAGAGGAGGTTATGGCTCTAGTTCTGGTTCAGGTTATGGTTTGACACAAAACCGAGTGATGAGCGTCTGCACGGGTTCGATTCGGTTGACAGTATCTTAGATGTTACTTATGTGTTGTTTAGTACCATCAATGAGGGAATTATGGAGCTGATGGATGAGAGGCTCCGGAACTTTAAAGTTGAGATTGATGTGGTTTAGATAAGAGCTCGAGCTCCCTCATTCTGGGGGTTCAAGGCCTGTGGAGCTCCTGAGTTCTTTGGGGCTAAGGACCTCATATCTAGCCGATGCTAGACCACTGACATGGAGAATGCTCAATGGAAGAGTTTTTGCCCTTAGGGTGAAAATGTGGGATTTGCATCGTGCCTGCTAAGGAACCGAGCATGAGACTAGTAGGAGGAAGTTAGCCAAGCAGTAGGGCCAGCGGTAGTGGCAGTCATGACTTAGGATGATTTTGTTCGGAGGTTCCATAGGGAGTTTGCACCAGCTGGCGAGGGAGTTCCAAGACCTTCGCTGGACTACTGAGACTATGTTGGAGATTACCGCCAAATTCAGGGAGAGGGCTTTGTTGGTCCTGTAGTATGCTACAGATGAGGAGATGAGGAAGAAGAGATACCATGACATGTTGAGAGAGGATATTAGGGGGTTTGTGAGCTTTTACGGGTGCAGGACCCTGAATGATATGATCAAAATGGCATGTGAGCGGGAGATTGAGTTGGAGCCTCGGACGAAGTAGAAGCCATAGCAGGTTCAGGCAGTGGTGGGCCAGGCTAAGAGGCCCAATACATCAGATTCGCATGTCAGAGGCCCACATGGCCATAGCCGCTGTAGTAAGTGCGGAAAGACACAAGGTGGGGCGTGCCGAGTATCGGGTTCAACATGTTTTGGTTGTGGTCGGTCGAACCACATTAGTAGGGATTGCGTTAGGAGTGCTCTGATTTACTTTCATTGCAATCAGACCGTCCTTAAAAAGGCCAATTGTCCGAGATTGTTAGGGGGGGCAGTGCAGACACTTGTGCCAACCACATTGAGGATTACTGATGGCTGCCACGGCAAGGCGGAGGCTCCCGTGGTGAAGAGCAGGGCATTTTAGCTGACCACCAAAGCGGCTCGTGCAGCGTCGGGCGTGGTTACAAGTATGTGAGTTATCTTTATCTTTTATTGTTTTCCTTATTTATACTTATGATTGCTTTGATCTTGTATAGGGACCTTTTTGGTCAATGGTATGACCGCTCATGTTCTGTTTGCTTCGGGTGCTACCCAAATCCTTTGTATATCTTGCACTAAGCAAAAAGTTTTGTGATGCTCCCGGGACTTTGGATTTCCCACTGGAGGTTGAGATTACAGATGACCGTACTTGGAGTGCTTCGAGGATTCATTGTCGGCGTTTCATGAATCTTTTTAGTGATAGATACTCTATTGATTTGGTGTCGATTCCCTTGAAAGGATCGAAGGTTATCATCAGGATGGATTGGTTGGGCCCTAATGGGACCATGATTGATCGTGAGTGGCTGTTGGTGAGAGTTCAAACCTCAAGTGGGGGACAACTAGTTATTCCTGGCAAGAGAGCTTCGCATGGACTGGCTCTCTGTTCACCTGCGAGAGCCATGACATATCTGCAGTAGGGTTGTTCTGGGTTCCTAGCTTATGTTGCAGACACTATAATTGAGAGCACAACGGAGTTGAGTGGGGTGCCTATTGTTCGGGATTTCCCTGGCGTGTTTCTTGAGGACTTACCAAGATTGCCTCTCGAGAGGCAGGTTGAGTTTCAAATTGATCTAGTTCCTCGTGTGACTTCGATATCCAAGGCATCGTATCGCCTAGTACCACAAGAGATGTAGGAGTTGTATGCGCAACTTCAGGAACTGTTAGTGAAACATCCCAAAATTCATGACCAAAAATTTTGTTTTTAATTAAGTAATTCAAAAAAATGATAGTCTGAAAACATTAATAGTGTCATCACATGTCATAAGCAAAATCAATATCCAAAACATGCCAAAAGAAAACAACATCAGAGTACAACTCCCAAAGATCTCATTTGCGGAAAATCATGGTGTGATGTGATGCGATCATGCCGACTCCTTTCCTTTCGAAGAAGAATTACTTGAAACCAAAACTGAAAACCATAAGCACGAAGCTTAGTGAGTCCCCCATCATACTACATACCTTACAATAAACATATTGTCTAGCATATCCAGGTGCTGGCCTACCCCTTCGGTCTCTTTCAACCGGTACTGCCTAACATATCAGGGTGCTGGCCTACCCCTTTGGTCTCTTTCAACCTCTAACCGCCTAGCATATCAGGGTGCTGGCATACCCCTTTAGTCTCTTTCAACTGGTAACTGCCTAGCATATCTGGGTGTTGGCCTACCCCTTCGGTCTATTTTGACCGGTTGCAAGGTCTATTTCACCTCTATCACTACCACATAACATCCTAGCATATAAGCACATAAATCACATATTGCCTATCATATATGGGTGTTGGCCTACCCCTTCGGTCTCTTTTGACTAGTTTCGGGGTCTATTTCACCCCCTATCACTACCACATAACATCCTAGCATATGGGCACATAAATCACATATTGCGTATCATATATGGGTGCTGGCCTACCCCTTCGGTCATTTTCGACATGTTACAGGGTCTAATACACCCCTACCACTACCACATAATAACATAGCATACAAGCACATAAACCTCAACAAATAGTGGCAAACCAGACAGTTATCACAAAGATAATCATCTCTACTGTAAACAAATACTATTGGGCCATCATTGGTGCCTTCACCGTACTTATACCGGGAAGGTAACTTGCCTCAAGTGTGTGTGCCGAAATCGTACTCCTCGGATGGTTCGGGACTCCTCTCCCTAAAGCATAACAAGTCCCATAATTAGTTATTTGGCCCAAGTATGACTCCCTTATGGCCCGACTTCTAATTCATGTCCCAAGGCTAGGTCCCCTAGTCCTTGCCCTAATGGGCCTTTTCCCCCAAGGTCCAACCCATACTAAATTTAATTCCCAAATGCATTCCTTTAAGCTTTAAGGCCCAATAAGACCCAAAAGGCCCAATACCATAAATTCCAATCCTAGGCTCAAAGGCCTTACTCCATAATAGGTCATGAGGCCCAACATCCTTAGGCCGAAATACCCATTTATCCATTCTGCATGTGTACGTGCGGCGTACGTGGAACGTACACCTAGTGTATGCTGCTTTTGACCACTTGGGGGGGGGGGGTTGACCCAATACGCACAACGTACCAGGGGTACGCCTAACGTACTAGCCAGTTTCCTTATAACTGCTTTTGTGACTTAATCCATTAAGTCCAAATGTCCAAAACATAGATCCAGGTCCTTTAAGATGTCCTAAACCATAAAGTTACAAACTTTATGTCTTTTCATGCATGGATGGGGGTTAAGTCATTATTTAAGTCCTTAAACACACTTTGTGACCATCTAACACCTGCATGGTTGTGGCTTAACCATCTAGGCCTGATTTTTATGACTCTAAATGCTTCCAATAGCTCAAAAGCACAACTCTTATGGATTGGAACTACCAGAACACAAGAAATCTTAACTATGGAGTCAAAATGTCACATAAAACACCCCAAAACTACAATTAAGCATGAAATGGTCAAGTTTGAAGCTTTATACCTTAAATGAGACTAAAAAGATGCTAAACTCCTGGATCTAGAAGCCCTTCTCACGTTCTTGCTCCTTCTTCTAACTTCCTTTTCTTCAAAACCACCAAAAGTCACCCAAAACTGCACCAAATTATCTCACAAATCATGCAAGAGGTTTAGAGTTCAATTTCTACTCTTTAGGGATAGTGGAGGCTGAAGGAATGAGGTTTGGGACAGAGTTAATGTCTTTATATATGGTGCAACTCCTAAAATTTAAGGTTTGTAGTTGGACAGGTTACGCCCAACGTACACTTGGGTACGCCCCGCGTACGCGAGGCTCCCCTTATTTCGTGCCTCAATCATGTATGTCGCGCATACACCATGTATGCCCAACGTACTGCCTTTCACAAAATTTCAATATTTAAACACTTAAATAAATCAAGGAAAATATCTGGTGACTCGAATGTTACATCTAGATAAGGGTTTTGTTCGTCCGAGCAACTCTCCATGGGGAGCACCGATTCTATTTGTGAAGAAGAAGGATGGTTCACACCGATTGTGCATTGATTACCGGGAGTTGAATAAGCTAAAGGTGAAGAACCGTTACCCACTTCCGAGGATTGATAGTTTGTTTGATCAGCTTCTGGGTGCATCTTGGTTTTCCAAGATTGATTTGCGATTGGGGTAGCATTAGAAGAGGGTCAGAGATGATAATGTACATAAGACAGCCTTCAAGACTCGCTATGGCTATTACGAGTTCGTGATGATGCCACAAAATTGCAAAAACGGTCCCTATGGTTGTCAAATTATGTGATTTTGGTCCAAAAAAGTTTGATGGTGCATTAGTGGTCCAATTTCGAATACCTTATATGGTTTTGGTCCCTATAGTTGGCATTGTTATGTGTTGGTCCAGACCCAACATAAAATGACGAATATGCCCTTTGATAATTCTTTTTTATATATTTTTTTTATTACTATTTTCATTAAAAAATAAATTTAAAAAAATAAAAATAAAGTAACACCACCTCTCTCCCTCCCCCTCTCTCTCTCTTTCTCTCTCTCCTGGAAGAGATTCTCCAAAAACCACCACTCAATTTTGATTTGGGTATTTTGAAGACTGCTTCCAAAAATTTAATTAAGAACCACCTATGAACCACCCGTTTTCCTCCTCAAACACCACTATTCTCATCATGAAAACTAGAAAACACCACAATCGGAACCATCCTTCTTTCTTCGTCTCCACAAAACACCACAAAGGCAAACCTTCTTCCTTCGTTGGTGGTTCCATTCTACTTTTTTAGGGCTATATTTTTCTTGTGGTAACGGACGGTGATGGTATACGACAACGATGGTAGTGCTCAGATCCATTGTGAAGAAGTTCAATCAAACACAGTAGAGCATAGAAAATTAACTTGATAAGGTGAATGAGATGGAGCCCCCTATAGAGGAACAGAAGAACGATCAAATACAATCCCTAATTTTCAAAAACAAGTTCAGGAGGACTTGGCAGAAGCTCCAATGGTGGATGATGTTGACAGTGGCTTTAAAGAGGGGGGGTTTTAGAGAAGCTCCACCATGGTCGTCCATTGGAAGTCAGGTTTCGATGAGTGATCATAAGATAAACGAGAATGAGAACCAGAGGAGAACAGTGGAGGGGATGATGAAAGTAGTAAAACGGTGATGACATGCGACCTATGTCGACTTCTGTATCACCACAACCATCCCTTCTTTCCACTAGGGCTATGGTACAGAAGGAAGTCGTCGCTGCTCCTTCCCCAATGTACAAACATATTGGTGGCGTGTGAAGGTTTCTGGGCAGTATCTGTTGATTTGTGGCATAAAAATATGTAGATCAGGGCGTTGGATGGTGCTAGCAGATGGTTGTGACACTCGGGGTGTTCGTGTGTTTTCTTGACAGATAGAAAGAGATGAGAGAGGGGTGGAGGAGATGTGTGAGAGGGATAAAGAGAGAGAGAGAGAGAGAGAGAGAGAGAGAGATGTATGTGTCTGTGTGTAAGAGAGACTGAACGGAATGGTAGTGTGGTTTTTTTTTATTTTGAATAAAAGTAGATAATAAACAAAGGGAAAACAAATTATAAGGGCACAATGGTCATTTTAAGTAGACAGGGACCAAAAACAACAGAATATCCAATTTTAGACCAGTGGTGCACCAACATTTCGTTTTGGACCAAAAGCACATAAAATTGCCAACCATACAGACCATTTTTGCAATTTTGTTTGGTGATGCTATTCGGGTTCACTAATGCACCAACAGTGTTCATGGATCTCATGAACCGAGTCTGCAGTCCAATGCCAGATTGGTTTGTGATTGTATTTATTGATGATATTTTGGTCTACTCCAAGACCAAGGAGTAGCACGAGGAACATTTGCAAGAAGTGTTGGAGACCCTGAGGAGGGAGAGACTTTATGCCAAATTATCCATAAGGGTATCTTGGTCGACCTGGCCAAGATCGAGGTCATGATGCGATGGGAGGTTCCAAGGATTGCATCTAAGATTCATAGTTTCTTAGGTCTCGTAGGTTATTATCGAAGATTTATCTAGAAATTCTCCAAGATTGCAATGCCTTTGACTCGTTTGAAAAAGAAAAATGCGACTTTTCGGTGGGGGACTGATCAACAGTTGGCTTTTAAGATTCTAAGGAAGAGATTGTGTGAGGCCCGGATTCTCACGCTTCCTGAGGGTTTGGATGATTTTATGGTTTATTGTGACGCCTCTATTTCGGGTTTGGGAATTGTTCTTATGAAGGGGGTCATGTGATTGCTTACGCTGCGAGGCAGTTAAAGCCTCATGAAGCAAACTACCCTATGCATGATTTGGAGTTGGGGGTCATGGTTTTTTCCCTAAAGATTTGGAGGCACTATCAATATGGGGTTCGATATACTATTTACACTAGCCACAAGAGTTTTAGGTACTTGATGGACCTGCCGAATTTGAATATACGGTAGTGGAGATGGTTGGATGTAGTAAATGATTATGATTGCGAGATCATGTACCACCATGGGAAGGCTAATGTGGTGGCCGATGCTTTCAGTCGCAAGGGTGTGAGTTCTTCTATAAGGGATATCTGCATGAGGATGACTATCACTTTACCTTTGTTGGGTTTGATCAAGAAGGCCTAGATGGAGGGATTGAAAAAGGGAAATTGGAAGGTGGAGCGAACCAGGGGACAAATTCCCTTATTTTTCAGAAATAGTCTGGGGTTGTTGATTCAATGTGGTAGATTTTGGCTTACAGTATTAGGTGGGGTGAGACAGACAGTTCTGGAGGAGGTGCATAAGTCAAAGCTTTCTTATAACGCCTACAGAATCGGTGTAGTCAATTTAGAGACAATAAACATCAAAAATGAGTTATTGATGGAATATTATTTAGGAGTAATCTTAACCAAGTGGTAGTATATGTTACAAGGGTTCCGTACATATAAAGAACGTCGAAATCCGAGTTATAACGAAGAAGTTATGACTCTTGGAAATTTTACGGCAAAAACGGCACGACACCTGGTGGCGTAAATAGTGAAATTACAATAGAGCTTCCATAAAAAGAGCGTTAAACCAAGAGCATCCATAAAAACAAAAGTTTTAGTATACGTTATACCAAGAGTGTCCATAAAAAGAATGCCCAAACTTGACTTCGTATGAGGAAGTTATGATTTTTCGAAGTTCCGACTTAGCGGGATACAGCCCAGAGTTCGAATATTGGATCAAGCGGTTTTAGCGGACACAACCGAAATTAGAATTGAAGATCTCATTAATTGTAGTGTAACGATAAAAAGACAGACAAAAACGGACATCGGATGAAGAATTTATGGATTTTTAAGGGACCAATCATGTCCCGGCCTGTTAAAAATATAACTTTAAAAATAAAGTCACAATTAGCCGACGGAGTCTCAATGAAAGTTGTAGAGTACGGTCCCGCCTACGTGTGGATATAAAGAATATCGAAAATGGAGATCGTATGCGAGAGTTATGAGTTTTAGAAGTCAGGAAGGAAAATTGCGAAATCTGCAAGGGGATTATTGTTGGATTAGTGTCTAAGTTCATAACTGTAATTGATATATACTTGACCCGACCCAGCATGGTCAATTTGGGTTGCATGACATCATACATTTGGGTAGACTAAAATGAGAGAAATAACACTTAAGGTTTATTAATATATTATAATTTTTAATATATTAATAAGATTATTTAATTAGTATTGATCAAGAATTAATCTAGAATTAATTAAGTGATCAAAAGAAGACTAATTAAATATATGGGTTGATTGTGTAAATCATACATACTTGTATAGTGGGATAAGACTCCATGGATTATCAAGTTGGGCTAAAACCCATAGGATACTCCATGGATGCTCCATGGTGTATTTGAACCCATGGATCCAAGGAAATGGAAAGCCATGACATTTAGGGTTTACCCTAATTGTAACATCTATATAAGCATCATATCTTGTGTAAAAATCAGCGACTATGTGTGTATGTAGAGGGCAAGCCAATTTCATGAAGTGTTCATTTTCTCTCAAGTTATTCCAAATGTTCATGGTCTTGTGTGAAGCATTTGAGGTTTCACACTTGAGGAACTAGGCTCTTGAGCTCCATGGAATCAAGCACCAACCAAGAGGTATGTAATTCTACTAGAATTTATATTATGTGAACTTTATATTATGCTAGTTAGAACAATACCTTGGAAATTTATATTTGCATGTATACTAAAGAAAACATAGACCCAAGGTATTAAGGGTTGCATGTACACCATATGAGTGATAGAATTCTCAAAAACCCAATAGTGGTATTAGAGCCTAGGCTTGTTTTCAATTATACTTGATGCACACTGATTGTTCGAAGCCAAGAATCTGTCAGGACATGAAACTCGACGAGTTCTTGAGGAAAACACGACAAGTTCATGTATTATAGCATGAACTCGATGAGTTCCATGAAGAACGTGACGAGTTTGTCTTCTAGAATGCATATCCTCGTGTTTTTTGGCTGGAATTGGACTAGGAACATTACCGTAAGTTGTCTTTGAACCTATAAACCTATTTTTGATGTGGTAATGATCATTCTAATCCAATTCAAAAAATAACTGTCAAAAATTTCATGTTTTGTATTAGTTTAATGTTTAGGCTAATTACATGAAAATTGTTTGATTTGAAATTTCTTGTTCATATGAGTTTAATCAAGATTATTAATATTGCTAGGTATGTTTGTGATAGTTGTTTTTAATCCAATTTGATCTCAAAGTTATTCATAAAATATATTTATGTAACTTGTCCTCAAGTTATATGAAAAGTCTCATTAATGAATTTTATTCAAAACATAGGTTATGAACTTGAAAAGTCTTTTCTCCATAACTTGTCCTCAAGTTATGGATTTCTAAGAGTCTCTTCATTAAAAGTTTTAAAACCTATATCAAAATCATATGTTATGAAATTGAAGAGTTTTGAAAACTTTCAAAAACTTGCCCTCAAGTTTTGGAATTTGTAAAGTCTTACATCCTAATACTTTAATTCGAAATTAAAACCTTAAAATTTTAAGAGTTTAAAATTCAACCCTTAAACTTTTATAATATTAAGAGTTTAATTATTATTATTATTATTATTATTATTATTATTATTATTATTATTATTATTATTATATATATATATATATATATATATATATATATATATATATATATATATATATATATATGTATAAGACAAAGTCAATCTTACCATTAGTAGGCCTCATTCACGCAGCCGGTCTATAAGGGGGGGGGGGGGGTATAAGGTTACTGCCTATAAAATGGCGGTTTAATGGATGTTCACTCTCACCCACCGCTTCCTTGATTGGTGGAGGGTCGTTAGCCGAACGGGTAGGAAAGGAGTATAATTCTACCTTCATTAAAAGTATAATGATAAATACTAAGTAACTAAACACTTATAAATTCCTAATCTTAGTTAGTTAAGAAAATGTGAAAATGTGCTAACCCATGAAATTACACTTTGTACCATACCAAGTCGTTAGTGGAGCGTGTGTGGTTAACCGGTACACTAATAAGGAATAGTGAGAGTGGCAAAGGGTAACTTGACTTTGTTATAGATCGGTGGAGTGTGTGTGGTTAACCGTTACATCGATTAGATAATATAGTTAAGGGTACCAAGTCAATTTACATGGTTAGTCACACCTTGTTTGTGATCCTCGGCATCCCAGTCACAAACTTGAGAGGGCACATTCGAGATTCAAACATGCCATTGGAAGTTCAATGTATCTCAAAAGATCTAGGAGTTTCAAATCCAATTAAAACTTAATTATATTTCATTTTTCATGGTGGAAATTGGTAAATCATCATTTACCTACCTTCAACTATTTTATAACTCGGATTACGGAAATTCTCTTCCAGTTATAAGTAGGTTGTTGGGTCCTAGACTTAATATTTCATATTGGGTGTTATATTAAGGACTTTAAATCAACTAAACTTTAATTTCTCCCATAATAGATGTCTAGTTTAGAAAACTATGATCTTCCCAAATCTTTAGGAACAAGATTCCTAATGAAGATGATATCCCAAATGGCAATAAAGGTGAAAGATAAATCCCTTTTGTTGTGAATCAGTGGGACTAGAAATCATTCTTCACTTCTTCCTCCTTCTCCTCCAATAAATCTCCCTATCCCACAAGTTTCAAGACTTGATAAGTTCTAAGTCATTCAATCCTTATTGGCAAGCGAAGTCTATATGTGCTTCCATCTTAGAGGTTAAGTCACATATTGACAAGTCGGGAGAGTCGGGTGTCAAAGTCTCGTGGTAGCTGGCTGTTGACTAGGTTCTTCAGTCACTCCCCGATGATAGATCAAGACATGACCCTAAGTGATCTTATCTATTTGCTTGATGATGCTAATAAAGAAAATTATATTGGAAGATCTACTTTCCAAACTTCCATGGACATTGACAATGGTAACCTTAGAAGTAAGGAAAAGTCTTCTCTTCCCAATGGAAAGGGATCGGCCAAAGTCAAGTCGTTTGACTCGATGGTAAAGAGAAAGGCTAAGTTTGAGACAATCAAGTGTACCATCTCCAAAAATTCCATATGTTTCTTTTGCCAAAATAAGGGGCATTGGTTGCGAAGCTGCCGAATTTACCTGAAAGTTCATAAGGATGGTAAAACTCAAAAAGTTTGACTTTGCTTCAGGTTAATGTCCATTATCTAACTCTATTAAGCCTCTTTTGGAGATTCTTAAGACATAATGTAATCTAATTACATATTGATGTTTTGTAGAATCAAAGGAAGCTTAAGAAAAGGAGTATGTTGATTCTGATCGCGAAGATTAATTTCGATCGCTTGGTTCGATGATCAGAATTTTGAGCTGCTGCATAACAGTTATGATATATATATATATTGCTTAGGAATAGACAAAAAAATGTTTTTCATATGTATTTGCATTGTAAGGATATTTTTTTCCGCAAGTTTTTAAAATAAAAGAAAAAAAATTATTTATTTTTAATTATCCTTACAATGGTATTTGTGAAAAATTGTTGTTTATATGTTTCCATTGATAAGAAATATTGGAAAATGGATTTGATTATGTTATTTGTGATGGTGTCATAATTTACCAAATAAGGAAAGATTCTCATCACCCAAGTTTCAGTTGGATAGAAACTTGGAATCATGCAAATTGTATTGTGTGATGAATGAGATTTTTCATATTTGGGAAATTAATACTAAGTCCTTGTTCACATGTATGTGTGATTCAAGTGAAGGACTAAAGGATTGTGTACAATTGGTTGTGTACTGTTCAGGTCCACCACAAAGGTTGATAAGATTATTCGTTATGATTTACTAAAGTTTGGTAAATATGGTTAGACTTACAAGTTTAAGTGTAATTCTGAAACATTGGAAAAGTTTCAATGTATGGTCGAACGGATGAGAAGAATCAAAAAAGGTAGAAAGATTAATGTTTCGCCAATCTAAAGAGATCGGAGAGTACTTGAGTATCTTGTTTTATGATCATCTTATTGATTATGAAAAACCATATCACAATTGATCCTCTAAGGACACCTTAGTACATGTGTTTCCCTAAGGATGGGAATCATGAATTGTTGAAATGATTAAATCGAAAGATAAAACATACTTATTCCAAAGTTAAATCTTAGAGTCATACTCCAAGATTGAGCCTTGAGTGACATACTCTTAAGAAAGGTTTAAAACACTTGTCAAATGTAGAGTAAAATGTTTTCTTACTCTTGTACATTTGAAATTAATAATTTGTGATGTTTTGGATAAAACAAAACCAACTAAGACCAATTATGTGAAGTGTTTAACCTGATAAGAATCTACACTAACTCTTGGATATTTGTTTTGTCAAGGATTGGTTCTTGACAAAGAGAATCTTATATATCAAGAGGACAGTGGGAGTCTTGAGATAATTTCAAGAACTAATCAAGAGAATTAGTAATCACTATCCCACGACTTGAGGTTTGTAACCTATCGTGTTGACATTTTCTTGTTTCTAGTCCTTTCCAGTTTATGTTGACCATGTATGTGAGTTCTAAGAGTTCCCAGTTGTTTGCATAACAACCTGGAAGAAATGGTAGGCC
The DNA here is from genome assembly GCF_052625555.1 of Lactuca saligna. Taxonomy (NCBI): domain Eukaryota; kingdom Viridiplantae; phylum Streptophyta; class Magnoliopsida; order Asterales; family Asteraceae; genus Lactuca; species Lactuca saligna. The sequence goes on from NC_136425.1 coordinate 53,716,860, forward strand.
CTTGAGCTACCGAGTGGCAAGAAGATAAGATTGCACAAGTTTAAGTCCATATGAGTCTGGATTTGTCACTAACATTGTCTTATGATTATGGTTATGAAAAATTCACATGGATAGGAACACTTACATCACAAAATCTAAGTGTCATAAGGTTTCTCTCCGATTCATGAAAATGATGGTGAGGAAACTCTTTCACTAAGTAGATTTTAAGTAGATAGCAAATATGATATTTGCATTCTCAAAGTTATTAGTGGAGTGCGTGTGGTTAAACGGCACACTAACTTGGACTTGAGAGAATGACAATAGGTCTAAACATTATGATTACGGAATCCCTCTTCATAATTGTTTAGACACACATGTGAGCTATCTAAGGAAAGGTGTATGATTTTGATAAAGTCTTATCAAAGCAAAATCGTATCAGAAATCTGAACTTTGGTAGGAAAGTCAATAAAATATTGATTTCTAGAAGTCCAGTTGATTTTTTGGATACACGTCAAAGCTAGTGGGAGCATAAGTGTTATGATAGTAAGATAATAATCATTATGCTAGTGTGAGCATGATTATTATGTTACATGTTGCAAGTTAGCAATGTTAATTATAGTAAACAAAAGTTTCAATTCGCTTTGAAAAGTTGTTTTGCTATAATTAAGGGAGAGGATTTTATACTTCATTTCAATTCTACAAGCTTAGATTGAGATTTTAATCAAATTTAGTCAAGAATATATTTGAATATTATGTTAGAATAGTTCAACATAAGGAAATTCTATATATGTTGCATTCTCAAAATTCGATTATGATTACGACATCCCTCTTCATAGTTCAAATTATGAGAACATGAAAGACAAAAATTTTATAGCATGAATCGTGTCCCATATGCTTTGGGTATATGATCTATTACATGTGTTATAATATTTATACTTTCTAAATTTTTCCAAATGCATAAGGTATTAAGATGGAAAAGAGAATAGAACTGGATATAACTAAATTGATTAACCAATTGTCATGGATAATTGGAAGTATATAGTTAGGACCATATTGACATGTTCAGAAAAGAGGCAACTCTTGTTCAGAAGTGAGAGTCAAAATGGTAATATGGAATTGTTTCCATTAGTGGAAGTTATTATTTTAATATGTATAAGATTAGAAAAACTTAATGCAAAGAAGGATATTCAAAGGAATGTACTTTGAATTTGAGACTTCATTTTCATGGAATTGCTTTCCATTAGAATACTATGTAATGTCTGTTGCCAAGTCTTTGTGACTTCTGTGCATAGTCATTACAAGGGGATCATTGCATATAAGTTTAGAATCTAACAGATTACAGTAAATGGCAAGAGTTTGATATTATTACATTTACAAAAAGGATTTGGGATTGTGAAATTAAAATAATTGAAATTATGTTCAAATTCGTCTATTTCACAAAGTAAAGACAAACATAGTGTGCATACTTGGAGTATGGCATAGCTATTGTTTAGAAAAGATAGTGTACATGCTTGGAGCATGGGACAACTAGTGTTTAAATTCAAGTATAAAGTTGATAAATTGAAACAATGAATAATGAGTAATCAATATGGTGCTTAGATAAAAGGGTTTTTATTTACACTCAAGACTTTGGGACCATATAGGATTAGTATTATTCTTGTGTTTCACTTTGCATGTTTTGACTTCCAGAATAACTAGGTCGTTCTTCCTGAAAGACTAAGTTATTCAAACTCTCCACAGTCAGTCATACTTTGGAAGTAGGTATTGATTTAAGACTGTCATGAATTTGGCTTGTATAGTTTGTCTAATGTGCATTAGACATAGCAATGGTTGCTGCAACATTCATGAGTACTCATAAGTTCTGAGTATTGGATTAAACCCACGCTCATTTGAATCACTTCATGGATTTTATCACGAGTGATTCATGAGACGATAATATCTTATATTCTTTGAACCTAGAGATATGAGTTGTTAACTATGAGTTGATTATACATTGATTGCACGAAAACACATTGGTAACTCGATGTTATAAAACGTGCCTTTGTGTATGATTCAACAAGTAATCGGTACAAGCATATGAGTCAAATTTTATCCATTCCTTTTACCCTTAAAGGGATAAAAGTGATATCTGTGGGCCCCTCAATGATTTAGTGATGACACCCATAAGTGCTTGGCCAAGCCTGGACTGATTTGATTTGTTCAATTAGTTGGTCATCATAAATCAGACATCAAGAAACAACAAATGGATAGGGAAAATAATTATAATCCATGTCTCAGTCCATACGATATCTAGAATGGAGGAATATATGATCACTTATCTAACAGACGCGTCATTGTTTTGTTCAGTGTTCGGTAGCAACTTTTAAGAGCTATGATTGTTGGTCGGGTTGTGAAGGCGTGCAATAATAGTTATTAGACTTATCCAAGTAGGAGACTATTGGATTCGTGTCTAAGTCCATAACTATAATTGGTATATACTTGACCTGATCCGGCATGGTCCATTTGGGTTGCATGGCATCATACATTTGGGTAGACTAAAATGAGAGAAATAACACTTAAGGTTTATTAATATTTTATAAGTTCTAATATATTAATAAGATTATTTAATTAGTATTAATAAATAATTAATCTAGAATTAATTAAGTGATCAAAAGAATACTAATTAAATATATGGGTTGGTTGTGTAAATCATCCATACTTGTATAGTGGGCTAAGACTCCATGGATTATCAAGTTGGGCTAAAACCCATAGGATACTCCATGGATGCTACATGGTGTACTTGCACCCATGGATCCAAGGAAATAGAAAGCCATGACAATTAGGGTTTACCCTAATTGTAACAGCTATATAAGCATCATATCTTGTGCAAAAATCGGCAACTATGTGTGTATGTAGAGGGCAAGTCGATTTCATGAAGTGTGCATTTTCTCTCAAGTTATTCCAAATGTTCATGGTCTTGTGTGAACCATTTGAGGTGTCACACTTGAGGCACTAGGCTCTTGAGCTTCATGGAATCAAGCACCAACCAAAAGGTATGTAATTCTACTAGAATTTATATTATGTGTACTTTATATTATGCTAATTAGAACAATACCTTGGAAATTGATATTTGCATGTATAATAGAGAAAACATAGATCCAAGGTATTTAGGGTTGCATGTACACCATAGAAGTGTTAGAATCCTCAAAACCCCAACAATTATGATGTGGCTCGATCTGGGTCGTCGCTTGCTGATCACGGACTTGCTTCAGATGGGTGACAGTTGGCTCGCTACGCAACGCGTACAAGAAGGAACGCCCCGCCTTCGGATTTACTTGGCTTCGGAAGATCCACGTTGCACCAGGGAGGCTCATACAAGTGGTTGTAGAAGCACCTTGCGTACGAGGTATGCCCCGTATACCCTCGCAGGAACGCCCAACGAACTCCGCAGCTGGTGGCTATAAAAGGAGGTCGAGGGCAACCTTCATTTCTCACTTCCTTCTCTCTAGACTTTCTCTCACTATCCCCTAACCCCCCTAAGCCTAGGTAAACCCCCTACCACCTGAAGGAAGCCCCGAGGCTCCCGGAGTCCTAAGAAAAAATGGTCTTTCAGTCCGTAAACGCTGCTCCAGCAAAGCCCGATTTTCGAGAAAACCCGTTGAAAGTGAACCTAACCTATCTTTAGTATACCTTATATTTCAACATAGTAATGTTATTAGGATCTTATAATGAGTATTTGGGATATTATTATGAGTTATATAAGTATCGTTATAATATCGTTTTAACCACTCGCGGTATAGGGAATCTGGTTTGGAGGGTCGTTTGGGTTGCTGGATTCAGAAGTGCTATATGCCAAAATGATCCTGTTGTAACATCCCCAATATTCAAGACCAAAATTTTTATTTTTAATTAAGTTATTATAAAACCAACGGTATAAAAGCATTCGTTATAACATCACATGTCAAGACCAACGTGTCAGTAATCAAAACATGTTATTATAAAATAATATCAGAGTGTAATCCCAAAGATCTCATGTGCGGAAAATCATAGTCTGATGCGCTGCGATCGAGCCGACTACTTTCCTTTGGAAATGAAGTAACTGAAACCAAACTGAAAACCGTAAGCATGAAGCTTAGTGAGTTCCCCAAATACAACATACCATACATATCAACATGCTGCCTAGCATATCTGGGTGCTGGCCTACCCCCTTTGGTCTATTTCAACCGGATATTGTCTAGCATATAAATACATACTCGCATACTATCATACATAACCATGAGCCATACATAAATCATAATTAGTAAAGGTGCTATGTGCCAAACATAGTCTTGCCATTACGCCACGGGCCGCCACATGGTCTTTCTGGCAAAGCCAAGGGCCACCCCCTCGGTCTCACAGACAAGTGCCAAGAGCCACCTCCTGGTCTTCCATGCAAGCATCACAAAGACAACTAGCATACATACTACTCCCGATCTTTCATACATAATAGCATACAGTACGCCATGAGCCACATCCCGGTCTTTCATACATAATACCATACAGTACGCCACGAGCCACCTCCTGGTCTTTCATACATATAGCCTATGGCTAACCCCCGGGTCTTCTTACCATACATAATAACATACTGTGTGCCAGGAGTCGCCTCCTGGTCTTTCATGCATAATGCCTAGGGCTAGCCACCGGGTCTTCCTATCATACATAAACTAAATGGGCCGACATTGGTGCCTTAGACCCACATAAACAGTAAGGAGACTCACCTCACACTGCTGAAATCCCGCAGATAAAGTTGTGGCTGCTGCCTGAAAGATTCTCGAATCTTCCAACATCAAAATAACACCCAATTAATAATTGGGTTCTAAAAAATAACCATAAATACATACTTGGGGGTAAATACTACTTTACCCCTAACTTAGCTTTATTCAAGCCCAAGGCCCAATCTAAAGGCCCAAAAGTCAACTATGGGTCAAAGCCCAACACATGGCCTAATTTTCCAAATTGGGCCCAAACCCTTATAAGGTCTTACCATAAGGCCCAACCATTTAGTCCAGTCCAACATTCAACATTCTAATGGCTCAATATCACATAATCATAAAGGCTCAAACTATGGCCATAAAGGCCCATCTATGGCCTAATTTTCCAAATTCGGCCCAACTGCTCATATGGGCTTACCTCAAAGCTCATTAATTATTCTAATCCATTTGTTTGATCTTGGATGGCCAATTAATAACCCAATCACCAAGGCCCAAAAGAAAGGTCCAACAATAAACTCAAGTGAAATTAGGGTTTCACATAAAATGACGATTAGGGTAAGTGTTTCTCACTTAACCCATTAAGGACTTAATTCATTAAGTCCATCACTCTTCTAAATAAATCATATGGTGTGATTGGGCTTAATACACAATTCCATTCCAATGGCCCAAAATGTGGGTCCCGATATATCCAAGCCCATAAGTACAATATTAGGGTTTTCTAAACCCTAATTAGGGTTTCCAACCACATCTTAGCCCAATTAAGGTCCATTAGGCCTATTAGGGTTCACCAGGCCCATTAGTCACATGATTGGGCTTTTAGGTCAATTAGGGCCTCATTGGGCCCTTTAGGGTTTCATTAGTCCCATTAGGGTTACAAGCATCCCAACCAAATCAACACAACAAGGCAAAGCACACCGCCACCCATGGCGGCCGGTGGCGGCAGCCACCACCTCACAGTGGTGGTTAGGGTCTCTTTCATTATTCTATTGGCTTTTACAATTTTTACAATGAATTCCCAAAATAACATACACTACACTAAAATAAACACACACACACACACATAACCACCCTTGTGGTGGTCGGCAATGACATGTGGCGGCAGCCACCACCTGGCGGTGGTGGCTTTAACTCCGGCCAAGACACACTACCCATGACGTATGGTAATCACTCTAGTGGCAGAAACACACACACCTCCTCTTGCTTGGATAAATAAACCCAACACTTACATGTAGTGGGTGGCGACAGCAGCAACCATGATATGGCGACAGCATCAACGGCGGCAGGAACTGCGAGGATAAGGTATGCCTATGGTTGTGGCGTTTCGACGATCTAACGGAGAAGAAAAAGGAAAAGTGAAGCAGTAGCGACGGAGGAGGTTGTTAGCGGCTCATCGCCTTCGATGGTCTCAACACTGGCTACAACGTTGATCTCCCCGATGATCTCTACTTCATCCAAGTCTTCGCCGGTGACGGTATCACTGGTGGGTTGAGCAATAGTGAGGAGATGGCAGAGCAGAAGAGCACGAAGAGGGTGGCAGTTCCACCAGAAATATTGACCACGATGCTACAAGGTGGGTTTCTTCAGATCTCTTGTTGCCACGACATCAGATGGAGGTCTCCGTCTTCAATGGGGTGGTACAGCGGCAGCTCGGTGGTAGGAGACGACATAGTGGTGGCGCTGGCGGGGAGGCATAAGGGTGGAGAGGTGGTGGCTGGGAATAGTTGACATTAGGGTTAGGGTTCACTTGTTTAAATATGGAGGCAGCCGGTTAAGCATTTTCCCATAATTAATTATTCGGTCCCTCCCTCCCTTTTTTCTTCAAAAAGAGTCCATATGTTACCTTTTCTACCCTGACCTCGGAAATCCCTTGCAAAATGCTTAGAAATTTACATAACAACCCCCCCCCCCCCCCCCCCTAAAAATTGTTTCCACAAGAAGTCCAAAATTTATTCTTTTAACCCTCAACATTCTAAATTCATTTCGATTTATGTCCAATGATCAAACTCCAACTATATTAATGCTTCTAATCCCTTCACCTCTCCTTCTGTTCAACTTAAGTTCCAATTATTTCTACAGAATCCCTTTCTTCATAAATATTTAAGAACTGAGTCTGAAACTTACACTTTTAATCCCCGGCTTCTAAAATTGTGACAATTTGCTCCTTGAGACCAACACCTTGCTATATAATTATAAATTTTAGGCTACTATTCATTCATTAATTTTGTAATTTATTAAATAAATAAACGGGGTGTTACACCTGCCCTCCGATGTTTAATGGTTGGCCCCTGTCTGTACATAATGGGTTAAGAGTATTGTTTAACGCTTATATAATAGTAATAATAGCTAGACTATTAATTAGTCTCATCAAACATTAGACTAAACTCTAGTGGTAATGATACTAGGTTTTGTCCGAGGGAAATTGTTTTAACAGTAACGAAGTGATGTCCGAGTGCCGAGTCACCACCTTGTCAAGTGAGCGCATAGTCTTTTTCATGAACACGATTTTAATACAAGTATTGATTGAAGTATTAATTATATGTTTATGTGCGAGTTAATTGATGTTGCCTGGAATACGTGTTAAAGAACATACCTGATTATATATGATGATTTAGGATAAAGAGTAAATCTAAATTAATTATGAGGAATATTGGGCAGTATTTTATTACGAGTACGAGTGAGTTATACTCAGAGAATAGAACTTTAGTATATGTCATTGATCCGGGAGCATGGATTAGACATAGTCATTGTCCCTAGTCCGAGAGTACGGATTGGACATAGTCAACTATCCTTGATCCGAGAGTATGGATTAAGACATAGTCAGTCGTCCTTAGTCCGGTAGTATGGATAGGACATAATCATTCGTCCTTAATCCGGGAGAATGGATTTACACATAGACACTTGTCCCTAATCCGAGAGTATGGAATGGGAACAAATTATTGATCTGAGAGCATGAATTAGATCCAAGAGTATGGGATAAGTAAGAGGTAAAATTTAAGGTTCGAGAGTATGGATAGTCTCGTTGTAAGGATTAACAGGGTAGGGTAAGAGTTACTTATATATATATATATATATATATATATATATATATATATATATATATATATATATATATATATATATATATATATATATATATATGGTGAAATTGTATATTTTGTGAGTTCTAAATTATATGTATGATATAACATTGTGAGATTGAAATCCATATGTACTCACCAGGTTTCCCAACCTGACCCACTCAAGCTTATTTGTATCACATGTGTCGATACAAAGTTACATTACACTAAGAGATTAAAGAGATGTAGATCACTAGTGTAAATGAATGTAAGTTCTGTTTATGATTATGTTTCTGTATTGACGATGACATCCCAAATGTTTTAAAATAAATAAAAATACATTTCTTCAGAAATGCTTTGATAATGTATTTATCATGTTTTACTGGGAACAAATTCCGCAACATTTTCACTAAAAGAGGTGCTCTGATTTTTATAAAGCATAAACAAAATCGGTCTTTATTCGCGGTGAAAATGGAGATGTCACATTTCTACCCATACGGGGGCTACGAAGATGTATAGGGGTCCGAGGTTGAGCTATTGGTGGCACTGTATGAAGAGGGATATAACATGGTTTGTTGAGCGGTGCTTAAATTCCATGAAAGTCAAGGACAAGCATCAAAGACCCCACGACAAAATGCAACCCTTACCCATCCCCATGTGGAAATGGGAAGAGATTACAATGGATTTCATCATAAAGCTACCAAGGACATCACATGGTGTTGATTCTATCTGAGTCATTGTTGATATATTGACTAAGAGTGCACACTTCATACCGACTATCGAGAGCATATCCACTGAGAAATTAGCTGACATCTACGTTCGGGAGGTGGTAGTTCGGTACAGGGTATCAGTTTCGGTGGTTTCAGATAGGAATGTTTCTTCCACCTCTAGGTTTTGGAGGAAGTTTCATGAGGAGTTGGGTACTTAGATGTATTTTAGTAAAACATACTATCCCCATACTGACAGCAAAAGCGAGCGGACGATTCATACACTCGAAAATATGCTTAGGGCTTGTGTGCTAGACTTTGGAGGGAGTTGGGGTACTTACCTTCCACTGGCAGAGTTCTCCTACAACAACAATTATCATGCCAGTATTGACTGATCATCATTCGATATTTTGTATAGAAGAAGGTGTAGGGCTTGGTTTCTTGGGGGGGGGGAGGTCGGGCATCGAGTCATGAAGAGTGTAGAGGTTGTAATCAAGAATATTGAGTTGATTCAGGAGGTGCACGATAGGCTGCAAGTTGCGTAGATCCGACAGAAGAGTTATGCAGACTGGCGGCGTTCGGACCTCCAATTTTAGGTAGAAGATTTAGTGCTTCTAAAGGTGTCTATAACACACTGTTTCGAATCGTTTCATAATTTGGGGCTATCATCCAAAGATTAGTTATCATAAGGCTTCAAGCCTTGGGGTTTAGTCTAGTATGTTGGGCGTACCTGGAGTATGTTGGTCGTACTAGGCATACATGGAGTACGTTCGGCGTACTAGGCATTCATGGAGTACGTTGAACCTTATTTCCGTGGTTTGAACCCTATTTAATCTCCTTAACTTCCCTAAATGCATTCCATTCTTAGCATCCACCTCTCCAACACCCTACCTTGAAATCCTAACCCTAGTTTGAGCCTTGTGAGCAAAAAGAAGGTGTTTTTAAGTGCTTTGGAGTGTTCTTGGTGCATCTTGGAGAAGTTGAAACTCATTAGAGAATTGTTGGTTGCATTGGAGCTTGTAGATCCAGACTTTTGTTCACCTTGATCTTTCTTCTAGAGGTATAAAATTTGAATCTTGATGATGCATTTGATAAATCTAGGTACTCTTGGGTGTAATGAGCTTTTGGTTACTTTAGTGCATAAAGTTTAGATCTTGAAAGTTTGTGACCTTATTATGGATAAAGTTAGAAACTTTATCCATCTAAACATAAAATTAATTCAGATCTAAAAGCTTGAGACTTGGACTTACTGAATTAAGTTGGAAAATATGTACTTTTGGTCCCTTTGATACTTGAAGACTAGATCTTGGTTGGTTGGACCATTCTAATGGATACAGTTGGAAATGTTATCCATTATGGAGTTATTAGGAACCATAAAAATATCCTCTTGATGGGTTTTGATGAATCATGCTTAAGTTGATGTTCATATTATGGGTTTAGATTGATAAAATCGGGTTTTGGGTCCCATTAAGACATGCAAAAGCATAATGTTTGAAACTTTATGGATTAATACACTTTAATAAGCTTAGATATAAAATTGGATGTTAGGTATTAACTGATTAAGACCTAAGAAGGAGGGTTTGGCCAACTGCAGCGTACGTCAGGCATACCTAAATGTACGTTGCACATATGCGCTTGCGCTCGCGTCTATGTGAGGGTCGTGAGTACTTCTAGTGTATTGTTGGTATCCTAAGCGTACTCACCAGAGAGGATTTTGGGCATTTTAGCCTTGGGCCAATTCGAACTTAGGGACTTGGGCTTTTTTTGGGCGATAAGCTTTTCAGTGGTATGCCTTCCTGATCTTGGGCCCATTTTGGATATGGTCTATCTTCTGGGCCTTGGAGCAAGTTATATTTGGGCCTTGATGGGTTAAGCCCAATAAAGCAAGGGTTAAGCAGTATTTTTAGCGTTTGGGCTATCGATTTGGATTATTGAACTAATTTCTAATTAGGATTTCTTTACTTGTGATTTAGTGAGAGCATTTCTCGAGTTAGCAGCTCGAGTGTGAGTTGATATCTCAGTCTAAGGTGAGTTTCCTTCACTGTATTTGTGGGTCGAAGGCACCAATTTTGACCCACTCGTTTATACTTGTAGTATGATGATTATCTTCTTGGAAATTGTCCGTTATGCCTGTATTTGCTTAATGTCTCTGTGACTATTTTGTTATGATATTATCTAGTAGTGGTAGGGGTGAAATAGACCCGATACCGGTTGAAAGAGACCGAAAGGGTATAAATATACCCAATACCGATGAAAAGAGACCAAAGGGTTGAAATAAACCTAGTAGCGGTTGAAAGAGACCGAAGGGGTTGAAATATACCCAGTACTAGTTGAAAGAGGCCAAAGGGGTTGAAATATACAAGTACTAGTTGAAAGAGACTAAAAGGGTTGTGAGCACCCAGATATGCTTATTTGTTATGTATGTATGGTATGGAGTATTTTGAGGAACTCACTAAGCTTTGTGCTTATGATTTTCAGAATATGTTTCAGGTACTCTCAGCTCGAAAGGGAAGGGCCAGGCCTGATCGTACTGCATCCACCTCTGTTTTCAGCATCATGTGATTTTGAGATTTTGTACTATGATATTATTTTACTATGATATACTCTCGACTGTTTTGACATGATTATCGAATGATAGGAATGAATTTAAATGAAAATTTTATCACAATTATTGGGATGTTACAGTGTCACCTTGGAAAGGTGTCATATGATTTTGGAAGCGGGGCAAGTTGGGCCCCAGGTTCATTGGTCCTTTCAGGATATATGCCCAGGTGGGCAAGGTTACATACTTACAGGATTTTCCTGATGAGCTCAGCTAGATCCATAACACCTTCCATGTGTCTCAGCTTCGGAAATGTGTGGCCCATGAGTCAACAATTGTTCTTTTGGATGATATTCAGGTTAAAGATCACCTGAATTATGTGGAGAGACCGGTGGCGATCTTATATTGAAAGATGAAGGCTTTACGTAACATAGAAGTGTCACTGGTAAAGGTCCAATGACAACATCGGAAAGGTTCTGAATGGACATGGGAGCTTGAGTCAGAGATGCGAGAGCACTACCCTGATTTATTCGCGACAACAGACTTCGAGGACGAAGTATAGTTCAAGTGGGTGAGAGTTGTAACATGTCATTTTTTCAGGTAGTCGCTTTTGACCTTGAGTTAATATTTGTTTACAATATTGGCCACCAATGGCTTTTTCGTAATTTCGGCCATTGCTTGCGTACGTTGGGCGTATGTAGCCAAGCTGCAAATGCTAATTTTTAGGTTTTGGACCCTATTTAAGCACCTTTCTGGCGTCATGCACCCTCTTATCTTCAGTTGTGACATCCCCAAAATCATGGCCAGAAAAAACTGGTTTTGTTTATACTTTATTTCAAAATCAAAGTAACCTTTTAATAAAAGAGTTGCGGAATTTGTCCCAAAACAATAATATGATACAGAGTTATCAAAAGCATTTCCTTAGAAATGTATTTCAATAAAAGACCCGGGATGTCATGTTCGATACAGTACATAAGTACTAACAATACAATATAAGCCTTACTACATTATTTCATATCTACAAGCTTATATCTGTAATCCCTCATCCCATCACATCACAACTATGCTCGAGCGCCACTACCTGTAATACATAAAACTAAGTGGGTTAGGCTTGGGAGCCTGGTGAGCACATAGGGTTTTCAACCCACAATAAATAAGGTTATTAATTTCATCGACCAACAATAACCCGATTACCCATTCCCGTTATCCTCACATTACGTCCCTAAACACCTATCATAAGGGACCTATCTTAAGGATCATCATCGGGATGGACACTACTGCTAAGGGGGTTCCTCAGCAATAAATGTCCTAAAGGCAACCATGAGGGGGATGGAGTACACCGGTGAACACATCGTACACAAACACCTACACGTTGCGAGCCTATCAGCGTTCCACTGAACTGTCTAGAATAGTCCGTGGTCGTCATCTGTACTCCACTAGATGAATGGATTAACAACAACAACAACATCGAGTCCTCTCATCATTTTATCACACATCGTCTTATTACATCTACCGATGTTTTACCCCATCATTTTTGTAAATATAAAATACATATACAGTTTAAATCAGTTAAAACTTGTATAAAAACATTCATCCAGCATAGATAGCAAGTATACAGATAATATGCATACATAGCACGTAATATATAAAACATTTCATATTTATGTGTAAGATGAAAGTAACTATGCACTCACTTGAAAAGGTGGTGATTCGGTACTCGGACAACGCTTCGTTTACTTTAAAATAATTTCCTTCGACGAAACCTAGTATTATTACCACTAGATTTTAGTCTAATATTTACCGTGACTAAATATTAATCTTGTTGTTATTATTATTATTATATAAGCGTTTAAACAATACTTTCCAACCACTATGTCTATGTACAGACAGGGGTCAGACATAAAACACCAGAGGGCAGGACCATTTTGGCGTATAGCACTGCTAAAATCCAACAACCCTATGCGGCCCTTTAAACCAGATTCCTCGTACCGCGAGTAGTTAAAAAGATATTATAATGACACTTATATAAGTCATAATATTAGCTCAAATATTTATTATAAGTTCATAATAACAATATTAATTTTAAATATAAGCTATATTAAATTAGGGTAAGCATAAGTGAAAACTACAGAAAGTGAAGTCAAATCACGAGGGACCGAAATGTTCGGGGGATAAGAAGAGAAAGACTCTTGAATCAAGAGAATGGTGTAAGAAATATGAGAGCCCAAGACTCTTATTTATACTAATGAAATTTTCAAAAACTACCCTCCCTAATTACTTAATGACCTTTTAGTTATGTAAACAACTAAACACCCCTCTATAAAACTATTTTAAATGGATTTAATGATATTTGTACTAAACTAATCTCGAAAGAAACTCAACATTAGTCTTATAATGACTGCATCGTCGATACCTTTCTAATGATATATACATATGTATATATATGTGTACGTATATATGATCTGTACTTTATTTTAATACGTAAATATGTTATTATAATTTGTAACTCATTCATACGAACTCCGTTTTTGACGTTCTTTATATCCACGCGTACGTGGAGACGTACTCTATAACTTTCGTCTAGACAGGATTGGTCCGTTAAAATCTCATAACTTCTTCATACGAAGTCAGATTTGGGAGTTCTTTTTATGGACACTATCAGTTTAACGTATTCTATGACTTTCGTTTAGATTTCTAAGGCTAAAAGTCGCTCTATCGTAAGTTCACTATTTACGCTTCCCGGTGTCGCGCCGGTTCTGTCGTGAAACTTCGACGGGTCATAACTTCTTTGTTATAACTCGGATTTCGGTGTTCTTTATATCCCCGGAATCCTTGTTTCGACCACTACAACTTTATCTAGAGATACCGGGATTATCGCACACTTTAATTTTGACACTTATTTTTATTCTTTATTAATTATACATTTATAATTAAACATTAAGCACATAAATACACATAATTCACATAATACTCAAATATTTCATCTTTATTACTTCAAAAAGAGTTATAATAGTTGACCTAGACTATTACATTGTCAAAAATGCTTTGCCCCGAAACCCGGACGTTACAATTCTCTTCCCCTTAGGATGATTCTATCCTGGAATCATGCATTAGCAAACAGATGTGTATAGCGGCTCATCGTGTCATCCTCTGTTTCCCAAATGAGATTCTGCCCATTCGAATGTTTCCATTGGACTAGCACTAAGTCGACCAACTTGCGTCGTAACTTCTTAGTCTTACGGTCAACAATTGCCTCAGGCTCTTCGATCAGCCTCTTATTCTCATCCATCTTTAATTCTGAGATTGGAATTTTGTTGGGAACTTCTCCCGTGAATTTCCTCAGATAACACACGTGGAAGGTGTTAAGAATACCATCGAGTTCTTCAGGCAATTCCAGTTTGTAAGCTTGGTTCCCAATCTTCTGAAGAACTTTGAACGGTCCAATAAACCTGGGACTCAGCTTCCCTCGTTTGCCGAACCTTATAAGTCCCTTCCACGGTGAGACTTTATGCAAAACCGAATCCCCAACTTCGAAGGTCATCGGTCGCCTTTTCTTTTCAGCGTAGCTCTTTTGACAATCCTGAGCTGCTAACATTCTTTCTCTGATCACCTTTAACCTTTCAGCAGTCTCATGGACTATCTCAGGGCCCATAAACTGCTTTTCTCCAGCTTCAAGCCAATAAGATGGTGTACGATACTTCTGTCCGTACAGCGCTTGATAGGGGGCCATGTTGATGCTCGAGTGGAAACTGTTCTTGTAGGAAAATTCTACCAAAGGTAAGTTCTCATCCCAACTACCTTAGAAATCAAGGGTACATGCGCTCATCATATCCTCACGTGCTTGAATCGTTCTCTCGCTCTGACCATCATTTTGCGGATGGTATGTTGTACTCAAACACAATTTTGTACCTAATTCCTCCTGTAGGCGTCTCTAGAACCTTGACGTGAAACGACTGTCACGATCTGACACAATTGTTAGAGGAACACTATGAAGTCTTACAATTTCCTTCACGTAAGCATTTGCGAGCTCATCCATAGACCACTTCTCGTTGGCTGCTATGAAGTGTACACTCTTAGTGAAACGATCCACGACCACCCAAATCATGTCGTGACCGTTCTTCGTCCTGGGCAGTTTAGTCACAAAATCCATCGTGATATCTTTCCATTTACCCATGGGTACAGGTAAAGGTTCTAAACTCCCATACGGTTTCTGATGTTGTGCCTTGACTCTCGCACAAGTAACACACTCGGCCACATACTTTGCAACATCGAGTTTCATCGTCGGCCACCGGTAGTATGGTTTTAGGTCCCTATACATTTTAGTGCTACCGGGATGAATCGAGTACATGGTTTTCTATGCTTCTTCCATCAGAAGATTTCTTATTCCTCCCATCTTTGGTAACCAAATTCGATCTTGGAATACCTTCAACCCTTGGTTGTTTGTACCGAGCTCCAACGTTTTTGTGACATCCCCAATTTCACAGCCAGAAAAGACCGATTTGTTTATGCTTTGTTTTATAAATTAGAGTAATCGTTTAAAGAAAACGGTTGCGGAATTTGTTCCCAAAACAAGATATGATAAAAACTTATCAAAACATTTCTCAAAGAGAATGTATTTTCATTAAATGATAAAACCTCGGGATGTCATGTTCCGATACAGATACATAAGCATAAACAGAACATAGATTCATTTACTCTAGTGATTTACATCTCCTTTAATCTCTCAGTGCAAAGCAACTTCGTATTGATACCTGTAATTCAATTAAACTGAGTGGGTCAGGCTTGGGAGCCTGGTGAGCATATAGGGTTTTCATCCCACAATGTTATAGCATATAAATATATATATATATATATATATATATATATATATATATATATATATATATATATAGAACATCCAAAATTATATAATTTCACCACATAAAAGCAACTTTTATCCTACCCCATCGATCCTCACAACGCCACGATCTAAACTCTCGTATCTAAACTTTTCCTCTTTATCTTATCCCTATTCACGGATCTAAACTAATCTCTCCACCCGATCCATACTCTCGGACCTAAAACTAACCTCTTGGTCTAATCCATACTCCCAGATCTAAACTAATCTCTTGGTCTGATCCATACTCCCGGATCCAAAACAGTGCCCAATCCATACTCCCGGACTAGGGACAATTAACTATGTCTTAATCCATAGTCCCGGATTAATAACAAGTTTACCTATTGGTCTGATTCATACTCCCAGATCTAAAACTGTACCCAATCCATACTCCCGGACTAGGGACAATTTACTATACCTAAATCCTGTTCTAATCCATACTCCCGGATCTAAACTGTGCCTAATCCATACTCCCGGACTAGGGACAATTTACTATGTCTTAATCCATACTCTCGGACCTAAAACTAACCTCTTGGTCTAATCTATACTCCCGGATCTAAACTAATCTCTTGGTCTGATCCATACTCCCGGATCTAAAATTGTACTCAGTCCATACTCCCGGACTAAGGACAATTTACTATACCTAAATCCTGTTCTAATCCATACTCCCGGATCTAAACTGTGCCCAATCCATACTCTCGGACTAGGGACAATTTACTATGTCTTAATCCATACTCTCGAACCTAAAACTAACCTCTTGGTCTAATCCATACTCTCGGATCTAAACTAATCTCTTGGTCTGATCCATACTCACGGATCTAAAACTGTGCCCAATCCATACTCCCGAACTAGGGATAATTAACTATGTCTTAATCCATACTCCTGGATTAATAACAACTTTACCTATTGGTCTGATCCATACTCCCGGATCTAAAACTATGCCCAATCCATACTCCCGTACTAGGGACAATTTACTATACCTAAATCCTGTTCTGATCCATACTCCCGGATCTAAACTGTGCCCAATCCATACTCCCGGACTAGGGAAAATTTACTATGTCTTAATCCATACTCCCGGATTAATAACAAGTTTATCTCTTTTCCTATTCCATATTCTCGAATCTAAATCCAATCTCTTGATCTAATCTATACTGACGGATCTAAAACTAATCCCTTGATTTGATCCATACTCACAAATCTCATTTACCCATGTCCTACCCAACATATTCGTAGATACAAAATATACATACAGTTTAACTCATTAAAACCTATATAGTTCATCCATTCCATACTCATCTCAAATAAACAAACAATATATAAACACATAGCATGTATATTATAACAAATACTTAATATTTATGTGTTAGAAGAAAGTAACTACACACTCACTCATATAAACAACAATATATATACACATAGCACGTATTTTATAAAATACTTCATATCTATGTGTAAGATGAAAGTGACTATACACTCACGTGATCAGAAGATGATCGGACAGCACTACGACTCTTCAAGTAGATATTCTTCGGTGAAACCGGGATCACTTCACACACCTAGTTTCTCGCGGGCAGAGCTTCGGCTCGGAAACTCTTTTCTTCTCCGGATCTTCAGGCTTCAGGACTTGCTTCGGGTCTCGCGGTTGATACCGGGGATTCGGGGATACTTCTTTGCACGTAAATCGATGTAATATGGGAGAGAGATGAGAGAATAAGCAACCAAACTCGGCTAGCCCTTCAAATCTATTTATAGGGAAAAACTGGCCCTTGCCACGTCGTGGGCTTGATCATCACTGCATACGTCATCCCAAGTTGTACTTGGGGGATTCCCGGAGGTGTCAGAAGACTTGCCACGTCGTGGCACTGCTTGCCACGTCATGGTCTCTGACAGTTTTGGGGTTTCGCGCCCCGTACTTCAGAAATTCATAACATTCGCCTACGAACTCCTTTTCAACGTTCTTTATATCGACGCGAAGGTGAGATTATGCTCTACAACTCTCGCTTAGACTCCATTGGCTAATTTTGACTTTATTTTTAATATATTATAATTATATTACTTATATATTATTTTTAGTAGGCCGGGACAGGAAAACTCCGTTATAAACTCATAACTCCTTCATCTGAACTCCGTTTTCGTCTGTCTTTTTATCGTTGGACTACTATCGATGAGATATTCAATTCTCATTTAGATTGTTTTGGATAAATATCTCTCTAACGTAAATTCACTATTTACATCACGTTGTGTCGTGTCAGTTCTGTCGCGAAACTTCGACAGGTCATAACTTCTTCATTATAACTCGGATTTTGGCGTTCTTTATATGCACGGAAACCTTGTGACATATACTAAAACTTGGTTAAGATTAATCCTTCTAAATAATCTTCCATAAAAAAGTCATTTTTGATGCTTATCGTCTCTAAATTGACTAGCCTGGATCTACGGGCGTTACAGTTTTCCCCAAACATTCCTCCTTTCAGTCATTCTTCTCAGAAGCTTCCTCTTGAGCTTTCTTTATACTTTCCACAATGGTCGAGAAAACTTCAATTCTCAATGCTCTTGTCCTTTTCCTTTCAAGATTAACTTTCTGACTGAGAGCATCAGCGACAACATTGGCTTTACCATGGTGGTAAAGTATCTCACAGTCGTAGTCCTTGAGTATCTCCAGCCAGCATCGTTGTCTCATGTTCAACTCCTTCTGATTAAAGAGATACTGGAGACTCTTATGATCAGTGAACAGCTAGCACTTTGTGTCGTAGAGGTAATACCTCCATATCTTTAGAGCAAATATGACCGCCACAAACTCCAAATCGTGAGTGGTGTAGTTCTTTTCGTGCTCTTTCAATTGTCGAGATGCGCATGCTATCAAATTTTCTCTTTTTTGTCAGAACACAACCCAAACCGACTCCAGATGCGTCACTATAGACCGCGAAGTCTTCAACTCCATCAGGTAGAGAAAGTATCGGTCATTCACATAGCTTCTTCTTCAGCTTCTCGAACGCTTCTTCATGCTTCTCATTCCACGTATATGTATCTCCTTTATGGGTCAAAGCTATCAATGGAGATGCTATCGAAGAAAAGCCTTGGATAAACCGTCAGTAATATCCAGCTAATCCTAGAAAGCACTAAATCTCTGTGGGACTTTTTGGTCGTTCCCACTTCATTACAGCTTCAATCTTTGCTGGGTCAACCATTATTCCTTCTTGGTTAACCACGTGACCCAAGAACTAGACTTCTCGAATCCAAAAATCACACTTGGAGAATTTAGCGTAAAGCTTCTCCTTATTTTCCTTCTTAGTATCGATTACTAAGAAGGCTTTGTGTAACATAGAAGTGTCACTGGTAAAGGTCCAATGACAACATTGGAAAGGTTCTGAATGGATATGGGAGCCTTAGTCGGAGATGCGAGAGCACAACCCTGATTTATTCGCGACAATAGACTTTGAGGATGAAGTATAGTTCAAGTGGGGGAGAGTTGTAACATCTAATTTTTTCAAGTATTCGGCTTTGACGTTGAGTTAATATTTGTTTGCAAGATTGGTCACCAATGGTTTTTTCGTAATTTCGGCCATTGCTTGCGTACGCTGGGCGTACGTAGCGCAGATGCAAACCCTAATTTTTAGGGTTTGGACCCTATTTAAGCACCTTTATGGCCTCATTCACCCTCTTATCTTCAGCTGTGACATCCCCAAAATCACTGCTAGAAAAGACTGGTTTGTTTATACTTTATTTCAAAATCAGAGTAACCTTTTAATAAAAGAGTTGCGGAATTTGTCCCAAAACTATAATATGATAAAGAGTTATCAAAAGCATTTCCTTGGAAATGTATTTCAATAAAAGACTCGGGATGTCATGTTCGATACAATACATAAGTATAAACAATACAATATAAGCCTTACTACATTATTTCAGATCTACAGGCCTATATCGGTAATCCCTCATCCCATCACATCACAACTATGTTCGAGCGCCACTACCTGTAATACATAAAACTGAGTGGGTCAGGCTTGGGATCCTGGTGAGCACATAGGGTTTTCAACCCACAGTAAATAAGGTTATTAATTTCATCAACCAACAATAACCCGATTACCCGTTCCCGTTATCCTCACATTACGTCCCTAAACACCTATTATAAGGGACCTATCTTAAGGATCATCATCGGGATGGACACTACTGCTAAGGGGGTTCCTCAGTAACAAATGTCCTAAAGGAAACCATGAGGGGGATGGAGTACACCGGTGAACACATTGTACAGAGACACCTACACGTTGCGAGCCTATCAGCGTTCCACTGAACTATCTCGAAGAGTCCGTGGTCGTCATCTGTACTCCGCTAGATGAATGGATCAACAACAACAACAACATCGAGGCCTCTCATCATTTTATCACACATCGTCTTATTACATCTACCGATGTTGTACCCCATCATTTTTGTAGATATAAAATACATATACAGTTTAAATTATTTAAAACTTGTATAAAAACATCCATCCAGCATAGATAGCAAGTATACAGAAAATATGCACACATAGCACGTAATATATAAAATACTTCATATTTATGTGTAAGATGAAAGGAACTATGCACTCACTTGAAAAGGTGGTGATTCGGTACTAGGACAACACTTCGTTTACTTTAAAATAATTTCCTTCGACGAAACCTAGTATTATTACCACTAGATTTTAGTCTAATATTTCCTGTGACTAACTATTAGTCTTATTGTTATTATTATTATATAAGCGTTTAAACAATACTTTCCAACCACTATGTACAGGCAGGGGCCAGACATAAAACACATGAGGGCAGAACCATTTTGGCGTATAGCACTTCTGAAATCCAACAACCCTATGCGGCCCTTTAAACCAGATTCCTCGTACCGCGAGTAGTAAAAAAGATATTATAATGACACTTATATAATTCATAATATTAGCTCAAATATTTATTATAAGTTCATAATAACAATATTAATTTTAAATATAAGTTATATTAAATTAGGGTAAGCATAACTTACTTACAAGGTGATTTTAGCTAGGAGTCCGGCTCTGCAGGGGCAGAACTTCGTCGCTGAATCTTTCTATGAAAGATCTGTGCAGCGCTTCAGCGCTCACCTTACTATACTTAAAACCACAGAAAGAGAAGTCGAATCATGAGGGACCGAAATGCTCGGGGGATAAGGAGAGAAAGACTCTTGAATCAAGAGAATGGTGTAAGAAATATGAGAGCCCAAGACTCTTATTTATACTAATTGAATTTTCAAAAACTACACTCCCTAATTACTTAATGACCTTTTAGTTATATAAACAATTAAACACCCATCTATAATACTATTTTAAATGGATTTAATGATATTTGTACTAAACTAATATCGAAAGAAACTCAACATTAGTCTTATAATGACTGCATCGTCGATACCTTTCTAATGATATATACATATATACATACATATATATATATATATATGTGTGTGTGTGTGTGTGTACGTATATATGATCTATACTTTATTTTAATACGTAAATATGCTATTATAATTTGTAACTCATTCATACGAACTCCATTTTTGACGTTCTTTATATCCACGCGTACGTGGAGACGTACTCTATAAGTTTCGTTTAGACTCTATCGGCTAATTTTGACTTTATTTTTAAAGTTATATTTTTAACAGGCCGGGACAGGATTGGTCCGTTAAAATCTCATAACTTCTTCATACGAAGTCAGATTTGGGAGTTCTTTTTATAGATACTCTCAGTTTAACATATTCTACGACTTTCGTTTAGATTTCTAAGGCTAAAAGTTGTTCTATCGTAAGTTCAGTATTTACGCTTCTCGGTGTCGCGCTGGTTCCATCGTGAAACTTCGACGGGTCATAACTTCTTCGTTATAACTCGGATTTCGGTGTTCTTTATATCCCCGGAATCCTTGTTTCGACCACAACAACTTTATCTAGAGATATCGGGCTTATCTCACACTTTAATTTTGACGCTTATTTTTATTCTTTATTAATTATACATTTATAATTAAACATTAAGCACATAAATACACATAATTCACATGATACTCAAATATTTCATCTTTATTACTTCAAAAGAGTTATAATAGTTGACCTAGAGTATTACATTGTCAAAAATGCTTAGCCCCGAAACCCGTGCGTCAGCCCCCTTCCTCATTTCGAAATCCTAAAGTGTATGAGTGCATTGTGAATCTTGAAGAGCCCTCTTTGGTTTCCTTTTGGATCTTTTGGACTAGAAGGAAGAACCTTGAGGTTCTGGTGTTTCACTCAAGGCCTTGGATCCAACATCTACTTCCCTTGATGTATATTCCTTTTGGATCTAGTTTTAGCTCAAAGTTGTCATGTTTTTGTCTCCATCTTGATCTTTGTGAGTAGGAGATACTCCAAGACGTTTAAGTTGTCCTTTCAGATGCTTTAGGGTATGTTAAGTCATAAAAATGTGTTCTTGGTCATTAGTTTCTTTCCATACATGAGATAGATTGTCTTAATGGGTAAAGAAGATAGGGTTTTTGGAGCTAAACTCTTAATATCCATGCTAAACCATAAAGTTGGAAACTTTATGGTTAAGGACATATTTTTGGGCTAGATCTGGATTTTGGATGTAAGTGCTTAAGGATTAAGCACTTAATGGTTATAGTGGTGGGCAGCTACATACAATGGGCGTACCAAGGGGTACGTTATACGTATGTGGTTAACTCCCCGACTTTAGCCAATCATGTACTACGCCCCACATACGTATGGAGTACGCCCAACGTACTCACAGAGTCAACTCGATCGACTTTGACCTGGATTTTAACTAAGGTTTGACCTAGGGGTATTTTAGGTATTTTGATATGTATGCTAAGTTTTTGTCATTGAATTTATTAAGGTGATTGGTAGAGTTGATCTCGGAGCAGCGTGTTATTCAGTTTACTCATCTGTCTGTAGGGTGGGTATTCTCACTGTATCCATGGGATGAAGGCACCAATGTCGGCCCATTATTGTTTTATTTAGACTGATAATTATTGTGTGGTTTACATGAGTTTGTATGATGGATCGAAATAGATCCCATGGCGGGGCCTATTATCTTATGTTTGGGTTGGAACAGACCTCAGGTCGGGGCCCATTATTGTATGATCGGGTTGAAAGATACCCTAGGGCGAGGCCCTATGGCGAGACATATATGTGTTGATCGGGTTGAAATACACCACAGGGAGCGGCCCATATATGTATATTGGATTGGTTAAACCGAATTGTATGTTTTGGTATGTGGTACTTTGGGGAACTCACTAAGTTGTGTGCTTACAATTTATGTTTATGGTTTCAGGTACTTACGGTTCGAAAGGGAAGGGCCCGACGTGATGACACAATATCATCCCCTCATGATTTCCGCATTTGAAGTGTTGTTGTGAATATTATGTCTTGGTGTTGATTTGGAACAATTAATGAATGATTTGATAGACTTTAAATGAAAACCTTTTTTCTGTTTTCTGGACGTTACACTGGGAGGAAGTGTGGTTGGGTGAGTTGACACTTATGGACCAGTTTCCTAGGTTGCATGCATTGGAAATGGAGAAAAAGTGTTTGATTATTCATAAATGGTAAGAGAGTGGTTGGTGTTGGAATTGGAATAAGGAATTTTTTTTTCTGTTTTCGGGACGTTACACCGGGAGGAAGTGTGGTTGGGTGAGTTGACACTTATGGACCAGTTTCCTAGGTTGCATGCATTGGAAGTGGAGAAAGAGTGTTTGATTATTCATAAATGGTAAGAGAGTGGTTGGTGTTGGAATTGGAATAAGGAAATTTTAGGTGGTGCCACTACTGAGCAACTCTCGACTTTAACTGATCTTCTTAGTCATGTAGAACTATGTGTTGGTAGGAAGGTTCTAAATAACGTAAGGCGTGACTTGGCGGCAATGTCAAGCCTCAAGCTTTTCCGAGCCTTGGTGAGTCATGATGTTTGTAAGGTGTGACTTAATGTGGTAATTTTCTATATAATTAATATTTTTATATGTATTTTCAACTATTATTCATTTTTATGCACATATATGAGTTAAGGCGGCGTTTTGGCAAAGCTTGACTGCAGGTGCAAGCCTTGAAGTCGTGGTGCGCCATGGAGGAGCCATGACAAGCTTTTTAGAACCTTGGTTGGTAGTGACAAATGGGAGCGAGAGTTGGAGCCTAATGGAGTGCTCCTATATTGATGATGTAACCTTAAACTCGACAGTTGTTGGTACTAGATGGTGTAAGTTTCTCCCGATTAAGGTTAATGTTTTACTTTGGCATATTTTTCATGATAGAATCCCCATTAGTGTGAATTTGGAAAATAGAAACATTGATTTGCCTTTCGTTTTATGCCTTACTTGTGGGGTACGTGGGAAGATGTTAATCATTTTTTTATGATGTGTGATGTGGTTGCTCAAAGTTGGATGAAGATTGTGAAGTGGTTAGATATGTCATTTCCTCATTTCTCAAGTGTTGCGGATCTTTTAGCTTGGATAGATTCGGTTAATGTGGTGGCTCTAAGGACAAGAATTCTCAAGGTCATTGTGCTTACCACAATATGGATGCTTTGGCGGTATAAAAATAATGTTGTTTTCCAGTCTAATGCATTTTCTAGAATATTATTCATTTGATTCGTTTTTGAATAAGAATCATTGAATTAGCATAACTTGGACTTTGTGGTTACAAAACCAATGTTTTATAATTCTTCGTAAATTTTTTATTTCTTGAGCCTCTTGCTAGTAACCTGTTTATAAAATTCAGATGTTCTAAAAAAAGATCCGAACATTTATACTCTTATCAGAGAGAAAAGAAACCCCGTATTTGCACTACCCCTCTTACATATCCACATGCTATCCTCCATATATTCAAAATTGGACGATGGACATACCAAAAAACCGAAGGCGAGTGCTATCTCCCGATGGTCAACTGAATGACAAAAACGACACAAGTTACCATATAATTATACATAATTACGGTATACATCAAACGTAAAAGAGAAATTAAATATCCACCTACCTTTCATGTTTATACATTTTTTTCGGTGTATTACGACATAGCCGTTTGTTAGTCTTTCCGAACAAACTATCAATACACAAATACACGTAACTCATTAATATTGTAAATAATTTTTTTTGTTGTGTGAATAGAAAAGGTTTCTGCTTCATCTCGTGGACACAACTTATAGTTGTAATTAAATATTTATCACAAAAAGAATATATTATACAAAATTGACTTTGAAAATAATTATTTTAAATATTAACCCACGAAATAATGACCCATACGATGAATCATGATATACAAAACTTCTTAATCAAAATTTCATTAAAACTAAGTTCTAAAATAGCGCAAATTCCATAATCGACAGTAAGTACAGATTGATAATCTTTCTGGTGATCTAATTAACACCCAGAAGTCGATTATGTATAAGCTATATATGATTATATACATTTACGGATGAACAGCTTCAACAAGGCAACAAGAATGTAGAAATTTCATGCCCGAACAACTCTACCACCTGGTGATCTGATCCGAAAAACATGCTCTTCGCCCGTGCATTTATCTACTTTAACCACCCAATGACTTGGCCTCCCGCCCTTGTTGCCGCCGTGGCCACCGTTCTTGCCACCACCATTAACAGACCGTCCGGCGATTCTCATCAATAGCAACCCTTCTCCAATCGGCAACAAGTGACTGTTTAATCTGCTCCAAACCCAGGAATCTTTCCAAAAAGCGTTATACCCCAAAACAATCGTACTCTTTTCTCTTTCGGTTTGTATCGCTCCCAAAATCCCTTCATGATTCTCTAGATTGCAGTCGATAACTACAAGATCGGCAGATTTGTAGTCATTTGACAAGAGAGTTTGAGCATTTCCTACAACAAACTCTACTTGGTTCGCATCTGAGCTAAGAGCTTGCTTGGAAGAGTGAAGCTCCTCGATTCCCTTCACGATGCAGATCAGCCTGCCACCAGTTTGATGAGATGCAGCAATGAGGCCTTGGATGGTGGAGCCGGCCGCCTCAGCACATGCAACCACCATGAGTTGAGCGTTATTTCCGGCTGCAATGGCCGATATGAACTCTGCAACATCTGGTTCATTAGCTCTCTTACCCTGAAATTATGAAAAGAGGAGTTTAGGAGATTATACATTGAATCTTTGAACGAAACATTGTTCTTTTGTTATATTTTTAACAATGGCTAAATTGAAATGAAAAAGATTGGTTCAAAAAGTTGATCAAGATTTCTCATAAATTAACCTACCATTTTCATGGTTTTGATGTAAGCTTCAGTGGCGTTTTCAGCTGACCAGTAGTTCATTCTCTTTTCTGTATTGTCTCGTTGAAGCTTTTGGAGAAGAAGAAGGCTATTTGAACTTGAATATGAATGATTATGCTTTGCCCATGTGGGTGGCTATATATAGATGCCAAATTAAATAAACAATATATGAGATTGATACATTTAATTCACAAGTGGGGTTGCTGGCTTGACTCCCTGACTTTCATCCGAAGGTTTATGTATCATAACAGTGTAAACCAGTTGGCCCATTACTCAACAAATTTAAAGGATAATGTGTAGGATCAAGGCTGCATATTCCTAAAGCATTATTAAGAGAGATCATGGGTTCAAATCTCTAAGAGACTTAGATATTGTTTAAGATTAGATTAGGAGAAGCATAGGTTGTTGTTTCATAATAATAATAATAATAATAATAATAATTGCGGAATAAAATGCTAATGACCAAGATTTTTTTTTTCTCTTGTATTGGATGATATTTTATGTCCAAGTGTAAACTCTATCTCTATGCCTATGAGTATACGAAATCAATAAATATATTTTTTAGTTTGGATGTGGATGCAAACAATTACCCTAATCATGTGAACCACATAAATTTTGTTATTTATTTTTCCTCACATCAAATATTTGTTGAGTTGTAGAATCCGATTGTTTTATTTGAACCTGATTGCATCTATAACAACTGAGCAATGATACTTGGATGGTTGGTGAGTTTTGCCTCTTCATTATATTAGGCCCGACATTTTCTAAATAAACACATTGTTGCACTTGTAAACCCTAATTCAAAATCAACAAAAAAACTTATATATATTGTTTGCATGTAACGTAGTATGATTACCTCGATCATGTGAACCAAATAGATTCTTTTGTGTTCTTTATTATTTTTGTCGCATCTATAATCGTGTGTGGGTGTGTTGTTCAATATCCTGACAATATTGTGTGTGTGTGTGTGTTTGTGTTGATCATATACCTACCACTTAGTTTGTTCTACTTCCCCCCTTGTCGTAGTTTCTTTTCTTCATAACCAGTTGGTTGTTGAGTGTCTAGTTATCTCTCACCGGTACAAGAAATATTGGCATCACCAGCGACCCTTTAGCGGCGACATGTAATTGACGTGTTACATGTCACCGCTATTGCCCCTTGTCGCCGCTAAAGGGTCGCCGATAATGCTCGCAAACGACGATCCACATCAACTTACCCCAACTGTCCTATTTGTTTTCAATCTAACGGTTGTAGAAAAGACGCTGACTTTTCCCTCCAAGGAGTCACCGCTATTACTCTTATGTCGCCGCTAATACCTATGCGTCGCCGAATTTCCCAACTAGTTTCTTGAAAATGTAATAATAATTAACAAACAAATATCTTTGATAAATATAATGAATCAAGAATACATAACACATCAACATATGTTTAATAGGTTTATCAGATGGAAAAAGAAAACTCTCCAGAATTCGACAAAGAGTTGTCAACCCTTTCAATGGGTTCACAAATGGATGTTTATACTTACACTGCGTGCATAGTCAATGGTGTTAGGTTTATGGTACTTAGTCGTGATGCACAACGCAAAACACAAAACTCTGGGGTTCTAGCGGTTGGTGAGAATGGAGAGAAATATTATGGCCAGTTAGAAGAGATTATGGAGGTGCAATATCCATATGATTATTCGACTGTAATATTTCGGTGCAAGTGGTTCGATATGGGAGATATTCCTGATGATAATTTCATAAGTATCGACATGCTTCGCAAGCCAAACAAGTGTTCTACATCCGCGAGCCTGTTAATCATCGAAGAAACCAAAACAAAAACCCTTTTTGTTTCGTCGAGCATTTTATCATCGAAATATTTGGGATCTACCATCCGACAATACTCGTGTCCAAAATGCTTACAGTGACTCTGTCCAAGATGTCGACAATGTGGAGGCCGAAAATGTTAACATAGTTCAAAACAACTCTTCATCTGGAGCTAGACTTTTTATCGACTTCTCACAATACTTTCAAAACAATGTTGATGTAGCTTAAAACAATGTTGATTATGACGATGAAGACGAGACTGAAGTACCTCCCCCAACGGGTAGAATCGATAATGTTTCCGATGAAGAGACTGATTATGATGATGACGATTCTGATTATGATACTGATGAAGAAGACATTGAAGTATATGATGAAGATTCTGATTAAAAAATCAAATGTTTTTTTTTTGTAATAGAAACTTTATTTGAAATGTACATTTAATTCATATTGTTTGTCTAACTTTTATTTATATTGTTTGTCTATATTGTATATCTTATAATTTTGCAAGGTAACTAACTTTTATTCATATTGTATTTCTATATTGTACATCTTGTAATTTACAGGCTACAGATGAGGCTTACATAGGCGATACTCTTGGCCATGATGGCAGATGTTATGGGCTTGGACATGGAGGTGATGGAGCGGGGAATCCACCACCTCTAGTAGGCTTTGGTCGTGGTCAGCACGAACAAGATGGTGAGTTTTATTATTATATATTTATTAACTTTTTTATTATTTTATAATAAGTTATCGTGACTAATATTTTTAATTATATTTTTTCAACCGAACTTCCCAAAAAAAGAAGGGGCATATCAAAAAATATCGAGCTGGGAAAGTTGATACAGGCAAAGGGAAAGCCTGTGGATTTGGATTTCGACAGGGAGATCACATATTCCCCCATTGGGAAGCGTGGTAATTGGTTCACACATGAAATTGGGAGCTATTTATGGAACAACGTCCATTTGAACGTATATGGTTGGGATAATGTTTCCCCCGCCTTAAGGAATGCAACAGTTGTGTATTTAAAGGTAACTTGGATACAATTTTAAGTTTAGTTGTTATTGTTATTTAATTAACTAAATTTTTTGTATTTTGCAGAATAAATTTGATTTGGATAAGGTTAACATGGATCAGGAGCATGCTCAATTATTGTGGAGCATTGATTCGACTCTTGCAAAAGTTTACAGAGATCGAAAAAGTAAAGTTCATTCTTATTTTAAGGAAATCGGGGGGACTACAGATATCCTGGCCGCATTAAACAACCTCTCCCCCCGATGGTATGTTACGTGAAAATTGGGCGAAGGCAGTCGAACATTTTCAAACGCCAGAATTTTGAAGGCGTTCGGCGTCAAACAAAGAATATCGTGCAAAACAAGTAGTTCTAAACAAAGGAGGGTCGAGCTCATACAGCAATGCATGTTTCAAAGAAGTAAGTTATGATATATTTAAATATTTATTTAAAGTATAAGTAAACTAATTTTTAATGTTAAATAGGATATCAGTCGAATTGAAGTTTTTCGTAAGACTAATTCCAATCGACAAGGGGTATTTTATAGCCCTGCAGTCGAGCAACAATACGTAAGTGGTTAATTTATATTTTCATATAAGTGTTTATATTGTCAAGGATATTTAGTAATCTAATTTTTATGATTTTTATTATTTTTTGAAATTAAATAATGCTTTACTCCAGGAGATCAACCAACGAACCCAAGCTACTTCTGAAGAAAGCGGTCTAACACCCACTGATATAAAAAACTGTTTTGAAAGAATATTGGGTGTTCGACGCGGACATATCAGAGGCATTGGACATAAACCCACAACCGCTGTGTCCATTTACGGTCAGGAACAACCAGTGACACAAGAACAACCACAATCACAAGTAATTGTTAGTTTAAGTTGAAAAGTACAATGATATAATGGAAAATACAATGCTATAATGGAAAGTAGAATGCTATAATGATATGTTGGTTATTATTTTATATGTTGATATTTTGTAGAATGGTATAATTATAATGTTATTATCATATGTTGGTAATATATTTTGTTTTCTTTATAGTTGGAAATGTTGCAAACAATACTAAAGGACCCGGGCTATTCTGCAACATTAGAAGAGTGGTTTCGCTCATTGCCGCCACCAAATAATGAAGGAAATAATGAGGATGAGTAGTTACTTTAAGAGTTTATTAAATGTTTTGAAATTTGGAAGAATACTTTAGAATGGTATGGATTAATATTTTGGATTTGTTGTGTATGGATTAATATTTCTATAAAAAGTTATCAGATTTTATAAATGCTATATTGTTTTTATTATAAATTTAATGTTAAATAAATAAAATAAAATTAAAAATTAAAAAAAAACAAAACAAAACTGAATTAGCGGCGACATCTTCTGTGGCGACAAAACTGTATTAGCGGCGACAACCTGTATTAACGGCAACATATCATTAGCGGCGACGGTCAACCTTTAGCGGCGACTCTAGGAGTATTAGCGACGAGGTATTACCGGCGACGTATTTGCAGTGATGTGTCGCCACTAAAGGTATTTGTAGCGACGTGTCGCCGCTAAAGGTATTAGCGGCGACATACCGAACCTTTAGCGACGACTGGCGTCGTTGTTGCCCAATCTTCTTGTAGTGCACATGTACGATTGGCTTGAGTTTGTTTGGTGTGGACTAATGGGTTGTTGAGATTTAACCTTTTGGGATAAAACGAAGTGGTCTTAAATCCCAAGGTCATATTCATAGCTCAAAAGATGCATTAAGCATCCAAAAATAGCCTTAAACACTAGTGATGTGTCCCTAAACAAGAAAAAAGTTGTGTGTAGGAAATTTTTGGTCTTTATAGAAGTGATCATCTATATTCTTAAACGGAAGAACCCTTTTGAAGATGCATTTTTGGGACATTTTTAATGTTTATGAATGTCCAATATTGTTCATTGTACTTCGAGGCGCCATTCGAGACACTAGCTTGCCCTAAGGAGGGTACAAGACCCTCTACCATATCCTAACTTACTTATAATTATCATTAGATTTCCAGGACACTAACTTCATAATAAATATAACACGAATTGATTAACAATTAATTAATTCAACAGTTTCCTTGATGTTTCTTGTCTAATTGCACAAAACCACAAACTGCCATGTCTCAATATTTAATCTATTCGCTGTCATGTTCTTCACCAATGGGACAGTTGAAAACTTCCATGGAAGAATCCGGCTCTAATTTACTTTGTTTAATGATTTGCTACAAAAATTTTAGAAACAAAACCATGTTAGTCCTGACACAAATCCAGCAAAATCAGTATTATAAAAACTGTAAACCGTACCACTAGTTGTCCTTACTCCTTATATCTTCAAAGTCTTCATATGTTGATTTCAAACTACGTGGAATCATGGGATTAGTCATTATCAACCATTAATGTTTGTGTTTATTTCGGTTTAAAATTCTTATTACAAGAACATCTCACTTAATTTAAGCTTTAATCTTATATTCAAAAACATAGTCAAATAAGAAATGTGTTGTGTTTTGCAAGTGGATGGTGCAGTTTTGCCTCCCAAAACGTTAACAGAGATCTACATATACTGCAATTGTTTCCTTCAACAAACGTTTTATTTGATAGATTCATCATTTCAAAGTATGGTGTATATTAACTTTTGTCGTATTGTCTCTTTCTCTCTCATTGCATGCGTTTATCTTCCTCCTCTAGAAATTATCTTGTTTTCTTTATCACATATGGTAAAAGTTGCATGAAACTTCTTTATAAATTCAATCTAATCCTACTCGCAAGAGGCAAATGTAGATAACGAAATCAAAATAATGGTTATATTATGTATGTTTTGTACTTTGTATATATCTATTTTATAGATCGATATACAAAACTACCACCTTTTCATTTATAGCTCTTTGTATTTATACGTAGTTTACATCATGGCAGAAGTACCTCAATCAAATTTCTAGTTCCTAATATCTGATTTTATAAATGTATGCCGAATTTTACAAAACATAATTTTGAAATTTAAGTAAATGTTCATGTTCATATATGTTATAAAAGCCAATTTAGTCGTAAACTTGGCAATGATATTGGAGATACAAGTATGAGAAGAAAAATTATAGAAGACATGATACATAGAATCAGATATAGAAGACACAATAGAATCAGATATACAAGACATGATAGATAGAATCAGAACGAATATCTTATGTTACATATTTCTGTTTAAGCCATTCTTATTTGTATCCCATTACTATTATTACTATTATTACAATTTACAAATTATTGTTATGGTTTTTGGTTAATAAATTAGTTTGTCTTGTTATGATAGAAAAACTGTAAGATATATCAAACTAATAATGTAACTGCTTTATTATCTTTTACAAGTTGACAATAATTTGAGTTACCCATGTCCTGCCTCATGTGGTACAATTTAATGTAGAAGTTCTAACTCCATGTTCATCTAATACTTCCATGATTGTTACCCATTTCTCAATGTCTAAAATCAAATATACCAAATTTAAAGAAAATATATTAAAATTTCCGTTTTTTTTTTGTTATAAACTAATATTTATAACAATAAGTAGTTTTGGATTTGATATTTTTGTTTAAATTAGTTGTTTATTTTTTTACATACGTGCTCATTTTTTTTATAAGAACAATGATTTATTTACAACCAAAAATTGAATATGATGATTTGAAAATCCAGTTAGTCAAAGTTAAAAATCATTAAATAAAAAGCATGTGTCGTTTTGTTGGGTGAGTTTGATGGAGATGGAGGATGTATGAGATGAAGAACAAGTAAACAAGTTGTGGGCTAAAAAGATTTTGGATTGAATTGTGACAAGGGAACAGCTCTGCTACATGTTGTCAACCTTTGTTTTTGTTTCTTTTTTTATTTTGTATGTTTTTGCATGTCATTTAATTACTTAAAGAAAAGTGTTTGTTATATCATGAAATTCTAATGAAAATGATCTTAGATTACGTCTATTGTTGCTTTATGTTTAGTCCAAAGATATTTAAATTAATGGTATGGAAACTTCATAACATAGGATAATAGTTAGTCATGGATTCAGAAAAAAATAATCCAACTAGCATCTAAACATTTTAATTGAAATATTATAAATCCAAGGTTTTAGGGACTTTTTAAAGAACAAAAGAGAAATTACAAATTTAGATATTTTTAAGTGCATTATTTATTTATATATATAAATTAGGATAGAATCACAACCAAGTGGTCCTTTGCGGCAATGTGGATCCGCCGACCGCCACTGATATTAGTTAAGAAGATGCGGACTAAATCATTGTAGTTTGTAGTTTGTAGTTTGAAGTTTATGTGTTGATAAAAGTAGTTTTTGCTCAAGATAGGGTACTAGAAAAGGATCATACGAAGGCGTTAGGGTATTAGAAAAGGATCATACGAAGGCTATGTTTTTTGTTAGATCTTTTGGTTGTGGATCCCATTTTCTCTATACCCGAAAACTATAAAAACATGTACATGTAGATCCCACCATAGTACGAAGTAAGGAGGCAAGTGGGGCAATGTTTACCAAAGTTGCAAAGATAAAAGGAGGGCGAGAGAAAATGCAAAAGGAATTGAGTTTTTGTCATTGTTTCCTTATTTACAAACTTCATTAATTTTTGTTTTAAAATATTGAACTATGTTGTTTAAGATTAGATTAGGAGAAACATAGGTTGTAGTTTAAAAAAATAATAATAATAATAATAATAATAATAATAATAATAATAATAATAATAATAATCGCGGAATAAAATGCTAATGATCAAGATTTTTTTTTGTCTTGTAGTGGATGATATTTTATGCTCAAGTGTAAACTCTATCTCTATGCCTATGAGTATACGAAATCAATATATATATATATATATATATATATATATATATATATATATATATATATATATATATATATATATATATATATATATATATATATATATTTAGTTTGGATGTGGATGCAAACAATTACCCTAATCATGTGAACCACATAAATTTTGTTATTTATTTTTCCTCACATCAAATATACATCAAATATTTGTTGAGTTGTAGAATCCGATTGTTTTATTTGAACCTGATTGCATCTATAACAACCGAGTAATGATACTTGGGTGGTTGGTGAGTTTTGCCTCTTCATTATATTTGACCCGACATTTTCTAAATAAACACATTGTTGTACTTGTAAACCCTAATTCAAAATCAACAGAAAACTTATATATATTGTTGTACTTGTAAATCCTCAGTTTGAGTTCAAACATACCCGAAGGTTCATCCAAATCCCTTAAACCAAGGCTTTCATACCAACTTGTAACACCGTAAAATTTCAAACAAATTTTTCGTTTTAAAATCACATAATTCTCATCAAGATATTTCACAAAACCCCAAAGTGTCAAATTATCAAAATTACAAAACCATAATTGTTTGAAGAAAATCCATGATCATCAAAAACATAAACCCTATCTCGTGTGTACAATCAAGTTGACGCCTTCCCGCGATCCTGAGAAGTACCTGAAACACATATCACATAACACGGTAAGCATAAAGCTTAGTGAGTTCCCCAAATTACCACACACATATCATTAGCCTCTCATGGCTATATCTCAATAAAGACCCTCCGGTCAATGTGTCTCAGTGGAG
The DNA here is from genome assembly GCF_052625555.1 of Lactuca saligna. Taxonomy (NCBI): domain Eukaryota; kingdom Viridiplantae; phylum Streptophyta; class Magnoliopsida; order Asterales; family Asteraceae; genus Lactuca; species Lactuca saligna. The sequence goes on from NC_136425.1 coordinate 53,751,460, forward strand.
ACCCTCCGGTCTCACAACTCGGGTTAGACCCTCCGGTCTTAACTCAATGAAGCTCAGTATAATACACAGCATAAATCACAAGACATAATACAGGATATCACAATACTCAATAATAGCATACAGGATATCACAATCTGGTCAACCTATCTCCCTAACCCTTGGAATGGGTAAAAGACTATTTTACCCCTTCGTGGTCTCCATACTCCAAGTCTTGACCAAACCCTAAAATCAACAGAAGTCAACACTCGAGTCAACAGTCCCTGTTGACCCAACTCGGCGAGTGCACCTATATAACTCATTGAGTTCCTCCTGTCCTCAGAAGAAATGGGAAAACTCTAACTCAACTCGTCGAGTTGTCTCGTCAACTCGCCGAGTTGTAGCGTGTCCAACCTATCGGGGAAAAACCCTAACTGACTCCCTCTTGACCAATTCTCATTCAGTCGATTCTAAGTAGAAATAGTGTCCCAAACTCTAGATCTAACTCCTCAAGGCTAAAATACCACGTAAAGTTGCAAGCTTTACGTCCATTCATGGCACCTAGGGCTCGAAATGCCAAAACAAGCTCTATTATAGGGTTTAATACACAAAGGCTTGCCTCTAGCTTGATAAAGTCTAGATCTTTGGGCTCAAAGGACCTCCTACAATCCAGATCTAAGGTTTAAATCTCATGACATGCTCAAATGACTCAATAACCAAAAGATGGATGGGAGAAAACCCTAAAACTCCCTAGAATGAGATAATGAGATCTAACAAAAGAAATGGTCAAGGTAGCAGCTTTTTACCTCCAAACAGAAGCTAATCACTGAACAACACCAGATCCAAAAGCTCCTTCTCGTCCAAGATCTCTTGCTCTTCACCTCTACTCCAATAATGCACTAAAGCCTACAAAATTAGCCTCTATTTCTCTCACACAAGGTTACAACTCGATTAAGGTTTCTCACAGTGTAGTAGGGTGATAAGGGTGGCGGAAATGAGGGCTTAAGGTCCTTTAAATAGGACAAAAACCCGGGAAATTAGGGTTTCCTCACACATCTCCTACTCGTCGAGTCGGGGTCCTCCGACTTGTCGAGTAGAATCTAAAAATCCTATGGCCATAATAGTCTCTACGCGGCGATTTGGTGCTCCCCATCTCGTCGAGTTGCCATGTCAAAAGAAATAAAATGATTTAAATATCATACCTAGGAGTCGGGATGTTACAATTATGGAATGAATAGTAAGTTTTGTTGGAATGAGGTCCAAGAAAAACATGATAGTACAATCTACTACAAAATAAAAATGGACTACTTTAGAAGTTTTAATCAAATATGATTGGATACATGAGTTTATTGAAAATCTAGGTTGAATCCTTCCATTAAGTGATAATCTAAGTTATTTTTTATTTCAACAGTATATTTAATCAAGCTAAGAGACTCTATGTCACATCATAACACCAATCATATTCTCCATAATATCTTCTTCAAGATCTGCTTTACGTAACATGTTTTTTTAACAACTGTTGGGACTGCAACAACTGTTGGGACTGCAACTGGAATCAACAAAAGCAAAAAAACAAAACTGTGTAAAAAACCAAAAAAAACTCAGCAGGAATTTTGGCTCTAACAAAACTCAAGAAAAAAAATTAACACGACAACAAAAATTGAAACTAAGCTTTAAAAAAAACTCGACATAAATTTTTGCTCTGATACCACTTATCAGGCGAATATGGAGGGTTTCTTTTTTGGTTTTTATGAACGTAGCGGAAAATAAGAAATAAGAACAAGAATGATTAGAAAATAACAAAAAGAGATAGATTTGATAAAAAAAATCTCTAGACCTATAGATTGAATATCGGGTGAAGACAAGTTAAGACCTATTAATATGAGTTGTTAGCAAGATCAAGAAATCATATGTCAAATGATATTTGATAACAAGCCAAGACCTACTGATTTGAAATCGAGCCACAAACGAGAAACGCGTCCCAAACAATGACGACAATCCGAATTATACACAATAATACAAGAAAGCAAGAACAAACGTTCAAAATTCAACTTCAATCATCTATCATTAATTCAAAAGGTTCGACATTGGGAGCTATTTATATCCTTACAAGCTATTACAAAAGAAAGGAAACTAATTAATGAAAAGGAAACTACCTAATAAAATATTAAAATAAAATAAAATAAAATAAAACTGTTCCCAAAATAAGCTAGAGTCTAGAATCTTCGTCCTCAAGAAACCATGCAAAAGTCCACGTGTTTGGAGCTCCTCTCAACTAACTTTTGCGTCTACCATCATCGCACCCTGATGTCTGTTCACATCCAATAGTTATTCACATCCACCACTCATTTGCATCCAACAACTTGTTCGCACCCATGTAACCCATCACATCCAAACATCCCATTGGAACCAAATAGTCCATCAGAACCAAGTAGCTTTCGCATCCATGTTTCTTTCGCATCTGAGTAGCTTTCGAAACTAACAAGTAACCCAACACCAAACAACAACCCATCGGATCGCATTCCAAGAGTCTGATTCACATCCATTTACTAAGGACTGCAATGGCTTGCAATCGTTTGCATCCAATCGCGTCGGATCGCATCGAATCGAACTATGAGGCTTGCATTCATATTTAAAAACATTAGATTACAATTCATTGTGACCGTTCACAATCAGTTGCAACTAAGGCTTGGCTCGGTACTTAAACTAATTTCAGACTTGAAATTCATCTCAAAATTGGAACTCATCTCGGACTATGAACTCATATTCGTATCAGATGAGTCTTGTGTAAGTGGGAGATTGAAATATCTTTATGCCTAAGATTCATTATAGATTATTATTGTTAATGACATATGATCCTAAAGGGTCACACCATATAGCAAGTTACTTTCAATTCATTCTTTATTAGTATAATTTGATTATTAATAAATATCAACACTTGTATTTAATTGGAGAATTATTATTTTATAAATATTATTTTAACAACTAATTAGGAAACTATATTTATGGAAATAATATTCTTTGGAGAAATAACAAATTGTAAGTTATAAGGTGTGATTTTATAAGTTATGCACATTTATTGAACTAGTTAGAGTTCATTTGTATATAAGTTAGTCTTTATATAAAAAGAGATGTATAAATATATACTGGTTTATAAGATAAAGTGAATGACACACAAGGTTGATTTTTGTTGTCCTTAAAACCATCCACCTCATTGAGGTGTGATGGTTGAGTGTTGTGTTCATTTTATTCCTTTCCATACCTCTTGAATGTACCGTACTCTGACTAGATTAGAAGCACAGACCATTTATTGTTAAATGTAATTATATAAACTAGTGTAAGGGTTTTTTTAGCTTGCTTTTCCTTCATCTTTTGTTGTCCAAAACCGAGAGCAAGGCTCTTATAACAACCGCAGATTTGGAATAGTCAATCAAGACATATTAAACGTTGAAAATGAATTTTAATATAAGAGTATTTAAGATAAATAATCGTAAACAAAGTTATGGTGTATGTGACAAGGATTCCATACACATAACGAACTCTAAAATTCGACTTCAAGTGAAGAAGTCATGATTTTCCGAAGATTCACGTTCAATCAGTATGTCGTAAATAATGAATCGGAGATAGGTTTCTTATTATCCTAAGCAATCTAAAAAAATTCGTAGTAGTCGTTAAACCGGGAATGGAGGTATAGAGAACGTCCAAATCTAACTTCGTAAGAGGAAGTTAAGATTTTTCAAAGTTTCAGCGCAGCAGTATACGACTCAGAAACCGAAATTGAATTTGGTCGATTGTTAGGAAAAACAATCTAAACGGGAGTTGAAGATCTCATTCATACGTATCCATCAATATAAAGACAGTCGAGGATGGATATTGTATGAGAGGGTTATGATTTTTACACATAATTTAACAGTTTAAGCCTGTAAAAATATAACTTTAAAAATAAAGTCAAAATTAAAGTTGTAAATCTTGTCGATAGTTATGCGTGGATATAAAACCCGTTGAAAACGGAACTCGTATGAGCAAGCTAATAATTTTATAAGAAAATAGGAAATTTCGTGCAGTCGCATGCATCGATCAAATGTGTCGCGCGTAATGACACACCACCCAAATTGCGACATGTGACACAATAGGAAATTGATACGTCGCCACCTCCGACCAAATACACGGTGTGCATTTTGGATCCGTCGCGTGCAAATAATTTTTTTCCCTATAAGTAGCCCTTAGTATATGTTCCTCAAATCTCACCCCTACAACCCCTATCTCTTAGTTCCCCATCTTGTAGCCCATTTTTAGTTGGCGAAGCCCTACGACCCCCTAAAGTACCCGACTAGTAGGAGTTATCTAGTAGAAGACCCAGGTTAGAGTTCTGCCCTCATAATTCCCGGTTTTCATTAGATTATTATGTCTTTGAAAGTGTGAAGGCGAAGCGTTGCCCTAACTTTGAGTCACCTACTTATGCCTGGTGAGTGCATAGTTACTTTCTACTTACACATAAATACAAGTATTATAAATTCTTAATTGTTGTGTGTTGTCTTTGTTGTGTTTAATGTAGTTGTACAATATGATTGGTACTTGATAATCATATATTTATTATACTTAATAATATTATTTGGTAGTGAATATTTGTGTGAAATAACAAACGAGAGGTTGTAATAGGGTTGTGTGAGATAGTGGTTATGATAGGTTAGTGAAAGCCATACGAAATAATAAGTCGTGCCTATCGTGTCTATCCAAAGTACTTTTGTATTTATGTGCGTATCCCAAGTACTTTTGTACTCATGTGATTATTCCAAGTAATTTTGTATTGTTGTACCTATCCCAAGTACTATTGTCCTGTTATTCCTTTCGTGCCTATCCCAAGTACTAATGTACTGTTGTGTTGTCATGTTTACCCAAAGTATTATCATACCGCCGTCCCTAATCTCCTAGGAAATATAGGTGTCTGCTGATAAAGGTCCTTTAAGAAATATCCCTCGAGATCATGGTAGGATTAGTAAGTGAGAATAACGGGAATCGGGTAATTGGGTTATTTGAATGTTGAAGAATATATATATAATTAAAGATTATAATATTGCGAGTTGAGAATCCTATGTGCTCACCAGGTTTTCCAACCTGAATCACTCAGTTCCTTATATCACCGGTAGCAATATGAAGATACCGATAGATAATCTAAGTATCTGCTAAGAGATTCAAGGATATGTATATTGTTAGTATATTGAGACTTTGTAAGTATTCGTTTATGCTTATGTTTCTTATACCAGTTATGACATCCTGGGATTTTAAAATATAAAACCTTTTGAAATTCCTTGATTTTGATATTATATCATGTCAAGGATAATTTTAGGACCAATTACGCAATAACAAATGTTTTAATAAGCATAAACAAAAAGTTTTAAAATTTTCATCAAAAATGGGATGTCATAGTTGGTATCAGAGCATTATTGTAACCAAACTAGGAATTTTGGGGACTTTCTAGACTGAAACTTATAATGTTAAGCAATGATTGTGAGGTGAGTATCTATTTTAGTTTGGTTAGTATACCTAAATTGACACAATCACTAGAATACATAGGGAATGTGTCTTAATTGCTTTTATGTGCTAAATGATTTATATTATAGCATGCCTTAGGTTGCTTATCTAAATTGCTATTAGGTTTAAAGGTTTGTTGCCGACCTAGAATTAGAAAATTTTATGTGTTCAGGCTTCTAAAAGTTTAATTACAGTATTAGAACTGACATATAACTTTTCATAGTGATAAGGAGGATCATGAATCAAAATTTTCCCTATCTTTATTCTCATCTCGATACATCGAACGTCTGCTTTGGTGTATAGAACGTCATGGTAAAGTCTCGTAGCAGACTTAGCAATGGAGGAAATCAGAGGGCTTATGATAGTGAATGATACCTATTGGAAGATATTATAGGTAATAACTATAGAGTGGTATCTTGCATTTCGAATACATAATAGTACAATACATCTGAAGTACACCTTCGATTGGCAGGATGGTAGAAATTTTGGTGTGATTTCCGAAGTCATCCCATCGTCTGGAATTTCCACCATCAACCGAGTTAGAGCAGAAATACTATTAAAGATACACCTGGAAGAAGTCCTAGTGGAGTCTAGGAAAAATTTTCATATGTGTTAAATTGTTTTGTGATTTTAGAACTTGGGGACTGCGATACAAATTTTGGGACAGGTATGAGTAGGTGTGAAAGGTAATATGGGCCCATACTATCATAAACACCGGATTCATACTTAAATCAGAATGAGTTCCAAGTTTAACAAGGCACTAGTATTTGAATTTGTTTGTTTGTGTTCGTCATTACCATCATTTCGGTAATGGCTAAGAGAATGAATGTCATTTACGACCCTAATTGTCATATCAAATTGATTTTGACCAATCTACGAGGTAATTTTCACATAGTGTCTAACTTTAGTTTAAAGTTCGAAGGAAAAGAGAATCGAAGTGATCAACAGAAGTATTGCAGATGCCTTTAGGATTAAGCAAACTGTAGTTAGAATTACTTCATACTAGAATGTGATTATATCACATTAGAACATGAAAGAAGGTATATTTCATGTTAGAATCCAACTCAAAGAGACTGAGTCTAGCCATTGCATCATATGATGAGAGGTCATTAGAACGCAACCCATCAGTCTCTTGCGATACTCAAAGTAAAGACCATATCTTAGGTTAAGTCAACTCTAGAAGGAGCAGGAGTCTCCAATGTAGATCGAATTTAGAAAGAAGAGCAGGTGCAAGATCAAGAACCATCTACAATCGAGAAGACTATGAGTTAGAAACTCAATAGAAGAGACATGAGAGTTACGGTTATTACCTAGTCTGGCACTACCCGAGCCTCCTCATTGGTCAACTAGAATGTACGGCTCTTCATCATTGGAGCATCCGTCTTGGCAATGCGGCCATCAGTAATACTCATTGTGGCGAGTGCAGGCGTCGCCACTGCTCCTCCCCCTCCCTGCAACCTCGGAGAGTTGACCTGCTTACGTTGGGCGTACTCTTGTGATGGCTACCTTGCATGCATGGGATCTCCTTGCCACTTTTCTCCACTAAAGATCAATAATGCCAATAACCTCAAAGTAATATAACTTCTTCATTCTAATTCCGTTTCCTACGAACTTCATATCCACAAAAAGGTGGTGAGAAACCCTACGCTCCCAGGTCCACACCCAAGCCCTACAACCTTCCAAATAAAACTCGAGACCCATAAAAGGTCGAACCTACGGATTATGCTTATACCCTTGGCCTCCGAAGTCGCTACCCAACATCTTTTAAACCGGGTGTTACAACTCTCCCCCACTTAAATTAGATTTCGTCCTCGAAATCATGCATCTCCATACCCATCATACCAAACAACCTGAGCAACACAACCACAAGCATGAGAAAACCACAACGTTTCCAAGGCAACTAAGACCAATCCCGCAGGGTTCTAAGACCCGAAGGTGAAACCAATTCCTTGCAACATAATTCTGTTTTCTCAATCCGAGACTTGAAGTCTTGAGATGGCTTGTCTACCTGACAGACCGCTCATGTCGAATCATTGCCGAGATCACGACACTTATCTCCCAACTGGCTATTCAGCTCCTGGTATTATTTAGTCCAACTGTAAACAACTTAGTATATGTCCTAAATGACAGGAAATTCCACACACGGACCCCTAATCGCTGAAACCACTTGAACGCATCCTGCTGCCACATAGCTGCTCTCCGGAAGAATGGTCGGGACCTCCCTTGATCCCAACTAGCCTGACAACAATCCGTAACACCGGGCGCTTACCCAGTTTCTGAGCCAAGAACACATGCACCGTAGTACCACATAACCTCCGAAGGGCACCTCGTCTAGCAATAACTGCCCTATCTATACCACTACTCACTACTCCCTCAATCCTTTGATCCATCTGATCATCATAGGCTGACGACCTGTCTCTACTGAATCTGACACAAAGGTGAACGCTACTAGAACAATTGTAGTCTTACATCATACTCAGTCTAATTCGACCTACCGTTTCCTGATTCCAACATGTCATGTCCTTATTACAGATAGAACCACCCGAGACACATCACAGTGGCTTAAACTACCATCAAACCAACCTGTGCATCACCATGGAAATCTGCCCTCGATGCCCTTGGCATATAGATGCCCCACATCCCATCTCACTGAAAAAAAATCTTGCATGAATTCCGATTCGAGTTCCTATCCAAATCCGAATTGTCACTCCGTGTCACATCCCCACAGAAAACACCGATTTGTTTATGCTTTGTTTTATAAAATCAGAGTAAAGAAAACGGTTGCGGAATTTGTCCCCAAAACAAGATATGATAAAAACTTATCAAAACATTTCTCAAGGAGAATGTATTTTCATTTAATAATAAAACCTCGGGATGTCATGTTCCGATACAGACATATAAGCATAAATAGAACTTACATTCAATTACACTAATGATTTACATCTCCTTTAATCTCTCAGTGCAAAGCGGTTTCGTATCGATACCTTTGATACAATTAAACTGAGTGGGTCAGGCTTGGGATCCTGGTGAGCATATAGGGTTTTCAACCCACAATATTATATCATATATATATATATATATATATATATATATATATATATATATATATATATATATATTAAATCATCAAACAATCAACCCAATTACCCATCCCTGTTATCTCCATTTATTTCTTAAGTATCTTCCCTAAGGAATTATCCACAGGGTCATCTCCTACATCGTATTTACCTCTCATCTCCTTACATCACATTTCCTTGTATGTTTGTTCCTAAGGACTTTTTCCTAAGGATCATCGCATGAATACGTAGTCACAACATCGCCTGGACTAGTAAGTCATAATAAGGGTTAGACTATCATCGCATGAATACATAGCCACAACATCGCCTGGACTCATAATTCATAGTAAGGGTTAGTCTATCACCGCATGAATACGTAGCCTCAACATCGCCTGGACTCGTAATTCATAGTAAGGGTTAGAGTATCATCGCATGAATACGTAGCCACAACATCGCCTGGACTCGTAATTCATCACCTACAGGTTATGAGCCTGCTGGTGTTTCCACGGGGTCATCTAGAATAGTCCGTTGTCGCCATCTATACTCTGGTAGATGACTACATCGCCAAATTTCCACATCGCCGGTCAAGGTTATGGTATCTCCTCTCATCTCACATCACCTATTTATCATTACCTAATTATCATCACCTTTCTATCATCACATATTTCTCATCACCTAATTATCATCACCTGTTTCTCATCACCTAATTATCATCACCATTATATCCTCACCTTTCTCTTATCACATTCGTTCAACACACATCAACTATTACATCTACCCATGTTCTACCCAACATATATGTAGATATACATTACATATATAGTTTAAATCATTTAACACCCATATAAAAACATCAATTCCAAGCCCATCTCATATAGACAATTAATATATAACGCATAGCACGTATTTCATAGCTAATACTTTATATTTATGTGTTTAGAAGAGAGTAACCACACACTCATACATATAAACAAGAATATATATACACATAACACGTATTTCGTATAAAATACTTCATAATGCATTAGAAGAAAGTAACTACACACTCACCCAAACATATACTTAATACATTCAAACAATACTTGTATTATACCCGTGTTTATGAAAGGGACTATACACCCACACATATAAACAACTTTATATTATACACATAGCATGTATTTTATATCAAATACTTAATATTTATGTGTTAGAAGAAAGTAACCACACACTCACTTGATCAGAAGATGATCGAACAGCACTACGGCTTGTAGAAGTAGTATTCTTCGGTAGATCTGGAAGATCTTCACAAAAACCGGACTCCTCGCGGGCAGAGCTTCGGCTCGGGATTTGCACTTCTCGGGATCTTCTGGGCTCAGGAATGATACCGGGGCTTCAGGATAATTCTTGTACGAAAAACGATGCAAAAACACGAGAAAACGGGAAGAAATGAGCAACTGAATCGGCTGCACTCGAATTCCTTTTATAGGGGCTGGAAGGCCGATTTACACGGGGCGTAATCTTAGGTTATGCGGGGCGTAACCTGGATAAGCCCGGTGACTCCCCCCTTGGATAATATCGAAAATTTATATTTAAATAAAATAGCGAAAATATTTAATAAATTTAAAAAAGTCATATCTTCCTCATACGAACTCCGTTTTCGACGTTCTTTATATCCACGCGTAGGTGAGACTATGATCTACAACTTTCGTTTAAACTCCGTCAGCTAATTTTGAATTTATTTTTATTATTTATTTTTAGTAGGCCGGGACAGGAAAACTCCGTTATAAAATCATAACTTCTTCATCCGACGTCCGTTTTCGCCTATGTTTTATCGTTTTACTACAATTAATGAGATCTTCAATTCTCATTTAGATTGTTTCGGCTAAAAACCGCTCGGTCTCAAATCGAGCATTCGGGCTGCGTACTACTAAGTCGAAACTTCGAAAAATCATAACTTCCTCATACGAAGTCAGATTTGGGCGTTCTTTTTATGCACGCTCATGGTTTAACGTATTCTACGACTTTCATTTAGATTTCTAAGGCTAAATATCGCTCTAACGTAAATTCACTTTTTACGTCGCGGTGTGTCGTGCCGGTTCTGTCGCGAAACTTCGACAGGTCATAACTTCTTCGTTATAACTCGGATTTCGGCGTTCTTTATATGCACGGAAACCTTGTAACATATACTATAACTTAATTAAGATTATTCCTTCAAAATAATCTTCCATCAAAAAGTCATTTTTGATGCTTAACGTCTCTAATTGACTAGCCCGGATCTACGGGTGTTACACTCCGCTCCTATCCAGAGATCCTCGAATCAGCATTTGCATAATGCACCATGACTTCCCATCATCCTTTACTCAATCGATTAATAACTACCCTTAGACGATTCTCCGAGACTATTAGTCTCGCACCCGGTCCAACTACCATGTTCTTATGAGATCCAATATCAGGGCTACCCAGTCATAGCACTACCGAGTCATGCACTACTCATCCACATGATCTTGTATCTCAAGATCCAACCCTTGGCTCGGCAGTTTCTACCGGTTCCATCCTAAATTCCCATAACCATCCGGTCCCGCCCACGGATAATTGATCGGTCAATCACCTCTGGTCCTAATTCTAACTAATTTGTGGCTCTCCCCACAACCTTGCAAACTATCCTACCCTAATCCAAATCACCTGAAGGAATTCGTGAACACTACGACATTTCCGCAGTCCTACAACACCTCCCATGCTATCTGACTGATAGTGAAGACTACGGCTCCCCCGTAGTCTTACAACACTTTCCACCCTATCTAACTGCTAGTAAATGTTACAGCTCCCCCGTAGTCTAACAACACTTTCCACACTATCCGACTGTTAGTGAATGATACGGCTCCCTCGTAGTCTTACAACACTTTTCACACTTTCATGATCACTGACCATAGCCCTATCGCTCATCTATTGATCCGAACACATCTCACAATGAGCGCCCATGCGATCTATCCTCCCAACTGTACTCAAATACTGACCGGAACTCTACCCGGTTCCCTCCTCCAAAACCTGCTATATGACGTCAGAAAGATGCGATCTAAATATTGGGGAGTTTCCCGGACTTCTATCCCGCAACATTCGATATTCAGTCAGTCCCTAAGTCCGCCTTCCCTTTCCCAATGGGGATGTGAAATGCATCCTAGTTACACACTTGCCTCGGCCCTAGAGATCTAAATGATTCTCCCCCACTTAGATTTAACTAAGTCCGCTCGGCACAAGAGAATTGGAAGATTCCCTAAACCCTCCCTCATCCTAATGGTCAATCTGCTGACGGTCGGTGACTAACAAGGCTAGAGCATGATGAATGACCCTTCCAAAACATCATGATTCCTGAAAACTAGCTAGCACTTCTTGAATCCCAACAATGCTAATGACTCTAGCTGCTAAAACTAATATCACACGCGCGGCACTCACCGTGCGGTCATCTATAATCTCTACCTCGAGCGGGAATCCAGAGTTCTCGACACTTCCCGAAACTTCTTGATAAGTGTAAGTGACACGAACAATCGGGTAAAACCCGAATCAACCCAGACAAGCACCGACATACCATTGACCAAAAGCTACTCATACAAACAATTAACCCGCTTATGGCTGGTCTGGTTGCAGTGAAAACAAATCAAGCCCTTCGTAGGGCAGTCCCTACTCAAGTAGCCCTGTTGGCCACATGCATAGCATCCCGAGCCTGTGATACGAAAAGCTCCACTATGCACCCTACTGCACATGGCACACCGGACCTGACCCTGCTAACCCCTACTGGAAGTGTCTGAGGTCTTAGGATTCTTAGCCCGACCCTGTGCTACATGCGCCTGCTCCGGCTTCCACTTGGTGCGGAAGTCCATCTCCATTTCCCGTTCCCGAGCCCTCTCTACCATCTCATTCAGGGTTTTTCACCCTGTAAAGCTCACAAACTCCCGGCTATCATCCCTCAGTATGGAATGATATCTCGTCCTGTGCATATCCTTGTCAGTAGCATACTGAGGAATCAACAATGCTCGCTCACGAAACCTGGTAGCGATCACCGTCACAGTCTCAGTGGTGTGTTGTAGTTCTTGAACTCCCTCACCATCCTTTCCACCTCAATGGTTGGTGCAAAATTCAAGTCAAATTGTCGAACGAACTCGGCCCATGTCATCTCATCCATGCCGGTTGCTCCCACCTGGCTGGTAACCTCTCCCCACCAATCCTGGGCCCTATCTCTCAGCATACAAGAAGAAAATCCCACCTTTGCCACATTAGGGCAAGAACTCGTGCGTTGGGCATTCTCGATATCCGCCTCCCAGCGTCGGTTAACGATACTGTCCCTGACTCCGAAAAACTTCAGCGCCCCACACGCCTTGAACTCCAGGAATGAGGGAGTTCGGGCCCAAACTTGACCCGTAGCAATCTCAGTCCTGAATACCCTGAGCCTATCCTCCATAATCTCTATCATACCTTCCTTGACCATCCCAAAAATGATTGGGGTTAGCATCAAGGATGCCCCTGGTAACCTCAGTTGCATTGAGCTCTTGTAGCCTCTCATCAATGACATCGGTATTGTCGCCTGATCCAGCCCCGGATCTAGATCCTAATCCTGATCCCCATGCTCCAAATTGTGTCACCACCATTCTGAACTGAAATGTCGTAAATCATAACAATCAGGATTTCCATATAAGGGATCTTCCCACACCGATCCTCCTTGAAGTCGTCAGATCTAACATTGGTTCGGGTACAGGTCATGTGCTTTCTGTAGTACGGGCCCAATACTACCTTCCACTAGGGGTGAGCATAGGCGGGTACCTGCCTCATTTGGCGAGAACTGGAACCGGAACCGGAACCGACGGTTCCTAGAAAGTTAGAACCGAAACCGGAACCGCTCTAGGCAATTCTTAAATTTTTGGAACCACTCCCGGAATCGGTGTTTCCAGTTTCGGGAGCAGGTAACCTGGTTACATTAACATTGTTAACTTTCGTCAATAAAATCGCAACTTAGTTCGATCCAAATCAAATCAATTCGGACTAAAGAGGGACAAAATCAGACCAATATATTCTAAACCGGTCTAAATAATACACACATATTTATATGTAATACTAATATATATATATATATATATATATATATATATATATATATATATATATCAAGGTTGCAAAAAACGCTCGACGTTAGCTAGTCGGTGGACTGGGGTCAAGGGGTTAATCAGTGAGGCAGAGATTAATCGGGGGATTAATCGAGTACCATTAATTGCTAATTTTTTGAATTTTCAAAAAATAAATATGACTAATATCATATCAAAGTTCATAAATACCAGTAATATGATAACAAAATAGGTTAATATGATTAATATAATTAATATCAAAGTTCGTAAATATCAGTAATATGATAACAAAATAGGTTAATAGGTTAATATCATGCCTCAAATAATTTCCATTATTATAAAACTTCTTCAAAATATTAAAATTTCTTCATTTTATAATGTTTCACTCATTATGTATGCAATGATTAATCGCTAGGCGCCCTCTAATCGGTCGAGTAGCGCCTAGGGATTAATCGGGACCTAGTCGAGATTTTTACAACAGTGATATATATATATATATATATATATATATATATATATATATATATATATATATATATATATATATATATATATATATATATATATATATATATATATATATAAACCGGTTTCGGCGGGTACCCAGCAGGTAGCAGTTCCGAAAAAATGACAATTGGAACCAGAATCGCTTAAGGCGGTTCCATAACTTTAGGAACCGGAAGCGGAACCAGAACCGCTTAAGGCAGTTCTAGTTCCAGAACCGGCAGTTCTGAGGCGATTCTGGTTCCATAAGCGGGTACCCGGTTCGGATGCTCATCCCTACCTTCCACATCTACATGTACCTTTCCCCAATGTTCTACCTGATAACTCTAGTTCATCCCAAAACTAAACCATATCCCACAAACTACCGCATACATCAAATCCCAACTAGTCCTAAGATTTTCTATACTTACATCAATCAGACCAATCACAACAGGTTGCCTTTATGCTTGAAAATTATACACAGAAAAGGATCAAATGGACTTTCGATATAAAGATTCTAGCCTAGGACCATAACCATACGAGGAATATGAAATAAGACCAAATCACTCATTATGAGGCTATTAGCTCCTAATCGTATATAATTTTAAAAGCATACACATAGCAAGTTGCATACGATCATCAAGGCTCAAATATCAGTATAACATGGCTAACACATTGGGGAACTACTTACTTGGCTTGGCTGATCATGCGTGTTGCAATCTCATCTTTTTCTTTCTGTAAAAGCTTTTTCATTTTATTTTTGAAAACAATTTCACCATTTCCTTAGTTTGAGTCCTGACACACCCGAGAGTGTGCCCAAATCCCTCAAACAAAGGTTCAGATACCAACATGTAACGACCCAATTTATCACAAAAAAATTCGTTTTTGAATCATCAAACATATTTCCATACATTAAGAAATCGAGTTATAATTGTTTTCAAAACATAAGTCAAATACAACTTTTATTCCAAACATCAGAGTGTCCCGTGAAAGCGCCTGAGAGAGAGTGCATGTCGCGCCATCACGCCTTGCCCTTGCCCTTGGGATCTGAAGTACCTGAAACAAATCCACAACGTGTAAGCTAATGCTTAGTTAGTTCCCAGAGCATACGCCACACAATCCACATATCACATTAGCTATGAAAACGACCTCTACTACATAACACATCGATTAGCTATAAAAGCTACCTCTACCAGATAATACAGATCAATTAGCTATAAAAGCTACCTCTACCACATATCACATATCAATTAGATATAAATATATCTCTACCATTATCCATAAAGGCTATCTCTACCCTCAGTCATAAAGACTATCTCTACCCTTAGCCATAAATGCTATCTCTACCATTAGCCGTAAAGGCTATCTCTACCATTAGCCACCAAGGATACCTCTACCATTAGCTATAAAAGCTATCTATACCACGTATCATTGCATAAATATGCCACACACCTCTACACATCAAGTATACCGACTATCATAAAATGGGCTGGCCTTGGTGCCTTAGACCCATAGTGTTGGATAAGGTGTCTAAGTCCATAACTATTTCTGGTATGTACTTGACCCGACCCGGCATGGTCCATTTGGGTTGCATGGCACCATGCAATTGGATAGACTAAATGAGAGAAATAACACTTGGAGATTATTAATATATTATAAGTTCTAATATATTAATAATATTATTTGATTAGTTTGATCAAGAATTAATTTAGAATTAATTAAGTGATCAAAAGATAACTAATTAAATATATGGGTTGATTATGTAAATCATCCATATCTTGTATAGTGGGCTAAAAGGCTCCATGGACTATCAAGTTGGGTTCCACCCATAGGATGCTCCATGGATGCTCCATGGGAGTTACAAACCCATGGGTCATGGAAATGAAGAGTCATGACACATTAGGGTTTAACCCTAGATGTGTCAACACTATATAAGTAACATGTTCTCCACCCAAAATCGGCTACACTAAGAAATAAGAGGGCTTGGCCGATTTTGAAGAAGTGTGTGTTCTCTCATAAGTTCTTCCAAGAGCATTTGGTGTTGTGTGAAGCATTTGAGGCATCACACTTGGGGTGCTAGGCTCACAAGGTTTCAAGGAACACAAACAACAACAAGGTAAGTTATTCTATCTATACTTTATGTTAAAATTGTTCCCCATGTATGCTAGATAGGAATATAACCTTGGAATTCAACTTTGCATGAAAATTAGACAAACATAGATCCAAGGTTATTAGGGTTGCATGTACACTTAGGAAGTGTTAGAATGCTCAAAACCCATCGGTGGTATTAGAGCCTAGGTTTGTTTGTTCTTATTTGTGCTTAAAAGTTGAAAACAGAATCGGAAATCTTGCTGTCTGCGAATGGACTCGCCGAGTCTATAGGGGGGACTCGTCGAGTCCATGAGTATCTTCAACCAACTCGGCGAGTCAGTTCATGCACTCGGCGAGTAGGGTCGACTGAGTGCAGAATTTCGATTCAGTTGCTGGAAATGAATTAGAAACATTACCCTAAACTGTTTTGGTAATTGAAAACTTGTTTTTGGTGGTCTAATGTCTTTGCTAATTCATTTACAACAACTAGTTATCAAAATTACAAAGTTTTATGTAATTTTTTATTGTGTTCATATCCATGTTCTTGTTCTTATGATGTTTTAGATGATCATAGGAATTATTTGTAACCTATGTAGTAGATTAATTCTTGATCATAAGTTGTTTTAAAGGAGTCCATAACTTATCCTTAAGTTATGGAAAACCAAGAGTCACACTTGAGTTAAAACCATTAAAAACAAATACAAGAGTTAGAAAAATGAAGAGTCTTCATTTTATTACTCTATTAAACTCATAAGTTACAAGAAATGAAAAGTTTTGAAAGTTACAAAACTTGCCCTCAAGTTTTGGAACAAGTAAAGTTAAGTTAAAACTTTAAGTTCCAACCCTTAGAATTTTAAAAGTTAAAATTCAACCCTTATACTTATATTATGATTATTTAATAATTATATATATATATATATATATATATATATATATATATATATGTATAAGAATAAAGTCGTCTTACCGCTAGTACGCCTCATTCACGAAGCCGGTCTATAAGGTGGGTATAAGGTTGTTGCCTATAAAATGGTGACTTAATGGGTGTATATTCTCACCCACCGCTTGCTTGACTGGTGGAGGGTCGTTAGCCGAACGGGTAAGACAAGGACTTATAAATTCCCATTCAAAGTATGATGAATATAATAAAGTAACTAAATGTCTTATTAAATTCCCAATCTTAGTTACTTTAGGAAAATGTGAATAAGGTGCTAATCCATGAAATTACACTTTACACTTTGTCTAAGTCGTTGGTGGAGCGTGTGTGGTTAACCGGCACACTAACTTGGACTTAACAAGGTAGGTAAAGGGTGACTTAAGGTTTATTATAGTATCGGTGGAGCGTGTGTGGTTTACCGGCACATCGATTGAGTGATAAACTTTAAGGGTACCAAGTGATTTGCATGGTTACTTCACACCTCGTTTTGTGATCCTCGGCATCCCAGTCACAAAACCTGGAGGGCACTCTCGAGATTGAAACATGCCTTTGAAAAGTTCATTGGATCTCAAAGAATCTAGGAATTTCTAAAACCAATAAAAAACTAAATATCTAATATTTCGGTTTTCGTGGTGGAAATTGGTGAATCGTCATTCACCTACCTTTCAAATATGGTATAGCTTAGATTACGGCATACCTCTTCTAAGTTATATTATATTGTGATTGGATCCTAGCCTTAATATTACATTTGGGTGTTTTATTAAGGACTCTCTTAAATCTAAACTAAACTTGTTCTTCTCTTTCAGATTTCTTCAAATAATGCTTCTGGCTCGAATCCTAATGGCTCCTTTACTCTTATGAGTTTGTGTGGGAAAGTCACCTTTGATGGATCCAACTTCAATAAATGGATCAGAAACATCAGGATGATTACCCGCTACGAGGACAAAGAATATGTCCTTGACAAGGAGCTTAAGGAAATTGATGAGTCCACTGCAACTCCCCAGATCGCTGACTTTCATACTCATGAAAGAGATGCAACCAAGGTGGCTTGCATCATGTTGGCCACCATGACAGCTGAACTCCAAAAGTCTTATGAAGATTTCTACCCTTATGAAATGCACCAAGATTTGATGGAAAGATACCATCAAAGTGCACGACAAGAGAGGTACGAAGTCATCTGCTCCATGATAACAACCATGATGAAGGACGGAGAGTCCGTCACGAGCCACATGCAGAAAATGCAAAGGTATGTGGATCGTTTGCTGAAGCTCAATATGAACTTCCCTGAGGAGCTTGCAATAGATATCATTTTGCACTCCTTACCATCGTGCTATGATCAATTCCGCATGACATATCACATGAACAAGGAAGAGGTCACCCTCAGCAAACTTCAGGGACTTCTCAAGACCGCAGAAACAGGTCTTAAGGGGAAGTCGGTTGCTATCACTCCTACTCCAGACTCAACTCCGGTCTTGGCAATCGGGCAAAGTCGAGGGAGGAAGAGAAAGAGATCTTCGAAGGGTACCAAGGCTCGGACCCTTGATGGCTCTTCTTCAAGTGGAACCAAGAAAGGTTTCATTACTCCTTCTTCTGACCCAAAAGAGGCTGAATGCTTCTATTGCCATGAAAAAGCTCATTGGAAGCGGAACTGCCCAAAGTACCAGCAGGATGTGAAGGATCGGAAAGTCAAACCCAACCATGCAGGTATTTTCACTATCATTTCTAATAACTCACCCCATTCGAAATCTTGGGTCCTTGATACCGGTTGCGGTATTCATATTTGTTGTGACTTGCAGGGACTAGGAAGAAGAGAGAATGTGGAGCAAGGAAGAATAAACTTAATCATGGGGAATAGGAAAGTTACACCTGTCACCAAGATTGGAGTTTATACTTTATCGCTAAGTAGTGGGTTAAATTTAGATTTGAATAAATGTTGTTATTCGCCAGAAATGGCAAGAAATATTATTTCCTTTCATGCATTGTACAAACAAGGTTTCACCTTTTCGTTTGATAATGAAGTTGGTTCGATTAATGCTTTCTTTAATAATGTTCTTTATTTTAAAGCATTACCTTGTGATGGTGTGTATGAAGCTGTATCTATTGTAGATAACTTAGGAAATAATGTTTTGTGTATTGATTCTACTAATAATAATAACTTGGATAAAGCATCATTATGGCATTGTCGTCTTGGACATATAAGCAAGAAACGCATAGGCCAACTCCAAAAGGATGGAGTCTTGGAGTCGTTTGACCTAAAGTCAAATGATAGTTGCGAATCATGCTTACTTGGAAAAATGACAAAGTCACCCTTCACAGGCTCGTGTGAAAAGGGTGAAGGTTTGTTGGACCTTATACATACGGATGTGTGTGGGCCATTCAAACATGCCACAAGGGATGCTAATCGTTATTATTTGACTTTTACTGATGATTACAGTAGATATGGATATGTCTACTTAATCAAGCATAAGTCAGAGACTTTCGAGAAGTTTAAGGAATTTAAACAGGAAGTCGAGAATCAATTGGGCAGGAACATTAAGATGCTTCGATCCGATCGAGGTGGTGAGTATCTTAGTTCAGAGTTCCTCGACTATCTAAAGGAATGTGGGATTGTCTCACAATTGACACCTCCCAGGACACCGCAGTTGAATGGTGTGGCTGAGAGGCGTAATCGAACCTTGTTGGACATGGTTCGTTCCATGATGAGTCGAGCTTCGCTACCAATCTCATTCTGGGGGTATGCCTTAGAGACTGCCGCCCATATCCTTAATCTAGTCCCTACAAAGAAAGTTGCCAAAACTCCTCACGAGATGTGGACTGGTAAAGTACCTAAACTAGACCACATCAAGATTTGGGGTTGCGAGGCTTTCGTGAGATGCGAAACTCATGATAAGCTCGAACCCCGAAGCGAGAGGTGTATTTTCATCGGCTACCCACAGCAATCCTTTGGTTACCTCTTCTACAAACCTAGTGACAATGTGGTCTTTGTAGCAAGAAGATGAGTCTTTCGAGAAAGAGAGTTTATAAGCCAAGGAGACAGTGGGAGGCAAGTTGATCTTGAAGAAATTCAAGAGTCAAGTGGTGAAGGAACTTCAAACTCTAGCCCTCAACTTGAGGAGGAAACTCCTGTTGAGCCAATTGACGAATATGTACCTCTGAGGCGTTCCACGAGAGTTAGGAGTGCACCTGAGCATTACTATGGATTCCATATTACTGCAGAAGGTGAGACACTTATTAGTGATGAGACACTAGTAAGTCAAGATGACCCTAACAGCTACGAGGAAGCCATGGCAGGCCCCGAGTCTGCTAAATGGAAAGAGGCTATGGATAGCGAGATACAATCCATGTATGACAATCAAGTTTGGAACTTGGTTGAGAATGTACCAGGTCGAAAGACTGTAGGGTGCAAATGGGTCTTCAAAAAGAAGACCGACATGGATGGTAAAGTACACACTTATAAGGCTAGACTGGTTGCAAAGGGCTTCTCTCAAATTCCTGGAGTGGATTATGATGAGACCTTTTCTCCGGTAGCCAAGATTAAGTCTATTCGGGTTCTGTTAGCCATAGCCGCATTTCATGACTATGAAATTTGGCAAATGGATGTCAAAACCGCTTTCCTTAATAGGAAGTTGGCTGAAGATGTTTACATGAGTCAGCCAGAGGGTTTTGTCAGCAACGAGTACCCTAATAGAGTGTGTAAGCTTGAGAAATCCATTTATGGATTAAAGCAAGCACCTCGCAGATGGAATCTTTGCTTTGATGAAAAGGTCAAGGAATTTGGCTTTTCTAGGAGTGAAGATGAATCTTGTGTATATGTCAAGGCTAGTGGGAGTATAGTTAGCTTTTTGGTATTGTATGTGGATGACATACTACTCATAGGAAACGACATTCCAACCCTGCAGGAAGTAAAGTTCTGGCTTGGAAAGTGTTTCGCTATGAAGGACCTTGGTGAAGCTGCCTATATTTTGGGGATAAGGATCTTGAGAGATCGGAGCAAAAGACTAATTGGACTTAGTCAAAGCACCTACTTGGAGAAGGTTCTGAAGAGATTCAGAACGCAAGACTCCAAGAAAGGAGAATTTCCCATCCAGAGTAGCGCCAAGTTGAGTAAGACACAAAGCCCTAGCACTGAGGCTGAGATAGCAGAAATGAGTCGAGTACCTTATGCTTCGGCTGTAGGTTCGATCATGTATGCTATGACGTGTACTCGACCTGATGTAGCCTTTGCCTTGAGCATGGTTAGCAGGTTTCAGGGGAACCCTGGCAAGGCACACTGGACTGCGGTAAAGAATATTCTCAAGTACCTACGAAGGACTAAGGACTGGGTCCTTACCCTCGGTGGGAGTGATGACTTGAGAGTTGTAGGGTATAGTGATGCTAGCTTCCAGACTGATAGGGATAACTTCCGCTCTCAGTCGGGCTGGGTCTTTACCCTAAATGGAGGAGCAATCTCATGGAAGAGTTCCAAGCAAGAGACAGTGGTAGATTCTACTTGTGAATCAGAGTATATTGCAGCTAGCGAAGCGGCAAAGGAGGCGTTATGGCTAAGGAACTTCATTGGAGACCTTGGAGTTGTACCAGCTATTAAAGAGCCAATGGAAATTTTCTGTGATAGTGAAAGTGCTGTTGCCTTAGCCAAGGAACCAAGGGATCACGGGAGATCCAGACACATCGACAGAAAATACCATTTCATCAGACATCGGATCGAAGAAGGACTCCTCGTGGCAAAGAGGGTATCATCGGATGAGAACCCAGCAGATCCCCTCACGAAGGGACTGACTCGGGTTAAGCATCTCCAGCATGCTCGGAGCATAGGGCTGAAGGATGATATTAGATTTAGTAGTTAGATAACCTCGAAATTTGTAAAGTGTAATTGACATTTGATGATGAATAAAAGTGTTTTATTTATGAGTAAAGTGTTGCTATCTCTTGTCGATCGTTTACTATATTTCTTTTGCATGTTTTGACTTCCAGAATAATTTTGTTTGGTATAACATATTATTCAAACCTCCACAGTCGGTCATATGTCAGAAGTAGGTATGAATCAAGACTGTCATGTTTGGTTGTAGAGGTCTGGGACAAGGCTACAACAATCATAAGTGCTCATAAGTTCTGAGCATTGGACTCAACCCACGCTCACTGGAATCACTTCATGGAATTCTATCTCGAGTGATCGTGAGACGGTAATATCATATAAGTCTTTAAACCTATAGATATGATTTGTTACTTACAAGTTGGTTATGCATTGATTGTACGAAAAACGCATTGGTAACTCGATGTTATAAAATCGCGCCCTTTTGTGTAATTCAATGAGTAGTAGAACAAACATATGAGTCGAAGTTTATCTGTTCCTTCTTGGATTAGAAGCTGATATCGGGGCCCCTCGATGATTTTGTTTTGACCTATGTACCGGGCCCGGTCAGAACTAAGTTGATGTGTTCAATTAAGTTCTTTGTCAAACAAATCGGAAATCGGAAAACAAATTGTTGGACAATAAGTAAGACATTGTTCCATGTATTTGTCCGACTGATATCTAGAACAGAGGATTATATGATCACTTATCTTAAATGGCGTACCATCATCTTCTCAGTTTCGAGAAACCTTGAAAAGAGCTACGATTGCCGATCGGTTCCTGAAGTCATACTTGCAGTAATAGTTATTAGACTTATCCAAGTGGGAGACTGTTGGATAAGGTGTCTAAGTCCATAACTATTTCTGGTATGTACTTGACCCGACCCGGCATGGTCCATTTGGGTTGCATGGCACCATGCAATGGGATAGACTAAATGAGAGAAATAACACTTGGAGATTATTAATATATTATAAGTTCTAATATATTAATAATATTATTTGATTAGTTTGATCAAGAATTAATTAAGTGATCAAAAGATAACTAATTAAATATATGGGTTGATTATGTAAATCATCCATATCTTGTATAGTGGGCTAAAAGGCTCCATGGACTATCAAGTTGGGTTCCACCCATAGGATGCTCCATGGGAGTTACAAACCCATGGGTCATGGAAATGAAGATTCATGACACATTAGGGCTTAACCCTAGATGTGTCAACACTATATAAGTAACATGTTCTCCACCCAAAATCGGCTACACTAAGAAATAAGAGGGCTTGGCCGATTTTGAAGAAGTGTGTGTTCTCTCATAAGTTCTTCCAAGAGCATTTGGTGTTGTGTGAAGCATTTGAGGCATCACACTTGGGGTGCTAGGCTCACAAGGTTTCAAGGAACACAAACAACAACAAGGTAAGTTATTCTATCTATACTTTATGTTAAAATTGTTCCCCATGTATGCTAGATAGGAATATAACCTTGGAATTCAACTTTGCATGACAATTAGACAAACATAGATCCAAGGTTATTAGGGTTGCATGTACACTTAGGAAGTGTTAGAATGCTCAAAACCCATCACATAGGTATAGTGAGAAGACTCACCTCGAATGCAGAAGCTTCCTGAAAGAAATCCTTAGTTGTTGCTCTATCCCCTTCCTAAGCTATCAATACCGATCAATATAACCAATTAGCAAGTGATCCCCAATACCATAATCATTAATCCATGCATGGGGGAAAAATGACCATTCTACCCCTTGCCTAGTATGATCCAAACTTAGGCCCAAACCCAAAACAAAATCCCAACACTAGGTAGGCTTTCTAAGCCCACTATTAGCCCACTAATGGCTTAATTTTCTAAATTGGTCCCAATCCCTCTAATGGGCCTTACCTTAAGCCTAAACATATTACTGGTCCAAAACATCTGACTTTTGATGGTCCACTAAGGACCAAAGGCCCAAAGTCCACTGTTTGGCACAACCCGAGGCCCGAAATACTCCAAGCCCATAATTGATGAGTATGTGGGGCGTACCCCCTTTTACGCTAAGCGTACTGGCTGAAGGTGGTGTATGTTGCACGTACTTGTATGTACGTCCAGCGTACTCCTTTGTTAAGCTACTTTTCCATTAAGTGCTTAATACTCCATTCCAGCAGCTAGAATTACAGATCCAAGTCCTCTTCGACATCTTAATCCATAAAGTTGATTACTTGATGGCTTGCAATCCACCAAATGAGCCCAAACTTGAAATGTGACAACAAACTTCCATGAAAAGGGATAGATCTCATGCATGGCCACAAATGATCCCTAAAGATTGAAACTTTACTGCTTATGGGACTCATATGATACTAAGGGTGGTAACCCTGGACTTAGAAACGTGATTGAATAAAGATCCATTCTTGGGACCAAAATAGTCCATAAACTCATCCTAAGAGAGATCTAAGAGATTAATCATCAAACTTATGACTTTATACCTTGAAAAGGTCTGAAGTGAAGCAGAAATCCTAGATCTAAAACTTCTCTTTTGCACCAACACCTTGCCTTGACTTTTGCTTCCTTGAAGAATGTATCCCAAATCACCAAAATGCTCTCACCAAGCCTTCTAAGCTCCAAGAACACTCAAAGAAGGTTAGGGTTTCATGAAAACTGACTAAAGGTGATAAGGAGGCTGGCCCTTGAGGGTATAATGTTCTTTATATAGTGACACACCCTAAAATTAGGGTTTAGGGACTCTAAGCATACGTTGGGCGTACGTCTCCAACACCCGCGACCACTTATCCCTTCTACGTTAGGCGTACTCTTGTGGTGACCACCTTGCATGCATGGGATCTCCTTGCCACTTTTCTACACTAAGTACCAATAATGCCAATAACCTCAAAGTACTATAACTTCTTCATTCTAAGTCTATTTCCTACGAACTTCATATCCATGAAAAGGTGGTGAGAAACCCTACGCTCCCAGCTCCACATCCGAGCCCAACAACCTTCCAAATAAGACCCAAGACCCATAAAAGGATAAACCGACAGATTATGCTTATACCCTTGGCCTCCGAAGTCGCTACCAAGCATCTTATAAACTGGGTGTTACACTTTAAAAGTGTGAAGGCGAAGTGTTGCCCCAACTTTGAGTCACCTACTTATGTCAGGTGAGTGCATAGTTCGTTTCTGTTTACACATAAATACAAGTATTATAAATGCTTATTTGCTATGTGTGATGTCATTGTTGTTTTAATGTAGCTGTACAATATGATTGTTACTTGATTTAATCATATAGTAATCATACTTAATAATATGATTGGGTAGTGAAGGTTGTGCGTAATAACAAATGAGAGGTTGTGATAGGGTTATGTGAGATAGTGATTGTGATAGTTTACTGAAAGCCATACAAAATAATAAGTCGTGTCTTCTTTGTCTATCCCAAGTACTTTTGTACTGTTATGCCTATCCCAAGTACTTTTGTATTGTTGTGCCTATTCAAAGTACTTTTGTACTGATGTAAGTATTGATGTGCATATCCCAAGTACTATTGTACTGTTGTGCCTACCATGCCTACCCCAAGTACTAATATAATGTCATGTTGTCGTGTTTAGCCAAAGTATTATCATATCCCTGTTCCTAATCACCTAAGAAGTATAGGTATCTGTTGATAAAGGTTCTCTAAGAAAGATCCCTCGAGATCATGTTAGAATAAGTAAGTGAGAATAACGAGAATGGGGTAATTGGGTTATTTGAATGTTGAAGAATATATATATATATATATATATATATATATATATATATATATATATATATATATAATTAAAGATTATAATATTGTGGATTGAAAACCCTATGTGCTAACCAAGTTTCCCAACCTGACCCTGTAACGCCTTGTTCCGAATTGTTCCCATTTCAGGGTGGTGATCAAGGATCGGGTATTAACAGACTTAGGACCTTTGAGGAATTTAAATCTGGACTAATTTGGAGGTGGATGATGTAATTTAGATGATCCAGATGTTCGGTTTGTGTTTTGGAGCCAAAGGGTATTTTGGTAATATGTCAACTCAGGATTTTATGGAAATAACATTTTGTTCGGGAAATTATAAGGCAAGTATGAGCTGATTAAAGTGTAGAGCTTCTCGTTACCTTGTCATGGATATAAGGATCATTAAAATCGGATTTATAATGAGGAAGTTATGGCCTTCAGAGTATATTAGGGTTTAAGGGAAACCCTAGTATGCGGGGTGTACCTAGGGAGTACAAAGGGCATACTGGTGCGATGGTCAGTATGTGAGGCATACACTAGTGTACGCTTAGTGTACTAGGAGGTTCTAATCGTGGATGTGAGACCTCGTACACTGGACGTACGAGGATTACGCGGGGTATACGAGGAGTTAATGGAAACCCTAATTTAACGTGTTTTACCCTGTATAAGCACTTTAAGCTCTTCCTTGACCCATCCCTTAGCCTTCATTGTTGTTGTTTTTGAGCTCATTGTGTGCATCTTGGTGTGTTTTGGTTCAAATTCAAGAAGAAGGAGTTTGGTACAAGGTTATGGGTCAAGGAAGAGCTTGTTGATCCTGATTCTCTACTGCATTTCCAGCTTGTTTGAGAAAATCTATGACCTTGATCATTAGAAACTTAGATCTAGTTTTATGGGTTTTGGACCCGTGAATGAGATCCATTGGTTTGACACCACTCCAAGAGTTGTGAGTTGCCACTATTGGTGTTTTTGATGTTCAAAATCCATAAAGTTGGCACCTTTAGGTTTTCGAATCACCCATGCATTAGATTATGTCCATTTAGTGAAAGTAAAGTGTTATATCTTGAAGTTGGGTCCTTTTGGGGCATGCAAAGTCACCAAGTCAGTGACTTTATGGTTCTAGACATTTATTAGGGATTAGATATGTGGTTTAGACTTTTGGTCATAAGAATTAAGTGCTTAAAGAGGGTTTTGGCTTAATGGGTGAGTACGTTGGGTGTACAAGTCTATACACACAGCATACAAGCCATTTAGCGTGTACACTTAGCGTACAGTTGAGTACGCCCCACGTACTCAGCAAGATTGGACTTTGATGTTTAGGCTTTGATTTTAGGCTTAGTTGTTTTGGGCCCTGTTGGGCCATCAGGTTTTGGGCTGATAATTATTTCGAGAAGGCCTACAATGGGATTTGGGCCTTGTGTAATTATTTGGTAGTTGGGCCTTTTAGATTAGAGGTTTGGGCCTAAGTCTTGGTCTAAACTAGGAGAAGGGGTAAAATGGTCATTTACCCAATTTTATGGACTGATAGTGATGGATTGGAATCCAATTATTAATTAGATGTTATTTGATATTGTTAGCTCAGGGATTTGTCGGACCAGCAGCCAGGGATTTTTTAGGGTGATTCGGCATCGCGAGGTAAGTCTCATCACTGAGTTTTATGCCAACCCATGGTTTATATGTTAGGACGCTAGATGTATGTATGACTCTTGCATGTGTTATGTGATGCTATCTTTACCAAGAAAGGCCCAATGTCAAGCGGGGCCTGATGAGTATATTGTATGCTAGTTATCAGTATGTGTTTTTATGCTACCAGGCAAGGCCCGGTGCCGAGCGTGGCTCGATAACTGTATATTATGCTATTGTCTTTGTGATTATCGCATGTGCTAGTATGATTATATGTTTATATGATTATATGTATCGGGTGGGGCCTGATGTCAGGCGGGGCTTGGTGATTGACAGATTTGTAAACTGAGCGGAGCTCGATGCCGGGCGGGGCCCGAAGCCGAGTGGGACTCGATATCATATGGGGCCTGATGGAGAGCGGAGGCCCAGTATGTGATTTATTATGTTTGGTATGTGGTATCCTGGGGAACTCACTAAGCTTTGTGCTTACAGTTTTCAGTTTATGTTTCAGGTACTTTGATTTTCAAATGGAAGAGTTCGAGATGATTGCGGAGCACACACCACCTCGTTCCGCATTTTCTTAATTTACTCTGATGAGAAGGGGTGATGGATACAATTGTTTATTTGAATTTGTATGATGATGTTTTGGGAATACTGGTTTTATTAACTTAAAAATGAAATCTTTTGGGTCTTATTTTTAGGACATTTCAAACCCACTCAGTTTCCTTATATCACAGGTAGCGATATGAGGATACTGATAGATAATGTAATTATCTGTTGATATTCAATGAGATGTAGATCGTTAGTATATTGAGACTTTGTAAGTCTTCGTTTATGCTTATGTTTCTTGTATCAATTATCACATCACGAGCTTTTAAAATATAAAATCTTCTGAAATGCCTTGATTTTGATATTATATCATTTCAAGGCTAATTTTGGGACCAATTCCGCAATAACAAATGTTTTAAATAAGCATAAACAAATAGTTTTAAAAAGGTTGTGAAAAATGGGGATGTCACAGCTCCCTCATAGGGCTGCCAAATTTTGAAGATAGTAGCCTCTTTCTTGCAAATGATGTAAGTAATGACGCATTATCAATTGCTTTCTATTAAGATTTTTTTGGATATGTCTTAATAGCTTAAGAGTTACTTATATACAACTGAATACTAGCATGTTTTTTTGGTTAACTCTTTCTTGGTGGATATCTTTAGAGAACTTTTACTTTTGAGTTTTATGTCATGCTTCATTACTTTCCAACCTCCCATGAGTGATCAAAGTCTCCAAAGATTGTAGTTATTTCTTCCTATGGTTGTGTTTTAATCTTCCTATGGTTTGAAAAATGATCATTAGTGGGCAAAATAATTTTAGTTTATTCAAATTTAAAAATGCTTCCGTTGCTAATCACGTCAAGTTTGACACTAAAAGTAGACTTTTTTAAATAAAAGCCCAACAAAATCCAGTTCAGTGATTGTTTTGGGTTGGGTTTCTAGTCCTAATGTGGTGAAATGGGTTCATGATCAAGCGCTCATAAAGCCATGCGAGAAAGTCCTTGCCTTTTTACCTTATTATGGATCTACAGTTAGTATTTGTTTTTTATAAGATAAAGTTGGAAACTTTATCCATTAAGAACCTCATTTAAGGGTTTCTGGAAAGTTATAGCCTCTGACTGAAAGGATTAAGTACTTAATAGGAGAAGTGCTTAAGCTAAAAAAACATGACGTGTCCAAGGAATAAACACGGGGCGTCGAGTACGCAAGTTATGAATATTTTGGACTTTAATGGGACATGGCACGTCCATGGGTATGGCACGGCGCGTTTTACTAGTTGCCTTTGACCGTTGACCATTGATTTTTTGACCAGTTTCACTTTTGGTCAAACTTTGATGGATTTGAGGTTTTGACTAAGGAATGGTCTTGGATTGGTATTATGTGGTTTGTGTTAATCATTTCATTCAAGGAGATTGTCGTTGCGATTTTGCTTGCTAGACTTAGGTAATTTTTCTCACTATATTGTTTAAACCTAAATCTTATGTTTGAAATTTTGCACCTCAACCACTAGACTTTTATCTTTAAGTGTTTGAATATAAATAATCATCCCAATATGTTGTTATTTATTCTTTTAGAAAGTATATTTTATTAAAACGACTAACAAGATTCTAAAAAAAGAAAATAACCACTACAAAGGGATGACATTGATTGGACTTTTTAATCAATCGGCTAAATTAATTACAATTTTGCTATTTCTACTACTACACCAAATACATACATGGAGTTAAATATTACATCTTTTTGGTAATCTTATCATAAGAAACCTCAAAATTACAAAAACACCAAATGAACCACCAAGTCAGCAAATGATCACTTTAACTGCCATCTTTTTAGTAGTAGACAAAACCAAAAAATCCACCTTAGGCGGCACCTCTAAAACTAAAACAATAATAGGGGAGATAAGTTGATCCATCAGATAATAAAAGTTCAAGTTATAGTTGCAACTTCACACCTCCAAAAATAAATGCTCTAAGTTTTCCGAGGAAATTTAATTAATGAGCGACCGCTCTAAGCCTCTACCACTAAGCTATTGAGGAACAACGAAAGATTCGATCTCATAGAATTTCATTCATGGTCTCAACCCATGAGCAATATGAGCTCGAAGTTTTCTTCGTAAGTCAATAGTTTCTAAGTTCTATTATAGATTAAAAAGTGTAATTGAAGTCTCGTTTATGGTTTGGATTTATACTATGTATGGAATAACAAATGCAATAAAATAAGGGAGTAATCTAGATTCTTAAATTTGTAACTTATTTCGGGTGAGCCAAGTCGATAGAAGGAACCAAATGAATTCTATCACCATCAGCTTTGGATTGCACACATCTCTTAGAGAGAATCTATACATAATTAAAGAGACATCAATCTCTTTTTTCACCAATTAATGAATCTTCGGAAGCCAATTCAACAAGATTCTCCACATTATAGCATTTACCTTCCTAAGAGAATGGAAATTCCATCTAGTAGGATTAATACTATCTTGCAACATATACTCATCTATAATTCTTCTCGGTTGTGACCGTAGAAATGTGAGAACTTACCAAATCTCAAATCCAACATATTTGTTGGAAATCATCAAGAAAATGAATCATCCCCACGAGGTGAGCACTTCAACACACCCCTAACTTCACGTCTCCGGTTTCAAACTCAATTATGATCAGCCCAACGATCTTTGATAGTATAATCTGTATGTCATTTAGTTTTTAAAATTTTTTGTCATGTTTTAAAAATATATTGAACATAAAAGGTTTCACTTTGTGTAAATATGGATAAAGTGATTATTAGTTTGGTTTCTAATAGATTATGATAAGATACAATGTGCAACCTTCAAGCATTTTTTTTGTGATTATCACATTTATAAAAGCTATAAAACGTTTAGTTGTTATTATTTACCCGATTAAAACTAATGTACCCTATTTCATTTTTCAAATTCAACGTTTCAATTAGTAAGTAATTTAACAAAAAAGATATATTTGTAATTATAAAAGTTCAAATCGTACTTAATGATATCCGAAGTTGATTACCAATACATAAAATTGAGTTTAATACTAGAGAGAACATGGTTTTCATTCGAAATAAAAAATAAAAAGATATATATATATATATATATATATATATATATATATATATATATATATATATATATATATATATATATATATATATATATATATGGACGGTGAAGTATTTTTATTTTGGTAGCGTGATTCCGAAAGAAAAATCGTGGTCAAATAATTGGGGAGGATTTGAGTTGGCCACAAGTGCACATGTGTAGGAAGTTCACACGTGTTGGCACACGCCCATATTATTAGATTAGTAACAATGGTGGCCTACTCACCATTCATATCAATAATTAAGATTAAGATTCGTAAACAAGCCTCGGGAGGCCAAATTTGGCATCAAATTCAATATGTTAATATCTTATGGGATTATAATCAAATAAAGTCTGAATCATAAAACAAGAAATTTGGATAATAACTAAAAAAGATATTGGTTTGAAGAACATAATTAAGAAAAATCAAATTTTGGAAAAAGACTACATGATCCGCAGAGCACCTTCTACGGAACCATTAAATGTTCTGCATATCCTTTAAAGCTCTGCGGAATGCTGGTATTGCTGTTTTTTGATTTTTTTAAAATTTTTTTTTGTTTTTTCATTTTTTTTGCATTCATTTTTGTTTATTAATATTAATCTTTTTAAATACACTAATTTGTGAAACACTTTTAAAATGTTATAAAAAAAAGTTTATAAATAACTGTATGAAAGTTATAAACAAATTATATATATATATATATATATATATATATATATATATATATATATATATATATATATATATATATATATATATATATATATAAGTCAAAAACTTGTAAGAAAAATTTTAAAGATTTATAAAATATTTGGTTTAAAAACAATTGTATTAAAATTATAAGAAAGTATAAAAAAAGATTGTATTAGAAAAACCTATAGAAAAAAATATCATAAAAATGTTATAAGAAATTATAAAAAGTCTTAAGAAACTTGTAAAAAAAATTGTTTACATTTAGACAACTTTATTTTTTTATATACATTTAACAATTTAACTTGTTAAATATGTTTACGTATTACCATTGTCACCTGCTATGTGAACAAATTTCACAAGTTAAATTATCAAATGTGTAAAAAAAAATTATATAAACGTGAACAAGACTAAAA
Organism: Lactuca saligna; assembly: GCF_052625555.1. Taxonomy (NCBI): domain Eukaryota; kingdom Viridiplantae; phylum Streptophyta; class Magnoliopsida; order Asterales; family Asteraceae; genus Lactuca; species Lactuca saligna. The sequence continues at coordinate 53,783,575 of NC_136425.1, forward strand.
GGTAATCACCATGTCAAATCTCCCATTAATGTTGATATCTCACCAAAAAGATAGAGGGTTTTTCTAATAAAGGCTTAGGGGTTCATGAATCAAGGATTTAGAGTTTATAGTCGAAGCATAATGTGTAATTTTATAATGATGGGATATTCAAGTTTTAGAAAAATCTTTAGAAAAGTCTTTAAGCTTTGATCTTATTAACGAAAAAACTGTCTTTGATTTTTTATTTATAGTTAAGCTCAATATATTTGTGAACATTTGCAAAATGTGTCTTGTACCTTATCGGTTTTCTCGGCTTAATTGTAAATAAAAAAAATGTGTTTTATAAGGAATTATTAATTTATATTTTAAATGAAGTCTATAAATTATCTTATAATTTTATTGAATTATTAATTTAGCATTAATCCTCAAATGGCAACCCATCAAAAATATTATCTTAAAGAATTCATGAAATAATCGAGTATTGTTTTTTTTTTTACAGTTATGCTAGCATTATTGATTTTTTCCATAATTTTTGCCTCCAAGTTACGTTGGGTGTGTTTTGTCGTGTTTTGTGATGTAGATTATAACATAGATTTCATCATGGTTTAATATAATAAAACTATATATCACAGGCCTCCAATGCATGTTTAGACTATATTATAAGACAAACTAACAACACCAACATAAATATTGTTGATGCAAATTAAATGTTTATATTGGTGTTGTTAGTTTCCCTTGTGTTACATTCTATCTCATAGAATACACCCAAGTTGTTGGTTTGCCTTATGCCATACCCTACCTCATAAAACACGTCCAACATACATCGGAGGACTATATGGTACGTAGTTGCATTCTATTAAACCATGATGAAACCTATGATATAGCCTACTACCAAAAGACATCCAACATACCTTGGAGGCTTATGGTACTTTGGAAAAAATATATGACGCTAGCATAACTGTAAAAGAAAATCTATGCAAAAACTTAATACTTTATTATATAATAAGTTTTTTAAGAAAAATATTTTTGATGGATCCTATTTAGGGATAGAGTGATACATTAATAATTCATTAAACTATAGAGTGATACATTAATAATTCATTAAACTATTAGATAATATCTAGACCTCATTTAGAATATAAATTAATAATTCCTTAAATAGTACGAGTATATGAGAAATTATTAATTTTTATTTTATATGAGATCTGTAAATTATCTTATTATTTTAAGGAATAATTAATTTACCACTCTATTCCTGAATCAGGACCTTGCCAAAAATATTATCTTAAATAATTAATTAGATAATCAAGTGTTAATTTATCGAGTTCTCTTCTATGTAGTTTTATTGTATTAAACAATGATTCAATAAAATATATTAAGTAATGGAATCTCTTAGTTATACAAACTTGTCACAAAATTATTTAAAATATAATATTTCAGATTACGGTACATTACAAGTACTAACAGTGTATACATTACGGTCAATCATTTATTTCATAATAGTATTTTGGTTCAAACTCCACCCAAATATTCACCTGACGGTCACATTAAACTCCACTCTTTATTTGTTTTTTCCACTTACCACTAGGTCTGACAATGGAGCGAGTTTGGAGCGGATTGGCCTTAATCCAAACTCATTAAGAAATTTTCAAATGATGATCCAAATCCGAACAATAACCCGTATGGTTTTGAATGATTAAACACATACCTTTATCCATTGGATCAATGGATTTCAACTTTTTTACCCAGCCCATTTACAATATTAAGTTTAGGCTATAATTATTCATTAAAACACATATAACATGATCACTAAAACCAAACAACGTTCATTCCAAAATAAACTTCAATTATAGCTATATAAATAACTTATCCAATGTGTTATGATCGTGGAATGTAGATCACTTGATTGCAGCCTTTTCTTCTTGTTCTTGAATCGTGATTGAAGCCCTTTTCTTCTTGCTCTTGAGTCTTGATTGTGGAATATCGATTTCACAGTCGATTTCAAAAATTATAGAGAGATTATATTGGGAGTCAACTACAATCGGCCATTTGCATTAGGAGCTGAACTGAGAAGTTGAAGTGGAACATGTAACAATCTAACTCCTCAACTCATGTACCTAAAGATTGATAAATGTATTATAACTTATAAATAATTAATTTATATTTCAAAATTTTAGACGAGACGGGTCATAAACAAATCGGATCGATTGTGATCCATACCCGACCCTTTTAGTAAAAGGGTTAATGGGTACGGATCGTTAACAGGTAAACGAATCATAAAATATGATCCAAACCCATTAATTTTATACGGGTTTGGAGCGGATCATGGTGAAAACCCGCTCCATTGTCGGGTCTACTTACCACCATATGCAAGTATTATATAAACATTGTAAAACCATAGTATTATTCATAAAAAAATTATATGATGTCATCTAAGAACTCTGTGAAAAGGAAACCAATTCTTACCTTCTTCGGGTACCTGAAAATGTGGTAGTTGGCATTATAAATATGAAGAATGTTATTGTTATAATCTTAATCTATCTCCTGATATGACTTAAATCATTTACATTTTTATTGTGGTTGACCATATCCCTCAAAACCATATCGAAAAATGGTGTTTTTAACACATATAATTCTATTCCTTTATAACTACTTACTTTAAACGTTTAAAACCACATGATATCTAATAATATTCATTTTTAAACTAATAAGCATATGAAACATGATAATTGAACAAGGTTAGTAAAGTCTACGTTACACGCGGGAACGGGAGATTGAGTTAGAGTTTCGCACAAAGCGAAAGTCAGAGCAGGTTCATGCAGCAGTAGGTCAGGCCAGGAAGCCTAAGACCTTCATCCTCCCAGCAGGGGCCGGCAGGGCCGTGGCCGTTGTGCCAAGTATGGTAAGCTGCATAGTGGAGCCTGCCAACCACCGAGCTCAGGATGTTATGCATGTGGCTATCCGGGTTACATGAGCTAGTATTGCCCCAAAAAAGGCTTGATTTGTTTCCATTGCAACCAGACCAGTCATACGAAGGTCAACTATCCGAGGTTGGTTAGGGGAGGAGGAGCTGTGGCGGCACCTGCGCTCGTCACAATGAGGATTATAGATGGCTGCCCGATCAAGGCAGAGGCTCCTGCGGTGAATAACCACCCATTTCAGCTGACTACGGAGGAGACCCGAGCAGCGCCAAACACCGTGACTGGTATGTGATCTATTTTGTCTTGTTTATTTTATTGTTATGCTTATGATGTTATGATTTTGTATAGGGACCTTTCTTGTCAATGGTTTGTCGGCCTATGTTCTCTTTGATTCGAGGGATATCCGATCATTTGTATCCCTTGCGCTCAGCAAGAAGTTTCGGGATGCTCCAGGGACCTCGGATTCCTCACTTGAGGTGGAGATTACGAATAACCGCACCGTGAGTGTTGCGAGGGTATTTCGGAGGAGCATTTTGAATGTGTTTGGGGAGAGGTTTCCTACTGATTTGGTTTCGATTCTCTTGCGGGGATTGAAGGTGATCATCGGGATGGATTGGTTAGGGCCTAATGGGGCCATGTTAGACTACGAGCATCAGCTGGTGAGAGTTCGAACCCCAAGTAGGGGAGAACTGGTTATTCATGGAGAGAGAGCCTCGTATAGGCCAGCTCTCTATACGGCTGCGAGGTCTAGGAGGCTTCTTTAGCAAGGTTGTTCTGGGTTCTTGGCTTATGTTTCATACATGAGGATTGAGGCCATGCCATAGTTGAGCAGTGTTCCGATTATGCAAGAATTTCCTAACGTATTTCCTGAGGAATTTCTAGGGGTGCCTCTGGAGAGGCAAGTGGAGTTCCGTATTGATTTAGTGCTTGGTCTGGCTCTTATAGCCAAGGCACAGTATCATCTACCTCTGCCTGAGATACAGGAGTTGTCTACGCAGCTTCAGGAGCTACTAGACCGAGGATTTATTCGTCCGAGTAGTTCCTTATGGGGATCACCAATCCTGTTTGTAAAAAAGAAGGATGGGTCATACAAGATGTGTATCGATTATCGGGAGCTAAACAAGCTAATAGTGAAGAACCGTTATCTGATTATGAGGATTGATGATTTATTCGACCAGCTTCAGGGTGCATCTTGGTTTTCCAAGATTGATCTTCGGTCGGTGTATCACCAGATAAGGATTAGGGATGAGGATATACCGAAGACGGCCTTCAAAAATCGTTATGATCATTATGAGTTCGTGGTGATGCCATTTGGGCTCACCAATGCTCTATCGGCATTCATTGGATCTCATGAATCGGGTTTGTAGACCGATGTTGGATCGGTCTGTGATCGTCTTCATTGATGGTATTTTGGTCTATTCTAAGACTAAGGAGCAGTACGAGCAACATTTGATGGAGGTGTTAGAGACCTTGAGGATGGAGAGGCTATATGCCAAATTCTCTAATGTGATTTTTGGTTGCATGAGGTGCTGTTCTTGGGGCACATCACCAATCACGATGGTATTTTGGTCGATCTGGCCAAAATCGAGGCGGTAATGCGTTGGGAGGTTCCAAAGAATGCATCCAAGATCCGGAGTTTCTTGGGTTTTGCAGGGTAATATCGGAGATTTATTCAGGATTTCTCTAAGATTGTCGTACCCTTGACCTGATTGACCAAGAAAAGTGTGACATTTCAGTGGTGTCCAGATCACAGTCGACATTCGAGACCTTGAGGCAGAGATTATGTAAGACCCCGATTCTAGCACTACCCGATGGATTGTACGACTTTTTAGTGTATTGTAACGCTTCTATTTGAGGATTAGGATCGGTTTTGATGTAGAGGGGGAATGTGATTTCTTATGTTTCGAGTCAGTTGAAGCCTCATTAGGCGAATTAGCCCACTCATGACCTAGAATTGGGGACAATGGCGTTTTCCCTCAAGATTTGGATACATTACTTGTATGGTGTCGGATGCACTACTTTCACTTATCACAAGAGTTTGAAGTATTTTTTGGATCAGTAAAATCTGAATATGCAGTAAAGGAGATGGATCAATGTAGTAAAGGATTATGACTATGAGATCTTGTATCTGTTGGATTAGTGTCTAAGTCCATAACTATTTTGGTATGTACTTGACCCGATGGTGCATGGTCCTTTTGGGTTGCCTTCACCAAAGCAACTTGATAGGATGAATTATGGAGAGAAAGGATTAAATATGATTTATTAATATATTATGGGAATAATATATTAAAGGAGAAATCATATTGTTTAATTAATATTGGTCAATAATTAATAAGAATTAAGTTTGTGGGTAAAAGAGATTAATTAAACTTAAGGGACTGGAATTGTAATTATAAGATAACTGCAATTGGGCTATGGATTACCTTATTATATACGGTTGGACGAATTCTATAGGGCAACCCATTAGAAATCGTCCAAGGCCTTTAGGAAAGGAATACATGGGTTGCTTAGGGCTTAAGCAGTCAGATTAGGGTTTCCTAGTTTAAATCCCTTATAGCTTACATGTATAAATAGTACCCTTAAGCCCCCAAAACGTGGTAAACGAATCCTATAGGGTTTTGGACGGTTTTGGGCAGCTTCCTTCTCTTCTCCTCTTCATCCTCTTGCTCTTGGTGTTTGTGAACCATTAGAGGAGTGACATTTGTGACTCTAAGCTTTCTAAAGTCAATACAAGAAGGATTTGAGATTGTTATTGCTACATAACAATCAAGGTAATATCTTAAACCCATTATAATGTTAATATCGATTATCATATGCTAGAATTAGGGTTTATAGTCTTGGATAAATTGCATGTACAATAGAGAAACCTAGATCCAAGCATTAGGGTTTGTATGAGCACATAGGATGTTCTTATGACTAAAACCTATCAGTGGTATCAGAGCCTAGATTGGTTTCTATTGTATTGATGCATTGTGTAGCTGAAAATCGTTTTCTGGCCTTCTATTCGACCTGACTCGGCGAGTCACTATCTAGACTCGGCGAGTTCCAGAGTGTGACTCGGCGAGTCGGAGCGTCAAACAGAGGGATTTTTGGATTTTGTTGTTGTTTTGCTTAAGGATAATTACCATATTCGTTTTAAACCTATAAAATACGAATTTTATTATTTCTTGATGAATATCCTTGCCAAAATACAAGATAATTACCAATCGATTAGATAATAACTTCCTTATATGATAAAGATTGGATTATTTGTATTAATTGGGTAACTTATTTTGCAAGAAATTGAAATTAGGTCAAATATAGATAATTATGAAATTAATTGTTTAATTTATATTATTTGTTATTTGATCCTTGTGTTATGAAAAGTTTCAATTTTCCCCTTTAGGTTTTATAATTTAAATTTGAACTTAAAAGTTTTGTTTTTGAAATTTAAATAGTTAAAACCCAAATGTTTTGAATAGTTTCAAAACTTGTCCTCAAGTTTTTGAATTTAAATATTGATTAAAAATTAATTTAGAAATGTTAAATTCTGAAACCCTAATATTGTTTTGAAAAATTCAAATCACATCCTTATGGTTTTATTAATTAATTAATGTGTATAATTAAAAGAGGTTTAATAAATCCATAAAGTTTTGGTTTACAATTTAATTGAATTAAAAGTACAATTGTTAAATTAGACCACCTAGTATTTCAAAAGTGTAAAATACACCATATACTATATATAACATTAAAAGTCTAACATTATATATATATATATATATATATATATATATATATATATATATATATATATATATATATATGTATGAGTAAAAGTCAGTCTTACCATTAGTAGGCCTCATTCACGAAGCTGGTCTATAAGGGGTGTTTAAGGAAATTGCCTATAAAATGGCGATTGAATGGGTATCCACTCTTACCCACCGCACTCTTGACTAGTGGAGGGTCGTTAGCCGAATGGGTAGGATAGGAAAAAACCTTCCATTATAAGTATAATGAAGTAGAAAAGTAACTAAATGTTTTTCAAATTCCCAATCTTAGTTACTTAGGCAAAAGTGAATTAATGCAATTCCATGAAATTACACTTTGTGCCCTTGCGAAGACGTTAGTGGAGCGTGTGTGGTTTACCGGCACACTAAATGGTTCTATGAAAAGGTAGCAAAGGGTGACTCAATGTTTTTCATAGTTCGGTGGAGCGTGTGTGGTTTACCGGCACATCAAATAGGTGACCATAACATGTGAGGGCACCATGTAAGTTTGCATGGTTATTCACACTCGCTTTGTGATCCTCGGAATCCCAGTCACAAACTAGAGGGGCATATCGAGATTTAAACATGCCATTGAAATGTTCAATGAATCTCAAAGGATCTAGGAGTTTTCATAGATTTAAAACTTAAATTTATTTTTCGTTTTTCATGGTGGAAATTAGTGAATCGTCATTCACTTACCTTCAAATATTCTGCAACTAGACTACACCATCCCTTTTCTAGGTTGTAGCGTATTGTGTTGGGTCCTAGCCTTAATATATCATTTGGGTGATTTATTAAGGACTCAATCAATCAACTAACTTGAATTTATGTTTTCTCCCGTTTTGTAGATGTCAAAGTTCGACGACTATGGTCTTCCCAAATCCCGTGGAACAAGCATTCCACATGAAGATGATATTCCACGATTCGATCAAGGAACAAGAAATCATGCTTCACTTCCTCCTCCTCCTCCCGTAGTTCTCCCTAACCCACAAGATCGAAGAATTAAAAGGTTCAATGTCACTAAATCCCTATTGGAAATGAAACATGAAGATGGTAAACCCGTGTGTGCTCACGTTCAAGGAATGAAATCACACATTGATAGATTGAGAATGTTGGGTGTATCATTCCCAGATAAGTTGGCTGTGAACTGGGTTCTGCAGTCACTTCCTGAATCATATAATGAGTTCAAAAGAAAGTATTATATGATGGATCATGATGAAAGCCTCATTGACCTAACTTACATGCTCATTGCTGCTGAATCAGAAATGATTTGGCAAAGCAATTGAGCGTATTTGTTGGGAAAGACAACCAACCATGCTTCCGAGGACGTCCTAGGAGAACCGACCTGCGTTTGCTGCCAAGAGAAAGGGCATTGGATACAAGTCTGCCCTAAGATCCTGAAGAGTCCAGAAGATGGGAGAGTCAAAGAGTATGGTTGTACTTCAGGTAAAATCCACTATCTAACTCGATTAAGTTCCTATTCGTTGATTCTTAATACATAATGTGATAAGATTGCATTGGAATGTTTTGCAGGATCAATGAAAAGAAAGGAAGCTTGATGAAAGAGCAAGATGAGTCTAATCACGAAAAAATGGATCTCGATAGCATGGATTCGAAGATTAGATTTTGAGCTTAGATAGAGTTGTTAGGAATATTTATTACATAGTTTTTCGGTTAATTTTGCATTGTAAGGACAATGTTTTTCCGCTGCTTTTATGAATAAAATAAATTTTGTTATGACTCATTTATTTATTTATTTCCTTGCATGAAATCGTTATGAAAAATTGATGTTCGTATATTTAACAACAAATGGATGTGATTCTTAATGATGTTGTTTGTGGAAATGTCAAATAGGGAAAGTTTCTCATCGCCCAAGTTTCTATTGGATAGAGATATGGAATCGTACAACAAGAATTGTATGATGAATGAATAAACTTTCACATTTGCAAATTAGACTATTTCGTTGACAAAGTGTCAAGTGAAGGACTAGGAGATCAAGTGCGCAAGATTATGCGATGATCAAGTCCACCACAAGAGTAACAAAGACATTCGTCATGATTTATTAAAGGTTTAGCAAATATGATTACACTTATAAGATTAAGTGTAATTCTAAATTGATTGTAAAAGTTTAAATCAATAAGCAGAACAAATAAGAAGAATCAAGTAGGCAGAAAGATAAAAGTTTCTCTATTCTAAGAAGAAGGGAAAGTACCTTTTATTATGTTTTATGATAGATCTTAATGATTAAGAACCATATCTCAATTGATCCTCGAAGCAAGTCTTAGTACAATTGTATGTCTAAGAAGAGGAATCAAGAATTGAAGAAATGGTTAAATCAAGAAGTCAATCATACTTCATTCCAAAACAAGTCTTAGAGTTAAGATTGTGACATTAAGTGATAAGTATTAAGAAGGTTTATAACATTCATCAAATGAGGAAAGTTGTGATGTCTTGGATAAGACAAAGACCAACTAGGACCTATTTATGAAGTGTTTTGATAAAAACTACACTAACTCTTGAATATTTGTCAAGAAATTTTTATTGACAAGAGAATTGTATATGTCAAAGAGTCAGTGGGAGTATTAATGGTCTTGAAAGGTTTCAAGAACAAATCAAAATGAACCTTATCTAACATCACTAGCATACGACTTGAGGTTTACAACCTATCGTGTTGACATTATCTTGTTTATATGTCATTCCAATAGAGTTAATTATGCATGTGAGCCCTTCGAGTTCTCATTTGAATGCATAAAAGGCAAGGACCTTTATCAATGAATGGTACATTGATGAGATAGGGTGAGTTGCTTAACTACTTGGAAGACATGGTGGGCAGCTGTGTTACCATAAGGCAAGAAACCAAGATTAAGAAAGTTCGGTCCATATGAGTTTGAATTTGTCGTAAACCTTGGTTTTGACAAATTCACATGGATAGGAACACATACACCATTAAAATCTAAGTGTCATAAGATTTTTTCCTTCATGAAAATGACTATGAGAAAATGCTTTCACTAAGAGAGATCTTAAGAAGATAGCAATTGTAAAATTGCATTCTCAAATTTGATTATGGTTACGGTATCCCTCTCCATGATTCGAATTGTGAGATTTGGCAATTAGTCTCAATTGTTTAAGACACATATGAGCTATCTTGGATAAAGGTGTATGAGATTAAGAAGCCTTGATAAAGGATTATCAAAGAATTAAGTATTATAAACATGAACTTAAGAGATTCAATAGGGATTGTTTTTCTGGAAGTTCAGCTGTTTTCTGAATACATGTCAAAGCTAGTGGGAGCATAAGTGTTATGTTTATAATAATCATCATGATAGTGGGAGCATAAATGTTATGATTGTATGATTATTAAGGTAAGTATTGCAAGTTAGCAATATTCTATACTTTGCAAAATTGCAAGAGTTGAAAAGTTGTTTTGCTATAATTAAGGGAGAGAATATTATGCTTTATTTCAAATCTAAAGGCTTAGGTTGTGGAATGTTAATAATTTAGTCAAGGAAACATAGTGTGTTCTCAAATTCCGATTATGATTACGACATTCCTCTTCATAATTCAAATTGTGAGAACATAGCACATAGAATATTATGGCAGAAGATTGATAAAATATCAAATCTTTATGTAAGACATTATGAATCGTGTCCCGTACACTTCGGGTATAGGATCGATTGCAAATGCTATAATATTTGACCATTCTAAAATTTTCCCAATGTCTAGCGCATTTAGAGGGAAAAAGGACAAGAATCGGTTTTGACTAAGATAATTAAACAACCATCAAAGGACAATCCAAAGTTCGTCGATGATTGGTCGCTTGTGAGTAGTTGGAAGTATAGTATTGGATGGAGTATATCGACATTATTATGAATAGATAAGATTCTATTAAGAATAAGTTGTCATATGGTAAGTATGGAAAGGTTTCCATATTGGGAGTTAGATATTGAAAATCTATGTGTAGATCAGAAACTTTATGCAAAAGGATGTTCAAAGAAATGTACTTTGAGTGAGATACATCACATCTATGGAATTGTCTTGCAACAATCCCCGATAGAGGACTTTGTAATTTCATTGGCAATAGTCATTGTAACTTTAGTGCAGTGACATTACGAAAGGATCATTGCATAAAATATTAGAATCTAACATATTCTATAAGAAGCAAGAATTTGATATTCTTACACTTGTGATATGGATTGGGAGTTGTGAAATGAGTATGATTGGAAATGTGTTCATTTGATCTACTTCACAAAGTAAGAACCATAGGTAAACATTGTGTGCATGCTAAGAGCATGGGACAAGTGCTGTAATAATTCAAGTAAAAAGTTGATTACCCGAAACAACAAATAATGAGTAATCGATATGCTGATAATTAAAAGGTGTTTTATTTATACTAAAAGGTTTGAGGCCATATGGGGATAGTATTATTCTTGTGTTTCACTTTGCATGTTTTGACTTCCTGAATAATTTAATTGGTTAAGAACAGTCAAATTATTCAAATGGGCCACAGTTGTTCATATGTTGGAAGTAGGTATGAATGAAGACGGTCGTGAATTGGTGTGTGGATTGTCTAAAGAGCATTAGACATAAGCAAATGTTTGTTGCAACGTTCATGAGTGCTTATGAATATGATTTGAGCATTGGATTAAACCCACGCTCACTTAGATCTCTTCATGGATTTTATCATTAGTTATTGGTGAGACGATAACATCTTATATTCTTGAAACCGAGATGTGTGAGTTGTATCTTTCGAGTCGGTTGCATATTGATGATATGTAAACGCACCAGTAACTTGGTGTTATAAAACATATTGTTGTGTGTGATTCGGTGAGTGAGTGCAAGCAAGCATTAAGTCAAAGTTTATCCATTCCTTTTATCCAAAGTAGGATAAAAGCGATATCTTTGGGCCCCTCGATGATTTAGTGATGAAAAACGTAAATGCTCGGTCGGGCTAGGGCTAATTTGATTTGTTCAATTAGTCAGTCGTCATGAATCGGAAATCGGGAAATACTACAGAGAGAATGATTAGAAGTCATGTCTTATACGATATCTAGAATAGAGGAATATATGATCCCTTATCTAAAGGACACGCGTATCTGATAGGATCAGAGTTAACAGCGGCTTTGGAAAGCTACGATTGCAGATCAGGATCTGAAGTCATACGTAGAATAGTTATTAGACTTATCCAAGTAGGAGATTGTTGGATTAGTGTCTAAGTCTATAACTATTTTGGTATGTACTTGACCCGATGGTGCATGGTCCTTTTGGGTTGCCTTCACCAAAGCAACTTGATAGGATGAATTATGGAGAGAAAGGATTAAATATGATTTATTAATATATTATGGGAATAATATATTAAAGGAGAAATCATATTGTTTAATTAATATTGGTCAAGAATTAATAAGAATTAAGTTTGTGGCTAAAAGAGATTAATTAAACTTAAGAGACTGGAATTGTAATTATAAGATAATTGCAATTGGGCTATGGATTACCTTATTATATAAGGTTGGACGAATTCTATGGGGAAACCCATTAGAAATCGTCCAAGGCCTTTAGGAAAGGAATACATGGGCTACTTAGGGCTTAAGCAGTCAGATTAGGGTTTCCTAGTTTAAATCCCTTATAGCCTACATGTATAAATAGTATCCTTAAGCCCCAAAAACGTGGTGAACGAATTCTCTAGGGTTTTGGACGGTTTGGGAAGCTTCCTTCTCTTCTCCTCTTCATCCTCTTGCTCTTGGTGTTTGTGAACCATTAGAGGAGTGACATTTGTGACTCTAAGCTTTCTAAAGTCAATACAAGAAGGATTTGAGATTGTTATTGCTACATAACAATCAAGGTAATATCTTAAACCCATTATTATGTTAATATCGATTATCATATGCTAGAATTAGGGTTTATAGTCTTGGATAAATTGCATGTACAATAGAGAAACCTAGATCCAAGCATTATGGTTTGTATGAGCACATAGGATGTTCTTATGACTAAAACCCATCAGTATCATCCCAGGAAATCCAATGTGGTAGTCGATGCTTTGAGCCGTAAGACGACAAGTGCCCCAATTCGAGATATTTGTTTGAGGATGACAGTGATTTCACCTTTGTTGGATATGATTAAGGAAGCACAAATGGAGGGTTTAAAAAGGGAGAACTGGAAGATCGAGCAGATTCGGGGGGAAATAATGTTGTTTGTCCGAGGATGTAAGGAAAAGAATCTTGTAGGAGGCACACTAGTCCAAATTTTCTATCCATCCAGGAGGCACACAAGTCCAAATTTTCTATCCAAAATTTCTATCCATCCAGGGGCCACAAAGATATTCGTTTCACCTCCAGGTTTTGGAAGAAGTTCCATGAGGCGTTGAGAACTCAATTGCATTTTAGCACCGTTTATCACCCCCAAACTGATGGTCAGAGTGAGTGGATGATTCAGACGCTCGAGGATATGCTTTGGTTATGTGTATTGGATTTTAGAGGAAGTTGGGATACTTACCTCCCGCTAGCAAAGTTCTCAATTTCTCATACAACAATAATTATCATGCTTGTATTGACTGACCCCCGTTTGAGGTGCTTTATGGTCAGAGTTGTAGGACTCCAGTTTTTTTAGGGAAGGAGGTCATACATCGAGTTATGGGGAGTACCGAAGTGGTACTTAAGATGATCTAGTTGATTCAATAGGTTCGCGACTGGGTGCAGATGGCACAGAACAAGCAGAAGAGCTATGCAGCTAGTTGCAGATCGGACCTGGAGTTCCAGGTATGAGACATGGTACTCCTGAAATTGTCACCCTAGAAGGGTGTTATCTGGTTCAGGATGCGGGGAAAGTTGGGCCCCAGGTCTATTGGTCCATTTCATATTATCGCTCGGGTGGGAAAGGTTGTGTAATCAGTTGGATTTGCCTGAGGAGCTTGGGCAAATCCATAGTACATTTCACGTTTCACATTTTGTGGAAGTGTATGGCTGGTGAGTCGATGGTTGTATCTCTTGATGATATTCAGATTGATGAGAGACTATATTATGTGGAAAAGCCCATTGCGATTCTAGACAAAAAAAATGAAAGCCCTCCGGAACAAGGAAATGAAGTTGGTAAAGGTGCAATGGCAGCACTAAAGAGGCTCCGAATGGACCTGGGAGCCGGAGGATGAGATGAGGAAGCATTATCCGGACCTTTTGCATCAGTAGACTTCGAGGATGAAGTCTAGTTCAAGTGGGGGAGATTTGTAACGCTTGGTCCAGATATTATTTCATTTCTCAACATCTGGGTTTTTGTGAGAACTCTATGAGTTGGGGAGCTCCAACTCGTCGTGTATAGATTTTTGTGTCCGCCTCTTTTAATGATCTAAATCGACGAGTCAGGGAGTCTTAACTCGAAGAGTTGACGGCTAATGATGAAACCCTAATTTTAGGGTGTTGCACCCTATATAAAGGACTTAAACCCTTTTGGTTGGCCTCCTTACTAGCCTCCCTATCCAGAAAACCCTAGATTATTGTTTCATCTTGAAAGTTTGTGTGTGGTGATCTTAGAGAGTTGTTTTTGGTGATTCTTGAAAAGAGCTTAAAAGTGGGAAGCATCTAGCTTGCAGGAAGGACCTTAGATCCAGAAACTATTCTTCAAATGCAACAAATTTGAGGTATAAAGTCATCACCTTGTCCTGTATTCATCTAGATCTCCTTATTTGAAGTTTAAGCATGATTTTGGGGTTTTTGGTTGAGTTTTCCAAGAAGATGAGGATTCTAGGGGTTGATAAGTTAGATCTGACCCCTTCATGATCTCTCTTGGCTTAAAGTTGCAAACTTTATTGGTCCCTATGTCCTATTTATGAAATAAGACCCTTATTAAGTCATTTATGAGCCTTAGAGTGTGTTCTATCATGCATGTACGTAAAGTTGGAAACTTTACGTGTTTTGCCAACCTTGGGACATCAGATCTGTGCTTTGGGATGTTGATATGGGAGTTTTGGGGCTTACTGGGTCAAGACCCTCTTTAAGGAACCTAGGGTTTGAGTTTGACCTCTTTTGGATGGTTCTTGAGGGTAAAGTTGGAAACTTTACCCTTTTAGACATCATTTTGGAAGAGATTTGAGGTTTGGGGCCCTTGGATCCATTAGAAACAGCTTAATGCATTAAGAGGTTGGATTCCTGGCCAACTCGGTGAGTTCATTGGTGAACTCAACAAGTTGATAGGATTTTTCGTGATCTGATCAAACAATAGAGAAACTCGACGAGTTGAAGAGACAACTCGGCGCGAGTTAGGTCAACTCAGGACGTTGACTTTGACCTTTTACCTTGGTCTTTGACCAAGTTTGACATTAATGGGTTTTGGGGCATTTTGAGTTACAATTAAGGAAATTGTTTATGTTTTAGGGTTGTGTAGAGAGGATATTGGAATCCCGACCTAGTCAGCTTCCGTGCAAGTATTGAGGTGAGTCTTCTCACCACACTCATGGGTCGAAGGCACCAAGGCCGACCAATTTATTGATATGATATGTTTGTATTTGAATGTGAAATGGTATGTTATTTGATCTATATATGGGTTTATGTGAAGACCATGGAGGGAGCCCATGGCACTTGTCAAGACCATGAGGGGAGCCCATGACATGAGGATATAAGACCATGGGGGTAGCCCATGGCATTCCATTGAAGACCATGGAGGGAGTCCATGGAAATTTGTATATATATGTATGAGCATGACATTACGTGATTATATGATTTGTGAGATTAGGAAACTCACTAAGCTTGTGCTTACAGTTTATTTGAATGTTTCAGGTAATTCTATCAAATAGAAGTACCTAAATCCAAACTTCAAATCAATCATCCTTGTGACCTAGATCTGAAGTTTAGATGTAGGTGCTTAAGGGATTAAGCACTCAGTTAGGAGGTTGGCAAGTAGCCTTGTACGCAGGGCGTACCTAAGGGTACGCCGAGCATATGAGGTCAGCGCCCTGATCCTCGGTCAACTGCAAGGAACGCTCTGCGTACTATCTCAGTCAACCTAGTTGACTCGGTTAACTTTGACCTAGATTTTGACTAGGGTTTGACCTAGAAGTATTTTAGGTATTTGAATAGTAGTCTGAGTTTCGGTCACTGTTGTTCTTAAAGGTGACCGGTAGTGAGGATTTCAGAGTAGCGTTTCAGTTCAACCTTTCATCTATCTGTGAGGTGAGTCTCCCTACCACCTTAAGTTGGCCGAAGGCACCAAGGATCCATCGTATTATATGTGTAGATTTGTATGTTATCGTATGATTCTGTTTGCATGCTTTCACGATTTACGTATTAAGATATATGGGCTCGGAATTTTTATGGAATTGGGGTTGATACGGACCCGACACAACTATATGTTGTTATTTTGGGTTGATACAGACGTGGGGGTTGATACGGACCTGACACAACCACTTGTTGTTATATGATATGTATCTTGTATGTGGTAATTTGGGAAGCTCACTAAGCTTTATGCTTACAGTTTATGTTTATGGTTTTAGGTACTTCCAGTTCAAAAGGGAAGGACATGGCGTGATGACACAACATCATCCCCACATGATTTTCGCACTTGATGTATTTGTACTATGATGTTTTGGAATATTGTAATGAATGATGGATTTTTATTCAACCAATTAATGAAAACTAATGATTTTTAAATAAAAAAATTTAGTACTAATTTTGGGTTGTTACAAGTTATTTTAGGAAAATGTGAATAGATGTTAATCAATGACCGCACATTATTCGTTAAAATCTTATTTATGGAATGTGTGTGCTTAACTGACACATAAATTTGAGACGTAAAAGGAAAATGATGTTGCACTTGTGGTTGTGGTTTGTTAACGGAGTGTGTATGGTTAACCGAAAGATCAATTTGAGAGCCACGACATAATCAAGGGTCACATGTTCTTTCATGGTTGGTTAACCATCTTATTTGTGAGACCATTGTATCCCTAACACAAATAGAGGTTGTTCAAATCTGAGATCAACATGTCAACAAATATTTTTAATGAATCTCAAAGGATTTGGGAGCTTCATAGTGATTGAAATTGGTAAAGTGCATTACATACCTAAATAACTTTGTGGTGTGTTAAACGGCATACAACTTTACATTGCAAAGCCAAATATAGATCATAGCCTTAGTAAATAATAAATTAGGGTTGAAATAATTATTTAAAGGATAAATAAAACAAACAAGAATAGAATTAATTATATTGTGTCTATAAAATAATCCACTATAATCTACTACTATTAAGACCTCTCAAAGGGTTGGCTGCAAGGATGATTGATCTAATCAAAATTTGTAGTTTGAGAATAATTCTCATTTATGAATAGAAAGATCATGATTTAGATAAAACTCTTCTTAAGGTTTCCCTTTAACCACTACATTACAAAACTATTAAGAACAATTAACAACTTAACATGAAACATCCCAAAAATCATGATAAAATATTAATTATTAAAATCCAACCAAAAACCATAATTGTTTACAAAAGATTGTTCCCAAAAGTAATAATAACGAATCAGAGTATCCCAAAATCAAATATCATAAAATCAGAAGGATGTGCACAATTATGCATTTATTTTCCCCCGATCATCTGAAGTACCTAAAACATTAAACCTAAATTGTAAGCCAAAGCTAAGTGAGTTCCCCAAAGTACCACACCCAAATAATACAGATAACAACATGCACATATGAGCCTTCAGCCTGACTGCACCGCCTCTCAAGCCTTCAGCCTATCTGGACCATTCTCCTGGCCTTCAGCCTAATTGGACCGCATCGCATGCCTACAGTCTATCCAGACCCCCCCCTCCCCAACTATCTTGGCATTCAGCACAAATCAGGAGCGCCTCAACCTAACAAACCATATCATGTCGACATACACAATAACAATCAACAATCGGAAAGTATAGGTAATCATACATATCTACCAATCTAACACACACTCAGTGAACACAGATAATCATACAGATTTACCAGTATATCATATAACCAACATTACATCAATCCCATATACATGGATACATAATCTAGTGGACCGACATGGGTGCTTTCGACCCATAAGTACAATGAGGAAAACTCACCTCACATTCTGAAAAGATAGATGAACAGATCACATCTCCAACTATTGACTCTACAGGTCACCTATATAATAAACAATAACCTAGTTTCAAACTACTGCTCAAAATACCCAAAATACCCCTAAGTCAAGGTCAAACCCTAGGCTAAAGTTAAAAGTCAGCAAGTCAAAAAGTCAAGGGAAGGTAAAGTTGGCTAAGTATGCCCTGCGTACTCAGTTACTACGCTGACAGTAGTCACATCTCATCCAAAACCATGAGACTCTAACCCAATGCGCGCAACATACCCATTGGTACACCCAACGTACTCCGCCTGAATCCAAAACTTCATATTAAAAACTTATTCCTTAAAGACAACTCGTCCAAACTCAAATCTAGATCTATAACATCATTCTAAGTCAAAAACTTTCCACCTTTATGACTTTCCATGGCTAGATAAAGCCTAAAATCTAAAACCCTAATTGAATAATCCATTAATACATCATGACTTTTGCATAGAAGGGATATAAGGACCAAGATCTCATTTTTATGGTTCTTAATAGCTCCATAATGGATAAATTTTCTAATTTTATCCATTAGATGGTCCAAACAACCAAGATCTAGTCTCTAAGTCTCAAAGGGACCAAAATGCATCTTTCTCAACTTAATCCATTAAGTCCAAGTCTCTAACCTTCAGATCTAAATAAATATGATTTTTACAGGGATAAAGTTTCCAACTATATCCCTAACAAGGTCACAAACTTTCAAGATCTAAATTTCATGCACTAAAGTGACCAAAAAGTGACAAATATGAAGATTAACAAGAACTATGAAACTAATGAGCAAGTTAGAATCTTTTTACTCACACTGGTCCATAAATGATGTAATCTTCCTAGATCTATGTTTGAATCCTTCTTCCATACACTTTGTCACCACCTTGTTCTTCAAGATTCCACCTTCTAGTGGAGAAATAAGCTCATAAATGATGCCAAAGCTCAAAATGAGTGAGAGGAGGCTAGGGTTTCGAGTTAGAGGCTCAATAAGGTGGAGGCTCGTGATAGGAATGACACCTAATGGGTTAGTGTAACGTCCGTAGATCAGGGCTAGTCAATTTAGAGATATTAAGCGTCAAAAAATGACTTTTTGATGGAAGATTATTTTGAAGGAATAATCTTAACTAAGTTGTAGTATATGTTACAAGGATTCCATACATATAAAGAACACCAAAATCCCAGTCGAAGTTTCACGACAAAACCGGCACGACACAGCGCGATGTAAATAGTGAATTTACGTTAGAGTGATACTTAACCTTAGCGAACTAAACGAAAGTCATAGAGTTCATTAAACCGTGAGCATGCATAAAAAGAACGTCCAAATCTGACTTCGTATGAGAAAGTTATGATTTTTCTAAGTTTCGACTTAGCGGTATGCAACCTGAATACTCGATTTGAAATCAAGCAGTTTTTAGCCGAAACAATTTAAACGAGAATCGAAGATCTCGTCAATTGTAGTGAAACGATATAAAGATAGGCGAAAATGGACGTTGGGTGAAGAAGTTATGAATTTATAACAGAGTTTTCCTGTCCAGGCCTACTAAAATAATAAAATAAAAATAAATTCAAAATTAGTCAACGAAATCTAAACGAAAGTTGTAGATCGTAGTCTCACCTACGCGGGGATATAAAGAACGTCAAAAACGGAGCTCGTATGAATAACATATGAATTTTTGAAGTTTATTAAATAATTAAAGTATTTAATTTAAATAAAAATTCAGATATTATCCAAAGGGGGGGAGTCACCGGGCTTATACAGTTTACGCCCAGCGTACCTAAGATTATGCCTAACGTAATCGAAGGTTTCACCCCCTATAAAAGGAAGTCGAGCGCAGCCGGGTTCTATTGCTCCATTCTTCCTTCCTCTTGCATTTTTACCTCGTTTTTCGTACAAGAAATATCCTGAAGCCCCGGTATCATTCCCGAGCCCCGAAGCAAGTCTCGAAGCCCCGAAGATCCCGAGAAGTGCGATTCCCGAGCCGAATCTCTGCCCACGAGAAGCCAATTTTTGTGAAGATCTTCCAGATCTACCGAAGAAGACTACTTCTACAAGCCGTAGTGTTGTCCAATCATCTTCTAATCAGGTGAGTGTGTGGTTACTTTCTTCTAACACATAAATATGAAGTATTTTCTTTGAAATACGGGTTATGTGTATATATATTGTTGTTTATTTGAGATGAGTGTGGAATGGATGTTTTATATAGTTTTTAAATGAGTTAAACAGTATATGTATTTTATATCTACAAATATGTTGGGTTAGAACATGGGTAGATGAGATAGTTGGTGTGTGATAAAAGGATGAGTTGGATTAGATCAAGAGGCTAGTTTTAGATCTGTGAGTATGGATTAGACCAAGATGTTAGTTTTAGATCCGGGAGTATGGATCATGTAAAGAGATAAAACTTGTTATTAGTCCGAGAGTATGGATTAAGACTAAGTTAATTGTCCCTAGTCCGCGAGTATGGATTGGGCACAGTTATTGATCCGGGAGTATGGATCAGATCAAGATTAAGGTATAGTTAATTATCCCTATTTTGGGAGTATGGATTGGGTACAATTATTGATCCGGGAGTATGGATCAGGTCAGGAGGTTAGTTTTAGATCAGTGAGTATGGATCAGGTAGTTTTAGATCCGTGAGTATGGATCAGGGGAAAAGGTTAGTTTGAGATCCGTGAGTATGGATAAGGTGAAAAGGTTAGTTTTAGATCCGTGAGTATGGATCGGGTGAAGAGGATAGTTTTAGATCCGTGAGTAGGGATCAGGAAAAGAGGAAAATTTTAGATACGGGAGTTTAGACCGTGTCACTGTGAGGATCGATGGGGTGGGAAAAGAGTTGCCTTTATATGGTGAAATTGTACAAGTTTGAATATTCTATATTTATAAATATATGATATAACATTATGGGATGAAAACCCTATATGCTCACCAGGCTCCCAAGCCTGACCCACTCAGTTTTCTTTGTATCACAGGTATCGATCCGAAGACATATTTCACATAGAGATTTAAAGGAGATATAAATCATTAGTGTAATTGAATGTAAGTTCTGTTTATGCTTATATGTCTGTTTCGGAACATGACATCCCGAGGTTTTATTATTAAATGAAAATACATTCTCTTTGAGAAATGTTTTGATAAGTTATTATCATATATTGTTTTGGGAACAAATTCCGCAACTGTTTTCTTTAAAAGATTGCTCTGATTTTAAAAACAAAGCATAAACAAATCGGTCTTTTCTGGCTGTGAAATTGTTGATGTCACAGTTGGTATCAGAGCATTAGTTTAAGCGAACTAGGAATTTGTAGGAAATTTCTAGACTTAAACTTAGAATGCTAAGTAATGATTGTGAGGAGTGTGTCTAAAATATGTTAGGTAGTACACCTAAATTGACACAAGCACTAGTTTATTTTAGGAATGATGCCTAAGATGCTTTTATGTGCTAAATGGTTTGTGAGATAGCTATATCAATGTTATTATTTGTTCGGATCCATGGTTTGTTGCCGACCGGATCTAGAAACCTTATGTCTTTAGGATTCTAAGCGTATGACTACGATATTAGAACTAGCATGTAAACGTTTTGGGGTGATATGGAGATTTATATGTTTATCGTAATTAAAGCTTTCTTATCTTAAATTCTCGCTTTTTACACCGAATGTCTACTTGGATGTACAAGAGGTCATGGTGAAGACTCGTAGAGAAATTGAGTAAATAGAGGAAATGAAGAAGGCTTATGATAGTGGATGACATCTATCAGAAGATATCGTAAGAGTGGTATCTTTCCTTTAGAGTATGTCTTATGAAATAAAAGTACATTTAGAGGATTACGATACGTCTAAAGTACACCTTCGATTGGCAGGATGATGGAACGATTGGTGAAATTCTTGAAGTTGTTTCATTGTCTGGTATTTCCATCACCAATCGAGTTGAAGTAGAGTTGATGATTGAAGATTAATCAATGAAGAAGTCCTAGTAGAGTCTAGGGAAATTGTTTATGATTACTTGGACACATTCGTGTGTGTTAAATTGTTTTGTGATTTTCTTGTATGGTGACTTGGTCGACTGCGGGACAATACTTGGAACGAGTATGAGTAGGTGTGAAAGGTAGTAGATGCATATACTACCTGAAGCATAGGACTCGCACTTGGATCAGGGAAAGTCACAAGGTTACAAGAAGCTAGTAATTGATTCCGTTTTGTTCAAGCGTGTCATTACCTTTGTTTCGGTAGTGACTAGTAAGATAATTGTTATTCCGACCCAAGTGGTCATATTCAAATTGAGTCTGACTACGGTGGGTATGTTATGTGGTTCAGAGAACCAAGTTTGAAGTAACATCTGATGTAAGTCAGAAGGTTGAAATTAATGCGATTGATAGTATCGTGCTCGTTGTTAAAAGAAGTTTGCTGGTAGAAATGCTACATGCTGAAATGTGATTATATCACATTAGAATATGAAGGAAGGTATATTCCATTTTGGAATTTGACTCTAAGAGACTTGAGTCAAAGCGTTGCATCAAGCGAAGAGAGGTCATTAGAACATAACCCATCGATCTGTTACAATAGATAAAGTAAAGTATTTATCCTAAGAAGATGAAGGATTCCATAATAAGGACTTATTTGGTAACTCGAAGGTTACGATTGAAAAGTACAACATGATACGATGAGCAGATGCAAGATTGGGCATCGTCTGCGGTCAAGAAAGCCATAGAGTTAAATACTCTTTCGAGAAAACATAGAAGTTACGGTAATTACCTAGGATGAAGAAATAACGTGTGGAATCATTATGCAAGTCCTATTTCGTTGATGACTCCAGGACGTAATCATACTAAGAGGGAGATAATTGTAACGCCCGTAGATCAGGGCTAGTCAATTTAGAGACATTAAGCGTCAAAAAAATGACTTTTTGATGGAATATTATTTTGAAGGAATAATCTTAACTAAGTTGTAGTATATGTTACAAGGATTCCGTACATAGAAAGAACACCAAAATCCGAGTTATAACGAAGAAGTTATGATCTGTCGAAGTTTCGTGACAGAACCGGCACGACACAGCGCGATGTAAATAGTGAATTTACGTTAGAGTGATACTTAACCTTAGCGAACTAAACGAAAGTCATAGAGTTCATTAAACCGTGAGCATGCATAAAAAGAACGTCCAAATCTGACTTCGTATGAGAAAGTTATGATTTTTCTAAGTTTCGACTTAGCGGTATGCAGGCCGAATACTCAATTTGAGATCGAGCGGTTTTTAGCCAAAACAATCTAAACGAGAATCGAAGATCTCATCAATTGTAGTGAAACAATAAAAAGATAAACAAAAACGGACGTCGGATGAAGAAGTTATGAATTTATAACGGAGTTTTCCTGTCCCGGCCTATTAAAATAATAAAATAAAAATAAAGTCAAAATTAGCCGACGAAGTCTAAACGAAAGTTGTAGATCGTAGTCTCATCTACGCGGGGATATAAAGAACGTCGAAAACGGAGCTCGTATGAATAAGATATGAATTTTTTAGGTTTATTAAATAATTAAAGTATTTAATTTAAATAAAAATTCGGATATTATCCAAAGAGGGGGAGTCACCGGGCTTATACAGGTTACGCCCAGCGTACCTAAGATTATGCCCAGCGTAATCGAAGGTTTCATCCCCCTATAAAAGGACGTCGAGGGCAACCGAGTTCTATTGCTCCATTCTTCCTTCCTCTCGCGTTTTTACCTCGTTTTTCGTATAAGAAATATCCCGAAGCCCCGGTATCATTCCCGAGCCCCAAAGCAAGTCTCGAAGCCCCGAAGATCCCAAGAAGTGCAATTCCCGAGCCGAATCTCTGCCCACGAGAAGCCAATTTTTGTGAAGATCTTCCAGATCTACCGAAGAACACTACTTCTACAAGCCGTAGTGTTGTCCGATCATCTTCTAATCATGTGAGTGTGTGGTTACTTTCTTCTAACACATAAATATGAAGTATTTTCTTTGAAATACAGGTGATGTGTATATATATTGTTGTTTATTTGAGATGAGTGTGGAATAGATGTTTTATATAGTTTTTAAATGAGTTAAACTATATATGTACTTTATATCTACAAATATGTTGGGTAGAACATGGGTAGATGAGATAGTTGGTGTGTGATAAAAGGATGAGTTGGATTAGATCAAGAGTCTGGTTTTAGATATGTGAGTATGGATTAGACTAAGATGTTAGTTTTAGATCCGGGAGTATGGATCATGTAAAGAGATAAAACTTGTTATTAGTCCGGGAGTATGGATCATGTAAAGAGATAAAACGTGTTATTAGTCTGGGAGTATGGATTAAGACTAAGTTAATTGTCCCTAGTCTGGTAGTATGGATTGGGAACAATTATTGATCGGGGAGTATGGATCAGATCAAGATTAAGGTATAGTTAATTGTCCCTATTCCGGGAGTATGCATTTGGTACAATTATTGATCCGGGAGTATGGATCAAATCAGGAGGTTAGTTTTAGATCCGAGAGTATGGATCACGTAGTTTTAGATCCGTGAGTATGGATCAGGGGAAAAGGTTAGTTTTAGATTCGTGAGTATGGATAAGGTGAAAAGGTTAGTTTTAGATTCGTGATTATGGATCGGGTGAAGAGGATAGTTTTAGATCCGTGAGTAGGGATCAGGTAAAGAGGAAAATTTTAGATACGGGAGTTTAGATCGTGTCGTTGTGAGGATCGATGGGGTGGGATAAGAGTTACCTTTATATGGTGAAATTGTACAAGTTTGAATGTTCTATATTTATAAATATATGATATAACATTGTGGGATGAAAACTCTATATGCTCACGAGGCTCCCAAGCCCGACCCACTCAGTTTTCTTTGTATCACAGGTATCGATACGAAGACATATTTCACATAGAGATTTAAAGGAGATATAAATTATTAGTGTAATTGAATGTATGTTCTGTTTATGCTTATATGTCTGTATCAGAACATGACATCCCGAGGTTTTATTATTAAATGAAAATACATTCTCTTTGAGAAATGTTTTGATAAGTTATTATCATATTTTGTTTCGGGAACAAATTCTGCAACTGTTTTCTTTAAAAGATTACTCTGATTTTAAAAACAAAGCATAAACAAATCGGTTTTTTCTGGCCGTAAAATTGGGGATGTCACAGTTATAGACCTTAAAAAGGGTTCAAAACCATGAAAATAGGGTTTTTACACAATGGTGGTACCTAAATTTACGCACAACGTAACACCCTAAAAAATGCGACTTCTTGAGCCTAGTACACCCAACATACTCCTAGTGTACGCCTAGCGTACTTCCAGACTCTCCAGCTTAACCTCAAACAGCCATAAGTAATTCGCTCCACCTCCATTTCCAACGTTATTTATATTCACGGAAATGTATTGAAGAACCACACAATCCTATCTAATTACTTTTAATCTAAAACATACCAAACTAAAATCCTTATTCCAAGAAAGAAGTCTGAAGCATCAGTTTTCCCATTTTACCCTTTGACCCTAAAACACAAACCAATGGCTCGGATTGCATAACCAATATTATCTACATAGAATAAGGTCTAAACCCTATTCCCTTGAAGCCCAAGGCCTTTA
Organism: Lactuca saligna; assembly: GCF_052625555.1. NCBI lineage: Eukaryota > Viridiplantae > Streptophyta > Magnoliopsida > Asterales > Asteraceae > Lactuca > Lactuca saligna. The sequence goes on from NC_136425.1 coordinate 53,808,878, forward strand.
CTTGATCCATTTATTATCCAAAATCCCAAAATAAGAAACTTCTCTAAATAGGATGTTACAACTCTCCCCCACTTAAACTGGATTTCGTCCTTGAAATCCGTCTCATTTACGATTTCTGAAACAACACCAACATATTCTATAAACTCCCTCTAACCATTTCGAAATCAAGGCTTCTTATAAAGTAAACTCAAGAGACCTTTTAGAAACCCACAACTGCCAACAATACCAATAAATTGAAAATGCTCAACTGCAACACTTGTCTTTCTCTCTCTAATTGTATGACCCAACTTCTAGAGAAAACCACACAAAATGGGAATTCTATGCAATACAACCACAGAACAAGTTCGTCACTATACTCCCCGAAACATGGAACCTATAAATCTATACTTCAGAAACCTTACCCTAAGACTGATGATCGTCAATTCGTCGAACCTACCCATAGTCCCTGACTAGGAACACCACCAATACATAATAAAAGAATACTCAAAACATATCGATCGGGAATTCCAACCAATCCCAAATCTGAAAATTATGCCCATAAACCTTACACACTTGTCTTCCTGACAATTCATCACCAACCCACTGCTCTTACGAGCATACTGATGGTCCATCCAAGAATTTCACATTGCATCCAAATCCCTTATTAAATCAGGTGTACAACCACCTGATAAATCACTCGATACATTTACAACGAAATTCATGACTCGAGTCTCCATAACTAATATCCAACATTGGTAACCAAACTTCGAATAAACAACCCACACTCAAATGGGTTTCCTATTACCACCACTCCGCAAAAGACTTCATATGCACAATTATTACTCCCAACAACCTTTAACTGCATAGACGATCCAAATAGGTTGGTCACTAAGTCTCTCGAATCCCACGATACACTAACACCCAAACATGCCAAGAAAACTAAAGATCTGAGACCTAAGAGTCTCAATCAAAAGACTACCGGGTCCCACCTATATGAATCATATAAACACTGGTTCACGATACATCATAACACCTACTATGCACTAAATGATAAGATCACGATAATAAGCCGATCTTTCCGTCGTCCCAATAATGGACCGAAGACTTATGACCAACACTACAAGGGCCTAAAGATACCCATCCATCAATCCACCAGCTTGCAGGAACCCAATCAAAATCCCTCTTGATGCTAACCAAACACAAATATGGGTCAATCCATATACCAAACCTGCCGATGCGACATGTCAAAACTTGATGCTACGTAGATCAAAATCCAAACCTGAAAAACTAAACAATGCTTCCCCAACATCCGAACTTCCAATAACCAAAGAAGTTTACTAAACTCGAGCCCGCTATGAACAATTCCACAATCAACGATTGAGGGTACCCATACCCAGGAACCAAAATGTACCATGCACGGACTTTAACGATAGGCCAACATATCTATTGAACTCCAATTGATATAGCTCAAAACTTCCGAAGAACCTTTACTATTGACGATGAATGACAAGACCAATGATCGAGAGTGCATTGACAACTAATCCATTGATCCAACACACTACTGGACAAAGCCCATGAGGGAATAAACATACCAAACTCTAAAACTGATTGAATGATCAACAACTGCCCAACTTAGATTATAGATATCAATCTATACAACAAGATGAAAAACCCATCAACAATCGATACTCAACCTGAGCGACCCAACCGCCTCTTGACCTATTCCTTGACATTCCTAAAAGGAACCCCTAGCTATAATGAGCTCCTTATCTAATAGCTTCTTGTCGTGAAGATGACTCTTGCATTATTAAACACATACATCTGATGGTAACTTGCTCTATATCCCCATCTTGACCAAATCCTGAAGCAAAGTTTCGCATACCCGAACCACAAATCCCTATGATCCATTCTTCTGAAACCATAACTTGAACAGATCGCTAATCCTCTAAGTGAAATATCCAACTCTCCCCCACTTAGAGTTTGAAACACCACCAACTGACATTGCAAACAAAATAAAACTCAAACTAGCTCACCCAGATGCATAGAATCCCTGACCCAAAAGACTTCATATGCACAATTATTACTCCCAACAACCTTTAACTGCATAGACGATCCAAATAGGCTGGTCACTAAGTCTCTCGAATCCCACGATACACTAACACCCAAACATGCCAAGAAAACTAAAGATCTGAGACCTAAGAGTCTCAATCAAAAGACTACCGGGTCCCACCTATATGAATCATATAAACACTGGTTCACGATACATCATAACACCTACTATGCACTAAATGATAAGATCAAGATAATAAGCCGATCTTTCCGTCGTCCCAATAATGGACCGAAGACTTATGACCAACACTACAAGGGCCTAAAGATACCCATCCATCAATCCACCAGCTTGCAGGAACCCAATCAAAATCCCTCTTGATGCTAACCAAACACAAATATGGGTCAATCCATATACCAAACCTACCGATGCGACATGTCAAAACCTGATTCTACGTAGATCGAAATCCAAACCTGAAAAACTTAACAATGCTTCCCCAACATCTGAACTTCCAATAACCAAAGAAGTTTACTAAACTCGAGCCCGCTATGAACAATTCCACAATCAACGATTGAGGGTACCCATACCCAGGAACCAAAATGTACCATGCACGGACTTTGACGATAGGCCAACATATCTATTGAACTCCAATTGATATAGCTCAAAACTTCCGAAGAACCTTTACTATTGATGATGAATGACAAGACCAATGATCGAGAGTGCATTGACAACTAATCCATTGATCCAACACACTACTGGACAAAGCCCATGAGGGACTAAACATACCAAACTCTAAAACTGATTGACTGATCAACAACTGCCCAACTTAGACTATAGATATCAATCTATACAACAAGATGAAAAACCCATCAACAATCGATACTCAACCTGAGCGACCCAACCGCCTCTTGACCTATTCCTTGACATTCCTAAAAGGAACACCTAGCTATAATGAGCTCCTTATATAACAGCTTCTTGTCGTGAAGATGACTCTTGCATTATTAAACACATACATCTGATGGTAACTTGCTCTATATCCCCATCTTGACCAAATCCTGAAGCAAAGTTCCGCATACCCAAACCACAAATCCTTATGATCCATTCTTCTGAAACCATAACTTGAACAGATCGCTAATCCTCTAAGTGAAATATCCAACTCTCCCCCACTTAGGGTTTGAAACACCACCAACTGACGTTGCAAACAAAATAAAACTCAAACTAGCTCACCCAGATGCATAGAATCCCTGACCCTTGGGATATATAACAAAATGCAAGATGATCTTCTAGATAAGAACCAATCAAACTCCAAGAGATTCTGAATCTCAGATGGAGACCTTGGGAACACCCAAATCGGGGTTGTCTCTAACATTATGAATTCCATGCAGATACACCAGAAAAACACCAACTTCCTATATAGAAACAAATCGACTACCACACTCTTCTCCTGTAAATCTCAACCGAAAATTTATCATGAGAGTAAGTCATAAATACAAAAGGTATCATTCCCATAGTCGGGATACATCAGAGACAATAAAAGTTGTCACTCCTGATTCACTTCCCTGATCGATAGAAACCATCAGCTAGCACCTGACCTGACTATATCCCAAAGAAGCAAGGCCTTGATCTCATCTCAAAGCAACCATAACACAAGGATCCTCTTGTGCATTCCCCACACCGTCATATTGCCTCCAAAAGTCGTAGCCATATAGCCCCATGTTGGGTTTACATCCCAACTTTGTAAATCACATGTATGCTATTTCTTTCTTTCTTTCTTTATCTCTCTCTCTCTCTCTCTCTCTCTCTCTCTCTCTCTTTCTCTCACATTCTCCTATGAACATGGAAAGCTAGAAGAACATAGACTTTGTCATAGATAGGACATTCCAACCCATCTTCCAATCACTCATCCTCCGATTGCAATCCTCGAGTTGATCATAACAATTGCTTCTTTCTTGAGTCCTATGACTCAGTTGGCACTACCTCGAGCTAGGCCCTCAAGACCTCAAAATCAACTAACTCACTTAGGTCTACACTTTTCAACTGACATGGCCACTAAAGCCCAACAATTATCTAACTCATCCTTAGCCTGAACAACCATAACCAAAAGGTCGAAAGATCTAGAAACACTATTACGAAACAGGGTATCAAAACATGTTATCTACCCTCAACCAACTAGTTAGAATCCATGTGACTTCCCTCAATTCGAGCATGGATCATGTGCTTCCAATAGTACGAGCCCATTACTACCTTCACACCTATCCCTTCTTTCCTAAAAAATTATCTCGAGTCCTATAAGTCACCTACTCATACTAATACTCCCAATACCCACTAAACAACATCGAAACAATACTAAACCACATCCTAGGCTCTATTAGGATCCCCGTCTCAACCTGCCATCAGCTAATGAAAAATCCATATTAATGTTAGTTAACCACTTCATGAATACAATCACATGAAACTAACCTTAAATAATCATTCAACTAAAAGACCCAACCCCACAACGATTAGGCTCAAAAGAGAGTTGCGTAATATGGAAGAATCAATCATTCAAAAATTATTTAACCTTTGCAACATGTAACTTAACATATTTATCTAATAATTAACTCACATCAATATTAGTCCCACAAAGCACAAAGCAAGCAACATTCTAACAGTGAAATCAACCAGCATTAAGACACCATAAAACTAGGTAGATCCTTACATGAAAATTCCAAACCACTAAGCCCAAGCATAAATGGCACACATACATCCTATATCTACTCTCTCAAGAGTGACTAATCATTCATCATGTTGGCCTGCTATAAACTGCACTCTCATATGAAACTTCCACTAATCATGCAGCCGCTCGTGCATGCTAATCATACATAACGATAGATTCCATAGATAGTCAAATACTTGATTCTACCCTAAGCCCACAACCAGCCAACGAACATGAAATAAGGCTAAACCAAACATTCTCAAGCTATAGAATCTTAGTTTTGTAGAACTATGATGCACACACTAAGCAACTACAGTAATGATGTCAATTTCATCTAACATAGAAGAAGTTCTCCTAGGTTATCAGCCATCATACATTAGGCAATTATATTATGCAATTCTTAAAGATCCATAGCCTACCACTAACATGCAGTTCTTTTATAAAACACCATAGAAGATAACAGTGTGGGTATCTTGGGGTATACTTTCTTGCTCTGGGTGATCGTACAAATCTCTTCCTTCTATGTATACTTTTGAAAACCATTTTGAAAACTTTTAGAGGTCCTTAGTTTGAGTCGGGATTTACATGAGTACTCATCTAACTCTCTTAAACCAGGGCTCTGATACCAACTTGTAACATCCCAAAAATCAAGGTAAAATTTTCATTTTTAAAATCTAACCAAAAAACATAATCTTTTACAAAACATTGTTCCCAAAAGTATTAATCACGAATCAGAGTATCCCAAAATCAAATATCATAAAATCAGAAGTATGTGCACGATCATGCATTTACTTTCCCCCGATCATCTGAAGTAACTAAAACATAAAACTTAAATTATAAGCCAAAGCTTAGTGAGTTCCCCCAAAGTACCACACACAACTAATACAGATAACAACATGCATATATGAGCCTTCAGCCTAACTGGACCGGCTCACATGTCTTCAGCCTATCTAGACCGCTCTCCGGACCTTCGGCTTGATCGCATGCCTACGGTCTATCCAGACCACCTCGGGTATCTTAGCCTTCAGCACAAAGCAGGACCACCTTAACCCAATAAACCATAACATTTAGATAAATACAATAACAATTAATAACCAACGAGTAAAAGTAATCATACAGATTTACCAATCTAACACATGCTTAGTGGACACATGTAATCATACAGATCTTCCAGACTATCATATAACAAACATAACATCAATCCAATAGACTATGATACATAATCTAGTAGGAAGGTATTGGTGCCTTCGACCTAAAAGTAAAGTGAGGAAAACTCACCTTACAGTCTAAAAAGATAGCTGAACAGATCACAGCTCCAACTGATGACTTTATAGGTCACCAATACAACAAACAATAACCTAGTCTCAAACTACTACTTAAAATTCCCAAAATACCCCTAACTCAAGGTCAAACCCTAGGTTAAAGTTCAAAGTCAGCAAGCCAAAAAGTCAAGGGAAGGTCAATCTGGCTCAGTATGCCTTGCGTACTCAACTACTATGTTGTTCATAGTCGCATCTTATCCAAAACCATGGGACTCTAACCCAGTACGTGTAGCGTATCCATTAGTATCCCCAATGTACTCCATCTGAATCTAAAACTTCATATTAAGAACTTATTCCTTAAATACCTCTCGTCCAAACTCAGATCTGGACCCATAACATCATTCTAACGCCTTGTTCCCGAGTTTAACAAAAGAAAAGAAGAGAAGATAAAAGAAAGTCATGAGAGAAAAGAAGAGAAAGGAAAGTAAAATGAAATTTTCTTTTCTGTTCCCGAGTTGGAGAGAAGTGGAAGGAAAATGAATCATTTTGTTCTTTCTTTCCAAATCCTCCCAAATCGAAATGAAAGTTAGGAGGGAAAGTGATCCTCCCATTTCCCTCCAATTCCCTCCTTTAATGAAACTTGGGAACACCAATTTCTTTTATTTTCTTCTCATTTCCACCTATTTTCTTTCCTTTCACTCGTTAAATTGAACTCGGGAATGGGGTGTAAGTCATAAATTTTCCACCTTTATAACTTTCCATGGCTAGACAAAGCTCAAAAGCTAAAACCCTAACTGAATAATCCATTAAGACATCATAACTCTTTCATAGAAGGGATATAAGGACCAAGATCTCATTTTTATGGTTCTTAATAACTCCATAATGGATAAAGTTTCCAATTTTATCCATTAATATGTTCCAAACAACCAAGATCTAGTCTTTATGTCTCAAAGGGACCAACAATGCATCATTCTCAACTTAATCTATTAACTCCAAGCCTCTAACCTTCATATCTAAATTAATATGATGTTTAGATGGATAAAGTTTCTAACTTTATCCATAAAAAGGTCACAAACTTTCAAGATCTAAAATTTATGTTTAAAGTGACCAAAAGGTGACAAATATGAAGATTAACAAAATCTATGAAACTAATGAACAAGTTTGAAGCGTTTTACTCACAATGGTCTAGAAATGATGTAATATTGTTGGATCTATGCTTGGATCCTTCTTCCATACACTTTGCCACTACCTTGTTCTTTAAGATTCTACCTTCTAATGGAGAAATAAGCTCATAAATTATTCTAAAGCTCAAAATAAGTGAGATGGGGCTAGGGTTTTGAGTTAGAAGCTCAAGAGGGTGGAGACTCATGATAGGAATGACCCTAAGGGGTTAGAGACCTTAAATATGGATCAAAACCACATAAATAGGGTTTTTACATAACGGCGGTATGCCCATCGTACCTAAAGTTATGCCCAGTGTAATACCCTAAAAAATGCGACTTCTTCAGCCTAGTACGCCCAACATTCTCCTAGTGTATGCCCAATATACTACCACACTCTCCAGCTTAACTTCAAACAACCATAACTTCTTCGTTCCAACTCTATTTTCGGTGTTCTTTATATTCACATAAAGGTTTTGAAGAGCCCCACAATCATATCTAATTATTTTTAACTTAAGACATACTGAACTAAAATCCTTATTCCAAGAAAGAAGTCTGAAGCATTACTTCTTCCGTTTGACTCTTTGACTCCAAAACGCAAACCAAGGGCTCAGATTGCATAACTAATATTATCAACATCCAATAGAGTCCAAACCCTATTCCCTTGAATCCCAAGGCCTATAAAATTGATCCATTTATTTTCCAAAATCCCGAAATAAGAAGCTTCTAAAAACAGGATGTTACATAACATATTGAAGTGAAATGGAACTTCATTTAGTTAGGAGTTGACTATGGATATCAATTAGCTAACCATTTACATATAATTAGTTTATTCTGATTTTGATATGAACAACTTAGAAATATCCACTAAGGAGTGGAATGTATGTGTAGCCCATTTGGGACTAACATAGCCAATCGTAGAAACCCCAACTTCAAATACTCCCATATTCACTATCAATCTATCATAAATAAAATTGTCAAGAAAGAAAGAAAGCCAGTTGTGCATATGATTTGTGGTGATATACCTAATTAGGTCCCAAACGCCAAGGACAATAAGAAGGCTTATTCTGATAAACCGTTACTTCTAGGATTAAGAAAAAGGACTAAAAAAGCATAGAAGCTCAACATTTCTGATATGTAATACTAAGACATAGAAGAGATAATTTGATCATGGATTACAAGCCCATGCTACTATTCATAGATCAAACAATAACTCATTTTCGTGAATGTTTAGCCTACAATCAGATATGAAAATTCATAATACCATTAGAACGCTACTTCTTATCCTTAGGTATTTTACTAAGGACAAAGTAATGACCTTTTGAAGAATGTGCATCAGCTTAAAGAGAGTATAATAACTGAAACAAGGAGAAGTAGAGGTGATCATTAATAGCGGGCTCTTACTAAAATTCATAGGATCAAAAGACATATCGTTCTCCTAAATCTTTAGTCTATTGTTTTATGAATTAAAACTGTTTGTACAAGATTTCATAAGATTGTTATAACTTATTTAGAACGCTTTAAAATGTTTAAAAGAAAGTCACAAATCTATGAAACGTGTATAGTAACAAAATGTTGATTCGAATATTTGAATTAGATGTAATATTATGGAATCATATTCTTGAAAATAAGAATTGCATTGCCAAAGATATCGATGGATAGGATTTTAGAATTCATTTGACAGCAAGTCATATGATTAATGTGACTCCTATTTGTTGAGACAGATGATAAATGCATTTAGAGTTTTCATAAAAATGAAATTTGAGAATCAACTGGGCAAAAGGATAAGATATTCAGATTCAATAAGATCAGTGAGCATCTTAGTCAAAATCAAATCTATCATCTAAGTAGTTATGAAAAGGTTTCATAAATTGTCTCCAACATTGTCACTAGGAGTGTTGTTCTAGATAGAAACAAGTCATTGTTTGATTTGATACTTCATGAGTCAGACTATGCTTTACAAAATAGTTCATGGATTGTACCATGAATAGTGTTATAAAAGTCCTTGGTCTTACACAAATTTAGAAGGTTCTGAAATACTCTCTTAAATGTAGAGTAAGGTTTCATCCCTCACTAAGTACATTTAAAAGTCTACGATTATGAGGTTACGTTCTTTGTGAAGTGCTCGGACTTAGATTACAAATATGATGTGTTGTTGGAGATCCGAACAAGACTTTTGGATAATTGTTTACAAATATTTTGACAACAAAATGTTTTTTGCTCAAAGCACGGTCTTCTAAAAGACTGAGATGATATTGAAAAAAGTTAGTGGGAGCCACATGGATCTGGATAAGATTCAAAAGTCAACCAATGAAGAACCTAAAATTGATTTTAGATTTCAGTTCGAGTTTGAAAGAGTTATTAAGGAAAATGACATAACCCCAAATCTTCCTAATAGATTTGATAGAGGACTTCATATGCCTAGTATTATATATTGAGATTGTATGAGTCACTGGTAGACAATAATCAGAGTGTTATAGCTATCAGAAGTCATGGAAGGCCCTATAAGGTTGCAAATTTGAAGTAGGACTTGGAGAGCGAGATTCAGTCTATGAGTGTTTGAAAAATTGGTTGAACAAACACTTGGCCTTAAAACATGTTAGTGTTAGTGGATCTTCAAAGAATATAACAACCATGGATGGGAACCGACACATAGTCAAACCGAATTAGGTTATGAAGAATGTGTAAGCTTATGAAGTTCATCTATGAACTGAAACGAGCATCTCATATGCAACTTTCCAAAAACCATAGTAAAAAATTTTGATTTTCCAAAAGTCATTTTCATAAAAACCATAAGTTATACAAAACGTTGTTTCCAAAACATAGTCATAAAAATTAGAGTATCCAATGACATCTCTCAACATAAATCCATAGGATGATGTGTACGATCATACCTTTGTCTTTCTCTGATCAATTGAAATACCTGAAACATTTAAATCCACAAATGTAAGCTAAATCTTAGTGAGTTTCCCCAAAATACCCCACACAACAATACATATACAATAAATGCACATATGAGCCTTCAGTATACGTGGACCACATTGTAAGGCCTACAGGATGCCTCGACCGCTCTACTTACCCTACAGTCTACTGAACTGCCTCGCAAGGTCTACAGTAGTTGGACCGCTCCCGTGGGCCTACAATCTGATTGGACTGCCTCTCTAGGCATATAGTACATCTGGACTACGTGGGTATCTTGGCCTATAACAAAAAGCAGAATCACCTCAACCCAACCACATTATGTCGACATATGCCAACAAATAAAAAAATAACTAACAAACATATGTAATCATAAAGATCTACCAATATAACAGATCACTACAACATACCAACATCCTACACACAAGGATACATACTACAATACAAAGTAAGTGATAAAACTCACCTCACAGTCTAGTAGATAACAACATAACTCACACAATCCAAGAGCTAGTACTACAGGTCACCTATACAACAATCATGGACCAATTCTTAAACTACATCCCAAAACCCTTAAATCGACCTAAAGTCAAACCTAGTCAAAAGTCAATTGTCAAAATTCCATCGGTTGGTCACCATGTCGTGGCCAAGCATTTGCCACGTCATGGTGATTTCATGACAAAACAGTTGCTAAGACCACTTAACGCCACATCGTGGAGGCTAAATCTCCATGTTGTAGGAACTATCTTGACCAACTTAATTCATTAAGCTCTTAATCCTTCAAGTAGCTCACGTATACTCTCTAGAAGGCCTTATTACACTCCAAACATCATAAAAAATGTTGATTTTTAAGCATGCACGTCCAACGCATGCCATAAGCTAGGTCAAAATGGGGGAAATGAAACCCAAAAGTCCATGCATAACATCAAGACTCAATTAAACTTCAGATCTTGAACATATGTCCATAAGGGATTCCCAATGATCCATAAAGTTGCCAACTTTATGGAGTCCAACTACTCAACTATACCAATCTTGAAGAACAATGCAAAGAAACCTAGATCTAGAGCATGAAACATAAAGGTTGGACTTTGGAGCTTGAAGACTCACAAAGGTCCAGAAGATGATCTAGAAAGTGGAGGAGGGGCTTGCTTGCTGGATCTTCACACAATGGATGTCTTCTTCTTCTTCTTCTTCTTCTTCTCATCAAAAATCAACACAAAACTTCAAAAACCCAACAATGGTGGCTACTGATGCTGCTAGGTCGAAAAGGAGGTGATAGAAATTGAGGGTGTGCAAACCCTAGATATGAAATGCCTTAAATAGTGTTTAAAGCCCGAAAAGTAGGGTTTTACGAACTGGTCGTCACCAAATCATGGCTAACATCATGCCACGTCGTGGGGACCTAAATGAATGCGCATTTCATATGGCCTTGACCACGTCATGGTAACCACACAATTCATTATTTCATACTTGAATTGTCTAAACTCAAAGGATTTATTTAGCTTAAACTTGGTGTTATAATTATTCCCCACTTGAACTAGATTTCATCCTTGAAATCCTCAGTTGCAAACAGATCTAGGTAGTGCTCGTGCATCTCCGCCTCGGGCTCCTAAGTCTACTATGAGCCCTTCCGGTGTTGTCATTGCACCTTGACCAAGGGCACCACCTTATTGCACAAGGTCTCCATCTTCCTATCACGAATCACCATTGGTCTCTCCACGTAGTTCAGGCGCTCGTCGACGATTCTGTTTGCAATCGAAGTTCGTGTCTTTACTAAATGGTAAAGTATTAGCTTGGGAGAGTACCAAGTAATACACCATAGTGGATTTTAAAATAAACTTAGAATATATTTCATCCAGTTAGAATGAAAAGAAAGTTATGTGAATAAAAAAGTCATTATTGACATCTTTATTGAAATTCAATCGTTAATAATCATTTTGAAGGCTCTTATGACTGAAAGGGTTAACTTACCTAGAGCATGGATCCCAAATTCACGCAAGATCACATGGCGTATACTCAGTAAGTACCATAACATGTAATAGTTGTTTGAATGTGAAGACATTACAATCAATAAATTTATATTGATAGAAATTTGGTCGATCCATTCACTAAGTCAACAAGTATGACAGTAAGACTGACAGTGAAACTTGATCATGAGGCATTTGAATTGAAAAATGATTTAACTAAAACCCACTTAAAATACAATTGTTTTATTTTTGAGAACTTAAACAGTATGATGTCTTAATCTGATTTGGCGATTATTAAGTAGAGATCTTAATATATGATGATGATCAATCATTTCAATTAGTTTATCATTGTGTTCTCTTTTTGCATTTATAGAACCCACTTCATGAATATTAATTTATTCAAAACTCCATAATCAGTCATACTCTTAGGAGTGAGTATTGAATTAAGATCGTAATGAGGTTCGTGGATTATCTATAGATATTATATATACATTGGATATTGCCTTAACACTCATGAGTACTTGAAATTGAGATTTAAGTATTGGAACAACCCGTGCTCACATAGATTACTTCATGGATTCAATCATGAGTAATTACGAGACAATAATATTTTTTCTTAAAATGGAGAGACGTTGATTTCTTTGCATACAAGTTGGTTTTGCATTGTTCTTGCTCTAATGTTATTCGTAATTTGTGGTCATAACGAGCAAGTCCATGTATGATTTGACGAGTAGATAAAAACTATGCAATCAAAGTTTATATGTTCCTTCTCCCTTAATAGGAAAGGAAAAATCCTTGGATCCCTTGATGATTTCATGTTGATATCTTATATGTCTGGCCAGGTCCGGACTGAATTGATATATTTAATTAGTAGTCTAATTTGATCATCATAAATCAAAAATTGAGAAACATCTTAAAGTTGAATTGTTAGGTTGATTCATAATCCATGACTTAGTTCACAATGATATCTTTTAGAAACATAGGAATAATTGATCACATATCTATGAACTGATACTTGATAAGATCAAAGTTCGATAGTTGTTATGGAAGGCACACTTTGTTGGTTATTAGATGATTATTTGACCAATAGTAGTTGATGAATTATCCAAGTAGGAGACTGTTGGAAACAAGTGTCCAATGTTATAACTAAATTTATATAACTTTGGGAATAATAGCAAAGTCCTTTTTCAGTAGCCCTAGAGAGCTAAAATAGGTAGAATGGATTTAGGAGATTGAGATCATTCTTTAATTGATTTGTTACATGTTAATAAATTCATTGGAAACTAATTAGAATTGATTGGAATTAATTAGAATTAATTTGGAATTAATTATAATTAATCTAGAGGTGCATGGGCTGAATGTTAATTGTTCAAAAAGTTGAGAAAAAGGAGCATTCTGGGTGGTGGACGGTTTTGGACCTCTTAGGAGCCTTCCAAAATCATTCTAGATAACAAATATAGAAAAGATTTGAATCTGGATTAAATATGATTATTTAATTTATTCAAATCAAGGTTTATCTGCTTATTACCATAATTATATAAATGACCTCTATGGCCTTAGAAAATTTGACCATTACTCACCATAAGGTTAAGAAACTGATTTCTCAAGCCTCTCCCATCTAATAAATATTCTAGGGTTTTAGTCTTTTGGGTGTGATCCATTAGAGGCATTCTACTTTGGGTCCTAGTCCTTCCAAGTGGTTGTAAGGAGTTCAAGGCCTACAAGTGGTCAAGGCCAAATACGATTTGTCCTAAAGAATAGTAATATTTTCCCTTTTGATAGTTCATATTCATGTTTTAAAAGTACGTTGCTATAATAGTAAAACTTAGATCCTATGATGCATGTACACTTAGGATGATTTTTGAATGTTTTCGTTGCCTTAATCTAGTATGTAGTTGCATAGAAAACCCAACATGTACTGCATGTTATATTCCTTTTATACGTGGGGTCACATAAACACCTTTTATATGTAGGGCCACATAAACATGTAATATTCTTCATTTATCATTTTAATTAGATGATATAAACACGTTATAATCCTATTTTACCAACTTATGTTCATATTCCACATTCCACATACAAGTTATCAATTAGCAATCATTTGCATTCTAACAACAACTATAAGACATAAAGCATACACTATTCCAATTACCAACCAATTTCCATCAATTTTATTCCATTTCAATTACTTTTTTATTTTTCGAGGAGTTTTGCATTTATCAATATATAACTGTTTTTCATGACCACTTCCATGTCATATGACTAACACTCATATGTACTTAATAGAGATTAAGTATTAGAGCAACCTACACTTAGAGATTATTTCATGGAAACTGTCACAAGTAATTATAAGATGGTAATATCATATATCCTTCAAATAGAGATGCATGAGATTCTTGATCTATAGTCTATTGTGTTGTGGTATCCTCCAGTGTTGTTCATAACTGGAAGCCATGCATGGAATGTCCATGTATGACAAGATGAGTGAGTACTGTGTATGTAGTTAATGTTTATTTGTTCCTTAATTTTTCCCTAATGGGAAAAACGATATCCCTTGTCCACTCGATGATGCAATGTTGACATCAATGCATGGGCATGCTCAGACTGAATTGGTAGTGAATCAATTGTGCAGTCAGTTTTTTGGTCACCATAAATCTTTATTGCGAAACGTAATCTTGAGTGTCTAAGATTGATAAACTTTTATGCCTTACGTTCATATGGATATCATGAAGAACAAAATGGATATTTGATCACTTACCTAAATGATTATTTCATACCTGCGGGTTATGAGTACAACAATAGTCTTCAATGACATACCCCTTGCAAGATTAAAGAATATATATTTATACAGTTGTATCATATGCAAGTGGGAGGCTGTTGAAAATATGTCCATAGTAATATTTTCATAATTAGCAAGGTCCTATTAGGTAACACACAATGTATGGTGTTAGGATCACTACTACCCACTCATGCCAACATAGAACAATAAGGTTCCATTTTCTAAAACCAATTGGTGATAGAAGGGATTACCCATTGGCGACCATATATATTAGCATATAGTTTTTCATTTTGTCGATGTGGGATTGGGTTTGCACCCCAACAATCCTCCCCTCAAACCCAAGTTTTTCCCTTGGCCTCCCCTTTAACACGGTTCATCAAATCCAATCATTTTTCATACCACCGATACTCTCACCACACACTTACCTGACCTGGGGTCATCAAGAAGACTTTCGATACAAGACTTCAGGATCAATTTCGTTAGACTAGCAGTTATTGGGGATTACGCAACCTATGTTGACCACATAATTTGGGCTACGATCGTATCCCTGGTACCACTTGTTAAGTAGTAAAGCGAATGATACTTGTCAAGACTCGTAACAGATATGATGATACTTGCCAAGTTCTAATGACCTATGTTAGGAAGTAATGCGTATAACAAACAAAACCAAAAGGGTACAAAGACACAATATTTATGTGGTTCGGTCAAGGTGACCAACATGCACGGCCAGGATGGGAGTATTCTTTATTCATAGAGTTCTCAAATAGAGATTACAGGTACAAGTCAATATAGATTCATCATACTCACTTAGGATACAAAAGACACACCAAATGACTTAGCAGACATCCTTATTTATAGTGAATGGATTAGACCTAACACCCTAATGGGCCAAGCCTATTGGCCTATTGGCCCATGAATGGTGTCAACCAATCACAATCTGCCATGCAGTATATTCTAGAACATTCATCCATGACATACAACACATGAGTATTAAAAACTCACATGATTGAGCACCATGAGCCATAATGGATCATCATGATGCATAGGTGGCGCATCATGAACACTAGTGGCCAACCATCCATCATGGTGGCACAACATGGTGTATTCCTTGAGCATCACCAACTTTTAAGCATCCTTGGAAAATCTTGAGCATCATAGAGGAATTCATAGCATACATGGATAATCATAGATACCATGGCTCATCAAGGAACAAAAATGGCTCATATTGGCGCAACACCCTTCAAGCTTGGAGCAATTTCATTCTAAGTTGCGCAACTTCCTTCTAAGTTGTTCAACTTCCTTCCAGGCTGACGCAACTTCTTCCACTTTAGCGCAACATCTACCAGAGTGTCACATGGTCCAAAGTGACACAACATGTATGCCAATGGCATAATATGCCTGCCTAGTGGCGTAACATGCTTGCCAGTTAATGGCGTAACTATGCATCAACTTGCTCCGTTCCACTCCCACGTGCTCTAAATCTCTTCCAAATACTCCATACACCGTTTTATACGACTTGTTAATTTGGCACTTTATCCGTTCCTTTTTCAGATGATTCATTCCCTTATTAGATGATCTCATGATCTGTTCCTTTGTTACATGCTTCAAGAACCCCCAAGTGCTCCATTGAACTTAAATTCTCAATGAGAATGCTCCACATGCTCAAGCCACATTTAAAAATCTTCACCTTGACTTGAACATCCACTAAACGCCACCTTAAAGAAGAACTTCATCTCCCTTCCTGTCATTCATCCCCGAAGGGACCTAACTTCTACGAACTTCAACCAAGTCCAAAAAAAGCTTGAAATTCTCTCTGGGCAACATCCTTGTCACCATGTCATATGGATTCTCCTTGTTACCAGACTTTTGAATGCATAATCGGCCATAGAACATGATAGGTTTCTCCACCTTTAAAATAAGACTATGAACGAGACCAACCGCCAATGATCTTCTTCTCTCTAGATTACTTTCATGGTATGAATCTATCAATCCAACCAAGTCCGATGTCGTGCATTGGCACTATACACCAGAAAAGCATCAAGAGTTTCCTTCAAGTTTTGCAAGATCCACTTGACCACTTCCCAATGAGCTTTCCCCCGATTGCCTTGAATCGCCAAAGAAGTACCAACATGTTTGGACTGATCACGATAGAACGACCACAATACTTTCTCAATGTATTGATAAATATATAACCATCCTGCTATTCTATCACTCCGAATGTCTACCATTTTTATCTTCTGTTCAACTCCAAAATCGTTCATCACAAGCTTAATCTCCAGAAGCTTCTTTAAGTTGTCTTTCCTGGAATTAACATCACCAGAAACTTCTTTCCTGGGTTGTTTAATGGATTCATCATGTCTATGATGTTCTATGCCACATTGTTGTTCCTTCTTTATCATAAAATTGTGTGGGGTTTCTGTTTCAAACTCCACCTTCTGGATAACACCCTGATCATTCCCTACAACACTTATACCACCTCCTATTTGGTTAAACATAACATATTCAAAGGTTACATCTCTGCTAATAGCAAATTTTGGAGTCTTTCCTTCTTATATACACCATAGACGATGACCTTTCTCTCTAGATACATATCCTAGAAATATGCATTCCATTGCCTTCGACTCTAATTTACCATCATTCACACGAGCATAAGCAGAGCATCTAAACATTCAAAAACCAGAATTATCAGAGAGTTTCCCATACCACCTCTTGAGGAGTGTTACAATCAGTTGCAGTGAAAGGAGATTTGTTCACTAGATAGCAAGCAGTGTTAACTGCTTCTGCCCATAATTGCTCTGATAAATCAGTAGATAATCGCATGTACTGAGCATTCTCCACTGGTGTTTGGTTCATTTGTTCTGCCATTCCGATTTTTTATGGTGTTAACCGTATAATGTGATGCCTCGCTATACCTTCTGTTTTGCAGAAGTTGTCAAACGAAGCCTTGTAGAACTCCAACCCATTTTTTGTTCTAAGTGACTTGACTTGGTTCATGGTATGTTTTTCAACCATAATGTCCCACTCCTTGAATGAACCAAAAAGTTCATCTTCGTCCTTTTTCTCAAACCAATTGGTGATAGAAAAGATTACTCATTACCGACCTTATATGCTAGCATCTAGTTTTTCTTTTTGTCAATGTGGGATTGGGTTTGCATCCTAACATATGGTTTAAGCATAAAATGACAAAAGAGAAATATGATGGACCAGTTTATTAATTTATCATAAGATGATAGATTAATTAGAAGTTAAGTTCAATGGTTAAAGTGTAATTATCTTATGATACAAATTATGGATAATTATCCCAAAAAGATAGGGATAAGTCTAAGATAAAAGGCACATAAACCCTGTTCGTTTTGGCTTGGATCATTACTTTAGGGAACAACTATATTAGAGGGGCACTATTTTGAACCCTCAATTCGTCTAGGTTATAACAAGAATCATCAAACTAAAATGTATTCTTTTGACTGTGTTTCTAGTTTTAATGTTGTTGCAAGAAATAGATGAATTTGTGATCCTTTCACATTATGGTATTCTTTTGTGTTTATGCTTCATTGCGATTTTGAATACCATAATCTAATAACTAACATGTTTACAGTGTAACTATCTTCGTAAGATATGTTACATAACACCCAAACTTATGTATTAGTGTTTTAACATTACTCTAAATATTGTTTACAAGATTATGTTACTCCTTGAACCGAGTATTTTATTAATGCATCGGCAACAAGGTGTTAGCATAAAATATTTGTTATATATATATATATATATATATATATATATATATATATATATATATATATATATATGGGATAAGTGAATATACCCTTAAGGGTATATAAGCTTAGGTACCCAAACTCACCATACTATGCCGTTTTGTATCATATATATATATTAGAATTGTCTAATGTTCTTATAATTCAACTTATAAGTTGATTTCATTCAAAGATTTTTATAAATTTCACATTTATTTCCTCTTACATAATTTTCATTTTCAACTATAATATATATAGCCTAATTGATGTTCGTCAAAAAGATGTGATGTAAGAGGAAGATAATAATAAAATTTTGAAAATCTTGAAAGTAAATCAAGTTAAGGATTAAAGTTGAAGAACATTATAATAAATATATCAAACAAAATGATATATTATGGTGAGTTTGGATACCTAAGCTTATATACCCTTAAAGGTATATTCATTTTTCCCTATATATACATATATATTAAAATCAAATGTAAATTTAAAAAAGTTTATCTAGATGTTATGTTATAGTTACATGTAGTGGCGGAGCTTGAAGTTTTAATTTGGGGGCCGAAAATAGAATATGTATAAAAAATGAAAAACAAGAGGGCCAAAGTTAAATTTTATAGTTATAAGCTATGTAACTTTTTTAATAAATAATGAATAATTATTATTAAAATTAAAAAAAAAAAAAAAAAAAAAAAAAAAGGAGGGGCTACAACTCCCGACCCTGTATAACCTCCACCACTGGAGTCTACATGTATGTAATATGAACAAAATTTGTCAATTTGAATATAATGTTTTTTTTAAGAACGGCAACACGTTTTCTATTCTACTCTTCATTTGCATCATGTAGATCTGACTTGAATCTCAACTATAATAACCGAAAAAACATGATGCCAATATTTTTTGACCTATAAGCTGATGAATATCATAAGGGCACCCTGCTAATAAGACACCCCTTAGACACCCTATAATCATTTTTATAAAAAGTCAACCTATAATCAACTTCTTGTAATCATCTTTTTTGGAAAACAATGCAGTTTCAACCAATAAAAATATTTCAAACATTAATTATGATTGTCTAAATGGTAAAATAAAGTGTTTTTTTAGCCAACCCCATATCATAAATGCCACATAGGGATGGGATGCTAACATTTTCCACCTACACTATTTTCCAGATGTAAATGAGATTATATATTTTATTACTTTTTAAACATATTAAACATAGTTAAAATTTTGATAACTTAAAAGAAAATTTTGATAGTAATCAACGCCAAAATATAACATAAAACCATTTTTTTTTTTTTTTTTTTTTTTTAAACTTTGATTCGTTGTAGAAAGTGCTTTTGTCATGATAGTGTTGATTTGTTTTAAACAACAACAAAAGAAAAGAAAAAAAAAACCCCTCCTATGTCCTAATATGCATGCCGACATATCAGATACATGTTGGAGATTGGTCCGTATCATGTTAACTTGGGTTTTGCTCCATCGAATTTTTTAAGGGTGAACATGTTAACTGAAAAACCGAACCATAAGTAAATTAACCGATTTAATTGAACCATTTTAATCGAATCATTACTAAAAGATATGGTTCAGTTTCTAATTTTGATTAACAAGATACATATGGTTTAGTTATGGTTTTCATCAAAAACCAAACCATAATAAATCGAACCAAACCAATAATATTAATATTGTTTTTAATATAATATAATATTAAATATACAGTATGTAATTATATTGAGAATTGAAAATTTAAAGGGTTATTATTTGGAGGTAGATAGGATAAGTAAGAGCTAGGTTTAAATGTGGATTAACATCTATTGTGTGGACATATAGATAATGTTATTCTGTAAGAATTACAAAGAAAATATGTTATTTGATAATATGAATACGTTCAATCCTATATAATTATTTTAATTATTAAGCATTTTCATTGATTAAATCGTCTATAAGGTTATTATACACTTTTTTTTAATTAATCTCATTCTATTAGAATATTATCAGGATGTTTATTGATTCGTATTCTGTAAAAATTAAAATAAATAAAAAACGATGAATGAGAACAAAAATGAATTGGAATTTGTGAGAATACATTAAAATAACAATAGTTCTGTAAGATTGAACGTATTCACATGACTAAACAACATATTCTCTTAGTAATTTTCATAAAATAACATTATCCACACAGTAGTTGTCCATCCACATTATAACCTAGCCCGAATAAGTAATATTCTATCAATGCAATTATATATATACACAATAATTCACTTTTTATAACGATGGACCTTATGTTTTTCAATTTTTATAGAGATATATTTTTATTTTTATGTCATCTTTGATCATTTTGGTTAACCGATATTAACCATTAACCATTAACCGTCAAAAACCAATAACCAAAACCAATATTAACAGTTACCGAATGGTTATTGAAATACATTAATCAATTGTAATGGTTATAGTTTGGTTTTGACCAATAACCCAACCACACCGTTCCATACATACTCCTATAATTTTTACTTTTTACCTAAAATGATATTTCGATAAAAAAGAAATACCAAATCATTGTCGTTTCTAACTTATTCACCAAAAAAATTGTATATCATAATCTTTAAAATAAAATATTGTATTCCACAGTCCACACACCACTTTTTCGATTGTATATCATTTGGTAATTAACTTTAAAACACTATGGATTAGTAAATTCTTTTGAGAAGGACCTAGCGTGCATGGTGCAAAATACATGATTCGTCTATATTTTGATACTAAGTTGGGCTCTCTTATATAAATTGATAATAGTTATTTTTAGAAGAGAATAAATTAAATTTTATTTTATATACGGTCAAATGTTTGTTTATTTAATAATATTTTATACTTTTTTTTTTCAATATATCTAGCAGTATAGCTGTTTAAAAGAAAGTTACAAATACGTTATTTATATATGTGTTATCTTGTGGCGAAGTACACGTTAAATATTTATTTATGAATAATTACTTTTATCAATTTATGAAACAATATTTTAGATTTTTACAAATTTATCCAAATATAATTTATGAAAGAAAAATTAAGGTTTGTTGATTTAAACAATAGAAATGAATTATGCAATCATTTTTAACTTTTAAAAACATTTCAGGTAAAATATTATATATTTTCGTTCTAAAATAAAATGGTCGTTCTACATTTTCTCTAAATATATTATCAACAGAGTAATATTCTGAGAGTATCATGCATTCAACTCATAACCGACATAAATATAGAAGTGAATAGAAGTAGGAAGCGGTTGAAGATTTTGAAAGTAGAGACGAAGAATCTAGTGAGAAGTGAACACTAAAGTTTTTTTGTTTACTATCTTTAATTTGGAATTTTTTTTTAATTAATTTTGACATTTTTCTTTTGTTGACCGATTAGGATCACGGTCGGTTAGTATTACCGACTATCACTAATCTTAAACGGCTGGAGACTGTCTATCATGCGTCTAGGCGCTGATTAATCTGCTATCTAAACTGATTGTTACTCTGTTGATTACTAATAATTGTACCCGAGGCTTATGCTTGAGAAATAGGAACCCATCCACTTTGCCTACCTTGGTTGAATGTTGTTGACGTTATAACATCTAGACAATTGAATAGTTACCATGAAAACACAAAAGTCTACATCACCATATTCAACAAGGTTTTGAGTAAAATATACAAACACCATAAAGAACTCAGACTCAAATTCAGCCGACGACAACTAGATTAATATACTCGGATCATTTATATTGTAGAAATATGAATTTATTATGTATATGTATTATGTTTTAATTTCATTGAAAATAGTTATAATAATGCATGTAATGTATGTAAGTTCCTTATCAATTGATTGATATGTATCTGCGTACTTAATGGTCCACATAAAACCACACCCTGAGAGATACCCATGAAGGAGAAGGGATGTATATGAGTTCAATGTACAATTCATTCACATGTAGTGGTCCGGTTAAATGGATAAAATGTGACATTTTTGTATGGGTGC
The DNA here is from genome assembly GCF_052625555.1 of Lactuca saligna. Taxonomy (NCBI): domain Eukaryota; kingdom Viridiplantae; phylum Streptophyta; class Magnoliopsida; order Asterales; family Asteraceae; genus Lactuca; species Lactuca saligna. The sequence goes on from NC_136425.1 coordinate 53,831,437, forward strand.
AAGGCATACCCATGCTCTCCCTCACGCTTTCATCCATCCCAACTTCATCTTATTGGTTTGAATGAGATCCTTGATGAATTTGGTCCATGCTTGTCATAATGTAGTTTTGCTTTAAGGTTGGACCAGAAGGGATGAAATGAAAAAATATGTTATTATTATTTTTGTGTTCTTTGAGTTGCATATGTAAGTTAAAATATGTTATCAAGTAGAGGTAACACCATGTAAGACATTGTAGACATGTTGTGTATGCATGTATTGTATAGTAGAGAATATATATTTTACACTATATGATTAGATATCGTTTATACATAGTAATACACTCAGGACCGGTCATGAAAAATTAAATATTCTTAAAAGTTCAGGACAAACAAGAAAAAAATGATCATTATCTTCATTATAATTTATTATTTTTAGATAAAAATATATAAGGAAAAAATTGGGTCCTGTGCAGCTGCCCACTTTGTCCCCTTCAACGCCCCATGAATACACTTTTAGTATGTGAAATCGAATATGTAAAAATGGCTTTTTTACGTGTGTTTAAAATCCTACATTGGTTAAAATGAATATGTAAAAATAATTTGTAAAAACATAAAAATTAAAAATACGTGCATGAAAAACAAATTTGTAAAAGATGTTAAAGATTATTTTGTAAAAATAAATTCATAAGAAACAAAAGTCGTAAAAAATGTAGATAGAGTACTTTATTGAAAACTAAAATTTAGAAAAATATTTAAAATAAAATTGAAAATGAAACAGGGATACGAGGCACGAGTTAGCACGAATCATGGTTTTGTGACTCACATAAAAAACAAAATAATAAAATAAAATAAAAGTGAACCATCTAAGGACCAAATCATTAACGTTTGTTATTTGAGTTTTTTAATTAAATAAAGGGACTAGAATGAGAGGGGAAAAAGGATAAAAATGAAAGAGTAATATAAATAAGACAAAATTGCAAAAGGAGTTTATGTAGTTGTTAAGAATATAAGGTTTTTGTTTATAAAAAAAGTTTGATGGTGTATTAACGGTTCAATTTTAAATATATTGTGTGGGTTTGATCCATATGATTATAATATTTTGTAGTTTTGGTCTATATCTAATCTAAAATGTTGAATATACCCTTAGATAATTCATTATGAATTTTTTTTCATCATGTTGTTATTATTTTATATAAAAAACAAAACTCTCTCTCTCTCTCTCTCTCTCTCTCTCTCTCTCTCTCTCTCTCTCTCTCTCTCTCTCTCTCTCTCTCTCTCTCTCTCTCTCTCTCATCGACTACCATTAACCTTTTTCATTGAGTTTAGATTGGGGTATAAGGATTTTAGAGGACAAAACTTTGCTTGGCTTCGTTATATGAAGGGAGAGGCATGAGTGACATGATGTATGGAATCACAACTTCGTACTCATCGTTGGCGTTGGGAAGAGAATGTGTCGATGGGTTGAAAGGGGAGGGGAGAAGTTGTGGGGGAGATTGCCAACAATGGAAGGTCAGGGCCGTTCCAAACATATTTTGGGTATAGGGCGAGAGAAAAAAAATTGACCCCTAAAATATACAAATTTCATGAAGTTTTTTTTTTTTTTTTTTAATAATAATTCAATAATTTTTTTTGAACGGCAGAGATTTTATTAAAAAAAAAAACTAGCAAAGAGCTAGAAAAAGAAAAGAGATCACAACAAATTACAAGCTAAAAGGGGATTATGAAACCAAGAGAACCAACTCATTTTAGCTTTTCTACATCTATTGAAAATAAAAAAAAAAAAAAAAAAAGATCTATCAATCACTTCGTCTAAAATGATAGATTTCCTAGGATGAACCGTTCCAAAGATAGTGGAATTACGAAACTTCCATAAACACCATAAGGTAGTCAAGATGATAGTATCAAAAACTTGTCTTTGCCCTCTTTTAGCGCGGATAGACTCAGGCCAGGAGAGGAGATGCTCAATAGAGACTAACTGAGGAGGTTGCACACCCCACCAAACAGCAATTCGAGTCCATATCTCAACCAGGTTAATACACTTGAGAAAAAGATGGTCAATTGATTCGACGGAGTTGTGGCAAACAGGACAAAGAATTGTGTCCATAGATATCCCACGGAGAGAAAAATTCTCTCTAGTCGGAATGCTTCCTAAATGCAATCTCCAAATGAAAATATTGACTTTAATAGGCACCCAGTTATTCCAACGAGTCTCATGACCCCCATAATGTAACATATGACTATCCAGAAAAAGTGTGGAGAGAAGAAACAGTAAAGGAATCGGAGGCATCAATAGTCCAACCCAAACGATCCAGAATAGAATGAAGAAGAACTCCCTGCATTAAAGAATTGAAAGCAATCCATTGGGTCTCCTCAATACCCCCTCTAGGAGCACGCCTGAGACAGTCCGAATTCCAACCGAGAAGCACCCTATCACGGACAGAAATAAACTTATGAAGATCTAGAGCATAGATCATGTGAAAAGAAGTTGCTACTTGAATATCCCCCTTCCAAACATCGTGCCAAAAAGCAGTACTATTCCCATCACCAACTCTAATAGGGCAGAAGGTTCTGAGATCAAGATCACGATTATTAAGCTGTGCATGCATCCTAATGACACCGTTCCAAGGACCAATCGAACCTCTTCTAGGAGAAAAAGAACTACAACCACCGTCTCGACCATAAAGAACTTTACAACTTTAACCTATATCAAGTTCGGGTTATGAAAGAATCTCTAGCGCCATTTATAAAGCAAGGTCCGATTAAAGGAATAGAGGCTGCCAATACCAAGACCCCCATCTTATTTTTGAGCTAAGACATGATCCCAGCGAACCCAATGCATACATCTCGCATCTAAGTCAGCTCCCCAAAAAAATCTAGCACGAAGAGACTCTAAGGTGTTAATAACAGAAATCGGGACCATGAAGATAGACATAAAAAAAATTATTTTTACTATCTTTTAAATATAACAATTTCCATAAAAAAATGGCCTCTTTAAAAGATGGTCATTCGACAGTCGCTCATATTGCACACCTTCTGGGACGGGCCTGTAGAAAGTGAGTGTAGATTCACTGATAATGCTGGAGGATTTTATGATGAAAGTTGCAGACGACTTTCTTGTAATTTGGATGGGCCATAAGGAAGGGACAAGGGGTGGGTTTTGTGTGTGTGTGTGTGTTTTTTTTTTTTTTAATTTTAATTTTGAAAATATTAAAACATATAATAAAGAATGAAAAACAAATTATAAGAGCGTAATAGTATTTTACAAGTTGATAGAGACTAAAATCACTAAATGATCAAAAAATAAACCACTGATGCACTACTAAACGTTTTTAGACAAACAAAAACCACATATTTTTTACATTCACATTGAATATATTTTTTTTTTTCAAATTTTCTATAAATAATCAAGTATGCTCTTGAGTTCGTGGGAAATGAAATGGAATACATGAATTTGATAAGCTAGTTTAGTTTTCAAGTTTTTTTAAGTTGACATGTTTGACAAACCAAAAAATCGTTTATAAGCTAGTTTTTTAAAAAACTTAGGTGTCGTTTGATTTGCTAGAATCCATTGAAATTAAAATGAATTGATATCTAATTCCATCACTTTCCTTTGTTTGGTTCAAGATTTCAAAATGAATTGGATTCCTTATGAAAAACATATTTTTCTAAAATATCATTTTATGTCATTTTATATATTCCACCTAGTTTGTTAGTTGGTTTTTATTAAATGTCGTTTTTATCTGCCAACTTATAAGTTATAAACTTGTTTTTCAACTAGTATAACAAATATTAAAACATCTTAATGACCTAAGCATCCAAGAAAACCCCACCAAATCATGTAATCCGACTTACTTACAGTGAAACCTGTAATATAATAAAGTGAATGTAATGCTTTTTAATTCATATATATATTATTGACGTCACACTTGAACTTTCAACAACATATACAAATATCTCAAAATACAAAAGATACATCAATAAACAAATCATCACCATCAACTTAACAAATAATGATACAACGGAAACTTAAAAATACTTACAATTTAAATTTTTTAAAATTTATAACTGGTATGACGTAACTATGTACTTACATTATTTTAAAACTTGCATACATAAACAACACAATTTTACAGTATATCCCAAAATATTATAACTATCAATACTTTGTAAAATAAACCCACAGTCTCGTTAACCTTTGCATATGTTTTTTAAGTTCTTATTTCCACAATCATCTAAAAAATATATATCTAAACAAGGGTATCATTTTCAATCTTCATCATATATTTTACAACAACATTTATCCATCAACTCCTCCATGTTAAGTGTGGGGGAGTTAGTATAAATAGTGATGCTACTCAATTTATTAGGCATGTTCAACTATAATATTCCCTTTCCTTTTGATACCCAGACTACAAATTTTACGTTTTATGACTCTCTACACTCATTTGAGTCAAACTTTTTGTTCCATTCATGTCTATGCCATGATCACCACATTGGATTGTGATGTCGAGTTGATGTCCATCATTAACAAATACTTGATAGTTTTGAAGATATACTAGCCTAACACTTAAATTCGACATGTATAGGGTGGATTAGGACATGGTCATAACTCATACTCGTTTTTAAGACGTAGATGTAACTCAACTGGAGGGTTCTCTCGACGATTGTAGTGCTTAATTGTTGTATGTTTATAATCCCTTTAAGTTGAAATGAGGTATTGAGGTATCAATAACCAACTAGAGATAACTAGGGATGCCCCCGAAGCGTTAATGTATGCATATGCCAAAGATGATACACATATTTTATATTATATAAATATAAAGAACCGTGGTCCTTATGAATAATAAACTTTTTGCATTTCAGAATTTGACTATAAACATTTTGTAGCGTTTGTCAATTTTGGTCCTTAGTCCGCTCTCATCAACCACTGCTTCCAACAAGATGGTTACAGATAAATTCTCCATCGACTTTTTCATTATCACTTTTACACAGATGATTACAATTATTTGTAGAGCATTCATCTATATCTACACTATTGTAGTAGAAAACCTAACTCAAATAACTTTTTCTTGAAATTCTAACAATTTGCAAAATTTTATTTTTAGAAAATTATAACTATTATGAAATCTCATAGAATGGTTGATTAATTCTCCTCAAATGATTGTAATATATAATTAAACAAAATTATTTTGTAAAGCATGATCACTTTACAAACTTTATACATGTTTATTATTATTATTATTATTATTATTATTATTATTATTATTATTGAGATTTATTACATGCACCTTCCTGTAAACAACTACATTGCACTAAGTTAGTGATCATCAAATGCCAATAATTTCAGTTTAACTTCATCCAAAAAATCCTAATTTACCAAAATCTGAAGAAATTTGCAAACCATTTTACAAAACCCAAATTTACTTAGTTTTAAAATAATCATTATTAGATTTTAGATATGATATTTTTCATTTTAATATTTTTAGTGAGCCCAAAGATCACAAAACCAAACGGGCTAGTTCTTGCATCTCTTTATATTTTTGGGCCTAAATCTTCACAATTTCAAATTCAAAGAGCCCAAATTCTAAAATGCAAGGGTTTATCTTGAATAGCCAAGTGGCTTGTTACATCATTCTTCTCTAGTCTCTTCTAGGGTTTAAGCAAAGAGGTGCGATTCTTCAATCTCGTTTTCGCCACCTGAATAATGGCGTTTTGGGGTTAGTTTCAATAATTTTGTTCTTACATCTCTCATTCTAATTCATATCTTCGTAGATTGTTTTCTTAATGTTGTTCATTTGGTGTTTGATGTTCAGGAATTGAAATAAAGCCCGGCAAACCTCACCTTCATCAGTACGACGATGAAAGAGGAAGGCTTCATCTATCACAGGTTTGTTTATGCCGCTCAAATAATTTCAACCGCTTTTGTACCCCCGATTTTTCTTCCACTTATCATGGTTTTACTTTTGCTAAGTTAGCAAGTTGAGAAACGATTATTTTATCTCATGAATCAACTCCGATTTTCGAAGTTGAAATTAAGATTGAAATCTTATGTTGATATAGGCAACACTTGGTAGTGGTTCATCAAAAGAGAAGGCTGTTGTTGTGTGTAATGTTGGTGATAAGAAACCGATTTACTTATGCTCGTTGCTACCAAAAAAAATGGAGACATGCTCACTAAACATCGAGTTTGAGGAATATGATGAAGTTACATTCTCAGTGGAGGGACCTCACAGCATTCATCTATCTGGATTCTTCTATGGAGAAAAGCCAGATTCTGATGATGAAGATGACTATGAATCGTATCCTTTTCTAAATCCTATTCCACTGACATGAACTTGAACATGAACATATACTGTTAGTTGTTTCATTTCCTTAACAAGATTTTAAAGTGATTCTGATGAAGAAGGTATCATAGCACCAGAGATGGACATGGACTCTGAAGATGATAGTGACTTTAATTTTGATGAAGCAGATGACCTCACTGATAATGAGATGGATATGATGCCTAACAGTGGAGGTATATAACTACATTACATCTCTTTTGTTGCACTATATTGTTACACATTAGTTTTTTGCATTTCTTGAATCACATTTGTTTTTCCTATTAGTGAGAATTGAGGAGATTGTTGATGAAGAAAATCCTGCCACTGAAAAAGCCACTCCTGCACAATCAAAGAAGAATAAACAGGGGCAAATTGTTGTAAAAAAGTCGAACAGTGTTCCAGAATTGGAGAGTGAAGATGAAGATGGATTTCTGATATTGCCCTCTGATAAGAACAAAGCTAGTGTTCCAGTTCCAGAGAGCAAACAAGATTCAGAAGTGTCAACTGGAAAAGGTCAAAATGGTCAAGTCAAGAGGAAAAAAGGGAAAGATGATTCTGAACATACAGCAAAACGAAAGAAAGATGATTCTGTTACAGGAGATAATCCAATCAGGTATCATTTTCAATCTTGTTTTAAGGTATTTTTGAATTATGTAGGGTCATAATTCATAAAATAACATTTTTTTTTTAATATCCGTCAGTTCAATTCTATATAGTTCTTTAATTATAACAATGGTTGTTTTTCTTTTGGGTGTTTTCAATTTCTAATTCTATTATGTTGCTCATTGATTATCATTTATCAGCCAACCAGAAAATGTAGCAGCAGTTTCTACACCAGAAACAGATGCCAAAAAATCAAAAAAGAAGAAGAAGAATAAGAAAGTAAAAGAGACACAAGAAAGTGGTGACAATAACAAAAATGGAGCTCAAAAGGAGGAAACCAATGAAGAGAAGACACCTGTAAAGTAAGTATCTTCTTAGCTTTACATCTTTTCCTCACTTAAAAAATAAAAACAAAGAGTAAATTGCAGTTTTGGTCTTTATTTTTGGTGTCATATAACCATTTTAATCCCTTGATTACTTAAATTCAACTACTCAGATGTTTTTTTAGTAAAATTACCATTTTGTTCTTCAAACAAAACCTAAAAGGAAAAAGTATACCACAGGGACCAAATTTATAATTCTCTTAATTTCATTGGTAAATTATTATACATATTATTTTTTTAATTATATTAGGAAACATTTAAGTTTTGAAATTACTTTACATTTAAAAATGACCATTTTGCTCCTGGCTCATTAACCCTTTGTTTGAATTTTGTGAATCTTACTTTCTTGATTATATTTCGAATTTCAAATGTATATTTATTTATGAGGTAATTTACATTAAAACAAATTCATGTCTCATGAGTATAACACATGATATCTGTAATAAGGACCAAAACTGAAAAAGAGCTATAAAACTAAGGGACCAAATTTGTAATTTACATTATCTGTTTTATATTACTCAAAAGGGAGACAAAATCGGAATCGAAAGAGAAGAGTACAAGTACAACAAAGAAGGATTCAAAAGTAAAAACTGAATCAAAAGCATCTCAAGTTAGAACTTTTCCAAATGGATTAGTAATCGAGGAGATTCAAATGGGTAAACCAAATGGAAAACGGGCCGACCTGGGAAAGAAAGTGAGCCAATTTATATATTTTTTGTTTTATAACTTGTTTCAAAGTAATCAAAAGTTGTCTAACTTTTTATTTTTTATATCTATTTATCAGATCAGCATGCGTTACATTGGGAAGTTGCAAAAGAATGGAAAAATATTCGACTCTAACATTGGAAAAGCGCCATTTAAATTTCGCCTAGGTAACATAATTTATATATATATATATATATATATTTAAATTTGAGATTTTTAGTGTAAGATAATTTTATAATATAATAATAATAATAATAATAATAATAATAATGTTTTATGTATTTAAAACTTTTGTAGGTGTTGGGGAAGTGATAGCGGGATGGGATGTTGGTGTTAAAGGAATGCGTGTTGGGGACAAAAGAAGACTAACCATTCCTCCAGCTATGGGGTAATTTTTAAATATATATTTAGTTTTGTTATTTGTTTATATATATTTAAAAAAAAAAATTAAATTTGAAAATTTGGTGGTTTTTAGGTATGGTAGTAAAGGTGCTGGATCAGCCATACCACCAAATGCATGGTTGGTTTTTGATGTTGAACTGATTGATGTGAATTAGGTAGCTACTACTACTAAATCATGAGAAGAATTTGTATTTTGGGTTTTTGGTGTTATGTTTTTTTTTTTTTTTGTTTTATATTGAGAATTAAAGTGATCAATGGGAAAAATCTTTTGGTTGTAAGTTGAGGAATATTATGCGCTACACATTTAAAGGAAATGCAATTTTGTCTTGGAAGAAATGAAATTTGGTTTTATGATTTTTTGTTTGATTCAGCTATTTTGCTTTACTGTATTCAATTATTTAATATATGTTTTTTTAAGATGGGGAATATGATTTATCAAGGTAATTAACTTTTCGGTATGTTCACATCTGGGTAATTATCTTTTTTTTGTATATATGTAAGTAACAAACTTTTTAGAAGTGTTTACATATGACCATTATGACCTGTTATAGCATGTTAAATCCTAGATGTGAACTTTTTCAACAAGTTTGTTACCTAAATGTGTACAAAAAAAAAAAATAGTTACCCAAATATGAACAAAATGAAAATTAAAAATTAAATTACATGAATGGTTTCTATGGTTTGGGGGAATTTGTGGTTTTGGTCCCTAATTTATTTTTTTAACTTAAATGGTCCTTACTATTTATTTTTGTTGCGCGTTTGGTTTCCGTCTTACCTAAAAATACTATTGTGCCCTTATTAATTAATTTTTTTTAATTAATTTTCTTATCTATGTATTTATTTTATACATATTTAAAAAAATTAATAGACCACACATTTGTATCTCCTCGGATGATCTCTACTGTTTATTTTTAATTTTTTTTTTTTTAACTTGGATGATTCTTACTGTTTATTTTTGTTACGCGTTTGGTCTCTGTCTTATTTAAAAATACTATTTTTCTCTTATTAATTTTTTAAATTAATTTTCTTATTTATGTATTTATTTTTTATAAAACCTGAAATCACATTTGAGAAATTTAATTTGAGTCTTACCATTAACCATCTTATCTCTGATCCTCCCTATCTTCTATTTCTTTTACATCTTTAGTAACATCAACGTCTTCACCGTCCTTTTTTCGGTACTTCAACTCTGGAGAACCAACACCATAACCTACTGTCTCTTCATATTTACTGGGTTGTGATGTTGTTTTGACGGAGTTGAAGGACCGAAAAAAGAAGTAATGATGAAGACGTCGATATCACTAAAGATGAAAAATAAATAGAAGTTGAGAATGATGAAAGATGGGATGGTGATGAGATACAGATAGGTGAGGTCTACTAATTTTTCTTAAACATATAAAGCATAAGTACATAAACAAGAAAATTAATTAAAAAAATTAATAAGGGTACAATAGGCTTTTTAGGTAAAACAGAGACCAAGTTCGTAACAAAATTAAATAGTATGGACCATCCGAGTTAAAAAATTAAATTAATTAAAAAATAAATAGTAGAGATCATCCGAGGAGATACAAATATGTGTGGTATATTAATTTTTATAAATATGTAAAAAATAAACATAGATAAGAAAATTAATTAAAAAAAAATAAATTAATAAGGGCACAATATTTTTAGGTAAGATGAGGACCAAACGTGCAACAAAAATAAACAATAGGAACCATTTAAGTTTAAAAAAATAACTTAGAGATCAAAACCATAAATTCCCCCAAACTATAGGGACCATTCATGTAATTTAATTTTTATTTTTCGTTTTGTTTATATTTGGGTAACTATTTTTTTTGTACACATCTAGGTAACAAACTTGTTGAAAGCGTTCACATTTAGGATTTAACCTGCTATAGCAGGTCATAATGGTCATATATGAACACTCACAAAAAGTTTGTTACCTACATATGTACAAAAAAAAGATAGTTACCCAGATGTGAACATACCAAAAAGTTAATTACCTTGATAAATCATATTCCTATGTATCTAGGTATGTGTTACTGTTTACGTCAACTTACTTTTCCTTTGTTTGCTTTGATTATATGATATCGATTTGTGCGTTTTAGATGTCGGATATATGATGTTGTAGCTCTTTGTTTTATGGAGGCACTGTCTATCCTAATGGATATCATGGGTCTGATATCATATGTGATGTTACTGTTTACATCAACTTGCTTTTCCTTTTCCTTTATTGTTTTTTTGATTTATAATTTATTTTACTTTGGATTCAATAATTTAATTTATTAAGTTAATTTATATATTTTTTGTTCTAAACAGTAAATTTTTTTAAATCTTAAAAATATTTTAAGAAGACAAATCTTATTTATTATAATACAACATAGTGAAATTACATATATTAACAAAACGTTTTCAAATATGCTCAATTAAATTATATTGAAGAGCATAATGTACTATATTATCACTATAATCTTTAATTAATATTTGTAATTGTAACTATGAATTTCTAATTAATGTGTTATTCTAGTTTTATTTATTAATATTATTTATAAAAAAATATAATAAAATGCCATGTGTCACATAGAGTTTAATATGTAAAATGATATAGTTAATGAAATGTTGATGTGATAATTCATTGAACTTTTAAAAGTTCAATGTATTATAGATGACCTTAAATATAAGCGATGTGTATGTCAACCAAGACTACTGATGTACTCATAACCTCTACGTATAAACAACATTTAGGTAAGCGATCAAATATTATTTTGTTCCACAAGATATCAATATAAACGTAATACATGAAACTATGTGAATCTCAGACGTTCAAGATTATGTTTCTTGATAGAGATTTGTGTCGACCACACCATATTGCATTATTGATTCATTATTAATTCAGTTTGAGCACGACCATGTATTTGATGCCAACACCAAATCATCATGGGGCCTAAAGACATCACTTCTCCCGTTATGGCAAAATGAATAAATAAACTTTGATTACACTAAATCATCAACCGTTATGGCAGAAGGAACAATCAAACTTTAACTATATAGACCTTATTGTGTCATACATGAACATTCCATGTATGGCTGCTTGTACAAACAACATTGGAGAACACCAAAACACAACATACTGCAAAACAAAGAATCTCATGCATTTATATTTGAAGAATATAAGATATTATCATCCTGGAATTACTCGTGACAGTTTTCATGAAGTAATCTATAAGTACAAGTTAATCCAAACTTAATCTCCATTAAGTAAACATTAGTATTAGTCACATCTCTGTGATATGTTCATCTCCACGAACATTCTACTAATACTTCATAACAACCTTAAATCACTATTTACTTCCAGAAGTATGACCGATTGCGGAGACTTTGAATATATTAATATTCACGAAGTTAAGTAAACATAAAAATGGAACATAATAATAAAATACTGAAAATAACTTATCTCCAACATATATTAAGATCTCCACATAGTAATTGTCAAATCGGATAAACATTTACACTGTATAAGTTACCAAAACAAATCAAACTAAACTAAATACACCCAAACCAATTCACGTACAAATCTAATGCCTGCCGACCTAGTATGACTATCATGATTGGTCTGCAACAATGTTTAGTGAACGAATCGACACTATTCTCTTTCGATGTGCCTCTACTAACTACGATGTCTCCTTGTTCGACCAACTATTGGATGTAATGGAACTTCCTGAGTATATACCTTGTGCACCTATGAGCTCTAGGTTATTTAGCCAAGGTGACTGACCATCAATGCTAGTAATAACATGGACATCATTGATCAACTTCTTCATATACATGGCCTCTTTTGTAGCTTCATTAACTACAATATAATTACCCTATTTCATCGAATCTGCAATTGTATATTCCTTGAAACTCCTGCAAGTCACTGCTCCACCATTTAGTAAGAACACAAATCTTGACTGTGAACAAGAATCATCTCTATAAAATTGGAAGATACCATTAGTGTAGCCCTTTACACCTAGATCTTCCATACCTACATAAACCAAGAACATATTCTGTCTTCCTTAGATACTTAAGAATGTTCTCGAATGCAATCCAATGATTTTCAGTAGGGTTAGCCTGATAATTACTTGTCATGGTTAAAGCACACAAGACATCAGACCTTATACATATCATTGCATATACATGATTGATCCCACAACCGACACATATTGAACTCGACTAATTCTATCCAACTCATCACTAGTACTTGGACACTGAGCTCTGCTCAATGTTACATCATGTTGCATAAGCCCAAACCCTTTCTTAGAGTCATGCATAGATCTATCTCTAGAGATAATTATGCCTAGTATGAATGCTACTTTTTCATAATTAATTCCTTGAGTTTGAGTATAACCCTTTACAACTAGTCAAGCTTTTTATGTGTGTATATTACCATCCATGTTTGTCTTCTTGTAGAAGACCCATTTACACCCGAGTGTTTGAAGGACATGTGTTTTATCAACCAAGTTCCAAACTTGGATATCATACATGAATTTCATCTCGCTCTCCATTCACTCCTTCCATTTAGCAGCCTCAGGGCCTGCCATGGCTTCCTGCTAGCTGGTAGAATTTTCATGATCTACCAATGACTCATCGCCCTTATGGAAGACTTCCCTTTAGGAAACAAACAATTTGTTCCCCAAAGATATGTAAAAATAAAGGGCCAAAATATCTAGCAGGATATCCAACAAAGTAAAATTTATCTGATATGGGTTCTAACTTTTCGAGGAGTTCATGATAAACGTAAGCCTCATAACCCCAAAACTTTCAGATTTACTAATGAGGGAGAAACCTCATTCTGCATTTTAGAGAGTGTCTTTGAAACCTTCTTAGACGGTAGAAGGTTTATGACTTTAGCTGTAGTCTGTAAGGTATAGCCCCAGAAACCGATCGAAAGCGTATCACAAATCATCATGTAACATAACATATCAAGTAATTTTCGATTTCTCCTCTCAGTCACACCATTATGTTGTGGTGTTCCAGGAGGATTCAACTAGTAAACATTTCCATAGTTCCTTAGATTATCGTTGAATTCCCGACTAAGATACTCTACACCCATGTCAGATCGGAGGATTGTAATCCTTTTCCATAGTTGATTGTCTACTTCGTTCTAGAATGTTCTGAACACCATATAGGTTTTAGACTTATGTTTAATCAGAAAAACATAACCATATCTATGTTGGGTTTTATTTAAAATCATTTTACCACAAATGCTAAAAATGGCAACGAAAGTCAAAAAATAGAATAAACTTAAAACTCTTTTTAACCAAACAAGGATCATTTTGCAAGGCATGGAAATATTAAATCAACCGTAGAAGGAAAAGTGTTACAACCTTTGAAGACTTTGATTCTCATGGGAGATGGACGTTGATGAAGTGATACATGAAGCTCCAAATGAGAAGCTCTCTACAAGTATCCACCAAGCAAGAGCAAACTACTTCAAGATGCTAGTCTTCACTTGTATTAAGTTGTTCTTAAGCCATTAAGACTTCTACAAAATAAGCCTTAAGGAGAAGCAACTTATGAGCACTCAAACTCTACACTACACAAGGCAAGAGGGGATATGGAAAGAGCCTTAAAAGGCTACGATTTTGAGAGGAAAAATAGAAGAAAGTACATGAGAAAAACTAGCTAGTTTTTACTCCAATACCTTATTTATATATTAGCACAAATGTACCAAGTCAAACAAGTCATTTAATGAAAGTATGGAACAATCTTACAAGCATGGTAAGAAGATAAGGAAAGAAAACCCACTTCCTCTTCCCATGAAGGGAATCCACGGTTGTGACTTCTGACTTCTTGGAAGTCAAGGTTGTGTGTTGTTTACACAATCTCTTAACTAGTAGTTACATTGTAACTAAATGGATACTCTAAATGCCCAGAATGTTTATGCATAACATCTGTATTCATCCCTTATGAATATAAATAGTTTTTTTTTTTCTCTTTTGTTTTTATTTCCTAGAAACAATAATTCCTAATATATTAGTAGAATATTATTTTCATAAAATAATAATTTTCCAATTAAATACAAGTGTTGATTATATTTAGTAATAATCAAATTACTTTAATAAATAATCAATTAGTAGTAACTTGCTATATGATGTGACCCTATAGGATGATATGTCATTAGCAAATATCATTTTAAAATGACTCTTGGGCATAAAGATCTTTCAATCTACTGAAGGCATTAGTAAATGTAACGAAGTATCTCTCGTCTTGACTTGTGGTTAATCTGAACAATCCCATTACCCATCTTGATGTGAATGTAATACACTGTATTTGCTTTTCAATTACATAATGTGATAATTGGTAAAATTAGGTCATCGTTCACCGGTCTAGGTTACCATGAACACCCATTGAAATAGATCTAATGTATTATATTCCACACATTTACTTCAAATAAAGTTTTATACTTAGACATGCATACATAATACTACCAAAGTCTTCAATGGATATAGATTGTTAACAAACAAAAACTATTCACTATACAAAAAGTAATGGTTTAATACATTAAAAAAGGATTTATGTATTAAGTAGTTTTATGTACAAATAATACACTAAACAAATAGAGAATGAGAACACGATTCCATGGATATAAATAACATCGAAAACGAAGATCATGCGCAAGAGTTACGACCATTTTAAGAAAACAAACTAGTATTATAATTGATTTGTCTGTAAATGAACCTTAAATCGATTCTTAAGGATAGCTACACATTTCATTAAGTGTTTTTGAGCACATTTTTATAATCACACCATAACCTAATATTTGGGCCCATTCTCGAAGTATCGTTCACATGAAGTCTTCATAGGTTTATGTTGACGTATCTTCAAAATGCATGTATTCTCAGGAACATAAGAAGTCGAAGTGTCACCCTCAAAAATGCTCAGAGAACTATTTAGCAATCACAGTTATGTACTTTGTTATGTTTATGTCTGACTATTAGGGCATATATCGTATTTTGGATTATCATGTAATACATCAGATAAGGTAACTTCTAGTTCCATATTAATAGAAACTAGTATTTTATGATGTTATATGTGTACTGTTCAATAAATATGATCAATGAATAAGTTCCATATTAATAGAAACCAATATTTTATGATGTTTAAAGCAATGTGACCCATATCCACGAAATGTTAATGGCCATCAACTACTAGGATACCAAACCCGTCAATGTAATATCTATGGATAGTTTCACACTCACTCTTGTGAAGGCACATACGCACTACAACAGTCTCACTATAAAGTGGATTGTAGAGGGTTTTTTTTTATGTTGATTACTAAAGAGTTTGATTACTGATCAATCATTGAGCATTGAGGGAAGCACCAAGATAGGCGATTTACATGAATAACATGGGATACACGTCACAAGTAAGGATTCATCTGCATGTTTTATTATTATCTGAACATATGTAAATGTTTGTAAATATTTATTTTTCTAGTAGTTTTCTGTTTCATGTGGAAAGCACTAGTTGGTTGTTTTCTTTAAATTGCCATAAATAGTTGGTTAGTTTACTTAATTTCCCAAATTGTAATCATAAAGTTACAAATGACCATCATACTATAAACACATAAAAAATTTACATAAAAGATCATTGAATTGACACTCTGAAATGTCATTTCGAAATGTCTACTCTGGATTCCGAACTTTCTTCCGAAGTGTCATGTTCCGGAAAAGTTGGTTATTTTCCGAAAATAAAAAAATGGTTATTTTTTCAGTATAGACATTTATATTGGTTAGTTTATTCAATTTTCCTAATAAATGTCAAGATTTAAAGATAAGTGGGATACAAATGGTCTTCAATGGTTGTTGAAATAGATATCTATAACATCCGGACTCCCAGGTATATTATTTATTTATTTATTTTTTAGATTTATTGAGCAACTCGACGAGTTGGTGCCTCAACTCGTCAAGTAGAGACTGATTGACCACGTGGGTCTAATAACCGACTCGATGAGTCAGAGAGCCGACTCGTCGAGTTGGCGCTATGAGATGAAATCCTAAATCCCTGGGTTTGGGCCTATTTAGGTAAACTTATGTCCTCATTTCCGCCTCACCAGCTACCCAACTCCCCTGTATGAAACCCAAATCGGCCATTGAGCTAAGAGAGAGTGTTTCGGCTAATATTTGAGTGTTTTGGTGAATCTTTTGGAAGGAAAGAAGTGAGATACAAGTAAGGAACAATGAGAGGTTGTGGGATCCAACATTCTTTCACTTGGAGCTTCTGTGGAAGGTAAAAAGCCTACACCTTTCTCATCTTATTGGTTAGATCTCATGATTATGAAAGTTAGGGCTTTTACAAGCTTTTTATTGTGACATTGAGTGCATGGAGTCTATCAGAAGGACTAGAATTTAGATCTGAACTTTGTGAGGTCCATAGAGTCCAAAGGTCCCAAATTTATTCAGTCATATAAGAGTTATTATGCTTAAACACCTTTATTAGAGTTGTATTGGCATGTTGAAGCAAAATATGCCATGCATGAACGTAAAGATCGAAGCTTTACATAACATTCGAGCCTTGGGAGCCTAGATCTAGAGTGTGGAGTGGTAGAATCACCTTAAAACATCTGAAGGAGAAACTAACTTAAGGGACTCAACGAGTCAAAAAGCTGACTCGACGAGTCGACTAGGGTTTTCCCTGATGAGTCTGGACATGGGTAACTTGGCGAGTTGATGGGACAACTCGACAAGTTGAGTTGGGTTTGCACGATAATCTGAAGGAACAAGGTGGACTCGGCGAGTCACATAGATGTACTTAGCGATTCAGGTCAACGTGAACAGTTGACTCGAATGTTGACTTTTGTTGAGTTTAGGGTTTGGTCAAGACAGGGACAATGGGAATCATGGAGGGGTAAAATGATCTTTTACCAATTTCAAGAGTTTTAGAGAGACAATGACCTAGTTTATTTCGAGTCGTGATTTAAGTGTTAATTAGAGATTATTATCTTATGTACTAGGCGGAGGCTAGTACGAGATTCGTGTACGAGTTTATTACTTGCTAACTTACGAGGTGAGTCTTCTCACTATAGTTACCTAGAGTGGTAATCCTTGTGTGAATGGATGGTCTTATGCGTTTATAATGAGTATTGTGATATCTTGCATTATGTCTTTGTCATTTGTGCTGTGTATTATTCTGAGCTACTGAGTTAGGATCGGAGGGTCCACCCGAGCTGTGGGACTAGAGGGTCCCACAAAGACACATTGACTGGATGGTCTTATTGAGTTATAGCCTCGAGTGGCTAATGAGTTGTGTGTAGTATTTTGGGGAACTCACTAAGCTTCGTGTTTAACGTGTTGTGTGTTATATGTTTCAGGTACCTCTCAGGATCACGGGAAGGCACCAGCTTGATAGTACACACTGGCGCAAGATTATTTTAATGATTCTGGGATAATGAATTTTACTAGTGGATTTTGTAACGTCCGTAGATCCGGGCTAGTCAATTTAAAGAAAATGAGCATCAAAAATGAGTTTTTGATGGAAGATTATTTAGAAGGATTAATCTTTTCCAAGTGTTAGTATATGTTACAAGGGTTCCCTACATATAAAGAACGCCGAAATCCGAGTTATAACGAAGAAGTTATGGCTCGTCGAAGTTTTACGGCAAAACCGACACGACGCCGAGAGACGTAAATAATGAATTTTTGATAAAGGACTTTTTAGCCTTAGTGATCTAAATAAAATTTTTAGTATACGTTAAACCGAGAATATACAAAAAATAATGCCCAAATCTGACTTTGTATGAGGAAGTTATGATTTTTCTAAGATTTGGCTTAGCAGTGCACAACCCGAAACTCGAATTTTAGATTGAGCGGTTTTTGGAATACACGACCTAAATTGGGATTGAATATCTCATTAATAGGAACTCAACGGTAAAGAGATAGATGAAAACGGAGTTCATATGTAGAAGTTATGAATTTTACGTGGACATTTAACAGTATAATCTCCTCGTACTGTTAAATTTAAGATCGTTCGAGAATTAGCCGAGGGAGTCAAATTGAAAGTTGTATATATTATTTTTACCTACGCGTGGATAGAAAGAACGTCAAAAACGGAGCTCGTATGTGAAAGTTATGAATTTTAGAAGTCGGAAGTGTGCTGTGCGAAAATGGGTGACATGACACAATCTTGGCCATTGCTTTCTCCCCAAGTCTGGCCACCAGATGGTGACATGTGGCACCAAATTCAGCCATATTTCACCCTATAAATAGAACCTCTCCCACTTTCATTTTCTTCACACCTTTCCCATTCTTTCTTCTCTTTACTCTTTCTCTCTCTCTCTCTAGAACCTCTCTCTATCCCTGAAACCCCCAAAAAGCCTAGGGAACCTCCCTAGCACGAGGTGGAAGCCCCAGAGTGCTCGACAGCTCCGAGAAGAAGAGATTTTCGGCTCGGGAACGCTGCTCCAAGCGAAGTCTGGTTCTCTATAAAACCTGCTGTAAGTGAGCTACGCCTACGTTATTTTTAATATAGATTTTATTTAATTATAGTAACGTTATTAGGAACTTATAATAAGTACTTGAGCTATTATTATGGGTTATATAAGTATTGTTTAACACTTATATAATAGTAATAATAGCTAGACTATTAGTTAGTCTCGGTGAATGATGGACTAAACCCAAGTGGTAATAATACTAGGTTTTGCCGAACAAAATTGTTTCAAAAGTAACGAAGCGTTGTCTAAGTTCGGAATCACCATCTTTTCAAGTGAGTCCATAGTTACTTTCATCTTACACATAAATATGAAGTATTTTATATAAATTACGTGCTATGTGTGCATACTATCTGAATACTTGTTGTCTATGCTGGATGAATGATTTTATACTTATTTTAAAATGATTTATGTGTATGACATGGTTAGATGAATAATGAGAGATAAAAGATAATGTGAGTAAACATTGGCAACTATAGACTTAGTGCCTAATAAATAACATCGACAACTATGGACTTAGTGCCTATTGGACAAACACTTGTAGCTATGGACTTAGTACCTATTAGGTAAACACGGGTGGCTATGGACTTAGTACCTGTTAGGTGTTGGTAGCCATGGACTTAGTACATGGTAGCTATGGACTTAGTACCTGCTAGATAAACATTGGTAGCTATGTACTTAGTACCTACACTGGTAGCTATGGATTTAGTACCTGATAAATGAACTATAATAGTTATGGATTTAGTGCATTAACAGCTATGGAATTAGTGCCTGTCTATAAACCCTGGAAGCAAGGGACTTCGAAATGAACGAATGCATGATATATGATTCTTAGTAGGGGTGTGCAAAAAAACCGCAAAACCGAAAAACCGAGCCGAACCGGCCAATCCGAAACCGAAAAAACCGAAACCGAAAAAAACCGTAACCGGAAAAAAAAAACCGAAAAAACCGGATATCAACGGGTCGGTTTTTGGTTTTCATATTTAGGTACCCGCGGATACCCGAACCGAACCGTTTGATTATATATATATATATATATATATATATATATATATATATATATATATATATATATATATATATATATATATGTAAAAAAAGTATTATTTCATTAGTGTTGTTTTGATTGATCTATGAGTCCAATAACCTAAACAAAAATCCATATCGATAACTCTAATTTTGTTCTTGTATGTTCATTTGATTTTCTTGTTATTTTTATTATTGTATTTATTATACAAATTATAATATATGCTATTTGAACTTCATTACGTTTTTTAAACTTCATTATGTTTTTTGTAACTCTTTGACTTACTAATTTTAAGAAAGAGATAACTAAAATGGAGTTTGTAGTTACAATTGAATTTAATTTTTTATATTTTAGCGGGTACCCGTGAACCGAACCGTGGTTACCCGCTTTCATACGGTTCGGTTCGGTTCGGTTTTTTTGTCAATACGGTTCGGTTTCGGTTAGTGCGCATGAGGTACCCGCCCCGTGGTCACGGTTCACAATTTTATTACTATCCGAACCGAACCGCCCCATGAACACCCCTAATTCTTAGGGTAGACCCTTAAGAGTAAGGAAGATAATGTGGATGGGTAATTGGGTCAATTGTTTGATGTTTAAACATAATAATTATATTATCGTGGGTTGAAAACCCTATGTACTCACCAGATTTCCCAATCTGACCCACTCAGTTTATTTATATCACATGTGTTGATATGAAGTCACATTACATTGAGAGATTAAGGAGATATAAATCACTTGTGATAATGAATGTAAGTTATGTTTATGCTTATGTTTCTGTATTGACGATGACATTCCAAATGTTTTAAAATGAATAAAAATAATTTTCTTCGGAAATCCCTTGATAACGTATTTATCATGTTTTAGTGGGAACAAATTCCACAACATTTTTATTAAAAGAGGTACTCTGATTTTTATAAAGCATAAACAAAAAAAATCGATCTTTTCTGGCCGTGAAAATGGGATGTCATAGTTGGTATCAGAGCATTAGTTTAAGTGAACTAGGAATATAGATTTATTTCTAGACTTAAACTTAGAATGCTAAGCAATGATTGTGATGAGTGTGTCTTAGGTAATACACCTGAATAGACACAAGCACTAGCTTATTTAGGGAAAATGCCTAACATGCTTTTATGTGCTAAATGATTTATGATGCTAAATGTATAATCAGATATATGGTCTGTTGCTGACCGGATCTGGAAACTTTACGTGTTCAGACTTCTAAACGTTTAATTACGGTATTAGAATTGGCATGTAACTTTTCGGAGTAATAGGGAGATTTACATGTCGATTGTAAATAAAATATTTCCTATCTTAATTCTCGTCATTACACACCGAACGTTTGAATCGGTGTGTAGATCGAAATGGCAAGAACCCAAAGTGGAGTCGGGAACGCAAATGGAAATAGGAATCAACAACCCATAGTGATTGAACAAATACCTGTTGTAGTAGAAGCTGCACCTGAACCAATGACCATGGATGGAGTATAAGCAATAATTCAGGCTATGTTAGCTTAACAAAGGTAAGAAATAAGGAGGATGTTGCATGAAAATAGGGAAGAACCTACCATGCCCATTGAGCAACCTGAGCTGATTCTCAAGCAATTGGAGGAAGGGAACTATAGCCGCCCTGTAAGTCAAGTTGGGAATCAAGGAGAACGAAGGAATGGCTCTGAGAGGGGAAATGACAAGGATGGACGAATGTATAAGAACTTCTTGGGTGCCAAGCCACTAAGCCTTTCCGGAAGCTTGAAGCCGATTGAGATTATGGACTAGATCTACGAAATGGAGATGGTGTTTGAAAGTTGTGACTGTAGCGACAGGAAAAAGACCATCTTTGCAGTCAGAAAACTAAAGACTGGAGTGCTAAGTTGGTGGAAGTTGTTGATAGATACAATGCCACGAGGAGAAGCCATGCGAATGTCTTGGGAAGCATTCGTGGAGCAGTTGAAAATGTAGTACTGCTCAGAGATAGATCTGATAGACCTAAATAACAAATTTCAGAACCTGAAGAAAGGAAAGATGAGTGTGGATGAGTATGCCACTGTATTCACCGAGAGGATGAAGGTATTCCCCTACTTGGTGCCTACTGAACTCTCCAAGATCAATAGGTTTGCTAATGGATTGCCCAGATACTTTGGCCCAACGTTCAAAATGGTAACTACTTTGAAAACAGCCATTAGATTAGCTAAGAATGTAGAGACACAGATAAGAGAAAAGGGTCTAGAAAATGATAAGGCAGGAGAAAAGCGAAAGTTTGAAGGATCTTCAAGGTCCAACAAGGAGATCAAATTCTCGAAGCTTGGAGGAGGAGAAAGAGGTGAAGCGAGATGGTGTGATAAGTGCAAGAAGAAGCATTGTGGGAGATGCAACAAAGAAGTGACTTGTTACAAGTTTGGGAGGACCGGTCACTATTCCAATGATTGTACACATAATGATAAGGTATGCTACAGATGTGGAGGCAAGGGGCACATGTCTAGAGAGTGCCCGAGGAAAGATAAAGCAGCGAGGCCAGATACACCACCAAGGCCAAAGGCATTCCACATGATCCTCGACGAAGCAGAAAACAACGCAAGGAATCAAGGATGAGAACTTCATATCCAAAGATCGAGTTATACAGTAGCCGTGTGGATAGTATCGTATGGTGTAGCCTATTAGAGGCATAGTCTAGGGTGAACTTGAACACCTATGTAATAGTTTCAAGAAATAATAAAACTTTCATTTTGTTATCTGGTGTGTTAAAATGTTATGTGAATTTTTGTATAGTGACTTAGGAAACTGCGAGACAATACTTAGGAAGAGTATGAGTAGGTGTGAATGGTAGTAGAGGCCTATACTACCGGAAACACAAGACTCACACTTGGATCAGGGAAAGTCACAAGGTTACCAAGAAACTAGTAATTGATCTTGTTTTATTCATATATGTCGTTACCACTGTTTCAATGATGACTAAGAAGATAATTGTTATTTCAACCCTAGTGGTCATATCAAATTGAGTCCGACTACGATGAGTGCGTTATGTGGTTCAGAGAACTAAATTTGATGTAGCGTCCGAATTAAACCAGAAGGTTGAAATCAAAGCGATCAATAGAAGTATCGTGCTCGTTGTTAAGGATATTGGTGGCTATAAATGCTACATGTTAAAATATGATTATATCACATTAGAACATGAAGGAAAGTATATTCCTTTCCAGAATTCAACTGAAAGAGACCCGAGTCTAAGCGTTGCAACATACGATGAGAGGTCATTAGAACATGACCCATCGGTCTATTAGGGAAATCAAATAGTTTGTTAAGAAGAAGATGGAGTCTCCTTCAAGGATCGAGATTGTGACTTGAAGGTCATAATTTGGATTCTAACGTAAGATAGGGAGCAAGTGCAAGATCGAGCACTGCCTGTAGTAATCGAGTCCAAGAGTTAGATACTCGTTCGAAGCAACATAGAAGTTACGGTTATTACCTAGGATGAAGAGATAATGTATGGAGTCATTATACAACCATGTTTTGTTGATGATTCTGGGACGTAATCATCCTAAAGGGGAATTAATTGTAACGCCCGTATATCCGGGCTAGTCAATTTAGAGACAATCAACATCAAAAATGAGTTTTTGATGGAAGATTATTTATAAGGATTAATCTTTTCCAAGTGTTAGTATATGTTACAAGGGTTTCGTACATATAAAGAACGCCGAAATCCGAATTATAATGAAGAAGTTATGGCTCGTCGAAGTTTTACGACAAAACCGACACGGCACCGGGAGACGTAAATAGTGAATTTTTGATAAAGGACTTTTTAGCCTTAGTGATCTAAACAAAATTTGTAGTATACGTTAAACTGAGAACATAAAAAAAACGCCCAAATCTGACTTCGTATGAAGAAGTTATGAATTTTCTAAGATTTGGCTTAGCAATTTACAACCCGAAACTCGAATTTTAGATCGATCAGTTTTTGGCATACGTGGCCTAAATGAGAATTGAATATCTCATTAATAGAAACTCAACGGTAAAAAGACAGATGAAAACGGAGTCCGTATGTAGAAGTTATAATTTTACGCGAACATTTAACAGTATAATCTCTTCGTACTGTTAAATTTAAGATCGGCCGAGAATTAACCGAGGGAGTCAAAATGAAAGTTGTAGATATTATATTTACCTACGCCTAGATATAAAGAACGTAAAAAATGGAGCTCGTATGTGAAAGTTACGAATTTTAGAAGTCGGAAGTGTGATGTGCGAAAATGGGTGACATGACACAATCTTGACCATTGCTTTCACCCTATAAATAGAACCTCTCCCACTTTCATTTTCTTCACACATTTCCCATTCTTTCTTCTCTTTACTCTCTCTCTCTCTAGAACCTCTCTCTATCCCTGAAACCCCCGAAAAGCCTAGGGAACCTCCCTAGCACGAGGTGGAAGCCCCAGAGTGCTCGACGACTCCGAGAAGAAGAGATTTTCGGCTTGGGAACACTGCTCCAAGCGAAGTCCGGTTCTCTATAAAACCCGCTGTAAGTGAGCTACGTCTACGCTATTTTTAATATAGATTTTATTTAATTATAGTAACGTTATTAGGAACTTATAATAAGTACTTGAGTTATTATTATGGGTTATATAAGTATTGTTTAACACTTATATAATAGTAATAATAGCTAGACTATTAGTTAGTCTCGGTGAATGATAGACTAAACCTAAGTGGTAATAATACTAGGTTTTGCCGAACAAAATTGTTTCAAGAGTAACAAAGCGTTGTCTAAGTTCGGAATCACCATCTTTTCAAGTGAGTCCATAGTTACTTTCATCTTACACATAAATATGAAGTATTTTATATAAATTACGTGCTATGTGTGCATACTATCTGAATACTTGCTGTCTATGCTGGATGAATGATTTTATACTTATTTTAAAATGATTTAAACTGTATATGTGTTTTATATCTACAAATTTGTTAGGTATGAAATGGGTAGATGAATAATGAGAGATAAAAGATAATGTGAGTAAACATTGGCATCTATAGACTTAGTGCCTAATAAATAACATCGGCAATTATGGACTTAGTGCCTATTGGACAAACACTTGTAGCTATGGACTTAGTACCTATTAGGTAAACACGGGTGGCTATGGACTTAGTACCTGTTAGGTGTTGGTAGCCATGGACTTAGTACATGGTAGCTATGGACTTAGTACCTGTTAGATAAACATTGGTAGCTATGTACTTAGTACCTACACTGGTAGCTATGGATTTAGTACCTGATAAATGAACTATAATAGTTATGGATTTAGTGCATTAGCAGCTATGGAATTAGTGCCTGTCTATAAACCCTGGAAGCAAGGGACTTCGAAATGAACGAATGCATGATATATGATTCTTAGGGTAGACCCTTAAGAGTAAGGAAGATAATGTGGATGGGTAATTGGGTCAATTGTTTGATGTTTAAACATAATAATTATATTATTGTGGGTTGAAAACCCTATGTACTCACCAGATTTCCCAATCTGACCCACTCAGTTTATTTATATCACATGTGTTGATATGAAGTCACATTACACTGAGAGATTAAGGATATATAAATCACTAGTGATAATGAATGTAAGTTATGTTTATGCTTATGTTTCTGTATTGACGATGACATTCCAAATGTTTTAAAATGAATAAAAATAATTTTCTTCGGAAATGCCTTGATAACGTATTTATCATGTTTTAGTGGGAACAAATTCCACAACATTTTTATTAAAAGAGGTACTCTGATTTTTATAAAGCATAAACAAAAAAAATCGATCTTTTCTGGCCGTGAAAATGGGGATGTCACAGATTTGTTGACGTTTGAGACACTTGTAGTTTTTGAGAAATTGTATTATGAGTTTTATTGTGTTTTAAAATGAGAAATTTGTTTGAAAATTTCGGTGTTACAATATCCGAAGAAGCTGTCATCATCTGGAATGCTATAGGCTCCCCTATGGTCTAATATCCCAGTGCCACGGGCTACCCCTGGGGTCTTCCATGCAAGCATCACAAGCAAAACTAGCATATAATCTACAGTGCTTAACTACTTAACTGCCAGAGTCCACACTCTGGTCTTGCATACAGATTGCCAGGAGTCACCTCCAGGTCTTTCATACTAATGCCAAGGGTCACCCCCTTGGTCTTCCTATAACACATATACCTAATGGGCCGAGATTGGTGCATTCAACCCATAGTATAGTGAGAAGACTCACCTCAAATACTGAAGTTCACTACAAGAATCCCTAGATGTTGCCCTGACGACACCTCCAATTTATCAGACCAAAAGAACACCCAATTAGCAATTGGGTTCCATTGTAAGGCACACCAACCAAACTTGGGGTAAAATGATCATTTTACCCCTGGCCTAACATAAACCAAAACTGAGACTCAAATCCATTAACCAAAAGGTCCAAAACCAAAAGATCGACAAATGCCCACTAATGGCCCCATTTTTCAAATTGGGACCAACCTCATATGAGTCTTATCCTAAGCCCATAATTTCCATTATTATAATTCAGATTACCTCAAGTACCCCATTAGGACAACTTGGTCAAAGATAAAAGTCAAAAAGTCAAGATCAACGGCCTGAGTTGACCCAACTCGCTGAGTTATTCCTTCAACTCGTCGTGTTTTTCCATTTAATTGCAAAGTCGGGAAAAACTGATCCAACTCGCCGAGTTTATCAATAAACTCGCCGAGTTCGCTCAAAACCCAACAACTTAATACAATAAGCACTCAATCCATAAGCACATGACCTTAAAACCTAGATCTGACTTCCTTGAGCTGGAAAACCACATAAAGTTGCCAACTTTACATTCATGCATGTCTAAATGAAGCTCTTA
The DNA here is from genome assembly GCF_052625555.1 of Lactuca saligna. NCBI lineage: Eukaryota > Viridiplantae > Streptophyta > Magnoliopsida > Asterales > Asteraceae > Lactuca > Lactuca saligna. The sequence continues at coordinate 53,858,164 of NC_136425.1, forward strand.
AGCTTAAAATAGACTTAATAATTGGCTTAATGCATGCATGACACCAAATTCCTCATAAAGCTTGCAACTTCAAGCCAAATGAGGCCACAAAATGGCCAGATCTAAAATGACAACCCATGAAACACTCAAATCCTTGGACAATCCATCAAAGAATCCAATAATCAAAATAACACCCCAAAAGAAGAGATCTAATCAATGAAGAAGCAAGGTACAAGCTTTATAGCTCAAAGAGACTGCAATAAGTGGGGAACTTCTGGATCTATAGCCTTTCCACTAAGCTAGACACATTCACTTTAAGGCTCATTCAAAAGAGTACCACAAATCAACACTTCAAGCTCTCCACAAGCTCACACACTCAACTATGGAAGATGATACTTGAATTTAGAGTTTCTGGACAGGGGAGGCTGGTAAGGAGGCCAACCAAGGGACTTAAAACCTTTAAATAAGATGCAACACCCTAAAAATTAGGGTTTCCTTCCCAGCTACCAACTCACCGAGTTGAGGCTCCTCAAACTCGCCGTGTTGGTTCATTAAAACCACTGCTAAACAGCACCTCGGCTTGTCGAGTTAAGGCACCCTGACTCGCCGAGTTCCAAAGAGAAATTACACACTTGACAACCACCTCATATCGGAAATCGAGCGTTACATATAAGATAACATATTAGAAGTGTTGATGTCATGTTTTACAATTGTTGATTTTAATTTTTATATTCATTTATGCTTTTTATGTTCGTGGATTCATATTTGTGACATCATGTTTAACAATTATTGTTATGAAGTTTTTAAAAGTGGTTCAAGTTTCGCAACTCAGAGATTTGATAAATGTTAGTACGATCAACATGTTAGAAGTATTGATGTGATGTTTTACAAACTATTGATTTTGAATATTTATATTCATTTATGTTTTTAATGTTTGTTCTTTTATTATTTCTTATGTTCGTGTTTATCATCTTCACATACATAATGAACAAATAAAAACAATATAATTTGTTGAAAGAATGAACACGAACAAGAAAATTGTGTTCATTTGTTTTGTTAACATATATGAACAACATAAACAAGTCGTTTTTCATGTTCGTTCGATTGATTTACAGTCCGATGTATCGATGACCAAAACAACAAAAGATATCTGATTTAATTTTGCCCATTAATTAAACATCTTACACACTTCTCAATGTTCACAACCAATCCTTTCACCTTATGAAAACAAGTAAAGATTCAATAAGATAAAATATGCAATAATAACACCACCATATACTATAAACCCTAAAATTTCAGATTGAATTGAATAAAACAAACACCAGTTGTATAACATTTCAAGAAACTCAAATCCATAGGATACACAACACTTCAAACAATAAAAAAAACCCCACCAATTTCATCCTCCATTATCATACACTGGAGTTGATATAAAGATCCTACCCTTTTAACACCTATGGTTAAAACTTAAAAGACAACCCACATTAACATAAACTTAAACCCCAATTTTAGAAAATAAATAATAGTGTCTAACAATATTCCTAAGTAAAACAACCTCGGAGTCCGCTAACAAAGAACACCATACATCAAATCTTGCATACTTGAGAGATTAATTAGCAAGAAACCTCAAATTGTGATGTGTTGGATTCAGAAACATGCAAAGATCCATTTCTTTCTGTGTCTAAACTTCTTGGATTTGTGAGTGTAAAACTTATGTTAGGTTCATGATCTCCATATGTTTCTTTGAAGAAAGGCGTAGTAGCAAAAGGTTCAAATCTTGATTTTCTTGATTTTTGTTGTTCTTGTTGGAGATCAGTAAGAAAGCTTCCAAGTATGACCTAAAAGTATATATAGAAATAGAAAATAATTACACATATCATTCCAATTCCATCAAGATTGATGTTAATCTTTGGAATTTTGGAAAAAGATTGATGACCATGATGGGAATTATAAAAATTATTGGTAAAGATGAAAGTGGGTAGTGGATTTGAAACAAAAGTATGTGTCTTTTATTGAATTTGGAACAAAATCATAAGTTGGACTTTGACTTTTGAAGGTCAAAATGTATCTTTGTTTCTTTGAAAATGAAATATATGTTTTATTAGTTGACGATTAAAAAAGTGTTTCCTCCTTTTTATTAAAAGGTTTCAAGTAGTTGCCTAGAGAAGGAATGGAATGGTTAATTCCGATGGTTGTTTGGCCCGATGGAATGGAATTGGACTCCACTAATGAATCCTTCAGTTATGTTAGTTTGTGATCTAACTCATTTTTATTTATAAAAATTTTAATGACACAATTTTTTTTATAGAAATTTCACGATTTTAATCAAATTATGATTTCAATTTCCATTCATTGATCATTCCATTCCATTCCATTCCAATCATCATTCCATTCCATCCAACCAAACAGATCCTTATTAACTTCATTTACTAACGAATTTAAGATTATTTCCATTTTAGTGGTATAAAAAAAAAATACATAAAATTTCTAACCTGAACAGATCCAGCAGCAACCAGCATGCCCGCCAGTCCACCACCCAAAACCCGCCCATCCGGGCCTGCCAAAGAAACACTCATCCCACCGGACCACCCTTTTGCTCCACCATTTTCATTCGGTGTAAAAGCTCCAGATAAACAAAGAATGTCAAATCGCCCCTTAAAAAGTCAAACACTCAATATCAATATTCAAATACCATTAACGCCATATAGAAAGAAAAAGGCCAAAACAAAAAGGGTATATTTGTAATTTTGTACCTCATACGTTAAAGTGCCTCCAGAAGCATTTGGTTGACCAAGTGTGACATTTGAAACTGCACCATTTGCAGCAAGAACACATATGGCTTTTGTCCCTTGTTGAGCAAATGATATGATCTTCATATTAACATCCTAACAACATTTATAAAAACAAAAACATAAATATTTATGTTTCTTGTTATTAATCTCTTATGTTTTATTATTATTATATTTATTATACCTCTCCAGAATTAACTGTAAGCACATGGGGAGTAAAATCCGCACCAATTGAGGATGCCAATTGTGCACCTATAACATCAAGATCATTGAAAATAATAAAGATCCAAGAAATAATAATAATAACAAGATTACATTTTTTGCAAAATTACAAATTTTGTCAAACTCAATGATAAAACTGAAAAACTCATAAGAGGACCTAACCTATTTATAATAGATTAAACCTTAACGACATTATGGAACAAAATAACTAATAGAAGGAAACAAATAAGTATATAAAAAGGAAATTAGATTATTTTGTTTCCTAAAGTCATTAGGGTTTAATCTATTATAACTAGGTTAAAGGTTATGTCGAGTTTGACATATGATTATTTTGTTTTTCTGATTATTTTCGTTTCTTTGTAAATTTCGCATCAGTTTATGCATATGATATCAAAACAACTGTGTCTTTCATAATCTTTTTTATTACAAAATGGGATCAAGAAATTCAATTGAAGACTCAAAAAGTCCACATAATGACATAATATGCATCAATTAGGAACTAAACTAAAATAAAACCTGTAAAATCTCTACAATTATTTCGGATTTACATTAATAACAATCTTGCTTACAGAAAACTCCAATAAAATACCATATCTTGGAAAAGCAAGCAACTTTCTTGGAACTTTTTATCCAAATCCTTTAATTCTTTCAGACTTTCACAATCTTGTAAGAAATAAGGTTGATTTGTATTGAAATAAAAAGAGAAGATAAGGGTTCAGATGTTCAATAATTCAACTGCTAAAAGTGAAAGACGTTTTTTTTTTCTGCAGAAAGATTCTCTTGACCAATAGTGAGTAGCTATAAGTAGTAAACAATTTTGACTTTGAGAAAATCTGTCATAACTCAATGATTTTAAGCATAAGAAATGGAGGATGGTGATGTGTGGCTGACTGTTTACTGTGTGTGTGTGTGTGTGTGTTCAAATCTGACAGCAGACTTCCAGCATAAGGGACCCAGTCGTAGTACATTAAATTCATCAAAGATCTAAAGATCTAGCTTTTATTCAACATAAAACATACGCAAAAACACAAATTATAGTACTAGAATCTATATATATAGTATAAACAAAATCAAATCGAGATCAAATAAAATAATGAATGTCGATTCTCAAGCGAACATTAGATCGAATACCTGGTGGGCGAAACTCAAGTTTCTGCTTTCTCTTGATGGAAGTTATCGGCTTTTCCTGCTTCTGCTTCCAGCCGGGGAAATCACCGGAGAGGGGAATCGATGAAGAAATCGGCATCGGAGACAAAGTAACTTTAGGTTTTCCGTCGGGTCCGTACTTCCTTGGCCTTCCCCTCTTTTTCTTAAAACCATCTGAGCCAGGCGTCGCACTCACAGCAATCACACCACCCACCATCGATTCCGCTGCTGGCGGTGGTGGTGGTGGTGGTGGTGGTGCCACCGTTGATCCACTGAAAGTTCCTTCCTCGCCAAATACTACAACTGGACCGGAATTATGATTCTCCTCTGTACCTTCCATTTTCACAAACTCACTGATACTTTACTAAAGTTTTTCTTTTGGGTGATTACTTAAAAACCTAACGATATAATGAAAAAAGAAAGCTTTTGTAGGAAGAACACAGAGTTGAATCAAGATAAACAACAGCGATCATACAACATTCAAGAAGAAGAAATTACTACAAACTCAAGAAATCCCTAAAATCGTTAATTTCTAAATATTATAACTAAAATTTCAACAGTTAAGAAAATTAACTCAAAGAAGAATCAACAGTTGCTTGATCATAGGTTTTGCTGTAGCAGAATAAGCGAATTTCAACAGTAAAAAAGAAAAAGAAAATGAAAATACAAAATCAACTTTTGTTTTTGTTTGCTTGCTGGAAATTTTTTTGAAGGAAATGAAATTAGGGTTTTGCAGGAAAAGAAGAAAGAGAGAAAAATTAAAGTAGGAAAATAGAAATATAAATAAATAAATAGGGGAAATATAATTAAAATATTGGTAAATTGATGGATAATTTTTATATCAAAATTATATATTCATAATATTAATTTTGGTTAAGGAAATGGTTTGAAGTCCGTCTTGGAAATTCAATTAATCTGTATAAAATATAAAAGCAAATATATTTAAAATAATAATTATATTCGCAAAATCTTTGTTTTTAAATAAAAATTTATTATATATTTATTATTTGAATTAAAGAATATAAAGTTAATATTAGAATATTGGATCTTTTTCTGTCTCCTACTACCTTTGACTGCTTCTCTTCACGTTGACCACAAACCTAAATTAGTAAATATACATTAAATAAAGTTAATAATGACAACCGAACTATGTGTAATTATTTCTTCTACACATTAAAAAAAAAAAACTGTGTGGTATCTTAAAAAATAAGTTTGAATCTATTTTTATTTATTTATATGTCGGTTTAAAATTGAAACTTTTATACAAATTTAATCTATATGGTATCTTAAAAAAATACAGATTTGATTTCTCAAGTTAACTTTTAAAAAATTAAAACATATATACAAATTTAATCCATATGTATCTTAAAAAATACAGATTTAATTTCTCAAGTTAACTTGTCTTAAAAATGACCAAATAAAAAAAATAAATTCAAAAAAACAAAAACAAAAATAAAATAAAATAATAAATAAACAATTTGATTATCTTTAATTTCTCAAGTTAACTCGATTCATATTACAAAAGCCGATTGCAACATGACTTTCAAGGCATGAAAAACATTAAAAAAAACAAAGATTAAAAAATTTCAACTTATTTATAAACGAAACAAACAGATTTTATAATAACATTACCCAAACGAGCAACATATGAATTCAATTCATATTACAAGCCAATTTTAATTTGACTTTCAAAGCAAAAAAAAAAACACTAAAAACACAAGATTAAAAAACCAAAAAAAAAAAAAAAAATCCATCATATCACAAAACCAGCTCTTCTTTCTTCAAAGGAATACTCAATAACCTCTTCCTTAATCAAAACAGGGGCAGGTGTAACAGCTGTTTGCATCGCAATAGAACCCGTAGTATATGGTGTCGAGGGTAAAATCGGAATTAAATTTGTTTTCGGAGTTCTATTTGTATTTTCATCCTCTAAACCAAATATCGTAGTTTTTGTAGGGGTAGTAAATGGCAACGTATTGTTATTATTTTGGAATGTTTTTTGTAGCATCTCGTGTTTTTTCTCAACTTCTGTTGTGACATTAGGGGTAGTTTTGGAAGAAATGGGAGAAAAAGGCTTGCGGAATCCATCGATTTTTTTGGTAGAACGTGAACTAGGGGTAGTTTTGGAATTAATATCCGGTTTAGGGGTTGCATGACCTAATGATAATCTTCTGTTGATTGTAGCATTTGAATTGCCAAATGACAATCTTGCCCCTTTTTTCGTAGCACTTTGTTGTTTCATTGGATTTGGTTTTGATCCAAAAAGTGCTTCTTGTTCTGTTATCAGTTGTCCCTGAAGTTTCTTCTGATCCTGAAATACCAAAAACGACATCGTATTTGCACTTCAATTACATATTTTGCCTTTAATTTAATAAATATATATATATATATATATATATATATATATATATATATATATATATATATATATATATATATATATATATATTTATTATTTATACCCTTTGTCTTTTTCTTTCTTCCTCTTTTTCTTGTCTTAACATCTTATAATCCTCCAACATGGAAAGAAGCCGAACCTGAAAATAACAAATTAGATTGCTAGAATAATTTTAAAAAAATAATAAACAATGTAAAAATGAAAATATAATTAGGAAATTACAATCTTACCCCATCATAAGTAAATTCAACACCTCTCTCATTCTCCCAAGCTACTGTCTTCGTAGCTAAAGCTTCCACAATTCCTGTTTTTGAAAAGATGCATGAATAATTTATAAATAAAAAAAATTTAGGAATTTTCTTTTTATAATTTAAAAAAAAAAAAAAAATTACCTGGAAGTTTATTAACCAAAGCACGTGCTTTTTCTGCACGTTTAAGTGTAAGATGAGCACCTCTTCCAGCATTATATCTATTATCATCCTGCATTAAAAAAAATGGTATTTTCCATGTGAAATGACTATATTACCCTTTATTTATAAAAAAAATTTATGTTGAAATTAAGACTAAAATGTTTTGTCTTGGGATTTTGGACATTATTTGAGATATTTGTGATTCTTGTTCATATTTCAAGAAAAATGACTATATTACCCTTTGATTTATAAAAAAAAAAATCAGAAAAGGGTAATGTAACCATTCTACTTGGAACATGACACAAAACATTACAAAAACCTTAAAATAAGGACCAAAATTCTTAAACTAGTTATTGAAAATTTTTATTATTCAAACACAAGTAAGTTGTAAAAAGACCAAAATACCCTGTTATACTCTTCAAGCCAACATTCCTCTGCACAAGCAGTCATCCATTTCTCAACTTTTTCAAGAATTTCTTTTCGACTAAAAGCTTCTTCTTTCACTTTCCCAATTAAAATCTCAATTTGTTCAAGAACACTACTAGCATCCACAACTCCTTTATTCAATAAAAAAAACACACACACACACATCAGTCAATAATAATAATATATCAAAACTAAATAATTTAAAAAAAATACCACATCTTTTAACATATACCAGATTCAATGGCTTCAATGGCAATTTCTAATGAAGTATCAGATTCTGTAATCAAATGTGTCTTTCTACAAATATCTTCTAACTCTGTTCTTTTCTTCATAACAAGTTCTTTCATTTTACTACACTTCAACTCCTCTAGCCTTGACACCTCAGCATCAACCTTTAATGTATATAACATATTATAGTTTTTACAACTTAATTCTGAAAATGAAAAAAAATAAATAAATAAATAAAACTTACATAATTAATGGAATCCACTGAAAGCAAATTGGGCTCTGTTATCTCCTCTTCAGAAGCAGCTATGTTACATGTAACACTTTGAAACATTTGTTGTTCTTCAATAGGAGTATCCATTAATGTCCATAGCTCTATTAAAGATGTTGCAAGATCTTGAATCTAAAAAGATTATTCCATAAATTTTCATCAAATAAACTCAGAATATAAATAAATATACTTACTATAATAAATCAACCCCATTACTTACTTTTTGCTTTCTTTCTATTTTAATCTCTCGAAGTCTTTGTATGGAATTTGCTAGCTTTGAAATTGTCTCGTTACTTATGTTTTTTGACATATTTGCCCCTTCAGATAAAGTAGGATGGATTTCTTGAATTGTTTGATTAAAATCCATTCCTAACACCAAACAGAGTGAATTCAAGGAACTCATGTGGTCTAGAACTTGCTTCAAACGATCACTCTGGATATTATTAGCATTAACAAAATATTAATAATTCATTATATGAAAAATTGTTAAAATTTCATAGATGATAAAATAAGATTACCTTCTCCTTTTGAAGTGTTTGCAGTTTAGTTTGAAGTTCTTGAAGGTTTCTTAAAGAGAGATCAGTTTCATCCAAGATTGTGTTTGAAGAAGTTGTGTAAATCTCCATTTGTATTTTTTGTATTTGTTCCAAGATTTCAAGAAATTGATTTCTTCTTTCGGATTTTCTCTTTTTCATTTCTTCAAGTTCTGGAAGAAGGGCTCTTAGTTCTTCCTTTAGGCTTCGAGGAGTTTGATCAGACTGAAAATGTAACATGTAAATGTTTAGAAATTGAGAGAATTGCAGAAAAGTATTAAATGAGAAGTGATTTTTTCAAGAAAATGGGATAAGATTTTAGATTTAGATATCTAAATCTAATAAATAATTACCTGCCTAATATGAACAGGTCTCTCTCCCATGGAAGAACAAATGGCTGCTAATTCTGCTTCAGAATCAGCGATTGCTTGTCTTAATTGAGCTCGACGTTTATTTGCTGAATCAACTTTTCGTCTGTATACTTCAAGACATTCACGTTCGAGTTCTAGCAACATTTTATCTCTTTCAGTGTCGTTTTCGCCAACTTCATCCCAAATAATCTTTTTTCGGAAAGATTTGTATAAAACATTAAACAGAAGTAAACGTGATTAGTAGAAAGTATTGAGTTGAGAAGAATTGGAATTACTTTTTAGAGTTTGAAATTGCAATGGTGAATGGGTACCTGAAGTTCATATAGAAGCGATCCACATGTTGTTTCCGCTTGCAAAAGTGGATCTTTTGTTGGAGTAGGCATTCTGATAACTATTTCAAATCATAAAAATTAGAGGCTTGAATCAAACTTATGAAGAATTCAGCAAGAAATACGTATAATATACACACGAGCTTTGACATTTGAGGTGAAATTGGTATGTTTCGAGTTCAAAACTGATATGAATTTTCTCATATTCTTTTTAGATTCACATCAATAGAAGTTGAAATTGAATTGATTTGATAAACCCTATAAAGTGGAATTGTATCTGTAATTTGAAATTGGATGGAATGTATAAATTTATGGTATGGCATCATGTCAGCGATGGAGAAGGATCAGAGATCTAGCTCTAAGCACACAATAAGAAACATTCAAATCAAAAAATGCATATAAATGTATATAAAATGGCATGTAAGTGTTTATATTTCCTATTCAATTTGAAGCATCATTTAATGAAAAACATTACAAACGAAGAAGGGGAGACGGATTCAGATCTAAACAAATTCAAACCTGAACAAATGTGGTCTTTGCAACTGGATCGACTGATGAAATCTATCGAAGAAGGAGGGAGAGATCGAAGAACACAATCTGATTGCTTATGAGAAAATTACAGAAATCGAAATCCCAAATTTGAGAAGGAAGCTAGAGAGAGAGAGAGAGAGAGAGAGAGTAGCCGTTTTCTGAGAATTCGACCGTTGAGAAACATATATAAGAAACCTACGATGTTGGTGAGAATTGATGTGACGATTTGAATTTCAAAATAAGGGCCAAGGCGAATTGTTTACTTAAGGTAGCCCAATTTAATGTAAGCTAACATGGGCCGATGTTTTTCCTTTTTCATGTTTTTAAAAGAAGAAACTAACTTCAGGTCATTTTCATTTGCTTAACTATCTTTATTTATTAAAACAAAAACTAATTAAATCTTCCAATATTGCATGATCAATGGTTATATATTTTGATAAATATAGTATTAAAATTATTATATTATTAGTATTAGTTGTAAAATAATAATTTTTACCTTTTCTTTTTAATGTTGTATAAAATAATAACTATTTTGAACTATATTATAGAATAAATATTTATTAAAGTCGCACAGTTCAATGGCCTTTGTGAGATACTTGCATGTTAATAAAATTACATATAGTTTTGGAATTACTTTTACATTTTAATTATTGTTATGATTAATTACTTCATTTTTTTGAAAATTTGAATCATAATGATTATTTGAAATATCTAACTAATGTTTGTATTTTGTAAAGTAACATAATCTAGTTTATAACTTTATGTTAATATTAATTATTATTATTGTTAATTAATTTTAAAATAAATTATTATTATTAAAAAGGTATAGATCACTATCTATGTAGAAAGTTTTAAAACCATTTATTATTTATTATTATTGTTGTTAACTAATACAATAGCTATATTTGTATGTCTTTCTATTTATTCAACATTAATTAATCAATTTAAAGTCATTATTTGAAATAAATTAAAAAATTATGAAAATTTCAATAGGTTGGTTGGTTAGAGAATGTCATTATTGTTATTTTTCTAATTTGATAAAAAGAAATTACCATTAAAAATTTCAAGGTTTACAGAAGTTATATTTTTCTCAATTTTATTTTCTAGTTTTCTAAAGTTGATTTTCTTCTTCTATAATCATTTCTAAAATCCTACATAAGAACGTATACAGTTCTTACAAATAAGTTAAATGTTGAAGACAACTTGTAAACCCAGAAGCGATCCCTTAAATCTCATATATTATTTAGAACCATAGTTTGAGAATGAGGGAAACTTGGTATATTGGGGTGAACCATAAGCCCCAAAACAATTATATTTCAAGTATCATATGGTTTTATTTGATCATGTAAACAAGCCATGATGGAATACGTGCACAAGAGTATGCCCCCAAAATTCAATTTTATGGGTTATTTATGTAAATATGGGACCATGACTTTAAAAAAATGTCAAGAAAAAGCGAAACAAACACTCCTTCACATGCTTATGGCATATAATGCCTTTGTCCATGGCCCTCTTCACACTCTCAATTTATCATTAAAACCTCTAATCCAGGCTCCATAGCCAATTAAAAATGTTATTCTACAAAACTCATAACGACTAATAACAAGATAAACATCAATTATAAATGTATAAAGCTAAAAAAAAATACCTTAAATGTGTAAGATATGACGAATTAAGTTCATGGGTTGCCCTTATGATGTTATTCCTTGATATTCTTGAAATGCTTTTCTTAGATCGCCTTATACTTCTTTAATAAAGGTGGTTGTAATTGCTTACAGTTGTTTTGATCCGAGTTGGTTTAAAGTTTGTGTTTTGACCTTTGAACACATCCATTCATGATGTACCTAATTACACATGTTCTATAAATCATGACGACAAGAATCCAAAAACAAGATTGTTCCCATTCAAGCATTAGATCTAAAGGCATAATTGGTGGTTGATATTCTTTTGACCACAAGAATCACACTCATAATAACCCTTGTTTGACCAATAATATTAGAAGAGTTACGAATTTCATTACATGAATGATTCAACTTTTGATTTTGTGTTTGAGAGGTTCCAAAAACACTGTATAATATGGATGATAACATCATTAAAATTTTATGAACAAAAATAAACACTGCACACTACACCAGTTTGGTGTTAACTTATCATAATTAACTTTGACTTTAAAGAAGTCATGATTCACTTGACCTTGTCTGTGAATCGGTTCACCTAGACAAACAACTTTTGCAAGTCCCATTGTCAAAGATTATATATATATATATATATATATATATATATATATATAACTTTTGTTCTTTTTTATTATTTTTTTTCCTAGAAACAATAATTCTCAATATGTTGGAAAAATATTATGTGGTAACTTGTTATAAGGTGTGACCCTATATGATCATATGTCATTAGAATATCATTATATAATGACTTTTAGGTATATAGATCTTTCAATGGTTCAGGGTTTTTGTTTGGTAATGATACATTATACACAGTAAGTGTAACCATATGTAACTAGATGTATAATTGTGTGATAGAAATCTCTGGATATATAAATCCCTGTGTCAAAGATTATATATATATATATATATATATATATATATATATATATATATATATATATATATATATATATATATATATAAAGAAAATTTTGATAACAAAATATACGTGTAATTTTTGTCACATAAAATTATAATTATAAATATTTTAAAGTTGTTATAGAAAATATGTATAAAATTTTCTTATAAAAGAAAATCATACACGTTTTCGAAATACAAAGATTATACCAAATAATCTATTAATCTAAACCAAATTTGCAAAAATGGTCATGATACCAATTTTTGAGTTTTATTTAAATTCAATTTTTTTTTCCCAAAAACGCTAATAATGATAACGGAATCTTTAAAAATAGAATAAACTTAAAACTCATTTTAACCCATATGGATCATTGTGTAATCATGGAAAGATTAAAACAACCACAGAAGGAAAAGTAAACAACAATCTTTAAAGACTTTGATTTCTTTTAGGAGGTTGGAAGTTGATGCAGATGGAAAACAACTCAAAGTAGAGCTTCTCTAGAAGTATCCACTAAGTAAGAGTAAACCACTTCAGGATGCTAGTCTTTACTTGTATTAAGTTGTTCTTAAGCCTTAAAAGTTTATACCAAATAAACCTTGAAAGGACAAACAACTTAATCATCCAAGAACATGCACCAAATTACAAGAGATGGAGAAGGAATATTAGATTGAAGCTCTTTGGCAAGAAAAAGAAGAGAGAAAAAGTGATAAAAAAAAAAGCCTAGCAAGTTTTTGGTCTTTAGACTCATGTATATACTTAAACATTCAAGTGAAGCACCATACCTCATTAAGTGTCCATGTACTTGAAGTGTAAGAGAGTATAGGATAGAAGAAAGAAGTTTAACACTCAAACTCTACATCCCCTCATCAACCTACACCTTCGAGTCTTGTAAGAGTCAAAGTTAAGTGTTATTTACATAATCTCCTAACTAGTAGTTAGATTGGAACTAAATGGTTACTCAAATTATCCACTTATTTGTACATGACATTTATATTCATACTTTATGAATATAGCTAGTTTTTGTTCTCTTTTATTATTATTTTTCCTAGAAACAATAATTCTCAATATATTGGTAAAATATTATGTGGTAACTTGTTATAAGGTGTGACCCTATATGATCATATGTTATTAGCAAATATCATTTTATAATGACTTTTAGGTATATAGATCTTTCAATGGTTTAGGGTTTTTGTTTGGGTAATGATACATTATACACAATAAGTGTAACCATATGTAACTAGATGTATAATTGTGTGATAGAAATCTATGGATATATAAATCCCTGTGTCAAAGATTATATATATATATATATATATATATATATATATATATATATATATATATATATATATATATATATATATATATTAGGGGTGTGCAAAAAAACCGCAAAACCGAAAAACCGAGCCGAACCGGCCGATCCGAAACCGAAAAAACCGAAACATAAAAAAACCGAAACCGAAAAAACCGAATATCAACGGGTCGGTTTTGGTTTGGATACTTAGGTATCCGCGGATAACCGAACCGAACCGCTTGATATATATATATATATATATATATATATATATATATATATATATATATATATATATATATATATATATATATATATATATAACCTTTAGCCATATCCTAAACAAAAATTATGAGCGGCTATTCCAATCTTACACTTCTACATTATGTTTTCTTCTATTTTTATTTTTAAATTTATTATACCAATTATAATGTATGTTATTTGACTTTCATTATGTTTTTATAATTCTTTGGACTTAGTAATTTTTAGAAAAAAATCGTTGGAATGAAGTTTGTAATTTTAATTGGATTTGAATTTTTATATTTAGCGGGTACCCGTGAACCGAACCGTGGTTACCCGCCTTTATACGGTTTGGTTCGGTTCGGTTTTTTTGCTAATTCGGTTCGGTTTCGGTTAGTGCACATGAAGTACCCGCCCCGTGATGACGGTTCACAATTTTATTAGTATCCGAACCGAACCGCCCCGTTAACACCCCTAATATATATATATATATATATATATATATATATATATATATATATATATATATATATATATATATATATATATATATATATAAAAGAAAATTTTGATAACAAAATATACGTGTAATTTTTGTCACATAAAATTATAATTATAAATATTTTAAAGTTGTTATAGAAAATATGTATGAAATTTTCTTATAAAAGAAAATCATACATGTTTTCGAAATACAAAGATTATACCAAATAATCTATTAATCTAAACCAAATTTGCAAAAATGGTCATGATACCAATTTTTGAGTTTTATTTAAATTCATTTTTTTTTCCAAAAACGCTAATAATGATAACGGAATCTTTAGAATAGAATAAACTTAAAACTCATTTTAACCCATATGGATCATTGTGTAATCATGGAAATATTAAAACAACCACAGAAGGAAAAGTAAACAACAATCTTTGAAGACTTTGATTCCTTTCAGGAGGTTGGAAGTTGATGCAGATGGAAAACAACTCAAAGTAGAGCTTCTCTAGAAGTATCCACTAAGTAAGAGTAAACCACTTCAGGATGCTCGTATTTACTTGTATTAAGTTGTTCTTAAACCTTAAAAGTTTATACCAAATAAACCTTGAAAGGACAAACAGCTTAATCATCCAAGAACATGCACCAAATTACAAGAGATGGAGAAGGAATATTAGATTGAAGCTCTTTGGCAAGAAAAAGAAGAGAGAAAAAGTGATAAAGAAAAGCCTAGCAAGTTTTTGGTCTTTAGACTCATGTATATACTTAAACATTCAAGTGAAGCACCATACCTCATTAAGTGTCCATGTACTTGAAGTGTAAGAGAGTATAGGCTAGAAGAAAGAAGTTTAACACTCAAACTCTACATCCCCTTATCAACCTACACCTTCGAGTCTTGTAAGAGTCAAAGTTAAGTGTTATTTACATAATCTCCTAACTAGTAGTTAGATTGTAACTAAATGGTTACTCAAATTATCCACTTATTTGTACATGACATTTATATTCATACTTTATGAATATAGCTAGTTTTTGTTCTCTTTTATTATTTTTTTCCCTAGAAACAATAATTCTCAATATGTTGGTAGAATATTATGTGGTAACTTGTTATAATGTGTGACTCTATATGATCATATGTCATTAGCAAATATCATTTTATAATGACTTTTAGGTATATAGATCTTTCAATGGTTCAGGGTTTTTG
This sequence comes from Lactuca saligna, assembly GCF_052625555.1. NCBI lineage: Eukaryota > Viridiplantae > Streptophyta > Magnoliopsida > Asterales > Asteraceae > Lactuca > Lactuca saligna. The sequence goes on from NC_136425.1 coordinate 53,873,584, forward strand.
TTTGGGTAATGATACATTATATACAGTAAGTGTAACCATATGTAACTAGATGTATAATTGTGTGATAGAAATCTATGGATATATAAATCCAATAATAAAAAAAGTTATGCTAATGTTTTGTATAACACTTATATTGGTCTTATATATGATTTTTATAACTTATATGTTCACATGAGTCCTTCTAAAGTCGTAAGAGGGCATGTATGGAAGATAATCGAGGTGATGTCAATTCCCAATAACACATGTCCTCCTATTTATGACAATATACTTTGATGTGTTTTCCATTTGTTTTAATATTTATATATAGTCTTTCTTGCAATACTATAAGTATTTGTTGATGCATTCATGCATCTATGTTTAGAGAAAATAATAATTTAGACGTTGACATATTATAAATATTTAAATCTTGAAATATAAATAGAAGGAAACTCATGCTTCACATGGGGAAGAAGATGTTATTATTCTATTTAGCCCATGTTTAGCTAAATGTAAGAAATGACAATCTACATTCATTTTGTTCTACTTTTATATGTAATAATATAGAACAAGACTTTTCAAAACTAAATGTAAATTTCCCAGCTATTCACCATCCAATAACAAAGATTCCAAAACAAAAATTCTTGATTTATACTCGCTTTCTCTTATGTCAACACATGTAACCGCACTATCTCACAAATAGTCAACAACCTATTCAGATAAGAAAATCCAGAGTCTTTGTTATCATGTTTTGTAATATTAATATTTTTAATGAATACAAATCCTTAATATATACATACAATTTCACTCTGTGAAATGAACATTGGTGTGTAAAGACCAAGAGATGAGTAATTATGAAATTTAATACATTGGTTCAAGTAAAAACTGTAGTCACATAACACTAATCACCTTTCGGTCTCTTTGCCTAACTACCTGGACTTGGAAAAATAAATCCACACCACTTTCACAAATCAACATATAAATATAAAACAATATCCATCAAAGTAAGATGTTATTTCTCGCATTTAGTCACTTAACTATTTTATGTAGTAATCAAAACCATTACACTTCTTGATTGTTTAAGAGAAAGCCATTTCTCTTAGTTTAGCCATTGAAATGTTAACTTTTATCGATTTAGCCACTAACATATTGTTATAATAATAAATAAATAAGAATAGCAGTTCATTTGGTTAAATCAATAATAAATGAAAACACTTTGTGTGCTTTTCCATATTTTAACCTTTTTCAAAACCAAATAACCAGAGAAAATGACTACACAAATTTGAACATTTTAGACAATTTTCTATTTGTCAATAGAATATATTAAACAAACTAGTTTAAGATAGGATTAGTGGATGACACGTTAGTATGTTGACCAGCCAAACCGCTCAAAATTTAACCTAATGACCTAGATGGAAATTTTTTTAGAAGTATAGTGACTGAAGTTGTACAAAAATAGTTTCGTAAGCATTTATTAAAATTGTATCTAAAAGGATATATTTGTTAGTGTGTGGAATGGATAACTCCAAATGATCAAGTTCTTTGTCAAGATCATTGATGGCTAGATTATAAGCCTGTATTGGTGAAGACTAGCTACTTGTGTGAAATTGTCAAATGCCCATCAAACATGGAGTCTTAAAAATTTCACTACCAAAATCATGGGCCTGATTTAATGATTAGTACAATAAATGTAACATCCAAACTGTGAGGTACATTTTTAATTTATCAAGTTTGTCTTTTGGGAGTCTCTATGGCGTGGTGAAGGATCACCATGATGTGGCGATGCATTTTTGAGTCGCAAGTTTCTTTGACCCGCCATGGCATGGTAGGTGAAGGCCACGGTGTGACCACCGCTGATGTCTAATCCATAATTTTCTGGGTTTTGCACCTTATTTAAACGATTAAGGAAGATAGGGTTTGCTCACCCTCAGACTCCACCACCTTCTTTAACTCTGAAGAAACCATAATTCCTTTTCCTTGAATATTGAAGCTTACTTTGGTGTTTTTGGCAAATTTTGAAGAAAGGAGAAAGAAGGAGTAAGCCAAGGATCATCAAGCAAGTTCCTATTCCTCTTCCTAACACATTTCTGGACCTTTGTAAGTGTCTAAGACTCCACCCTTATGTTGCTAGGTTGCTAGATCTTGATTTTTGTCCCATTTTTTCTTGATCTTGTTAGTTGGGATGGTGATATTTCATAAAGGTTGCAACTTTATGAATCTCTAGATCCTTTGGAGTAATTCATGGTTTGGATCTAATGTATGGTTGATTGATTGAACCATGCATGATATTTTAGTCATAATCCTTATTTTTTTACCTAATACGAGTTCAATACATGCTTTAGACATCCATGTATAAAAAGCACTGACCTTTAAGCTAGTTTTAGTGTTAAAAGTCCTTTTAGAGTTAATGGACTAAGGACTTCAGGGATTAAATGGTTAATGGTTGAGCCCACGCCATGGTTTTGCCTTTTTGGACCTAAGATTTGAGATCTTGATCTCTTGGAGAGTCTTAAGGGATAAAGTTCGAAACTTTATCAACTTAGACTATCAAATGGACTAGATCTGAGCTTTTGAACTGTTGGAATCAAAGAAAATGGCTTAACCCATTGAGCTGATGGAAACCCAACACCCGCAGTGTGACCTTAGGTCGTCACAACATGGCGAATAGGAAATACCTAATTGTATAGTTGTATGAGGGCCACGTCGTGGCCATGGATAGCCCGAGTGTGATGGTTGACTAAATTCAACATTGACCGTTGGCTTTTTTATTTGAGTTGACTTCTGGTCAAATGCCTAGTTTTGGAAAGAGAACTATGGATTACCTTGCATGGTTGTATAGGTGGTGTATAGAATATGTATTTGTAACATCCAGGATTTGTAGGTATTAATATTATTTATTTTATTGAATAATGGGCTATTTTTGGCTTGGTCCAGGATAGTTAGCCTTTAAGATTTGGGCTGAGAAAGGCATTACGCAGGGCGTACCATGACAGTACGCGCAATGTACAAGAGGTTAGGGCGGAGAGGCCATGCACGTACGCCCAGCGTACCAAAGGGTATGCGCAACGTACGCGTGCAGAGTCTATAACCCTAACTTTTGGGGTTTGATCCCCATATAAAGGACCTTATGCCTTTGGTCCAACCTCCGTCTCACCTCTATGCAGCCACCACAAAAACCCTAACCCATATTTGTGTGTCCTTGTGATTTGGAAGCCATTTGAGAGTATCTTGGTGTAGTTTTGGTGCTTTGGAAGAGAAATGAGCTTGAAGAAGGAGCAAGGATTCACAAAAAGATTATAGATCCAGGAGATTGGCATCATTTCTAACTCTTTTGAGGTATCAAGTTCCACACTTGAACATTTCATTCTTAGATTTGTTTATAGGAGTGTTTAAGGTCACTTTTGGACTCCATTGTTGGGGCTTCTTGCATCTTAATGATTTCACACCATAAGAGTTGTCCTTTTAGGCTCTTAGAGGCACTAAGAGTCATAAAAATCAGACCTTGTAGTTAATCCACAACCATGCAAAGTGTTTGATGGTCATAAAGCTTGTTAAAAGGACCAAAATCATGTTTTGACCCCAACCATGCATGCAAGCACATAAATTTTGTGACTTTATGGATTAGGAGGTCTTAAAGGACCTGGATCTACATTTTAGAAGTAAAGACTAAATGGGATAAGTCATAAATGAAGTCCCAAGAAAGCTGGCCGGTACGCTAAGCGTACACCTTGGTACGTTGTGCGTATTGGGTCAACTCCCCGTTTTGGTCAAGGCCAGTGTATGTGCTAGGTACGCCACACGTACGCATGCAGAGTGGCTATATTGGGCTTTTTTGGCCTTAGGGAACTAGGCCTGGACTATTGGGCCCCGTGGCCCACTGTGGAGTATAGTTATGGGCCTCGGAATTTGGAATTAGAAGTATTGGGCCTTTTGGGCCACATTGGGCCACTCGAGATTATTTCATTTTAGGCTAAGGACTTATTAGTATTGTGAAAAAGGCCCATTTGAAGGTTTGGGCCCAATTTAGAAAATTGGGCCATTAGTTGGCCCTTAGGGAGCCTTTAATGGGCCATTGGTGCATTGGATTTAATAAGTTAGCATTGGGCCTTATGAATGGTTCAATTTAGGCTGAGGGGGGTAAAATGGTTATTTTACCCTAAGTAGTGTTATAGATTATGATTGAGTGTCATTATGATTATGATAGTCGGGAGTCATTGAAGCAGCTGTTAGAGATCACTTTTGTGAGATTCGACACTCAGCTTTACAAGGTGAGTTACCTTCCAGTAGAAATGGGTCTAAAGCCACAATGTCGACCCACTAATAGGAGTGATTATGGATTATTGTCTTCGTGATAACTGTCGGGTTTGCCACTATTTGATGTGCTTATGTGCTAGCATGATATGATGCTATGTAATAGTGGTAGTAGGGGGAATAGTCCCCATATCTATTCGATAAGGCCAAGAGGTAGGATAGGCACTCCGGTATGCCTGACAGTATGATTATGTTATGTTTTATGTGGTAGTAGTAGGGGTGAAATAGTCCCCGTAACCAGTTGAGATAAACCGGAGGGGTAGGTCGGACACCCCGATATGTCTGACAGGGGTAGGTTGAGCACCCCGGTATGCTCAACAAAGTAGGCCGGGCACCCATATATGCTTGGCAGTATGTGTTATGTATGGTATGTGGTGTGATGGGGAGAACTCACTAAGCTTCGTGCTTACAATTTTCAGCTTTGTTTTTAGGTACCTCTTCATCGAAGGGGAAGGAGCTGGCACGGTAGCAACGCATCACATACACATATGATTTCCGCCTTTTGCGATCCATGGGATTGTACTCTGACATTATTATTCCAAAACATGTTTTATGACATTTGATTTATGAGATTATGGGTTGATAAGATATTGATGATGTTTTTCAGTAAACAATTTTATAAGCTACTTAATTAAAAATGAAATTTTTGATCATAAAAATTGGTATGTTACAAGTTGGTATCAGAGCCTTGGTTTGAGGGATTCGGGCGCACTCTCGGGTGTGTCTGAACTCAAACTAAGGACTTGGTAGGAAAATTTTCAAAAGTAAAATCATTTTTATAAAAGGAGTTTGAAAAGAAATTGAAAAGAGAAAAGAATTTGAAAAGAACAAGGTGTGTGATGCGTGCGACCGGAGCTCAAGTAAGTTTTCCTCAAGATACCCATACATTTTATGTTATGATATGATATGATGTGATTATGAGAACTGCATGCTAGATTAGGTCTAGGGATCTAGGAAGATGCCTTACGTGCCTGCTATATGTGCTTAGTAAATTTCATGCTAGAACTGATTAGAAAGTGATCTGATGGCCTGAATAGGATATGCTTGGTTTGGATGCTCAATGTCCGAATGCTGCTTGCTTTGTGCTTTTTAGGAGTTCTAGTTATCTTTAATTAACTAGTAGACGAATACGTTAAGTTACATATTATGACGACTAAAAACTTCAGAAGGTTAGGTCTAGCCCTATTTCGCAGGTCTTGTCTGAGTCCAACCATTGTAGGACAAGACCTATCATTCGAAGAATTATCTGGTCTTAGTAATATGTAATGGTATTCGCGAGCTAGTTAGGGCGAGATAACATGGACTTCTTATGCAGCTGATGGTGGAGAGTAGGTCGAAGAGTTACCCTAAGGTAAGCCTAGGATGAGAATAGTGCAACGAGCAGTGGTAGTAGTGTTGGAATAGTGTCTAAGGCTGCAACTATATTAGGCAAGTATTTGACCCGATTGTGCATGGTCCTTTTGGGTTGCCTTCACCATAGCAACTTGATAGGATGATTTATTAAGAGAGAATAAATATTATTAATATATTATGAGAATAATATAAAGAATAATAATATTGTTATTTGATTAATATAAGTCATAAATTAATTGGTATTAGTTTGGTGACTTAAAGAGATTAATTAAATAAGAGGGTATAAACTGTCAATTGTTTGATAGTTAAACTTTAGACTGTAAATCCATATTGGATAGGGGTGGACGGATTCTAGAAGCTAAAGGATAGCTTAAAATCGTCCAAGGCTATCTAAGGAATGGATTTGGATTGCTTTAAGAGAAGATTATCCAACTAGGGTTTAAGTTGTAACCCTTAAGGAGTCTACAAGTATAAATAGACCCTATGGCAAAGGGAAATTGACACTTGATCTAAAGTAGAGAACCCCTGGCCGAATTCCCTCCCCTCTCCTCTCTCTCAAATCATCCTCCTTGCTATTTGGTGTTTGTAAGCCATTAGAGGAGTTACAATTGTGACTCTAGAGCTCCAAGACAACAAGATCAAACAAGAGATTCAAATGTATGATTCTAGATCTGTTTTGTATTGTTCTTATACCTAATTAGTCATTAGAAGTCTTGGATTCAAAGCATGTTTAATTAGAAAGCCTAGATCCAAGCATTAGGGTTTTGCATGCGTACATAGGAAAGTTCTTATGGCTAAAACCCATCAGTGGTATCAGAGCCTAGCTTGGTTTCTAATAAATTGTTGCTTGTTTGTTTGAAACTTAACTGCAAAATTCGATTTTTGTGTTTCTGAGTCATGGACTCAGCGAGTTCCATAGTGGAATCAGCGAGTTGGCCTGACTCGGCGAGTCCAAGCGTCAGGAATGGCCAGATTCGGGATTTCTTCATGATTATCTTATGGAAACTTACCTTAATCATATTAGATCAACCCTAATCCGATTTTTTGATATATATGACTATAATCTTGATCTAATTAAAGATATTTATCAACTAATAAAATATTTTATTTCCTTATATGATAATTAATTAATTATTTTGATTTCTTTGGTAATTATCTTGCAAGAAATCTTGAATAAATCAGATATGGATAATTAGGAAATTAATTGTTAATTAGAATTATTTGTTATTTGATCCTCCATGTTTTAAATGTTTAAAACTTGTCCTCAAGTTTTGAAATTTATGTATTGTAATTAAAAGTTTTAATTTAGACAATTTGAATTTCAAACCCTAAGTTTTTAAAAGTTTAAAATATAACTCTATACTAATATAATATTACAAGATTAATATATATATATATATATATATATATATATATATATATATATATATATATGTATGTATAACTAAAATGCTAGTCTTACCATTAGTATGCCTCATTCACGAAGCCGATCTATAAGGTGGGTATAAGGTTGCGGCCTATAAAATGACGCTTAATGGGTGTACACTCACACCCACCGCTTGCTTGACCGGTGGAGGGTCGTTAGCCGAACGGGTAGGATAGGGCAACCTCATCCTCTCATTAAAAGTATAATATGAAATACAAAGTAACTACACATTTTTACAATTTCCCAATCTTAGTTACTTTAGGAAAAGTGAATTGATGCGATCCCATGAAATTACACTTTGCACCCTTGCTAAGAAGTTAGTGGAGTGTGTGTGGTTTACCGGCACACTAATTGGTTCTAAGCAAAGGTGGCAAAGGGTGATTCATTTTTTATCATAGTTCGATGGAGCGTGTGTGGTTTACCGGCACATCGAATAGGTGATCGTTACAATGAAGGCACCATGTGAATTTGCATGGTAATTCACACCCGCTTTCTGATCCTCGGTATCCCAGTCACAAACAAGAGGGGCATATCGAGATTTAAACATGCCATTGAATAGTTTCAATGAATCTCATCCGAACCTAGGAATTCTCAATACATTTAGGACTTATAGTTAGTTTTTTATGGTGGAGAATTAGTGAATCATCATTCACTTACCTTCATATTATTTGCATGTTGGATTACGGCACCCCTTTTTCTAATATGTAAATATTGTTGTTGGATCCTAGCCCTAATTTATCTTATTGGGTGATAATTAGGAATCATATTCTAATATATCTTTGTCCTTTCTATTTGTAGATGTCGAACGCAAACAACGTTGCTGCTAGTTCTTTCACATTGATGAGCCTTTATCAAAAGGTTACTTTCGATGGAACGAACTTTAGCGAATGGATAAGATACATTCGCACCATTGCTCGCTATGAGGATAAGCAGTATGTCCTCGATGAGAAGCTCGAGAAAATCAACCCTGAAATCGCTACTCCGGCTGAAATTACCGCTTTTGAAACTCATGAGCGTGATGCAACGAAGGTACATTGCATCATGATAGCCACCATGAACACTGAATTCCAAAAGTCCTATGAGGACATGTACCCGTACGAGATGCATCAAGACTTATTGGAGAGATACCACCAAAACGCGAGACAAGAGCGTTATGAGATTTTCACGAACATGATTTCCGCTAAGATGGGTCATGGAGAGTCTCTTACCGTGCACCTGCAAAAGATGCAAAGGTATGTCGACTGCCTTCGCAAGTTAAATGTTGACTTTGGGGAAGACTTGGCGATCGACATGGTGCTTTACTCTTCGCCTCCGATGTACAATCAATTTAGGATGACCTACCACATGAACAAAGAGGAGGTCACCCTAAGCAAACTCCAAGGTCTCTTGAGGGTCGCTGAGAGCAACTTCAAAGACAATTCTGTTGCACCAACTCCCAATCCACCCGCTGCTCCTGTCTTGGCTATTGGTCAAGGAAAGGGAAAGAAGAGGAAGGCTTCGTCTAAGAACTATCGCAAGGTTAAAGCCCGAGATGGTGCCTCTTCTAGTGGGACCAAAGTTGATCCTACTAAGCCCAGCCCTAATCCTAAGGAGGCAGAGTGCCACCACTGCCACAAGATAGGACATTGAAAGAGAAGCTGCCCAGAGTACCTGCAAGCCATCAAGGAAGGAAAGATCAAGCCATCTTTCGCAGGTATATACACAATTAAATCTAACAATTCAAATCATGCTATTTCTTGGGTTCTTGACATCGGTTGTGGTTATCACATTTGTTCTAATGTGCAGGGACTAAGAAGAAGTAGGGAAGTGGAGCAAGGAAGAATCAATCTAATCATGAGGAACAGAAGATCATCGCCTGTGACCAAGATTGGAGTATATTCTTTAGTGCTTAGGAATAATTTATGTTTAGATTTGAATAATTGTTGCTATTCGCCAGAAATAGCTAGAAACATCATTTCATTTCATGGTTTGTTTAGACAAGGTTTTAGATTTTCTTTTAATAATAAGAATGGTTCTATTTTAACTTATCTAAATGGTGTCTTTTACTTTGAAGCTATACCATGTAATGGAATATATGAAACTGTTATGATTGTTGATAACTTAGGAAATGATGTTTTAAACATAGATTCTTCCACTAGTATGGATAAAGCATCCTTGTGGCATTGTCGTCTTGGATATGTCAACAAGAAACGCATAGCCCAACTCCAAAAAGATGGAGTATTGGAGTCATTCGACCTTAGGGAAGATGACACGTGCGAGTCTTGTTTACTTGGAAAGATGACTAAGTCACCCTTCACAAGTACGTGTGAAAGGGATGAGAGTCTATTGGACCTAATACATACCGATGTATGTGGACCATTTAGATCAACCACGAAGGATGGGAACCGCTTCTACGTAACTTTTACCGATGATTATAGTAGATATGGGTATATCTATTTAATCAAGCAAAAGTCATAAACCTTTGAAAAGTTCAAAGAGTTCAAGAATGAAGTGGAGAATCAATTGGGCTGGAAAATCAAGATGCTTCAATCCGATCGAGGAGGAGAGTACCTAAGTCTTGAATTCCACGATTATTTCAAGGAGTGTGGAATAGTTTCACAATTGACGCCTCCTAGGACACCGTAGTTGAATGGTGTGGCAGAAAGGCGTAATCGAACCTTGTTGGACATGGTTCACTCTATGATGAGTCGTGCTTCACTACCTATCTCTTTTTGGGGGTATGCCTTAGAGACTGCCGCCCATATCCTTAACCGAGTCCCTACTAAGAAGGTTGCCAAAACACCTCACGAGATGTGGACAGGGAAAGCTCCCTCGTTAGCACATATCAAGGTTTGGGGTTGCGAGGCTTTCGTAAGACGAGATACTCACGACAAGCTCGAACCTCGTAGTGAGCGATGTATTTTCATCAGCTACCCGCAGAAATCCTTTGGATATCTCTTCTATAGAACGAAGGACAATGTTGTCTTCGTTGCGAGGATAGGAGTTTTCCGAGAGCGAGAACTCATAACCCAAGGAGACAGTGGGAGGCAAATCGAACTTGAAGAGATTCAAGAGTCAATAGATGAAGGAACCTCTACCGCTGGCTCTCAACCCGAGGAGGAAACTCCGGTTGAACCGATTGACGAATCCTTACCTCTTAGACGTTCTGATAGAGTTAGAGTTCAACCCCAGTTTTATGGTTTTCATATTACTACCGAAGGGGACACGTATATTAGTGATGGTACACTAATAAATCTTGATGAACCTAACAGCTATAAGGAAGCCATGGCAGGCCCAGAGTCTGCAAAATGGAAAGAGGCAATGGATAGCGAGATCCAATCCATGTTTGATAACCAAGTTTGGAATTTGGTCGATAATGTGCCTGAACGTAAGACCGTTGGGTGCAAGTGGATCTTCAAGAAGAAGACCGACGTGGATGGAAACGTACACACATATAAAGCGCGATTGGTCGCGAAAGGGCTTTACTCAAACTCCCGGAGTTGACTATGATGAGACCTTCTCACCAGTTGCGAAGATAAAATCTATTAGAGTGATGCTAGCGATTGCCACATTTCATGATTATGAGATTTGGCAAATGGATGTCAAGACCGCTTTCCTTAATGGAAAGTTGGCTGAGGATGTTTACATGGCTCAGCCAGAGGGGTTTGTGGATCCGAAGCATCCGAATAGAGTGTGTAAGCTTAAGAAGTCCATTTATGGACTTAAGCAAGCGTCTCGCAGATAGAATCTTTGCTTCGATGAGAAAGTCAAAAAGTTTGGATTTGTACGAAGCGAAGATGAATCTTGTGTATATGTCAAAGCCAGTGGGAGTATAGTAAGCTTCCTCGTTTTATATGTCGATGACATATTGCTCATAGGAAACGACATCCCGACTCTGCAGGAAGTTAAGTCCTGGCTCGGGAAGTGCTCCGCTATGAAGGACCTCGGAGAGGCTTCTTACATTTTGGGAATAAGGATAGTAAGAGAGAGAAGTAAGAGACTAATTGGACTTAGTCAGAACAGTTACTTAGAGAAGGTACTAAAACGTTTTAGTATGGAAAACTCGAAGAAGGGAGAATTACCGATACAAAGTAATGCCAAGTTGAGTAAGACTCAAAGTCTGAGTACCGAAGCTGAAATAGTAGAAATGAGTCGAGTACCACACGCTTCCGCAGTTGGCTCAATCATGTACGCTATGACTTGTACTCGCCCTGATGTAGCCTTTGCTTTGAGCATGGTTAGTAGATATCAAGGGAATCCTAGCAGAGCCCATTGGATTGCGGTGAAGAACATCCTTAAGTACCTTCGGAGGATGAAGGAATGGTTCTTAGTCCTCGGAGGGAGTGATGACTTGAAGGTGCGAGGGTATAGTGACGCCAGCTTTCAGACCGACAGGGACAACTACCGTTCGCAGTCGGGCTGGGTCTTTACCCTGAATGAAGGAACAGTGAATTGGAAAAGTTCCAAGCAGGAAACCGTAGCTGATTCAACGTGCGAATCAGAGTACATTGCAGCAAGCGAAGCGTCGAAGGAGGCAATATGGCTGAAGAACTTCATCGGTGATCTTGGAGTTGTACCTGCCATAAAGGAGCCCATGGATATTTTCTGTGATAATGAAGGAGCGGTTGCCTTGACCAAGGAACCGAGAGATCATGGTAGATCAAGACATATCGACAGAAAATATCACTTTATTAGACATCGTGTAGAAGAAGGACAACTCGTAGTGAAGAGGATATCATCAGAAGATAACCCAGCAGATCCGCTTACGAAGGGACTAAGCAGGGTTAAGCACTTGCAGCATGCTAGGAGTATTGGGCTGAAGGATGATATTAGCATAGATTAGATAGTAGTAGGAATGTGTAATAGATAAATGTAATTAACATTTGATGATTAAATAAAGTAGTTTTATTTATGAGTAATGTTACTATCTTATGTTAATTGTTTAACTATTGTTTCATTTTTGCATGTTTTGACTTCCAGAATAATTGAGTTTATTAAGAATAATCGAATTATTCAAATTGTCCACAATCGTTCATATGTTGGAAGTAGATATGAGAGAAGATTGTCATGAATTGGTGTGTAGATTGTCTAAATGGTATTAGACATAGAAAAGGGTTGCTGCGACATTCATGAGTGCTTATGAACTGGTTTTGAGCATTGGAACAAACCCGCACTTGCTGGAATCACCTTATGGAATATGATATAAAAGGGTGATCGCAAGACGATAATATCATATAGTCTTAAAACCTAGATATATGGTTTGTTATTTGTTAATTGATTATACATTGATAATGCGAAAACGCATCAGTACCTCGGTGTTATAAAACGCATTGTTGTGTATAGTTGATTAATGAATAAGTAAATGCATATAAGTCGAAGTTTATTTGTAACTTTTATCCTAAGTAGGTAAAAGCGATATCTCGGCCGCTCGATGATTTGATTTGACTTATGTGCCGGGCCCGGTCAGAACTAAATTGATGTGTTTGATTAAGTTCTATGTCAAATAAATCAGAGATCGAGAAACCTAAATGCTTGACTGATCATTCCATAGAATTGTCAGCATGATATCTAACAGAGGACTGTACGATCCCTTATCTAAAGGACAAGATTGATTAGATCAGAGTTTGACAGCATCTTTGAGAGCTACGACTGCAAATCGAATTGTACTTGTGCATATAGTTACTAGACTTATCCAAGTGGGAGACTGTTGGAATAGTGTCTAAGGCTGCAACTATATTAGGCAAGTATTTAACCCGATTGTGCATGGTCCTTTTGGGTTGCCTTCACCATAGCAACTTGATAGGATGATTTATTAAGAGAGAATAAATATTATTAATATATTATGAGAATAATATAAAGAATAATAATATTGTTATTTGATTAATATAAGTCATAAATTAATTGGTATTAGTTTGGTGACTTAAAGAGATTAATTAAATAAGAGGGTATAAACTGTCAATTGTTTGATAGTTAAACTTTAGACTGTAAATCCATATTGGATAGGGGTGGACGGATTCTAGAAGCTAAAGGATAGCTTAAAATCGTCCAAGGCTATCTAAGGAATGGATTTGGATTGCTTTAAGAGAAGATTATCCAACTAGGGTTTAAGTTGTAACCCTTAAGGAGTCTACAAGTATAAATAGACCCTATGGCAAAGGGAAATTGACACTTGATCTAAAGTAGAGAACCCTGGCCGAATTTCCTCCCCTCTCCTCTCTCTCAAATCATCCTCCTTGCTATTTGGTGTTTGTAAGCCATTAGAAGAGTTACAATTGTGACTCTAGAGCTCCAAGACAACAAGATCAAACAAGGGATTCAAAGGTATGATTCTAGATCTGTTTTGTATTGTTCTTATACCTAATTAGTCATTAGAAGTCTTGGATTCAAAGCATGTTTAATTAGAAAGCCTAGATCCAAGCATTAGGGTTTTGCATGCGCACATAGGAAAGTTCTTATGGCTAAAACCCATCAAGTAGGAGTGACTTGGTAAAGTCAAGGAAATCCTTGAGGAAAGTACGGATAGATGTGGAAGGTAGTATGGGACCGTACTAATGAAATTAGAGGATCCCTACTCGAGTCAAGGAGGGCTGAGATAGAACCACGGAACTTGTAGTATGTGAGACCTTCCGAGGTTACGTATGACCCTGACGATTATGTGTTTTGTTTCAGAATGGTGATGATTAGGCAACACAGAGGAGGAGGCTCAGGGTCGGGATCAGGTTCAGGATCAGGTTCGGGATCAGGTGTCGAGCCAGTTGATGAGGGACTACGTGAGTTCATCGCTTCTGAGATCACTAGAGGCATCCTTGAGTCGACCTCAGTGATTTTCGGGTCGAGCAAGGAAGGGATTGTGGAGCTGATGGAGGATCGCCTCAGGGCGTTTAGAAGTGACATGGCATCTAGCCAGTCATGATCATGTACACTGTACTTCAAGGACTTCAATGGGTGTGGTGCGCCAGAATTTCATGAGGTGAAGGACCCCATTGTTGCCACGAGGTGGATTGCAGACATGGATTCTGCTCAGTTGTCTAGCTTATGCCTTGAGGGGTCGAAGGTTTGGTACGCTACAGGATGTTAGAGGGACATGGCTAGAGATTGGTGGGAGTCATTTGGTGATTCTATGTGAGCCTCAGCCAGTGAGGCTATGACCTGGTCGGACTTTGTGACCAGGTTTAGGGCTGAGTTTGTGTCCGATGTGGAGCTTCAACAGATGACCAGGGAGTTCCTCGACATGAGGCAGACGATAGAGATAGTGGCGGAGATCACCGTTAAGTTTTGGGAGAGGGCCTTGTTGGTGCCTCAGTATGCAGGGGATGAGGAGATGCGGAAGACCCGCTATCATGAGATGTTGTGGGCTGACATCCGGAAGCACATCAGCTACTCATCATGTCCAACATTGGATGACATGATTGCGAGGGCGAGGGAGAGGGAGATTGATATAGAGCACCTCAGGAAAAGGAAGGCAGCAGAGGGACAGGTTACTGGGGTTTCGGGGAAGAAACCTAAGGGATCTGACGCTAGGTCGAAGGTCCATCAGGGTCGGAGCCGCTGTGGGAGATGCGGCAAGCCACATGAGGGGTGTGTAGACTAGGGTCATGAAGCTGGTATAAGTGCGGCAAGATTGGGCACTTGGGTAGGGATTGTACTACCCCTACATCCACCTTTTAGACCTCAGACCTGATTTGCTTTCATTACAATTAGAAGGGCCATAAAAAGGGCAAATTCCCTATATTGACAGTGGCAGCGCCAACGCCAGCTACCCTGCGGATTACTGATGGATGGGAGGGCAGGACAGAGGCTCCAATGGTGAAGAGCTGAGCCTTCCAGCTGACTACCGAGGAGGCCCGCGCTACACCCAATGTGGTGACGGGTATGATTTCTTCTCCCTAGCTCTTATTTTATGTCACTTATGATATTTATGTATACGTTTTATGCGTTGTTTAGGATCATTCCATGTGAACGGTATCCCAGTTCAGGTGTTGTTTGATTCAGGGGCTACCCGATCATTTGTATCTCTTGCCCTTAGCAAGAGGCTCCCTGAGTCTTTGGGTATGTTGGATTGCCCTCTATAGGTCAAGATTGCTGATGACCAATCAGTTTGAGCATCAGAGTTTTTCAAAGATTGTGTTTTGAGGCTGTTAGAGGAGCTCTACCTGGTAGACTTGGTTCTTATACCATTGCTAAGGAACAATGTCATCATCGGTATTGACTGGTTGAGCCCTAATGGGGCATTGATCGACTATGCATAGGAGTTGGTTCGGGCCAGGACCCCAAGTGGGGGAGAGCTGGTGATTCAGGGCAAGAGGCCACAACACGGGCCAACTTTATGCTCAGCAGTGAGGGCTAGACGCAACCTTCAGTAGGGTTGTGCCGGATATGTCGCCTACTTCATGGATACCAAAGAGGAGGGTAAGGCGACCGTGAGTGATGTGCCAGTAGTGTGAGAGTACCCAGATGTATTTCCAGAAGATTCGACTGGGATACCACCGAAGAGGTAAGTGGAGTTTAGGATAGATCTAGTCCCAGGTGCAGCCCCGATAGCCAAGGCCCCGTATCGGTTGGCTCCTCCCGAGATGCATGAGTTGTCTACACAGCTTCAGGAGCTGTTAGATAATGGATTCATCAGACCGAGCAGTTCACCATAAGGAGCCCCGATTCTGTTTGTGAAGAAGAAGGACGGGTCGCATCGGATGTGTATAGACTACTGGGAGCTGAACAAGGTTACGGTGAAAAACTGTTACCCACACCCGAGGATTGATGATCTTTTCGACCATCTTCAGGGGGGATCTTGGTTTTCCAAGATAGATTAGCGGTCAGGCTACCATCAGATGAGGGTTAGAGACGAGGATGTATAGAAGATCTCTTTTCAGACTCGCTACGGCCACTAGGAGTTCGTGGTGATGCCCTTCGGGCTCACCAATGCTCCTGCCGCGTTCATGGACCTCATGAACCGCGTATGCAGACCGATGCTGGATCGATCCGTGATAGTTTTCATTGACGACATCTTGGTTTACTCCAAGTAGTAGGAGCAGCATGAGGAGCACTTGCAGGAGGTGTTGGATACCCTGAGGAGAGAGAGCTTGTAAGCCAACGCCAATGTAGACAGGCTATTACCGGAGATTCATTCAGGATTTCTCCAAGATAGTCGTACCCTTGACTCGGTTGACGAAGAAAGTTGTGGTCTTTCGCTGGGGGCCTGAGCAGCAGGCAACGTTTGAGACATTGAGGCAAAGACTATGAGAGGCAACGATCCTCGCCCTACCAGAGGACGTGGAGGATTTCGTGGTATACTGCGATGCGTCCATCTTAGGGTTGGGCGCAATATTGATGCAAATAGGGTATCTTATCGCCTATGCTTCGAGGCAGCTAAAGTCTCACGAGGCGAACTACCCGACGCACGATTTCGAGTTGGGGGCGGTTGTCTTCGCCCTCAAGATTTGGAGACACTACCTCTATGGGGTCTGATGTACCATTTACACGGACCACAAGAGTTTGAGGTACCTCATGGATCAGCTGAATCTTAATATGAGGCAGTGTCAGTGGCTAGATGTGGTGAAGGATTACGATTGTGAGATCCCCTACCATCCGGGGAAGGCCAATGTGGTGGCCGATGCTCTTAGCCGCAAGGCTGCCCCAATCAAAGACATTTGTCTACGGATGATAGTAGTGACTCCACTGTTGGAGCAGATCCGAGAGGCCCAACAGGAGGCTATGGAGGAGGAACATCGGAAGAGTGAGCGTATTGTGAGGCAGG
This sequence comes from Lactuca saligna, assembly GCF_052625555.1. NCBI lineage: Eukaryota > Viridiplantae > Streptophyta > Magnoliopsida > Asterales > Asteraceae > Lactuca > Lactuca saligna. The sequence goes on from NC_136425.1 coordinate 53,890,383, forward strand.
TTTCCTCCTTCGACTATGATAGCTGTGGGTTATTGATTCTACACCATAGAGTGTGGGTTCCATATCATGGATGTGTGCACTAGGTGCTGATGGAGGAGGCGCATAAATCCAGGTTTTCTATTAATCCCGGGGCGACAAAGATGTACAGAGATCTCCGTCCTGATTACGGGTGGCCCTGCATAAAGCGGGAGGTATCCTAGTACGTCGAGAGATGTGTGACCTGCACGAAGGTTAAGGTCGAGCACTAGAGGCCTCACGGAAAGACGCATCCATTAGATATCCCTATATGGAAATGGGAAGATATTACCATGGATTTCATCACAAAGCTTCCCAGGACCGCACCGGGGGGTGATATTTCATAAAGGAGAGTATCTCGGCTGAGAAGTTGGCCAATATCTATATACGAGAGGTAGTAGCTCGATACAGAGTGCCAGTCTCCGTGATTTCAGATAGGGACGTACGGTTCACTTCCAGATTCTAGAAGAAGTTTCACGACGAGTTGGGTACTCGTCTGCACTTTTGCACCGCTTTTCACCCGCAGATGGATGGTCAGAGCGAGTGGACCATCCAGACCTTGGAGGATATACTGCGGGAGTATGTCTTGGATTTCGGTGGTAGCTGGGATACCTATCTTCTATTAGTTGAGTTTTCCAACAGCAACAACTACCACGCGAGTATCGATTGTCCTCCCTTCGAGATGTTGTACGGGAGGAAGTGCAAGACCTCAATATGATGGGGTGAGGTTGGACAGAGAGTCATGGGGAGTACCAAAGTGGTGCTCAAGACAACATAGAGGATCCAACAGGTCAGGAGCAAGCTTCAGACTACTCAAATTCGGCAAAAAATTTATGCCGACAAGCACCGTTCGGACATGGAATTCCAGGTCGGGGATATGGTTCTCCTGAAGGTGTTACCTTGGAAAGGTGTCATCCGATTTAGGAAGCGGGACAAGTTGGGCCCCGGGTGGGAAAGGTGGCGTACAGGCTGGATCTGCCAGCCGATCTTAGCTAGATTCATAGTGCTTTCCACGTCTCCCAGATGTGGAAGTTCTTGGTAGACCACTCTGCGGTGATGCCTCTCAAGGATATTCAGGTGGATGACAGCCTAAACTACATCGAGCGACCGATAGCCATTCTAGATAGGAAAACAAAAGCGCTAAGGAACAAGGAGGTATAGCTGTTGAAGGCACAGTGGCAGCACCGTAAGGGTTTAAAATGGATGTGGGAGCCGGAGGATGAAATGAGGGAGCACTACCCCGAGTTATTTTCAGCAGCAACAACGGACTTCGAGGATGAAGTCTAATTCAAGTGGGGGAGATTTGTAACATTCGGGATTTGCAAGTATTAATATTATTTATTTTATTAAATTTGGGTTGTTTTTGGTTTGGGCCAGGATAGTTGGGCTTAAAGATTTGGGCTAAGAAAGGCACAATGCAGGGCGTACCATGCTAGGTACGCGTAGCGTACTCAAGAGGTTAGGGCGGGGAGGCCATGCACGTACGCCCAACGTACCAAAGGGTATGCACATCGTACGCATGCAGAGTCTAAAACCCTAAATTTTAGGATTTGATCCCTATATAAAGGACCTTATGCCTTTGGTCCAACCTCCCTCTCACCTCTATGCAGCCACCACGAAAACCCTAACCCATATTTGTGTGTCCTTGTGATTTGGAAGCCATTTGAGAGTATCTTGGTGTAGTTTTGGTGCTTTGGAAGAGAAATAAGCTTGAAGAAGGAGCAAGGATTCACCAAGAGCTTGTAGATCCAGGAGATTGGCATCATTTCTGACTCTTTTGAGGTATCAAGTTCCAAACTTGACCATTGCATGCTTAGATTTGTTTATATGACTGTTTAAGGTCACTTTTGGACTCCATTGTTAAGACTTCTTGCATCTTAATGATTGCAGACCATAAGAGTTGTCCTTTTGGGCTCTTAGAGGCACTAAGAGTCATAAAAATCGGACCTTGATGGTTAAGCCACAACCATGCAAGTGTTTGCATAAAGCTTGTTAAAAGGACCAAAATCTTGTTTTGACCCCAACCATGCATGCAAGCACATAAAGTTTGTGACTTTATGGATTATGAGGTCTTAAAGGACTTGGATCTACATTTTAGATGTAAAGAATTAATGGATTAAGTCAAAAATGAAGTCCCAAGAAAGCTGGCCAGTACGCTAAGCGTATACCCTGGTACGCTGCGCATACTGGGTCAACTCCCCATTTTGGTAAAGGCCAACGTACGTTGGGCGTACATGCCAGGTGCGCCATGCGTATGCAAAGTGGTTATGTTGGTCTTTTTGGGCCTTTGGGAACTAGGGCTGGACTATTGGGCCCCATGGCCCACTGTGGAGTATAGTTCTGGGCCACGTGGGCATGGACAGGAGCCACTTCCCCTGAGAGACACGTCGACGTGGATCCACAAAAATTCAACACATGGCTTTATAAGAGTGTGACACGTGTCACCTTCTAGAAGGGGGCGATGTGGGCGAACGGCGACGTGACACGTGACAGAAGCCCAATGGAGCCACCCAGGCCCTAGTGCGTGGCGCGTAAGGTTTTTTTTACCTATAAATAGCTGGCTTCGTACACGCTTTCACCTCCACACCCCTATACACTTTCTCTCTCGAGCGATCTTACCTTTTATGCCATTTTTCTCTCGTTTCTAGCATGCGGCAAAGCCCTGTAACACCCCTGAGTAATCATCTAAGTAGTAGCCTTCGAGTAAGAGATTCTTAGTTAGTATTTTTCCCGCTTAGATCCTAGTTTTCATCAAGAACCTTTGTAAGTTAAGCTACACTTAGTTTATGTTAAGTGTAACTTTTAGTTATAGTCATCGTCGTTATTATGAATATATAATTAAAGTTTATCAGTAATTCCAAGTCATTATACTGATTGATCTACTTATAGGAGTGATGTCTAGGTTGGATTTAGCAAGGTAACTAAAGTGGAATTTCCAAACAATATACTCTGTATACCAAATGAACCCTACCTCTGATATGATCCTACTTGGTTATTCCTTATTTAGATCTTGAAGTAGACTTTGGGATTATTGAGGAATCTAAATTCTTAAGATAATAGTTCCATGAAATATGAAATTAGACTAAGATTTAGTGTTATGTACATCTAGGTCTTTTGGAAAAGGTGTAAGGCGAAGCTCTGACCGATTCACCAATCACCAAACACTTTGTCAGGTGAGTGCGTAGTTATTATCAAGAACATAATCTTAATCTATAAAGTATTAATATTATTAAGTGTTACCTGTATTATCTGTGCTATATGTTATTTGTACAAATATGATGATTAGATTAGAAACTATATTAGGAATCGAATGCCTTTAGTTATAAGTCTTGTCTTAGGTTTAAGAATAAGACTCGTAAAGGTTACCTAGTTCAAATTAAGCTTGATATCGATTACGTCTCATAGTTGGGATAGAATATGAGATCAAGATGGAGTGAAGTCCTCTTTTTTGGATGGCCATAAATAATGGGTACAGATCAGAGAACTGACAAGTATGTCTGGGTCATCGACCAGAGTAGATGACAACACTTGACTATTCTAGGCAGTCTAGTGAATTACATTGATAGCATGAACTTATAACCCATGGACGTAGATAAAATGGGATACCATATTTATCAAATCTTCGAACATTGGTTACCTTATATGACTTACACTATCCAAGGATACCCCTAGCTATGTAGTCAATCAGATACTCACACAATTCATCAGGTAAGGTGCTTCCAGCTGATTGTCGAATTCGGATTTGTGAGGATCAGTTGGGTTGAGTAGTTGGTCTTAGGTCAAGATTCTATATATATATATATATATATATATAATTTTGACATCATTGGTTGTAGGAATGATAGTACTTATTTTCATTAAATTATTATGGGCTTGAAAACCCCACATATCTCACCAGGTTCTCCTAAACCTGACCCATTCATCTTTATGCATCACAGGTAGTGGAACCAAGGCTGCAGTAGTCTAGTTAGGATGCCGAGTGGAAAAAAGAGATGTACATGTAATAAGTAGTTTCAGGACCTTTTATATTTATCTTGTAATGTATGTTTGGATATGAACGAATGACATCCTCAAGGTTTTAATAAAATAGCTATTATATCTTAAAAATGTTTTATTTAACTGGAAATTTCCGCATCTCAATTTCTAAAGTGTAAAGAAAAATGTTTTAACTGGTTTTGAAAAATGGAGGATGTCACATATTGTATTGTGATTGATTTGGAGACACTTGATGTATGAAATTAATGATATTTAAATTGAAAAAATTTATCACTATTTTGGGATGTTATAGTAAAAATACAATCATATATAGAAATTTTCACAGAAGGTTCTTTACTACCATTATAAGTACTACCAACATTCAACAAAACATATTTTAACAATCAAAATATTTGTCTTTTTTTATTTGACTAAAGTGACTCGTTTCTGGAGCATAGGTAGTCTTCTAAAAGGATTTAAGTAGGTTAGATACTTGTTTATGCAACCACACTTCACATTTTTCCTAATTTATGCAACTATGTGAGTTTTAGTTGAAATACTCAACCATGTTTCATTCTAGTCAACAAAATCAACACCATTTTACCTCTAACATGTTTAACCAGTTAAAACATGGTTCCATAATTCTTACAGTTGCACAAATCAATAAAAAAAAAATCAAACATTATTGCATAGATAGGCATTTAACAAGTGCCACATCATGAGGTAACCAATTCCTGATTAAAATTTATCATTCAAGTAACCAAATGGTTAGTAACAATTGAAAGTGTTTATGAGAAAGCACTACATACTTTTTTAAATCAACTAAAATAAGAGAAGTTCCTAGGAATTTTCAATATGTCACACCCCCAAACCAAGGATGGCGGAAACGTCCGGGGTGGAGGACTTTATGTATAGCATCATAACAACAATTGCAATAGTGATCTAAGCAAACACAATCAACATATATATAATTGAAAGAGTTACATCATTGTATGAATTACATGTTTCCAAATCAATTACAATATGTTGACAAAATGTGAAATGTTTGATGCCGTAACGTCCCATCCTCAAAAGCACTTGGTTACCTGTTTAGTGATTTCCTGAGAATACAAGTTGTTTGAAAAAGTGTCAACACAAAGGTTGGTGAGTTCATAAGTTTTTGTATGCAATTATGAAAAACTTTTCTTTTAAAAGTAGTGTCCGTTCCAGAAAATCCAATATTTTTCTTAATGTGTAAATGTAGTCTTAAAACCCAAACACCGGAATGTACAAATAATTTGTCATATTTAAATTAAAACAATGCAAGTTTAAATCGACATAAACTCGTTTGATTTCGGTGAAATCCCCGTAAATTCTATTTTGTTAATACTTAATGTGAGTTATTATAACCTTGCTATGACCTAGGTGGCCTGAAACGACGTTCTTCAGGCGTCGGAAATATTATGACATTTGTCACCTCAGACCTGCCGGTCTAGCTGTTGCATGCAGCTCAGGTGTGGGTTTGTCAATCCCAATATAGATCTATATACAACTATCACGCTCTCCCTCCATGAGACTCTGGTTACAATACAGGACTTATTGGTAATGTGAAGCGAATGTCTCACAAAAGTCATTAACGGATTCACGTGTAATGTAATGAAAATCCCTTTTTGTATAAATGTACCCTTTTTGTATGAGTGTTTTATGCAATGTATCATAAACTATACCTATTACAGTTTATCAATACAAGGGTAGTAGTGGTAATGTGTAAACTATACTTAACATGGTTTATTCAAGTGTTTGTATGTAATGGATGTACTTTGATCATAACAAATTTTTATTTCTATGATTTATCTAGAAAAATCCATTTGTTAACTGATGTATCTCTATATACTAAGACAAAAATGTCATATATTGCAATAACATATAATCACATAAAGATGTACACCTTGCTCAACATGTTACAAGGTGAAATGAAATTGATAGCATTTTTCTGTTGATAACATTTTCTATCACTGTTCTTAGAAAATTTGTAGAAAAATCATCAAAGGTCCAAATCAGAATCCGTAAATTCTGAGAGTTTGGTAAATGAGTCTAGTTTCTCCATAATTTTTCTCATGATTTTTAGTGACCTCTAACTTGTGTGAACAATTCCATAATCACAGACTGGTCCGGATTGATGTTTGAAATGATAGGCAGTTTTGTAAAAATCACCATAAATTGTAGAAAAATCGTATGGAGATGTGCAAGTATCCATTTTAAAGCTAAGGAATTGAAATACTTGCACCTTGTGCAGTTTTGAAAACTAAAATGTTTAGGTTGTCCAAACAGTCCGTGATTGAAGTCCAACTTTTCTGATGAAAGCTGTTGGAAAAGTTGAGTTGTGTTCTTGATGATTTAACTTGTATCCCCCCCTTAAAACTTAATAAAACATGAAAATGTAGGGGTATGAACTCACCTTAAATGGTTTCAGTAGATGAGTGTTGGAGATGAGAAGTGTTCAACTCAAGAACACTTGAAGGTGCCTAGAAGATTTTCGTGAATCTAACACCAAAGTGATGGAATTTGTATAACTAATCTATGATTGGAGTAGAATGAAGTGTAATTATCACAAGGAGGATGAATTATACTTACCAAGAGTGTATGAAAACTTGATGATCAGCCTTGGAATCCCGAAATTGAGGGAGAAAGTTAAAGAGAAAAGTTGAGTTTGATCTTTGGTGAAATGAGAGCAAGTGAGTGAGAATGAGGAGAGAGGATGAGTGTCCAGCTCTAAGAATGTGGGAATAACTTATGAGAGAGAGAAAAAGTACAAGGAAGTGACAAGGTATGGAGGGGAGGTGTGTGGTTTAGTCATGGAGTGGGGGTGGTGGTTGCTTGTGTCATGAATCAAAGATAAGTCAACACTCCACCTTTTTGTACTTCACCCACTAATTTCTTGGGAAATATTTGTATTAAAAACATGGGAATTAATGATTTATGGGCTTTAATTGTTAAAATAAAGTTTTGGGTGAAAACCCCGCATTAAAACGATGAAAAACGAGCTCAAAATGAAATCGTAGTAAAAAATCGGAAAAGGGGGCCGAACCTGCGAGGGTTCGGTTCGGCTGCTGAAGGAAGTGAAGGCTGAAGAGGCGACGGCGAAATGGACCGAATGGTTCGGTCCCTGGTCGTGAGGTTTGGGCCCGAAAGGACCTTCAGTTTCGGGTCATGTTCTCGGTTTGATCCTCAGCAGTGTTCGATTCTCAGGTGCTTTCGGTCCAAGAAGGCTCGGCCCTAAGAGGCTTCGGCCCTATAAGGTAGGTTTCGGATCTTTTAGAGTATTTTACCCGTTTTTACCCCATTTCAAGCCGTTTTTGACCCGGTTAAGGGCCGGGATGACCAAATGATTACTAAAAGTTACGAGAACTTTTGAGAGAGATTTGGAATAGAGAGAGATAGAGTGAAAGAGATTTAGAGAGGTTCCATTTATGACCTTTTTGAGCATCCGACTTCGCAATGCAAGGTCTGTAAACCCCGTTAAGCCATGTTTTAGTGTCCTACACACTCCCGATGAGTGTGCAATAATGTTTTATCTCTTTGGTTCATTGTTTAGCACTATTACGACTAAGGAAATTCAAACACACGAATTTTCCAAATGATGTTTTCTCATTAAAATAACGAGTTGTACAGTAATTACATAACGTAAACCCTAATATACAAGGGTTAATTGAGTTGTCCGGTTTGACTCGTTGACTTTGTTTGACTGTGACTTGACCCGAAATTGACTATTGTCACATAATAAGGAATTAAGGATTAAAGTATAATTTGGAAGATAGCTTACTTGTGAACGATGTTTCCAATAGTGTGATCTTCTTTCTCAATAGCAAAGGAAGCCGCATTTATGAATTTTGTGTCCCTTTCATAGGAAACCATAGGAATTCATACGTTTGTCACAGAAAACACAATGAGCATAAGGATAGAAATAATCAATGTGGCATTCATTATATGTATCAAAATAAGGACAAACATAGAGAGAAGTTTACTTCTTTCTGCCTTTAGGAACCACAAAGTGCTCATAACGGTTTGAGACATTCATGGATCTTTCCTATGGGAAGTAACACAATGGAGAAGAGAACAATCAATTTGTGTTTCTAAAATCTAAATATATAGACCTTGTGTTGGAAGCATGGTCCTAAAGTTCAAATTAAGTAGCAAAATAACCCTTTGATTTAGATCTTTTGTTGGAATTGAAAAACACTAAGTAGCAAATCTTCAAATTTACAGTTAAATTTCTTGAAAAAATGGGAAGAAGTTTCCATTTGTTAGGGTTAACAAATCAAACATGAAACTTAAGCTTGCTCTTTGTTAATGTGAAGAACTACAGAAAGGATGTAGGCTAATACCTCAACTTACAAATGAAGAATATGACAAAGTTTTAACTTAGAAGATGTGGTGGGAACTGGAAAGGGTTTAGGAACAATCGTAAGCAAATCGGTGGATCCTTGGCGCTAGCGATATGCATAGGAAAGTTCCATTTGTAACCACCCGATTGGAGCGAATGGCGATTGGATTTAAAAGCACGACAACTCCAAAATTTTAGCCACAGTGCAAATGGGAATGGAGAAGACGTAGAGTAAAAAGAAGACGATGGAGAACACATTCCCAACAACCGATAGAACATAAGATAAGAATCGGGAAGAGAGCTCCACTTTTAGCATGCGCCCCTTGAAGCCGATAAGATTAGCTGCGCCGATGAACAGTACCCGACTGGGTATTGTTCATAAGCGGAACACACTTTTAATATATATATATATATATATATATATATATATATATATATATATATATATATATATATATATATATATAATTTTGAAATACATCATGATTAATTACATCCATTTCGCATTTAATTTGATGTGTGTACTTTACACACTGGATGACAACCATGGATATCTACAAATGAAGTAATGATATCGTGTTGGTAGTCTATAACGCCTAAACATGTGTAGGTCCTTGCAAACTTTCCACATGGTCCGCGTGTGATGGTTCACATGTAACCTAGCTTGATGGCATATGACAATGAGGTTTCTATGTATAATATGCTTTATGATGTTTATATGTATGCTTCTTTAAGCATATTTTTCCATTAGGTTTACCTTAGGAAGTCCTTTAAAGGAGAGAGGTGAGAGACAATAATGAAAAAAGAAAAAAGATTAGATGAGGTGAGGTGAGATTTAGGATTATAATTCGATATCATGAATCATATTTTTACACAGTTTGTCCCTTATGATATTTATTGAAATTTATGAATTTATATTAGTGTATTAGATAGGGTGAGCGCGGTGCGGTTCGGTGCGGTTATTAGCCAAAACCTCACCACTAACCGCAAATGTGGTTAATCCATTTTTAAAACCGCTTGGTACGGTTATTTTTGCGGTGCGGTTAGGCGATTATTTTTGCAGTGCGGTTTTGTTTTTTCTGTGTTGCGGTTATTAACCGCATGGATTTTGTGCGGTTATTTTGTGTGATTTTAACCGTAGTTTAGAACTCAAACGGTTTTAAGAGTTCAAACATATTACGTGTAATAAAAAAAACCATAAGGTATTAGACAATTAACTTAAATCACAAACAATTAATATCTTAAAAATGTCAAATCAATGGTAATTAACAATAAATTTCTTAAAATTGTCTAATTTCACCATTTTTCAAAGTTAAACATAACAAAAAACCAACACTTTTGTCTTCTAGTATTTTATTCATCTTTCATTCATAAAATTTGTCTTATTTTTAATATTTAATAAAAAAAGTTGTATATAATATATACGGTGCGGTGCGGTTTTTTTTTTTTTTTTTTTTTTTTTTTTTTTTTTTTGCGGTTTTTGAAAACTAATAACCGCACCGCACAGCAAACTTGCGGTTTTTGAAAAACAGAAAACCTTACTATCGGTTTTTATTGCGGTTGCGGTTTATCGGTTGCGGTTTTTACGGTTAATTTTAATTGCGGTGTGATTTTTTGTTCACCCCTAGGACCTCCCCTACAATATCGTCACCGCAGTAGAGTTTAACCACCAAGTTCGGGATGGATTGGTGTGGTTCCTCTACGCCTAGGCACCAGAATATCGAACCATGAATGAAGAAAGACATGAGATAAAATAGCGATTGCGAGACCCCAATTATTGACTTGGGGGGACACCAAAGGATTCTGCCCTTCCATCCCTTGGATAGATAGAGGGAGGGCAGAGCTTTTGGTTTTTCATGTTGTCAAAGAGTTGAACAATGGTCTTTTCGTGTTGTTAAAGAGTTGAACAATGAAAATAGATGGCGAGTGCCCGATCGAATTGATTGGGTCATGTAGGAACAAGGTTCAAGTCTACTGGTCTGTTAGGATGTCTCAGTTGCATACATTACTGTACTTCCACTATTAGATTTATGCAACTTTTATGATTTTAAATATGTTTATGATAAAGCATGGGATTGTTTTATTTGTATATAAATATGTGTGCATTTATATACCATATTTAAAATATCTAATCATATCATTACTTATAAGGGTTTTTAAGTCTAAACTCGTATTTTAATTTGTGCTCATGTTAGTAGTAGACGGTGTGATCATTTGGAGATCGATGCCCATGAGTACTTTTAGAAGCCTTTTTGATGACATGTTTCAAATAGATTACATTGTGTTCTTGATATTTTATTTTAGGAATAGAAAGGGGATGAGAAGAGAAGGAAGGAAATGGAAGGAAATGGAAGAAAACAACAAGTAATAATTTGTGTTCTCCACTTATAGTGGAATTGAAGGGTAGGGGAAGGGAATTTGAACATTATACCTTTACAGAGTAGTGCCGGAGAAAGACATGTTTAATTGTTGAAGAAGTGAAGGGTAATTTGGCCTATTTATGTTTTATTTCTCCTTCCCCTCTTAACCAATCCACTTTTAGAGGGATGAAAATATAGTCATATAGCCATTTAATTGTTGAAGAAGTGAAGGGTAATTTGGTCTATTTATGCTTTATTTCTCCTACCCCTCTTAACCGGTACACTTTTGGAGGGATGAAAATATAGCCATTTATCCTACCCTCCCCTTCCACTCCATTCCATTCCATAAAAAAACTTAAGAATACACATTCTTTTCCCTTCGGTTCCATTCCATTAATTAAATAAACTCAAGAACATGGTGTTAAAGACTTTACATTGTCTTGTGTATTATTTTTACCCCCGTATAAACTTTTTAACAATATATTTTTGATTTGTTAAAAAAGTTTGAAATTGGAATCCTTTTTTGCAATTTGTTTATTTAAATGGTTCCAAAACTATTTTCAAAATTGTTTCCAAATGATTATTTGAATCTATTCCATATCTTATATCCTAAAAGTTGAAGTGAATAGATCCGAAGATATTTTTTTCATTCTCAAATTGAACATTACCATTGCAAAAAAATAATAAATAAATAGAAATGGACAAGTTAATAACTCGAAAACATGACGTAAATGCAAGACTAGAGATGTCAACAGATATATATAAAAGTGTATTAATGCATACTCATAAAATAAAAAGTATAAGAGAAGGAGTTTGAAAGAGACATGACAATTTGTTGAGCACCATACTCAACTTATAATATGCGTTCACTCAAATTCATTAATTTTGCGAGTATTCACCTGGCATGCGAGAATTACAATTCATGAGATTTGTCATACTTGCGAATTTAATTGCATGACATGCATAGTATAAAATAATTTTTGTCATAAATGAATGTACACTAAATCTATAAGTCCTCTTTTATGAATTTGGTAATCATGTTGTGATAGTTTTTTTGGGAAAAAAAAAAAAAACGATCATTTTCTTTTAAGAGGTTTCAATATTACAATATATGATCATTTTGGTAAATTAGGTTAGGGGGGAGTGGTATAAACTATAAAGAGAAACTTCAAGAAAGTGTCGAGCTCCATAACCCTTTACATTCCATCAGTCAAAAAAATAAATAAATGAGATAATACTTTTTTATTTTCATAATTCAAAATAAAAAGTAAATTTATAAATTTCATTAAAAAAAAAAAAAAAAAAAAAAAACTTTCCTTTCTTTTAAAAAAAAACAATATAAAAATGGTAATGGTAGATGAACATGCTTCATCCCCATTACTAAAAGAGGGATATTATTCTCCGCATTTATAAAGTAATTAAGTTGACGCTCTCCCACTGCATGTGGCTTTTCGTCTTTCTCAGACACACCACGAGTTTCAATCCTCAATCCAATTCATCTCTTTCTGAATCTGCAACTCTTTCATCTACAATTCTGATTCTGCTAATCTGTTGATCACACAAGATATATGGCTCTCGAAACATGGCTAATCAAAGTCAAAAAAACCATATCACAAAGCTTCGATTCAGTTCGTGCTGCCCCACCACCCAAAACTCCGGTAATCAAGAGATCAAGAGTCGGAGTTTTAGCATTTGAGATCGCCGGAATCATGCCGAAGCTCACCCACATGTGGCGGTTTCTCTCCGACGAAAACATCGCTCATCTTCACAACGAATCCATATGCCTAGAAGGTGTTCGAAAAATTGTCTCAGACGACGATACTTTTCTTCTCGGCTTAGCCTGTGCAGAGATCGTTGAGAATCTCAGAGTTCTCGCGAAATCCGTCTCCCGGATAAGCAAAAGGTGCGACGACCCCATTCTCAGAACCTTCGAAACCCTGTTTGATGAGTTTGCGAACTCGGATCACGATCCTTATAATTGGACTCTAAACTCGAAAGAAATGGAAGCTAAGATTAAGAAGATGGAGAGATACGTAACAGCTACAGCTATACTTTACAGAGAGATCGATAATCTAACTGTCATCGAGAATAATTTGAAGAAATCATTGACAAACAGTAAAAAGGATAATCATGAACAGGTGTCTTCAAAGCAACAGAAGATTCTCGATCTACAACAAAAGCTCCTTTGGCAACGACAAGAGATCAAGTACGTAAAAGAGAAATCTCTATGGAACAGAAGTTTCGATTCAGTAACTTCATTACTTGCCACATCAATCTTCACAATTCTTTCACGAATCAAATTTCTCTTCCAAATCACCTCCCACTCATCTGATCAAATCTCGAATTCTTCTTTTTTTGAAACAAACACAAAGATCTTAAAACCATCACCGAACACATTAGGATCTGCTGCTTTAGGGTTACATTATGCGAATTTGATTGTTGTAATGGAGAAGATGATTAGGTCACCTCAATTAGTCGGATTTGATGCAAGAGATGATTTGTATTCAATGTTACCTAATAGCATACGATTGTTATTAAGGAGACGATTGAAAGGAATTGGGTTTACAGCAAGCGATCCGGTTCTTGCAGGTGAATGGAGAGAAGCTTTAGGGAAGATATTGGGGTGGTTGTCGCCATTAGCGCATAACATGATCAAATGGCAAAGTGAAAGAAGCTTTGAACGTCAGAATTTGATGCCAAAAACGAATGTTCTTCTTCTTCAAACGTTGTTTTTTGCTAATCAAGAGAAAACGGAAGCTGCAATTACTGAACTTTTGGTTGGATTGAATTATATTTGGAGATTTGAAAGAGAGATGAATGCGAAGGTGTTGTTTAATTGTACAAATTTCAATTCGTTCAAGAATCAAGAGGATACAAGTTAAGTATACCCTTTTTTCTTTTTTCTTTTTTCTTTTTTCTTTTTTTCCCCTTTATGTTTACTTTTGTAGATTAGTGCAACTGCAAACTACAAAGATCTGTTTTTGATCTGTTAAATGTACTACTAATGTTTTTAAATGATATATGATTGAGTCAATTTTACGTAAAGTAATCAAATTGGAATTGATAAAATTTATGGATGATGTTGCTGTACATGTACAGATAAAATATAGTCGATCCCTTTTTTATATATTATTATTATTTTTATTGTTATTAAAAGCTAATGACTTAGAAGGGTAATTATATTTGCTATGTTGACCAAAAACACACAATTAATATTTTTTTAACATACATATTACCAACAATCTTCTTTCAACAATACATATTTTACCACTAAATTTTTTTCTATACACATTTGACTTCACGGAATCCAGGCACTTGCTCTACCATGAGCATAGAACCATTTTAATTTTTAACATTTGGTAATATGATATATGTAATTTTGGTGTTTTCCCATCAAAAAAACATCTCAATAAATCATTCGCGTATATACACCCACACAAGACAAGGGCAGGCTATACAAGGCGAAAATATAAATATGGGCTAATCTATATAATATAATACAATATAAACTAGTTAATAGCCCCCACAGTTGGAACGCGTCACGAACATTCAAAGTCGATCGAAAATCCAAAAACAAAGTCGAAGGGAGACTCTTAATGAAAATATCAGTGTATTGGTATTTAGGTCATCCCTAAGAGATTGATGAGATGAATGTCTAACATATTAAACTCAAACTCAGGTTGTGGGTCAACTTTAGTCCACTTTAATGGATTGGGGTTTAATCTCCATTGATATGGTAATTTCTTTTTTTTTTTTTACCAAATTCCACAATGAAACATTGTATTCAAACAATTAGAGGGTATATACATGTATAAAGGTATATATCATTATTTTTTGATTCATATTATATTTATAATTTATTTTATTTTATATTCAATAATCTAGTTTATTAAATGAATTTATATTATAATATTCAAAATAATAAAAAATATTCAAATCTTAAATATACTCGAAACCTAAGACATACAACAATATTTTAGTTTTACATATTAATATTATTTAGAAAAAAAATATAATACAATATTGATGTGACAATCTATTAATTTTTTAAGAGTTTAATTAAATGCATAGTTTAATGGGTATATATATATATATATATATATATATATATATATATATATATATATATATATATATATATATATATATATATATATATATATATATATATATATATATATATATATATATATATAGTGGAGTTACAATCTATAAATTCTAAAGAATGCAAACCCACTTTATTTCCTAATGTCATACTTTTATTACTTTCATTTACTTTTATTTTTATTTTTTAAAAATTATGGGATGGCCGGTGAAAGATGGACATCGTTTATATATATAAGGAAGGGGGAAGGTTTGAACTCACGACCTCCACCCTATTTTTATTGCATGAGCATTAACTAGTTGTGTTGAATGCTTAGCTGATTATACATTCCTAAAACTAACTTATATAATAACGAAAACATTAATATTTCAATAAAAAATAACTTACAAAAAACATTTTTTACATAATTTTTTTTTTAAATAAAACAAAATGTATTTTAATTGTATTATAAAAAAATAGTTTTGTACAAACAATTTTTATGTATTTTATGTATTTATTTACGTAAAATATATTTTTTATGTCTTTAAAAAATACATTTTCGTATAAAAAATATGTTTTCGTATAAAAATATGTTTTCGTAAAATATATTCTTTTATGTCTTTGAAATAATAATAATTAACACTATCCAACAAAACCATCATCGACCCTCTATATGAGTTCTTACAATGGTGGAATAAACCTAGATCTTGGAATGATTTATCCCCTTTTCTCAACCTCCTGATGATCAATCCAAACAAATATCAATTTTAGGAACTCGATCTGGTTAGCAATTGAGGAGTAGTGATGCGAGAGTGGTGTTAGCCATTTCTTAATCTCATCATTCGACTTTTTGTTATCTTTATGACACACAGATACAGACACACAATGTGTGTAAGTTCCCTCATGTTGTTTAATCACAGAGTAAACCTAAGATTGGTGCTTATGATTTTTTTATCATTTATTGCTCTTCCAGATGAAATTTTGATCCTATTGGAAGAGAGATCTAAGAAACATATGAAATTTTGAGAGAATTTGTAAAGGTTCTCGATTTCTGGAGTTTATGTGCCTGTTTGTGTTTGAAGGCAAGAAATCAATTTCTATCCCCTGAATTTTGGATTTGTGTATTAGCTATGAGATGAACACTAGATCTTCATCTTCATCTTTCCCCTGATTTCTTCATCTTCATCTGGTTCCCAGATCTCCATATTGTTCAAATGATAATGGTGATATTCAATTTTTCTAAAAATAAGAATGATGAAGATGGGTTTTGTAGAGAGAGAAAGAGAGAGAGAGAGAGAGAGAGAGAGAGAGAGAGAGAGAGGGTACCTGTAGGGGTGGAGTGGGTGTCTATCTGTTTTTTTTATTTTTTTTTATTTTTATTTCATAAATTATTAAATTAAATAAGAAAAGAAAATACAAAATTGAACCTAAAAGAGTAAATCGGTAATTTCAAATTTTTTGGACTAAAAACCCAGAAAAAACTTGATTTTAAACCTTCTGTGCAAGCTGAAAACTTTTTGGACCCCATCCAAAGTTTTTTACAAACCACAAGGACCAAATTTGCAGTTTTGTCTATATTAAATATTAAAAATATGAAAATTTTCATGGATGAAAGAATGATAAAATACTAGAAGATAAAAATGTTTGTTTTTTTGTTAAATTTTGACAATTTTAAAATATTTATAATTTAATTACTAGTGATTTGATATTTTTTTAAATATTAATTGTTTATGATTTTAGTTAATTGTTTTATATCTTATTTTTGTTATTATTATTATTATTACAAATAATATGTTTGAACTTTAAACTTTTAAAACTGTTTGAACTCTAAATCATGGTTAAAAAAACACACAAAATAACTGCACCAAATCAATGTGGTTAATAACCGAAACACACATACAAAAAAAAGACACACCGCAAAAATAACTGCATAACTGCACCAAGCGGTTTTGAAAATGGATTAACCGCTTTTGCAGTTAGTGGTGAGGTTTTGGTCATAACTGTACCAAAGTGCACCGCACTCACCCCTATCATAAAGTGTCAAACTCTCTAAATATATTTATTTGTTAAAAATTTTGGTATATACCAATAATTATATGTACCAACCAAATTTTTGGTAGCCAATTTAGTTGGTACCAAGCATAATCAGTACGGTACTAGTAGTTAAATCTGCGAATTATAGTTGATACGGTACATAGTTAGGAGAAAAAACAAACTTGGTACGGTACATAGTTTGGAGAAAAAACAAACTTGGTACCATACCAATTTCACCCTAAATTGCCTATCTCATCTCAACAAGACATTAACTTGCTAGATCCACTCTAGAATCAAGAATGGAGAGGGTAGTAGACATAGTGTTAGGAGTTTTTATTATTTTTATGATAAGACCAAATTGCAAAAAACAAACAACATTTTGGATAACCATCACAAAAGCTATTACATTTTATTTTTATTATTCTCAAAATGATAAGCAACACTATGTAATACTTTGGAACATCTCAAGACTCATTTAAGAGGTCAATTATGGAACATTAGTGACATTTTGGATGTGCCAAAATTTAAACCATAGACATCTTGTGTAAAATTTCGTATCTTAACCACTAGGTTCTTATAACGGTGGAAAACACATTAACGACATCATGTTATGTCACCAAATTAAATATCAAAAATGTGATGTTACCAAATAGTGTCGTATTATCATATCATGTTAGTATTATGTCAATTGTCAACCGGATAACCTAAAAGTGAATGAAAAACGTTCTAACATTGAAAAACTTGAAAAACATGATATTTGAATTAGAAAAAAAATAATAATAAAAGACCTTAATATGTGTGACATTATTTATATATATATATATATATATATATATATATATATATATATATATATATATATATATATATATATATTTGGGATTTCCAATCCAACACCGAAATTATTTTTTGACGAAAGTTTGGTGTTAAACTTGCATCGCTCTTACCTCATTTTTTCTTACACGGTTACACATTTTTGTTTATTTAATAATTAGATATTGAATTTGATGTTACACTGTTTATTAAAACCAAATATGTTTTAGAGCTTTTGTGATATAATTTGGTCCTTCAACATTCAATTTTATGTAATTTTAGTTTATTTAGTGTAATGAAATTTTATATGTGATATTTGTTACTTTGTGTTAATCATTATACATTTTTTTTGTATGGAGTTTTGAATTTTTAGTTTAGTATATATATAAAACAATAAATTTGGTGCTAACTTCTTCAATTTATAAAATGTTCATCTAAATGGTATGAATGTGACAACTAGTTTGAGTTAATCATTTCAAAATAGAATATTCCATAATAAATGTTTGATAATATACTATATAAAATACTAGGTTATAACTTTTCGATACCATAGGTGAAAAATGAAAATATTAAGAATAAATAATAAGTGTATGATTGACCAATGATTAGAATTAATTTATTAATTTACAAAGATGAATATTTTTTCTATAAGTTTATATTGAGAAAATGTAGTTAGTAATGACACAAATAATTAAGAAAATAAATAAAGCACTTCTAAAAAATGAAATTTTGATTACAACATTTAAGTATCAATAACGTTTAGCTCATTTTGGGACATTCCATTTCATTATGTGTACATAAAAATAATAAGGTTTTGCATTTTGATTTGTAATTGGATTTAGCTTTAGAACTAACACTATCAATTTGCACAATTAAATATAATGGAAACCAATATAATATACCAAATATAGTTAATAAAAACTCCTAGAAAATATATACCAGAACTGAAATCAGTAGGTTTAGAAGTTGAGACTTTTTCGCCAAAACCTAAGAGTACTGAGGTTTGACAAACAATCAAAAATCAAAAGGAATTATGGATGGAAGCGAATTTTAAATATTTGAAAATTGATATCAGATGATTCAACATAGGTTACATTCAGGTCCAGGTCTACAAAACCAACACAAACAAAGTTAACACACACTTGGTTAAACACACATATACACACATTTTGAGGGATAATGGTGCTACGTTTGATTTTGTGGGCCAGATTGTTAGTGGAAAACAAGAGAATGGAACACATGCAAAGAAATAATGTGGCATCCCTATTTTCACGGCCAGAAAAAACCGATTTTGTTTATGTTTTATAAAAGTTAGAGTACCTCTTTTAATAATAATGTTGTGGAATTTGTTCCTTGAAATAAACGATTACATAGGTATTCAAGTGCAAAGTAGACTATTACATGTTGTGGTGTAGCCTATTAGAGGCTTTATTGGGCTAAAGTTTATTGGGTTATATTATTCCTTGAAACGATTACATAGGTATTCAAGTGCAACCTATACTATGCCTCTAATAGGCTACACCACGTGGTACGATTTACACGACTAATTCATAGATCCTCATTCCTGATCCCTTTCATTTCCATGATTCTTTGTCAAGGATCATATGGAACGCTCTTGCCTTTGGTTTCGGTGGAATGTTTGGTCTTGCCGCCTCTTTCTTCTTCGGGCAATCCTTAGCAACATGTCCTTCTTCACGGCATTCATAACACACCCTTTTATTGGCGGTGCAATCGTTGGAGTAATGTACGGTCTTCCTATACTTGTAGCAAGTCACTTCCTCGCTACATTTCCCGAAATGCTTCTTCTTGCACTTCTCGCACCATTTCACTTTGTTTCCTCCTCCGCTAACCTCCTTTGAACCGTACTTGATCTTCTTATTGGGCCTCATAGACCCCTCAAACTTCCGCTTTTCGCCAACTTCAATCTTGTTGGCAACTCTTCCCTTAATCATATCCTCCTCAGACTTGGCAGCCCAGATAGCTACCTCCAAAGTATGTGTCTGCCGCACTTGCACCGCGTACTCCCATGGAAGTCCCTTTGCGTACTTGTCGATTTTCGTCATCTCATCCGGAACAAGACGCAAGGCAAACTCCATATTCTCTGTGAAGTTGTTGGTGTATTCATCAATTGACATGCTTCCTTTCTTCAAGGTTAGGAACTGGTTCTCTAGCTCGAGCAGGTTTTGGGCTGAGCAGTACTTGCATTTGAAATGCACTAAAAACTCTGCCCATGTCAGTTTCAGGGGATCATTAGGTCTCAGAGTCTTCCCCAGGGTATTCCACCAGTGCACAACACCTCCTCGGAATTGACGTACTGCAAAGGTGGTCTGTAACTTGCCTCTACAACCACACGTCATGAAAGCTAACTCCATCTTCGAGATCCAATCCATGACTCCGATCAGATCTTCCTTTACAGTGAAAGTCGATGGCTTACAAGTCAGAAAATCCTTGTACTTTCATCCATTCCTCCCGACTCCGTCATCCTGGTTGTTTTGCCGAACTATTGGTGGGTTGGCTTGACCAACGGTCCCACTGTAGCTCCTTCCTTATGATTGCCCATAGTTCAATTCGGGCTGTTCTACTGGCATTGTAGGTTTGTCCCTATTTTCATGCAACATATGCCTCATATCTTCACGTTGTTCAGCCAACATAGCCCGTATCATGGCTTGTACTCCGGTCATTGTAATTGGCTGAAGAGCATCTGCTATAACAGGTATTTGTTTAATCACTGGTGGTTGATTCATGTTCCCATTTGCATTCCCGACTCCACTATGGGTTATTGCCATTTCAATCTATATACCAAATCATACGTTTGGTGTGCAATGACGAGAATTAAGATCGGAAATATTTTATTTTAGATCGATGTGTAAATCTCCTTATTTCTCGGAAAAGTTATATGTCAGTTCTAATATCGTAATTAAACGTGTAGAAATCTGAACACATAAAGTTTCCAGATCCGGTTGGCAACAGACCATAGATCCGATCAAACAATGCATATTATAAATCATTTAGCACGTAAAATCATGTTAGGCATTTTCCCTAAATTAGCTAGTGCTTGTGTCTATTCAGGTGCATTACCTAAATTTTATTAGACACACTCCTCACAATCATTGCTTAGCATTCAAAGTTTAAGTCTAGAAATAAATCCATATTCCTAGTTCGCTTAAACTAATGCTCTGATACCAACTGTGACATCCCCATATTCACAGCCAGAAAAGACCGATTTTGTTTATGCTTTATAAAAGTTAGAGTACCTCTTTTAATGAAAATGTTGCGGACTTTGTTCCCAGTAAAACATGATAAATACATTATCAAAGCATATTCGAAGAAAAGTATTTTTATTCATTTTAAAACATTTGGGATGTCATCGTCAATACATAAACATAAGCATAAACATAATTTACATTCATTATCACTATTGATTTATATCTCCTTAATCTCTCAGTGTAATGTGACTTCATATGAACACCTGTGATATAAATAAACTGAGTGGTTTAGGTTGGGACACCTAGTGAGTACATAGGGTTTTCAACCCACAATAAATAAGTTTATTAACTTTATCAAACCAAACAAACCCGATTACTTGTTCCCGTTATCCTCACTTTACGTCCCTAAAACATCTAACACAAGGGACCTAGTATAAGGACTTTCATTGGGGTGACAACACATGCTTCAGGGGTTCCTCAGCAATTCATGTCAAATAAGGCAACCATGTGGGGGATGGAGTACCGTTGGTGAGCACATAGTTCAAATAAACATCTACATGTTGCAAGCCTGCTAGCGTTCCACTAGACTGTCTAGAATAGTCCGTGGTCGTCATCTATACTCCGCTAGATGACTGGATCATCAATAACATCTATTTTTATTTGGTCACACAGCAACTATTACATCTACCATTGTTTTACCAAACATATTTTGTAGATATAAAATAAATATACAGTTTAAATCATTTAAAACATGTATAAAAATCGTTCATCTAGCATAGATAGCAAGTATAAAGATAATATGCACACATAGCATGTAATTTATATAAAATACTTCATATCTATGTGTAAGATGAAAAAGAGTATGCACTCACCTGAAAAGGTGGTGATTCCGAACTCAGACAACGCTTCGTTTCTTAAAAATAATTTCCTTCGACGAAACCGAGTATTATTACCTCTAGAGTTTAGTTTATTATTCGCCGAGACTAATTAATAGTCTAGCTATTATTACTATTATATAAGCGTTAAACAATACTTATATAACTCATAATAATAGCTCAAGTACTTATTATAAGTTCCTAATAGCGTTACTATTATAAGATAAAAGTTATATTAAAAATAGCGTAGACGTAGCTCAGTTACAACGAGTTTTATAGAAAACCGAGCTTTACTTGGAGCAGCGTTCCCGAGCCAAAAAGCTCTTCTTCTCGGAGCCGTCGAGCACTCTGGGGCTTGCGCGTTGTGCTAGGGAGGTTGCTTAGGCTTTTCGGGGGGTTTTGGGTCTAGAGAGAGAGAGAGAGTAAAGAGAAGAGAGAATGGGAAAGGTGTGAAGAAAATAAGGGTGGGAGGGGTTCTATTTATAGGGTGAAATATGGTTGAACTTGGTGCCACATGTCACCATCTGGTGGCAAGACTTGGGGAGAAAACAATGACCAAGATTGTGTCACATCACCCATTTTCGCACAGCACACTTCCGACTTCTAAAATCCGTAACTTTCACATACGAGCTCCGTTTTTTACATTCTTTATATCCATGCATAGGTAAAAAAATAAGATCTTAACTTCGTCGGCTAATTCTCGACCGATCTTAAATTTAACAGTACGATGAGATTATATTGTTAAATGTTCGTGTAAAATTGATAACTTCTACATACGGACTCCATTTTCGTTTGTCTTTTTACCGCTGAGTTCCTATTAATGAGATCTTCAATTCTCATTTAGGTCGCATAGGCTAAAAGCCGCTTGATCTAAAATTCGAGTTTCGGGCTGTGCACTGCTAAGCCAAATCTTAGAAAATTCATAACTTCCTCATACGAAGTCAGATTTGGGCGTTCTTTTTTATTGTATGTTCTTGGTTTAATGTATGCTACAACTTTTGTTTAGATCACTAAGGCTAAAAAGTTCTCTATCCTAAATTCACTATTTACGTCTCCCGATGTCATGTCGGTTTTGCCATAAAACTTCGACGGGCCATAACTTCTTCGTTATAACTCGGATTTCGGCGTTCTTTATATGTATGGAACCCTTGTAACATATACTACAACTTGGTTAAGATTAATCCTTCTAAATAACCTTTCATAAAAAACTCATTTTTGACGCTCATTGTCTCTAAATTTGACTAGCCCAGATTTGCGGACGTTACAAATAAGGATGGAAAACATACACAACAATCATGCACCAAGATCGTTCACCTACACAAAAACATGTATAATCATAAAACATGAAAATAAGGGCTTTTGGAGAGATGGGATGAGAGTAAATCGATGGGTGTAGTAGGTGAGTAATGGGTTATAAATAAAAACAAAGAAAATACAAAGATGGTTGAGTGATTTATTGAGATTAGGTTGACGTGATAAATTGATGTCTGATTTTGTTGGATTTAATTGAAGATGTCAAATCTTTATATACTTATAAAGGAATCATTTTTCCTTTCACCACATTCATTCGAAACTCCCATGATTTTTCCTTTCACCACAATCATTTGAAACTCCCATGACTTTCTAATAATAATTATAATTTGGTTTATTAGGTTAAATAAATATCAAACCTAAAGCGTAATCATATATAAATTAAATTTCAATGTAAAAATAATATCTTTACTTCTACTTATAAAGTTATGTTTTTTAACTTTTAACATATTATACTTAATTTATTGGTTTAAATATATTGTTGGATGTAAACCATTATCATTTTAAAGATACAATTTTGGAGCAATTTGTATCAATACTTAAATTATTAATTTATATATAACATTACACGATCAACTTAAATGTAAATTTTAGTTTAACTTAAACAACCAAAAGAATGTCTTATAAATAGTTAAAAATGATAAATTGTAGTGTCTTTCTAATAATAATTATAAGTTGGTTAATAAGGTGAAATAAATATTAAACCTAAAGTGTAATCATAAACAAATTAAATTTCAATTTTAAAATAATGTATTTACTTCTACTTATAAAGTTATGTCTTTAAATTTTAACATATTTTACTTAGTTTATTAGATTTAATATGTTGTTATATATAAACCATTTTCAGTTTAAAACTACAACTTTAAACAATTTGGATAAAATACTTAAATTGTTAATCTAAATATAACATTACAATGTTAACTTAAATATAAATTTTAGTTCCACTTAAAAACCAAAGAATATTCTATAAATAGTTAAAATTGATAAATTATAGTGATAAATGCAAAAACCAAAATTATAATCTCAATTTAACTAAAATATTTCTTAAAAATATTTTATATAATCGTTAAAAGTTTTCAAATAAGTAGCTTAAAATAACTTACAATAACAATAGTTAAAAATAGTTCTATATAAATTATAATATTGTTACTTTTAAAATCAGAAAACAATGTATGATGTTTAAAATAATTATAATAATAGAAACTAAAACATTATGCAAATAAATTTAAAAAAATTAATTAACAATAACAACAACTATAAATAACATTAAACCATATATTTTATTTAATTTTATTTATGTGTAACGTACGGATATAAATCATTCAAACGATTAAGATTATGCAGTTATAATATATATATATATATATATATATATATATATATATATATATATATATATATATATATATATATATATATATATATTATCATATAATTCAAAATAATCAATTTATTATATTAATTTAGTATACGAATTATTATATTAAATTTAACAATAACGTTATTATTATATTTATAAAAAAATATATTTATAAAGACTTCAACTATATAAGTGTTTCTACACAACGCGCGGACATTCGCCTAGTTAAACTGATATAGCTTGAGGATGGAGAATGGACGAACATAAGAGCAGATGGTATAAGAAATGATGCCAAGTGGCAAAATAGGTGCATAAAAAAAAGGCATGTGATAATTATAGGTTTTATTTATTATAAGAGGTAGATTATAATAAACAAATATGTAAGCCAAACTTGTAAACAATATTAGTAAATATAAAGTAATAATGTAAATATCTACTAAAAATATTTCTATTTAAAATAATAGAATAAGTTGAAGATGGTTTATAATTATCAAATATTTACATAACGATCTTCTAATAATCAATATTTGATTTCCTTTACTAGGGAGCATAATATATCTAACTCATGAACTTTAACAGAAATCTCATATATCGTAATGATTTCCGAATATCAGTTTACCAACTTTTGATATGTATTTGGATTAGCTGGTGAAAAGGTATCACTGTATTTTAAAATGATATCATTTTAATAACTTGTACAAAAAGGTATTAAAATTGTATAAACAATTTCCACTTAGATTCTCAAAGGGAAAATGGTCAAAGTGGAGTTTTGGCCTCTTTGAATAGTTTACTGGACCCTTGTAATCATCATTATTGTTAAAGAATGTAAAGGAAACCTTTTTTTCCCTAATTTACTACTCCCCTAAACTATCTAAAAAGATGTAGTACTTCTTTTAATAAGCTTTTAAATCTTCTTTAACTTTTATTACTTTTAGGAATCATTATTTATCACTTCAATTGGGATTATTTATTTATTATATTTTAAACATGTAGTTGTTAAATTATGTATCAAGTAAGAAGTTAGATACAAAAGAAGTAACATGGTAAAAAAAA
Source organism: Lactuca saligna (assembly GCF_052625555.1). Classification (NCBI taxonomy): domain Eukaryota; kingdom Viridiplantae; phylum Streptophyta; class Magnoliopsida; order Asterales; family Asteraceae; genus Lactuca; species Lactuca saligna. The sequence continues at coordinate 53,915,832 of NC_136425.1, forward strand.
AAAAAAAAAGTAGAGTTAATTACTTGATAATGTAATAAATATATATGTTATGTTTATAGTTATTTAATATTATTTTTATGGATATGATTTATCATTAAACTTATATGGTTGCTCAAAACTTATCATTTTGACTGTATATTGTAGGTCAATTCATCACCATTTACCATTAAAGTCTTTTTTATATGTTTTGACGTTAAACCTTTTTTTTGTATTCAAATTTGACCGAGTAGATGTGTAGTTATTTATTATTATATGTTATGTTTATAGTTATTTAATATTATTTTTATATACACGAATTTGACCGAGTAGATGTGTAGTTCTTAAAGTTCAAAAAGAAGGGAAACGATATTTGGTCAGGAGTGAAAAGAAAATTTTCAGGGAAAAGGCAAGCACTAGGCCGATATCAATTGCCTGTAATTGGATGATACACCAACTTGAGAACTCACAGTAATTAATATTAAACAAATATGTGAGATTGAGATTTAAAACCCTTGATGACTTGCAATAAAACCTCAACAAATACATTGAAGAAGATTGTGATTAGAGCTCCTGATTTCACCTCCATTAAGGCAACCCAAGCTTAGTTTATTCAATGGTAGGAAATAGTGAAGATGATAAAATCGATTTCATCTCTATATAACTACTTAACTGTGGTACTGTGTTTGAAAAGAATGATGCAAATAGGGTGTTGGTGATGTAATTGTGACTTTGACGTAATTCATGTACAAAAGAGAGTTGAATGGTAGATCTTGTAAAAAAAATAATGGTAAATTGTTATGCAATACCCGTTGAAAATAATAGTTTCTGAACAATCACTAATGATTTTAATGGAAAATCATAACAGATAAAATGCAATGTTAAATAGATTGTAACATCTCATTTAGCATGTTACTTACTAAAAACATTTAATAACTAATCAAATATATCTAAAATATTGTCAATAATAACAAAATGAATCAAACATGTGGATTAAAATCAAAGTTGCTAATTTCAAGTAAGGAAGAAAATATCCAAAGAAATGCTATGTTCTTTTAGAGAATCCTATAACAAAAAATCTCATATATTAATACAGTATTAATTAAAAAAGGAAAATTTAAGCTGAAAAAAAAAAACACTCAAACCACATCTAAAAGTATAACTATCTATTATTATATTTCTGATAATTTATTGACATATAGATACCAAAATAAAAATATTTTAATCACTTAAACAAGAAATATGAAAATGGGGTGTGGTGGGGAGGGGCATCACGAATGGCCTGAAACCAAAGTGCTAGTCATCGTCTATCTCTATCTCTGTCTATTTCCCATTTCTATTCCTTTACCTCCACATCATTCTATTTAAATTTATTATTTTCTGATAATGCAAATAAAATAGATTTGATGATTGTTTATACAATCTACTCATATTTTATAATATGTTTTTAAGTAATTTGTTTATACTGTATACTCATATTTTGTAATGTGTTTTAAGTCGTTTATTTTTGTAAATTATAATGTCTCTTCTTTATTCCTCTAAAAATAATAATCACCTTAAAAATACATATATAATTATTGAGAAATTCAATCACAAAGAGTTTGCTAATCTTCTTCTACTTTCACCAACTATTCTAGCATTTCTTGGTTGTCACACTAACAAAGTCCATCATACATACCCCCACAACCCCACCCACCCACCCCTAAGAAGCATTTGTACAATCACAATCAAGTCTGGTGGTGTCATTGAGCTTTCTTTTATTCCTATTCCCTATATACGATTTAATCTAACATCTCCATTTTAGAATTTCTAAATTAAGTGTATAATTGGGGTGTTTTGAGAAAAAAATCATTTATTGTGGCTATATACTTGATTGTAAAGTATAAACCAAGTTGTGTGATGATGTGTTACAAAAACAAGGACCCTTTGTGGTTATCATCTATTCCTAATCTCTATGGTCTCACATCCCAAGAACCCTTTGGGTTGTCGATTTTCGGTTTTGACTTTTGATTATTGATTAAAGAAGCAGTATTCGCTTCATGTTTTTGGTTTGTTTTTATGGATATTAATAGAGTTGGTCAAAGTTTTTAGCAAAGTTTTCATACCAACATAAACTTTTAGTTGTAATTCTTGAAGACCCTATCGTTGTTGCTTGTGTTCAATTGAATCCAAATTTTGGGAATTTTCTTATAAAAACATGTTTTGTTTTCTCCTACATGTATTTGGTTTTTTGTAACTGTTTTAAGTTACCAATCATTCTCGATACTATTAGAGTTAATTTTTACATTTTAGATTACCGTTTTGAATCTATTGTTTCTCCCATGATCATCACTATTCATCCGGATTCATGGATGAATAGTCCAATCAAATTAAATGTTACACATCAATCAGTTTAAGTCGTTAGAGTTTAATTTAGCCTCAAGGGAATTTTCGTCTTTTCTATGAGTTTTTTTTTTCCCTGTTACAAGTAGTCATAGATAGTTGATGTACATATATATATATATATATATATATATATATATATATATATATATATATATATATTCCAGCATAGAGTTCTGTTGTAACTTAAGCATTCAAATAGTGAGAATGAGATACACTTTTCTCTCTTAATCATAAGATCATAACATGGTATCAGATTAGGGTTTTTCGATCTTCATATGTTCATCAATTATGTTGTATTAGGTGTCTAAGTCATTAACTATAATTGGTATAAACTTGAATTGATAGTAGCACAATCCTTTTGGGTTGCCTCAAACCTAGCAATTAGACATGATGATTCTGGAGAGAGAGAGAGAGAGAGAGAGAGAGAGAGAGAGAGAGAGAGATGTTGATTTATTATTTGATTAATAAATTAAAATAAATAGTTTATTAATATATTATGTAAATAATATATTAATTAGAAATAGTAATATTTAAGTAATAATTAATCAGAATTTAATTAGAATTAATTTCAGGATTAATGGAATTAATTAAAAGTATAGGGACTAAAGTGTAATTATTAAATAGTTGAGAGTAAAAGGCTCCAGAACCTTCCACCAAGGTGGTGGACGGTTTTAGAGGGTCCTTTGGAGCTCTAGAATTATCCTTAGATGATAATTAGGAAGCTAGATAAATACCAAAAATAAGATAATGTTATTTTGTTGGTTTGGGGCTTATATAAGGGTTTCCATGTTGCACTATATAAAAGGGTCTATGTATTGCAAAATTTGGCCACTCCTTCCTCGAGAGAGATCCGAAAATTACCTCCTCCCCCTCTCCAAATCATCTTCATTGCTAACTTAGGTGTGAACCACTAGAGGCACGACATTTGTGTTGTTTGCTTCTAAAGGATCAAAAATGTATGTTTTCCTTCTTTCTTTCTAAATTTTGAAAATACCTAGGTATCCTTAGGTTTTTTATTTGATGTTCATAGTTATAGATTTAATATAGAAAACATAGATCCTTATTAGGTTTGCTTGCACACTTAAGAGTTTGAATTTATTTGTAATGTCTAAAATTCATCATTCATTTATTTCGTTTTTCATCATCATGTCTTTATCAATTCCTAATTCTTCTACATCCATTGATCATACTAGTCCTTATTTCATTGCTTCTTTAGATAATCCAAATTTTGCTCTTGTTACCTCTGTTTTCAATGGTGTTGGTTTCAATCCATGGAAGACATCAATGATGATCTCCTTAGCTGCTAAGAACAAAATTAGATTTATCGATGGCTCAATCATGAAACCTTCTGATTCAGATACTTTATTTCCTAATTGGTTTCGAGTTAATTCCAAGGTAATCAGTTGGATATTAAACTCTCTACACAAGAACATCACCAACATCTTTCTATTTCTTCAAACCGCTAGCGAAATTTGGACTGAACTTAATCATAGTTATGCTCAATCCAATGGGGCTTTACTTTACCAAATTCAACAATAGTCGTATTAAATTTCACAAGGATTTGAAGATATTTTGACTTATTTCACCAAATTAAGTAAAATTTGGGATGAATTAGGGATCTTTCAAGGAATTCCTCCTTGTTCTTGTGCTTCTGCTACTACAATCAATAAATTCCTAGAAGATCAACGTCTCATTCAACTGTTAATGGGACTTAATGAGTCTTATAAGATCATCTGTGGTCAAATACTAATGATGAAGCCATTACCAACAATTTCGACCGTGTATTCTCTCATTATCCAGGAAGAAAGACAAAGAGCTATTACTGCAACCTCTCCTCTTAATCCAGATGCTATCGCTATGCATGCCTCTACCGATTCTTCAAATTCCTAGAAATAATTGTTTTGCAACCATTGTAAGAAGTTTGGTCATACAAAATCACAATGTTATAGACTCATTGGACTTCCTGCTAGTTTTAAGTTCACCAAAGTCAAGAAAGAAGAATCTAAACCTATAGTTCAAAATGTTACGACTGTGACTGCTCCCAACATTTAACAAGAATAATATAAACATTTGCTTCAACTTCTGAGTACTAATTCCATTACTCAGACTTCATCATTCAATCAAGTCAATTCATCTATCATAGGAGGTTCTATGAATAATGGAGGTAAATCTTTTTCTTTCAGCTCTTTTGTTGCAAATGTTTCTAAATCTTATTCTTCATTGACTCCTCATTATTCATGGATTATTGACACTGGAGTAACAGGTCACATTTTTTCTAATAGTTCTATTTTTCTATCCATGACTAAACTTGTTCAGCCCATTCAAATTATTCTTTGTGATGGTCATTCCACTGTTGTAACTTTCATTGGTGATGTAATACTTCATCAAACCATCATTCTTCATGGTGTTTTTTACCATCCCTCCTTCAAATACAACTTACTTTCGATAACAAAACTCACTTCTCAACTACAAAGCTTGATTCTTTTCACTGATTCAAGATTTTTAATGCAGTACCCCAATTGAAGAGTATATTTGCATTTGGAATTCTTGGAACAAGAATGAATGATCTTTATGTTTTTTTTATCATAATCCTCTTAAGTCTACTTTGTCTTTTAATATACATATTCATTCTTGTTTTCATACATTTGTAATAAAATCATATTGTAATGCTTTGTTATGGCATAGAAGATTTAGGCATCTTCCTGTACAAAAATTACAAACTCTTTCACTCATTCCCAATTCACATTCTACTCATAAACTTGATATGTTTTCTGTTTGTGCTAAAGCCAAACAACATAAATTGCCCTTTACAAAAAGTGTTACTGATACAATCATCATTTGAAATTGTTCATGTGGATGTACGGGGTCCCTACAAACATAATTCTCATGCTGGATACAAGTATTTCCTCACAATTTTCAATGATTCAGTAGACATACATGGATTCGTTTGTTAACCAATAAGAGTTATGCTTTCTCATTGATTAAAAGTTTTGCTGAATTTGTTAATACTCAATTCTCAAATCTGGTCAAAGTGATCCGTTTAAATAATGCCTATGAATTAGGCTCAAGCAATGAAGGTCAACTGCTCTTCCAGCACAAATGCATTATTCGTCAAACATTCACACCATATAATCCTCAACAAAATGTTTTAGTGGAAAGAAAGCATCGCTACATTCTTGAAATAGTTCATGCTTTGTTTATTCAATCAAGTTTAGGAGTAGCATATCGGAGTGAATGTATACGAACTGTTGTTTATATAATGAATCGAATGCCATCCAAATTTCTCAACAACAAAACTCCATTTAAAATGGTGCATGGTTACAAGCCTGATCTTTCAAATCTAAAAAACATTTGGTTGTTTGTGCTTTGTTCATACTTTGGCTGTTGGACATGACAAATTCATGACTCGTTCTAATTCTTGCATTTTTCTTGGGTATCCAACTGGGACAAAGGCTTACAAAGTGATGAATCTAACAACTGCACAAATATATCTTTCTACAGATGTTAAATTTTTTGAAGATATATTCCTTTTGAGTTCAATCATACAACCATCAATTGATTCATCATTAGCCCCATTTTTACCCACAAATTCTAAATATACCCCTGATCAAGATTCCACTCCAACAGTATCTGTCCCAAATCCCATTCAGAATCAACCTAAACCCATCAATGTACTTCCAAGACATTCAACCCGAGTCACTCAACCACCTTCTCGTTTGCGAGATTATGTATGTAATCATAAATTTTCAAAATGTTATTCTCATTCTTGTCACCATACTATCACCAATTATTGTCTTCATGACTTTTCTAATCAAAACTCACTTCTTGTTCCTACAACTTATACATTCAATGCTATTAATCATTTTTTTGAACCTGCTTTTTATCATCAAGAAAATGGACAGCCTGAGTGGGAACAAGCTATTTCTAATGAACCAAAAGCTTCAAAAGACAATCAAACATGGGATGTGGTGAAATTGACCAAAGGCAAGAAAGCAATATCATGTAGGTGGGTATACAAAGCCAAATATAGAGCTGATTGAACTCTTGAAATGTCACACCCCCGAACCAGACGGCGGAAACGTCCAGGGGATTGAACGTGACTTCATTTTTGTAGTATCATTACAGAGTATATAATTGAAACATAACATCATCATCATCACACATGTAATATAACAACATTCATTGTTTACATCGAGTATTGTATTTGAATATTACATGCCAAAATAGTAAGAGTATGATGAAACAAAATATAACACAATATCCATTAGTTTGTTTCGTTCATCCTGCTTCAATAGTTTCCTGAGAATACAAGTTATTTTGAAAAACGTCAACATATATAATGTTGGTGAGTTCATAAGTATGTTTGTGAAAATGATTTGTATAACTTTGAAAACCACCAGAAAATCTGATATTTTCTCCAAACTGTTTAGTATGTTTGTGTCAGATCTTGTATTAATGCATGTGTGTTTTTGTTTATTTGACTAAAAGGGGTAAAGAGAATGTAGAGAGAATTTGAAGAGCATGTAAAGAGAATGTTCCCAGACAACCCGATGTTGTCTGTAAAAGAAAAAGCTGCCATACCAACCCTCGAGGTTGAGTACCAGTACGAGAATGTTTCCGAGTAATCCAAAAGAAAGAGAAGGGTCTTCCGTAAACTTCATAACGTTAATTCCTCTAAGTGAGCCGTCATAACCATACTAAATAATGACAATTTCACTTGTCTTGGTGTTGTTGAACGCTGGTTTTGACTTTGATTATAAGGTTTTCGTCACCCTAGACTAAGTTAGTTTAACTGTAGCGAACAGCTCAGGTGTGGAGTGTTACCCCCGTATAGATCTATACAAAAATCCCCGCTCTCCCTCCAAGAGACTCTGGTTATAACTACAGGCTACGATCGTACACTTAATAGGTGTCAACTGACAAAACTCACTAGATCCTTAATCGAATTTACGTGAAGAAAAGTATAAACTCATTCCAGGCCCAATGAACCATGTAAGTGAACCACTAAGGCATCACTAAACATGTAAATCATTTCAAGACCCAATTGGAATAAGATTATATAACATGGGCCCGAAATATATATGAAAGGATAACTAAGGCCCATTTCACATGTAAGATATTTATAGGCCCAAATAGCACACAAATAGTATCCAAGGTCCGTCGCACATGTTAATGGGTCAATGAGGCCCAATAAACATATAAATAGTATACAGGACCTATCACACATAAAAATGGGTCACTAAAGCCCAATAATCTAGAAAATGATCAAAATAATGCGTTTGTTAGTTATCGTTGGTTTTGGTTCAAGTATTCACTGAAATAGCAAAAGAAAGAAGAACACATATAAAACTCATTTCTAGACCCAATAAACATGTAGGTGGATCACTAAGGCCCATTATACGTGTCTATTATTTTCAGGCTCAAAGGAATATGAATGTCTATCCTAAGCCTAATATACATGTAAAAGGACACTAAGACCCACTAAATATGTATATTATTTCCAGGCCCAATAAAGATATAAATATTGTTTTTAACCCGTTTTCTATTGTTTTGTTTATTTTAGCTACATTATTTACAAAGTTGTTATTAAAATCCCACTTTTGTAAAAATGACGTTCTTGGCCCAATAAGCCAAAATTTTACAATTAAAACCCAGTTTTTATAAGAATAACACTTTAATCTTCATTTTGTTCAAAACTTGTGTTGATGACTAATTTGTGGTAACAATAAAATTTTGAATCCATTTTTGTCAAAATATCATTTTTGGCTTGATTTTTGTGGAAATACACATTTGTCTGGTTTTGGGCTTTTCCGACCTAGTTTTTGGAAAATTTGTTGTAAAATCATAGTAAGTCTAAATTTTGATTCGTAAATTCTGGAATTTTGGAAATTTTGTCTACTTTGTTCACAATTTTTCACATAATTTTTAATGGCTTCTAACAAGTGTGAAATTGCTCACCTTCACAGGCTGGTCCGAAATTATTTCAAATCTGATAGGCAGGTTTGTAAAATTCGCCAAAAATTGTAGAAAAATCGTATGAAAACGTGAGAGTAGTCATTTTAAAGGTATAAATCTGAAATTTATCCATGTAAAACATTTTTGAAAAATACTTCCATTAAGACGGTCAAAACAGTTCGAGATTGGGCTAAAAACCTTCATGTCAAGGGCTGTTTTATGAATTTAATTTATAGATCTTAGAACAAAACACTCATTTTTGCTATTTAAAGTGTATAAATCCCAGATCTACTAGTTTACATGTATTATAGGTGATAAAAAAATATTTTTCTCAAGGGTTTTATGAAGATCCAAGAAACAAACTTCATGTTCTTAGCATATTTTTAGTTTTATGAAGTAAACAACACAAAATCACCAAATGGTTCAAGAAAACACACATAATGTGACAACCCGAAATTTCCATTCTGTACAAACTATATCACTTCAATAGAAGTTGTAGCAGTCACAGTTAATTTTCAGACTTTTCGCGTGAGTTTGAGAAATTCAGGGTTTACACTTCAGGAAATATCAGGAGAGAGTGTGCACCTAGGGTTTGGTGCAACACTGTTATTCCAACACTCTAATTTATTAGGGATCATTTCAGGAATAAAAATATTTTCTGCCAAAATATTTCAGGACTATAAATAGTTTTCTGAACTAAATTAATTCATTATTCACATTTCTGACTAGAGAAAAGCCATTTTCTCTCTGACGGATCTTCGGGTTTTTATACCAAAACGTGAGTCACTCTTTCTAGTAGTGTTATAATACATATTAGATGCTCATAACATGATTTAGATGGCTAAATCATGAGATCTAGGAGTTTACTCCCCAAGGTGTTCTTGGGCGGTAAACTCCCGAAACAAGGCCAAAACCGACATTGATGCTTGAATAAGGCCTTAGGACATTAGGTAAACACATTAGGGACATGAAATCACACACAAAACCACCCAAGATTGGGAGTTTACGGCCAGAACTCTCTTAGGCCGTAAACTCCATTTCAAGGGCCTAAATGGTGGTTTTTGGACTAAAGGACTTTAAGGCTTGCATCTAGGTTAATTCCCCAAGTAGCTTAAAGTCTTAAACACTTCAAATGACACAAAAGAAAGTGAGTTTACGGCCCAGAACTCTCCTAGGCCGTAAACTCCATGTAAATGGTCACAAATGGTGTTTTCATAACACCTAAGGTCCTAGCCCTTCACAAGAAATTGTACCCACTAAATGGAAGGACCAAACCACACCAAAATCACATGAACAAGTGAGTTTACGGCCAAGGCATAGTTCTTGGGCCGTAAACTCCTATAAAGGGCACTAAGTGGTGCCTAATGCCTTCATATGCTAGGATTAAAAGTCTAGAACACATCCCACTAGTACAAGAGGCTTGAAATCAACCAAGGAATCACCCCAAGGGAGTTTACGGCCGTAAACTCCAAAGGGAAATGTTCTTTAGGCCGTGAACTCCTATTTGGAGTACTTCTAGGCCTTAAACCCTTCCAAGAACATAGTCACAAGGTTAGAATAATTCTAGAAAGCATATTGGACTTCAAAACACACCAAACACACATGTTTGGGAGTTTACGGCCGTAAACTCAATAGTTTACAACCGTAAACTCCATGTGTGATGGTTTAGAGAGAGTACACTCTCATATGGGGTCCTTTGGAAACCCTAAACTCAAGTACCCTGTCCCACAATAGCTTAGATGAAGTTCTTACGGCTTAAAACACTTACATAAAGTGTTATCTATATCTAAGATGTCTTAAACATTATCAATTAGTCTTTGGTGTCTAATTGAGAGCATATATGTGTGATTATATGTTCATTAGGATCGTAGTGTGTGCACAAGTCCTCGCTTGACATCTAGCCATCCGATACCGCTCAGTTCATTCTAATCACCAAATACAGGTGAGTTCATACCCCGTAATCAATGTTTTAAAGGGATTTTAAATGTTTTAATAGAGGGGGGGATACAAGTAGAAACAAACATGTTATTAAATCAGTTTCATGTATTTTATAACTATGTTTTCACTCAGTAGATTTCACATATTTCAAAGGAAGTCACGTGAAAGGGTTTTCTATCTTAAAATACTTAGACAATAGAAGTATTAGTTTTGAATTGTATAATGACTTTAAGTCACTTTACATTATTGTTCAAAGCTCCTAGATACCATGCATAAACCTACTTGAACAACAATATACTTTCTAGTTAACTATCATAGGGATAGTCAGAGAATATCAAACAAGAGTCAGTTCATTCATGAGTCTATACTAATGCCTTACATGATACATGATTACACGTATTTAGGGTTCTATGATACATGAATATGTTTACATATACTTACCTGTTACATGAACACACTTACATGAATTCTAGATAGGGACACTTATTAATAAGTACATTATTTGTACTTACTTACCTTGGATACTTGAACTAGATCTAAGAGGATGATTTATTAGTATTTACTGTATAAATTGTCTTTCCTATTCCCGTTCGAGGGGATGTTTTCAGCGGGACTTACCATTCCGAATCTCACTGATTAGCGCCAGTGAGAGATGGCGTCTACGGATGTCTAAGGTAGTCACTTGATTTGTGGTCAGTGACAGGACTAACTATCCCTCCGCCCGCTGTTGCAACAGTGGACGAGATGTGAATCTTCGGAGGATCATTAAGTTGACGATCTACGTCAAGAGATCGATGCAGGGACTAACCCTCCTTCCATCCTGCTGCTGCTACAGGGGATGAGGGGACACTCTTCGGATGTTCCTCAGGGTCTAACTTTCGTTTCATGCGATGTAGTGTTGGTCTTAGTACCCAGTGACAATACTTACCATATCATATTTTTCCTGTTTACTTTATTTTGTGATATCTTTCACATAAACGATGAGTTAGACTAAGCACTTTTAGTACTAGTCTACACAAAGGAAAAATACTTCATACATACAAAACATTCGAGTCTTGGTAGAAGACTGCACTTCATACATACAAAACATTCGAGTCTTGGTAGAAGACTGCATTTCACACATACAAAACATTCGAGTCTTGGTAGAAGACTACACTTCATTTATATAAAACATTTGGGTCTTGGTAGAAGACTACACTTCATACTTATAGAAAATAAGGGTTTTTCTAGGGATTTCATACTAACCTCAACATTTTCATGTAAAGGTTTTTCATGGCATTCATAGCAGGTTTTGACAAACAAAGCAATGAAACTTATATACTTATGAACTCACCAACTTTAAACTTGATACTCTCTTTCAAAATAACTTGTATTCTCAGGTCGCCAGTAGACAGGTACGGAGGACAAGTTGTGAGAAGACGCAGCAGACAAGTCTCGTCTTTTATTTTGATTGTACATTTTTGGTGTCTTATTACAATGAAAGAACACACATGTATAAAACTTTACTTATAATGCAATGGATGATGTTGTTGCTTGTTTATTATATTACACTGTTGTGATACTGTACATGACGTCCTCCACCCCTGAACGTTTCCGCCGTCCGTGGTTTTGGGGTGTGACAGATTGGTATCAGAGCCTTGTTTATAGTGAATTAAGTATATCAACCCATAAAAGATATACTAACTATAAATACATGGGATTAAAACACTCTGTTTAAGAGCTATACTTTTAAATAATAAAATATTTAACAAAGTATACGTGCCTGCATTCATACTAAAACCAGTGTCACAACGACAAGAACAAAAGTATTACGATTGTTGAACATCACAAGTGAGCCTGGGGATATATAGTCAGTCTTGGGAATAGCATAGCCTTATCAACTATGCTAGTCCGAAGAGTGAATAGCATATGCCCAAGAATGGTTGTGAAGTGGCAACAAGTCTAAAAACTTACCAACACAACCATCAAGAAATACCATATGGGTATTTGATCTTACTGTAATTATCTTAGTTAGTTCGTCTATTTAAGCTATTTCTTATATCCCTTTTCTCGCGTAGATTAAGAAGGCTGGATTTCACCATGGTGATCCGTACTTCCCAAACCCCGGCAATGCTGGTTGGCTAGAGGCAGAACCAGATGATGATCACCCAATTCCTTTGGATGATCACCATGCTGAGGGCTTTTCCGATAGTTCCGACTCGGAGCCGGAAGTCAACAACCTACCCCCAGCTGCTCAAAACCCAAACCTAAATCCTCGCCCTGTGTTTCAAGGACCCACACCCTTGTGGGCCATTAACTTGACTGAATGGAGTCAGGAACAAGGTCAACCCATTCCCTACAATGGAGACCGAAGTTTCTACAACCTCACTGAAGGAGGTTCTGCTGATAGAGTACTACCAATCATGGTGCGTAGGATTTCTCGGAACACGATCATGACTCAAGAGACTATAAATCAAGTTTTGGAAGTTGACGCCAACTCTGGTGTTAACACTGTCCACATTCGCCAACTAGAGTCTGCTCATGAAAGGACTCTGGTCCGCAATGCAAATCTGCAAAGGGAACTTGCTGAAACCCGAGCAGAAGTTAGAGAACTTCGAGCTCAACAAGCAAGGTCGGACAGGCGTATAAGGGACATTGAACGTCTACTGTCGGGATCGAGGACTCATGCTAGCAGTTCCCGTCGCCGATAGAATAGCATCATCTCATCTTTTGGATATAACCTAGTTTATGTAAAACTTTGGTCTGATTTCCTACTTGTATAAATCTTAGACCTGTTAGGTCATGGTCTAGTCTTAATTCTGTCAAAATTTTCCATCTTGGTTGATGTGAGGCCTACTTTTAGGCCATTTTTCCCGAACTTGTTACATCTGTAATCCCAGTATTCTTGACAGATATCTAATCATATGGAAATTAGTATCCAAATGTTGTCACTTTCAGTTAGTTATTCTATTCATTCTGTTGTTGGACTATGGGGATTTAGTCCACGAGACACATTCATTTATCATTTATTCTTATCCATGTGGTCATCTTTTAAACGTATAGTTAAAGATGCCTCCACGCAGAACTACAAGGCGTAATCCAATCAACGAAACACCGATACCACCGCCTCCTCCACCACCACAACCACAAACTCAACCTCCTCTACCACCTAACCCCTTTGATGCCAACATGTTCCAGGCAGCTTTCACAGCAGCAGTTGCAGATGCTGTGTCAGCAATCAACACTCTTGTCCCTAGTGGATCGGGAACAGGTGCACCACCCTCAAACCACGGCGAAAGCCATGGACACCCTCGGGAATGCACCTACAAAGACTTCACGAACGCCAAACCCCGCAGCTTCAATGGTACTGGTGGGGTTATGGTGTTAAGGCAGTGGATCGAAAAGATGGAATCTGTCTTTGAAATCTGCGCGTGCCAGGAAAACAACAAGGTCAAGTTTGTAGCTTGTACCTTCGCCGATAGGGCACTAACATGGTGGAACGGCCATGTTAAATCCCTAACCCTGGTGGTGGCGTATTCCATCAACTAGGAACACTTTAAGGACATGCTGATGAGGGAGTATTGCCCTCGGGGAGAAGTACAAAAACTCAAGCAGGAACTCTGGAACCTGCAAATGGTTGGATCCGACATAGGAACCTACACGAATAGGTTCTGTGATCTGGCAAACTTATGCCCCGACATGGTTGCTTCCCAGAGCAAAAAGATAGAAAGATATATCTGGGGACTTTCGCCCCAGATCCAGTCAAGTGTGATCGCTTCCAGGCCTATTACCTTCGATAGCGCCAAGGAACTAGCACAATCCCTCATCGATCACAGGAAACCCCAGATCACGTCAATCCCTACACCTGTACCACAAAAGTCCAACCCCGACTACCACAAAAAGGGGTGGAATAAGAGGAAAAGAGGAGCTCCGCAAGGATCCTCCAATAAGCAACAAATTGTGGCGATCAATGCTGCCACAGTTACTCCTATTGCCCCTACCAACCTCTTACCAACAAGGACATATGCTGGAACCCTCCCGAAGTGCACCAAGTGCAACTTCCATCACCTCGGACCTTGCAGAGAGATGCATTGCTCTAACTGCAACAAGAAGGGACATACCGTCCGCTTCTGCAAAATTCCAACCGCTCAAGCTGCTCAAGTTCCTAACGCCGGTATAGGCCAAGCTTGCTACGGATGTGGCGAGGTGGGCCATTACAAGAGGAACTGCCCTAAAGCGGGGACGACTGGAGGAGTGGGAAGAGTTATGGATCTAGGCCACGAGGAAGCAGTAGCTGATCCTACGATAGTTACTGGTACGTTCCTCCTCGATAACTCATATGCTTGCATACTTTTCGATAGTGGAGCCGAGAAAAGTTTTGTAAGTCACAAATTTGCACACCTACTTAAACAAAAACCATGCGCATTAGAAAATTCATTCACGGTAGAAATGGCTAACGGGAAAACAGAGAGTACAAACTGCGTATACGTAGGTTGTACCTTAACTTTAGATGGCCATACTTTCAAGATAGATCTCATGCCAGTCACAATTAAATGTTTCGACGTTATCATCGGTATGGATTGGTTGAGTCTTCTTCGCGCCGATATCCTGTGCTTTGAAAAAGCAGTTCGTCTTAACCTTCCTAACAACGAAACCTTAACTATCTATGGCGACAAACCTAGTACGAGCCTTCGTATCATTTCGTGCATTCAAGCCCAGAAGTGCTTGCGAAAGGAATATCATGCATTCCTAGCACACGTCGTCGATACCAGTCAAGAACTGAAGGACATCCAGAAAATTCCAGAAGTACGCGACTTTCCCGACATATTCCCAGAAGAACTTCCCGGTTTGCCACCACAACGCCAAGTCGATTTCAGAATCGACTTAGCGCCAGGAGCTACACCAGTAGCCAAATCTCCTTATCGTTTAGCACCGGCCAAGATGCAGGAACTTTCCAGTCAAATTAACGAACTTCTCAAGAAGGGATTCATTCGACCAAGTTTCTCACCATGGGGAGCACCGGTCTTGTTCGTCAAGAAGAAAGATGGATCGTTTCGCATGTGCATCGACTATAGAGAACTCAACAAACTTACCATTAAAAATCGTTACCCCTTGCCCCGCATTGACGATTTGTTTGATCAACTTCAAGGAGCCAACTACTTCTCAAAGATTGATCTGCGATCCGGATATCACCAACTATGAGTGTTAGAGGAGGATGTTCCCAAGACAGCCTTCCGAACTCGTTGTGGGCACTACGAGTTTGTAGTGATGCCATTCGGATTAACTAACGCGCCCCAGTATTCATGGATCTGATGAATAGGGTGTGCCGTCCTTACTTGGATCAGTTCGTCATCGTCTTCATTGATGACATACTCATCTACTCTCGAAGTAAGGAGGAACATAGTCAACATCTCCGTAAAATCCTAGAAACACTACGAGCGGAGAAGCTCTACGCGAAGTTCTCGAAGTGCGAATTTTGGATTCGACGAGTCGAATTTTTGGGCCATGTGGTTAGCGAAGAAGGTATACATGTGGACCCCTCCAAGATTAAGGCCATTGAGAACTGGTCAGCACCAAAG
This sequence comes from Lactuca saligna, assembly GCF_052625555.1. Taxonomy (NCBI): domain Eukaryota; kingdom Viridiplantae; phylum Streptophyta; class Magnoliopsida; order Asterales; family Asteraceae; genus Lactuca; species Lactuca saligna. Next base: position 53,931,644 of record NC_136425.1, read on the forward strand.
ACACCTACCGAAATTCGTCAATTTCTAGGTCTAGCTGGCTACTATCGCAGGTTCATTCAGAACTTCTCCAGCATAGCGAAACCTCTTATAATCCTGACCCAGAAAGGCGTGGCCTTCGACTGGGAGGAGAAACAGGAAAGAGCGTTCCAAACACTCAAACGAGCCTTGTGCACCGCCCAGATACTATCCCTTCCCGAAGGAATAGAAGACTTCATTGTATATTGCGATGCATCAAACCAAGGACTCGGATGTGTTCTGATGCAGCGAGGTAAGGTTATAGCCTATGCCTCGAGACAGCTGAAGACACATGAGGTTAACTACACAACCCACGATCTCGAGCTAGGAGCGGTTGTGTTTGCTCTGAAGATCTGGCGACACTACCTATACGGTACCAAAAGCACGATCTTTACAGACCATAAGAGTCTACAGCACATCTTCGACCAGAAAGAGCTCAACATGAGACAACGACGGTGGGTCGAGCTACTTAGTGATTACGAATGCGAAATTCGTTATCATCCGGGTAAAGCCAAATCTTTGACTCTAACCATCCATTCGCACTTGTCCACACAAATAAAGGAGGCTCAGCTCGACGCTTTGAAACCTGAAAATGTGGCGGGTGAATCCCTAAGAGGGATGGATAAGAACTTGGAAGCCAAGGGTGGCGGAGCCTTATACCTCATGGATTGGATCTAGACACCGAAACACGGTGGCTTCAGAGACTTGGTCATGACCGAAGCTCACAACACTCGTTATTCCGTCCACCCGGGTTCAGATAAGATGTATCTGGATCTTAAAAAGCTATACTGGTGGCCTAACATGAAAGCAGATATTGCTACCTTCGTGAGTAAATGCCTTACTTGCGCAAAGGTCAAGGTCGAATACCAGAAACCCTCCGGTCTTCTACAACAACCGGAGATACCAGAATGGAAGTGGGAGCGAATCACTATGGACTTCATAACCAAGTTACCCAAGACGACGGGTGGACTTGATTCCATATGGGTCATTGTCGATAGACTGACCAAGTCTGCACACTTCCTACCGATCAAAGAAACAGACAAGATGGAGAAACTTACCAGAACTTACATTAGGGAGATTGTAAGACTGCACGGTGTTCCTTTATCTATCATCTCAGACTGAGATAGTAGATTCACTTCGAGGTTCTGGCAGTCATTACAAAGTTCCCTAGGAACTAGGCTGGACATGAGTACAGCCTACCATCCACAGACCGACAGGCAAAGTGAGAGAACTATCCAAACCTTAGAAGATATGTTGCGCGCCTGTGTGATAGACTTTGGAAAAGCTTGGGATACTCACTTACACCTTGTTGAATTTTCCTACAACAATAGTTATCACACGAGCATCAAGGCAGCTCCATTCGAGGCCCTCTATGGCCGAAAGTGCAGATCTCCTATGTGCTGGGCTGAAGTGGGTGATACCCAGTTAGCTAAGGGACGAGTTCCCGAAAGCACTCTCACAGGTCCGGAGATCATTCGGGAAATGACAGAGAAGATCGTTCAAATTCGTGAACGACTAAAAGCCTCTAGAGACCGACAGAAAAGCTACGCCGACAAGCGTAGGAAACCATTGGAGTTCCAGGTGGGTGATCGAGTCCTACTGAAAGTCTCACCATGGAAGGGCTTGATACGCTTCGGAAAGCGTGGGAAGCTCAATCCAAGATACATAGGGCCTTTCGAGATTCTTGCGAGAATCGGCCCTGTAGCGTACAAACTCAATCTACCGCAAGAACTCAGTAACGTACATCCTACCTTCCACGTCTCGAACTTGAAAAAGTGTCTATCCGACGAGACTCTTGTTATTCCACTCGACGAGATTGAGATCAACGAGAGCCTCAATTTCGTGGAGGAACCAGTAGAGATCATGGACCGAGAGGTCAAGCAAACACAACAGAGCCGTATCCCGATAGTGAAGGTACGCTGGAACGCAAAGCGTGGACCGGAATTCACTTGGGAACGTGAGGATCAGATGAAACTGAAATACCCTCACCTTTTTGCTTAGTTATTTGTAATTTCCTATTTGCTTACATTCTAATTTCGGGACGAAATTCCTTCTAACGGGGGGATGACGTGACAACCCGAAATTTCCATTCTGTACAAACTATATCACTTCAATAGAAGTTGTAGCAGTCACAGTTAATTTTCAGACTTTTCGCGTGAGTTTGAGAAATTCAGGGTTTACACTTCAGGAAATATCAGGAGAGAGTGTGCACCTAGGGTTTGGTGCAACACTGTTATTCCAACACTCTAATTTATTAGGGATCATTTCAGGAATAAAAATATTTTCTGCCAAAATATTTCAGGACTATAAATAGTTTTCTGAACTAAATTAATTCATTATTCACATTTCTGACTAGAGAAAAGCCATTTTCTCTCTGACGGATCTTCGGGTTTTTATACCAAAACGTGAGTCACTCTTTCTAGTAGTGTTATAATACATATTAGATGCTCATAACATGATTTAGATGGCTAAATCATGAGATCTAGGAGTTTACTCCCCAAGGTGTTCTTGGGCGGTAAACTCCCGAAACAAGGCCAAAACCGACATTGATGCTTGAATAAGGCCTTAGGACATTAGGTAAACACATTAGGGACATGAAATCACACACAAAACCACCCAAGATTGGGAGTTTACGGCCAGAACTCTCTTAGGCCGTAAACTCCATTTCAAGGGCCTAAATGGTGGTTTTTGGACTAAAGGACTTTAAGGCTTGCATCTAGGTTAATTCCCCAAGTAGCTTAAAGTCTTAAACACTTCAAATGACACAAAAAAAAGTGAGTTTACGGCCCAGAACTCTCTTAGGCCGTAAACTCCATGTAAACGGTCACAAATGGTGTTTTCATAACACCTAAGGCCCTAGCCCTTCACAAGAAATTGTACCCACTAAATGGAAGGACCAAACCACACCAAAATCACATGAACAAGTGAGTTTACGGCCAAGGCATAGTTCTTGGGCCGTAAACTCCTATAAAGGGCACTAAGTGGTGCCTAATGCCTTCATATGCTAGGATTAAAACTCTAGAACACATCCCACTAGTACAAGAGGCTTGAAATCAACCAAGGAATCACCCCAAGGGAGTTTACGGCCGTAAACTACAAAGGGAAATGTCCTTTAGGCCATGAACTCCTATTTGGAGTACTTCTAGGCCTTAAACCCTTCCAAGAACATAGTCACAAGGTTAGAATAATTCTAGAAACCATATTGGACTTCAAAACACACCAAACACACATGTTTGGGAGTTTACGGCCGTAAACTCAATAGTTTACAACCGTAAACTCCATGTGTGATGGTTTAGAGAGAGTACACTCTCATATGGGGTCCTTTGGAAACCCTAAACTCAAGTACCCTGTCCCACAATAGCTTAGATGAAGTTCTTACGGCTTAAAACACTTACATAAAGTGTTATCTATATCTAAGATGTCCTAAACATTATCAATTAGTCTTTGGTGTCTAATTGAGAGCATATATGTGTGATTATATGTTCATTAGGATCGTAGTGTGTGCACAAGTCCTCGCTTGACACCTAGCCATCCGATACCGCTCAGTTCATTCTAATCACCAAATACAGGTGAGTTCATACCCCGTAATCAATGTTTTAAAGGGATTTTAAATGCTTTAATGGGGGGATACACGTAGAAACAAACATGTTATTAAATCAGTTTCATGTATTTTATAACTATGTTTTCACTCAGTAGATTTCACATGTTTCAAAGGAAGTCACGTGAAAGGGTTTTCTATCTTAAAATACTTAGACAATAGAAGTATTAGTTTTGAATTGTATAATGACTTTAAGTCACTTTACATTATTGTTCAAAGCTCCTAGATACCGTGCATAAACCTACTTGAACAACAATATACTTTCTAGTTAACTATCATAGGGATAGTCAGAGAATATCAAACAAGAGTCAGTTCATTCATGAGTCTATACTAATGCCTTACATGATACATGATTACACGTATTTAGGGTTCTATGATACATGAATATGTTTACATATACTTACCTGTTACATGAACACACTTACATGAATTCTAGATAGGGACACTTATTAATAAGTACATTATTTGTACTTACTTACCTTGGATACTTGAACTAGATCTAAGAGGATGATTTATTAGTATTTACTGTATAAATTGTCTTTCCTATTCCCGTTCGAGGGGATGTTTTCAGCGGGACTTACCATTCCGAATCTCACTGATTAGCGCCAGTGAGAGATGGCGTCTACGGATGTCTAAGGTAGTCACTTGATTTGTGGTCAGTGACAGGACTAACTATCCCTCCGCCCGCTGTTGCAACAGTGGACGAGATGTGAATCTTCGGAGGATCATTAAGTTGACGATCTACGTCAAGAGATCGATGCAGGGACTAACCCTCCTTCCATCCTGCTGCTGCTACAGGGGATGAGGGGACACTCTTCGGATGTTCCTCAGGGTCTAACTTTCGTTTCATGCGATGTAGTGTTGGTCTTAGTACCCAGTGACAATACTTACCATATCATATTTTTCCTGTTTACTTTATTTTGTGATATCTTTCACATAAACGATGAGTTAGACTAAGCACTTTTAGTACTAGTCTACACAAAGGAAAAATACTTCATACATACAAAACATTCGAGTCTTGGTAGAAGACTGCACTTCATACATACAAAACATTCGAGTCTTGGTAGAAGACTGCATTTCACACATACAAAACATTCGAGTCTTGGTAGAAGACTACACTTCATTTATATAAAACATTTGGGTCTTGGTAGAAGACTACACTTCATACTTATAGAAAATAAGGGTTTTTCTAGGGATTTCATACTAACCTCAACATTTTCATGTAAAGGTTTTTCATGGCATTCATAGCAGGTTTTGACAAACAAAGCAATGAAACTTATATACTTATGAACTCACCAACTTTAAACTTGATACTCTCTTTCAAAATAACTTGTATTCTCAGGTCGCCAGTAGACAGGTACGGAGGACAGGTTGTGAGAAGACGCAGCAGACAAGTCTCGTCTTTTATTTTGATTGTACATTTTTGGTGTCTTATTACAATGAAAGAACACACATGTATAAAACTTTACTTATAATGCAATGGATGATGTTGTTGCTTGTTTATTATATTACACTGTTGTGATACTGTACATGACGTCCTCCACCCCTGAACGTTTCCGCCGTTCGTGGTTTTGGGGTGTGACACATAATCATGCATATACACATAGATCTACACATAAGACTTGTATTCTCCCCCAAAAACCAAGTAAAAATCGAAAATAGAGGGTATGAACTCACCTTGTTTGAACATTTCGTTTTTTTATGAAGAATTAAAGAGATCTCGGCCCTAGATGTGTTTTTGAGATGATTTTCGGCTCTAAGGTGTTCTAAGAGCATAGATCATAAAATAAGGTGGGTTAAGATGAGATTTAAGGTGTATCTTGAAGTTAAAACCATGGAGTCCAACCAAAAGCTTACCAAATGTAATGAACTTTGAAGATGAGTTCTTGATGTGCTCTTGATATTCTCAAAAATTAGGAGGATGGAAGGGGGAAATTCTTCATATTAGAGAGAAGGATGAGAGAAAATTCTTGATTTTGGAAGATGAAAATGATGGTGGTGATGGAGGCCCTAATGGTCGTGAGTTTTGAAGAGGGGAGAGGGAGAGAGAATGCTTCCTAGATGCATGAGAATCTTACCTTGTTGTATGGTGGTTTTGGTGCATGGGTGATCACCATGCAATATTGAGGTGGCACTTGCACATTTAAACTCCTTTTTCCTTTTTTTTTTTAAATACATGGGCCGAGATTTGGGCTAGGAGGAAGGATGTGGAATAATTAGGGTCATTACTAGTCTTTGTTCGAAATCATGAGGCGCAAGTAATTATTTTTCGGCCCATTGGGCCCTAGGAAGGTTCACGACCCAAAATGGTAAAAAGAGTGGGTTTATGGCCCATTAAGGTTAAACAAATTTATCTTAGGCCCATTATGGCCCAAAATGTTAAGTTTCATGAATATGGGTCCAATTAGAACCTAATTATGGTTTTTAGGCCCAAAGTAGTCAAGTTGAAGGTTTATTGGTCCATTAGGCCCAATAAGAGAATTCTTGAAAAAATTGCTAAGGGAAATACTAGCATAGCTAGAACTCCAATTGACACTAGTCAACATCTACGTAAAAATAGAGGTGATAGTGTTAATCAAGTGGAATATTTAAGAATTATTAGCAGTCTGATGTATCTAATGAGTTGTACCAGACCTGACTTAACATATGCTGTGAGTAGACTAAGTAGATACACTAGTAAACCCAGTTCTGAACACTGGAAGAGTATTACTAGGTTGCTGAGGTATGTGAGATACACGCGATAATATGGACTGCATTACGGCAGACATCCAACAGTTATCGAAGGATACACGGATGCAAATTGGATATCTGACATAAAAGATTCCAGATCTACAAGTGGATATGTGTTTACACTTGGAGGTGCTGCTATAGCATGGAAATCATCCAAGCAAACAGTTATATCTAGATCTACGATGGAATCTGAATTTATTGCCTTAGATATTTGTGCTGAAGAGGCGGAGTGGCTACGTCAATTTGTAGAGGACATTCCCGAATGGCCTAAGCCGGTAACGGCCATAAGTATACATTGTGATAACCAATCAGCAATTGGTAGAGCTCAAAGTACAATGTATAATGGGAAATCAAGGCACATTAGACGTAGACATAAAACGATACGACAACTAATCTCTACGAGAGTTATCACGGTTGACTAGGTGAAGTCAAAGGATAACATTGCGGATCCGCTTACAAAAGGCTTGAGTAGAGATGTAGTTTATAAGTCATCAAGAGGAATGGGACTAAAGCCCATGAATGAATAAATTCATACGAAGGAAACCTTACCTAGAAGACTGGAGATCCCAAGATCTGGGTTCAAAAGGATAACCTAATTGTATGAGTGGGGCAGGTCACTGTGGGGGGAGTTAACATTTCATCCTAGTCCATTCCTTTATGTAGTCACCAAATTAGGCTAAACATATGGTTTTTAATGATTCTTGGAATCACCTATGTGAGAGAGAAGTGGGGTTGCTTCGAAGGGAATTATAGGGGCAAAAATTCCTAAAGCTCTTGCAGAACCAGGTTAGTGTTCATGGCCAAAACGAACATGTCTATGAGGATATGACCTTGTCAGGGAGAGTCCTATGAGATTTACATTGCCGTCTACATAAATGGCAGCTTAGTTCAAAGACATCGAGATCTACTAACTGCTAGGAGATTAAGTGTAACTTCTTAAGGGAAGGTTTAAAGGGTAATACCTACCTATCCTATGCAGGATTCAACTGTTGAAAATTTCGTCTGGAAATTGGATGTGCAGAGATCGATCTCCATTCATGTGGGGGATTGTTGGAAATTTAGTAAAAATATTCATATTTTTTACTAACTTTCGACATATATAAATATATACATATGTTGTACAAATAACGAACTCTAAGTGGGTTTGTGTTCTCCTCCATGAGGACTTCGAAACGATATATTATATGTCCAAAATAGAGTATAAGTGAATGAGATATCGATACTCAAAGATGGGTATTTGAGAATAAGTTTAGCAAAAGAGAGGAATGTGGAAATGAGTCCCACATTGGTAGAGAGACCAAACTCAACAAGGTTTATAAGCTTCATTGCATTGAAGGCTTACAAGCTTGTGTCTATGGTTATGCTACAATTCTTACCCGCACGAATGGGGGGTGCAAATCTTGGTTCCGTAGACCAAAAACACCAAACTCGTGCATGGGCGCAACCTGCGGATACGAATGCAGCTCCGAAAACTCGGGCGCGTGCTACCCTCGTTTTTGCTAAACTTGACAGTTTTGGTCCCTATTTTTGAAATTTGTAACGGATGCATTAATTGCGTAATAAATGACATTTATTGCCATTAAACGCTCAATCAATTAGTGATTTGTTTCCGTTTCATAATTCGACTATAAAGGAAGACCATTGCCTTCTCATTCAGACACACGAATGAATTTACTATTCTTCTTCTTCCTTCTCTGCATTCTTGCTTCCGGCGATTCTTTCAGGCAAGTGATTATCTCCGGCAGTACACAATACTGTTTAGGTTGTTGTACCCTAGGAACAGACGGCGAATCTGTTTAAGGGAATCGAGTCCAACTCGAGCCTCAACCACATCGTTTGCATTTAATCTTTCTTTACAGGAACCTCTCAAGGATGAAAATCAAAGACGTTATACTAACAACTTATGTATACATTCATTGAACAACTTATCTGCATCTAAAATCTGAAAAAGTTTACGACAAAAAAAAATGGAAAAACAAATGACATGAAAGAAAAATAAGAGAAATACCTTTCCAAGTTTGTGAAGAAGCTTCTCTAAAGCAGTGGAGACGATGATGATGATTGCACAAACACCAGAAACAGCCCACGTGGGTGTTTGATCAAGTTGTCGTGTACCCTCGGTTGCACCCCTTCCATTTCAGACTGAAATAGAGAACTCAAGGAACAAAATCAAGGTTTTTGAGACATTGATTTCGCTTATTTGAAGGAATGTATGTAGAAACAAGAAACAGATGATGAATTGAAGGGTTTTTGAGTCTAATTTGATCCTCCACGCACAAGGTTCTAAATGGCGTGAGGCGCGGCGTGGCGGCAAGGTCAAACCTCAATCTTAACGAGCCATGGCGAGCCATGGCGTTTTTCAAGGCGTGATGTAAGGCGGCGATTTTGTATTAATTTAAAATTATATTACCACATAAATATAAATTTATATTAAATATAACTACTTTTTAGAAGTGTTAGATCAATAACTAGTAACAAAAATTTAACAAAAACCACAATACTTGTATCTCCGATTAGAAATGACATAACAAAGAGCAAAAAACCATGTCTCAAACGAAAAAAACACGTGCCATAACATGCCATGGCACGCCATATCAAGCTTTACCACGCGCCACGCCTAACAGCAACGTTATGAGGCTTTTCGTAACGGCAGAGCCACACCTTACGCCATGGCGCGCCTTTTAGAACACTGTCCACGCAAGAACAAGAAGAATGAAATTAGTATTAGTTTAATGGTTACAAATGTATTTGGTTTTTAATCTTTATATAATGCTTTATTTGCTTATATTTACAAACATATTCATATATGATTGCAACCATATTTAGATTTGTTAGCTTTACAAAAATTTATTAAAAAAACTAAATTTATAAAATCATAAAACTATATTATTTTATTATTTATGAATAGATGTTTAATCTAAATATAAGTAGCCAATATGTTTTATTTATTTATGATTATAGTTGTATTGTAATTTTTCTTTATAAATTGTGCTATATTCGTTTATTATTATAACTTAATTCATCTATTCACTCTCGATTACAACCGATTCATATATGACTAAAAGTATGTTTTTATTTTTGTATGATTACACATATTAAGTTGAAGTCAATAATTCATTAATCTTTTTTATATACTCGTAAAAAAATAAAAAATAAAAAACACTTTTTAATCATGGTAAAAACACTTTTTTAATAATTTGATTGATTAAAAATAGATTAAATTTATTTTTAGTTTTTAGGTAAAAAAATCAATTAATTAGATAACATCTCATGATTGTAGGAATTAATTAATTATCCATATTTCATTACATTGTAAAATTCCTTTTACACCCTTGTGGAATGATTGGTCTACAACTGTTCTCGTGTTCTCAACCTTTTAGGTGTTTTCATTTGATCATCTCCCTATATATATATATATATATATATATATATATACACACACACACACACACACGACATAGAGCATGTTTTGTTGTTGATTGTATATTATTTTATGAATTTACTGGTGAAGCTGAATAAAATATGGCAAGTTTGACATAGTATCATACTCGTGAGATTGGTTGTTGATGTTACCGACGTTTCATCATCCGACAGAGTTAGTGTGGATATCAGATATGGCTTTTTAATGTCGTTAGTGCGTTTTGATTTGATACATGTAACAATCATCGAGACCATTAGAATCGCACCAAAACTTGTGTCATGGGAACCACCTCTGATGATCTAGTTAGAATTATACAAAGTGGATCAGTTCCTTCAAGGTAAAGAAAAACGATTGTGTGTATATGAGATGTATATCAGAGCTTATGAGATCTTGCTATGGATCCCTTTTTAGTGTGATAAGAGTAGTATATCTATTGGAAAATACTTTCTTCCTTGGAAAGGAACATGTGTCTCACTCCTATGAATTGGGAATGAGTGTATATGACCGAGGTGGTTGGAGTGAAGATGTTGGACTGAATCAACAGGACTAACTTGGCAAGAGTAAACTGTCGGGATCCAAAATGGTCGTACTGCATCCAAGTCTTGTAAAGAACCGTGAAAATAGGGGCCCTCTGGTAAAGTTAGCGGGAAAGACGACTCAACCACTTTGGGTAGTCTAAGCGAACTAAAAGTTTGGGGCGGTTTGACCTTTACTTTACTCCTCAATTGTATTCGCATACAAGTTCACTCTATATTTTCTTCATGGAAAATTTTAGTATGATATAAAAGACATTTCCTGTTGTAATAACCTAAATCAACAAGCATTTGATAAAAAATTATATATGATTCTTATAACACTTAATAGACAAAACTGCAAAAATAATTCATGTGGTATGCATTTTTTCAGAAGTTTAGTCAAAACCTCAATTTTTTGGCTCCGTGGTCATTTTGAGCTAGTTTCGTTGTATTTTTGGTCCCTCGGAAAACTGAAAAAACTAAATTGTTCTAATACTTTTTTAGGTTTTTTGTATTTAATTTAATGCTTTATTAAATTGAAATACGGGAAACCCCCCCCCCCCCCTCTCTCTCTCTCATATTTCTGAGATGAACGAGATAAATATATGTTCTTCATTTATCTTCCAGAATCAAAAATTCAAGGCTCATATTTAACAGATACAAAAAAACTAATCTCACTCTACTCTCCCACCGATGTTCAATCTTATGAAGAGCATAATTCTAAGCTTTAGAACACCGATGAAAATACAAATCTAAACATAAACATGTTGAACATAATCTAATTTTTGTAGGTTTTGGGTGTTCTTATTTGAACATGAAGATGAACAAAAAAGTTGATGAGTAAAAAAATCTTAAACCCCTTGTCTGTTAGTAACAAATCGAGACACAAACTTGATTTTAGGAACTTAATTACAAACTTCAAGAACTCAAGAACGATAATCAAGATGTAAAAATCACCCTAACCAGGAAAATCGGATCAGGTGGTTAGCTAGTGGGATCAGTTGGGACAATATCACCTTCAACGAGACCTTTCATCTTTAAGAATCAACCCCCCAACCCATATTTTTGTTGGCGTCTCACGTCCTTTCATCATCTATCGGACTCCACACTAGACCGATTTCGAAAGGAAACCACACACCATACCCATTTAGAAGTTGACCGCTTCCAGATTATTTATATGCTTTTGGCGAATCGATCTGTCAAGGAGAGCAATAATTAAACAAGAACCTCCAATCACGTATGCTATCTCTTCCATGCTTCTCCTTTTTGCTTGTTGATTTCTAGTTTTGTTTCTGCTAAATTTTGAAACCTCTGACAGCTGCAAGGTTTGTTAAGAATTTTAACGCTACATTCGGTAAGTTTTCGCATGATGATTGGACGTAAGGTAGGTGGATTAGAGATACCGACTAGGACGAGGAAGTGTCTGTCGAAGTTAATTGGGAGGAATAGATAGGTGGTGTGTGGTGGAGATGGATCTCAAATGCTCTATGACTTCATGGTCTCACGATGAGAGAGAGGTGGTGGAGTGTAGGTTCATGACAGCAGGCAACCATGGATTAAGGTTAGGTTCTATGTGGGTTACTTTGTTTAAGAATCTTCTTATCACTATCAATTATTTTGACGTATACAGAAGAACATATGTTGATTTTGGAAACGAAAACCTATAACATTATAAGTTATGGTGGTTCTTTTTGGGTTCTTTTGTGGGGAAGAAGAAGATATTGGGGGGGGGGGGGGGAGAGAGAGAGAGAGAGAGAGAGAGAGAGGGCCACATATTTGAATTTAATAAAACATTAAATTAAATACAAAAAAAACCTAAAAAGTATCAGAAGGGCAATTTAGTCTTTTCTATTTTTCAAGGGACCAAAAACGCAACAAAATTAGCTCAAAATGACCACGAAGCCAAAAATTTTGAAGTTTGGAGCAAACCTCAGAAAAAATACATACCACGGGGATCATTTTTGCAGTTTTGTCACACCCAATATAACAAACAATACATAACAAACTTGTTAATAAAACCTATCTTTTATTGTCAATAACTTACGGTATTTAGGACTATATGGGCGTGTTTGGCAAAAGTAGTTGTTAGCTGGAAATGGGTAGCTGGTAGCGGAAAGCTATAACTTTTATTTGTTATATGAGTGTTTCACAAAAGTAGCTGTAAACTTTTGAAATATATAAAAGACAAAACTGCACAAATGGTCCCTGTGGTTTGCTCAAAATTGCCACTTTGGTCCAAAAAAGTTTCGACTAGCACCAGAGGTCCAAACTTTTCATTTTGTTGCTTGTTTAGTCCATTATATTCTGATTTTTTTCAAAAGGACGGATTTGCCCCTGTTAATATGATTTTCTTTTTTTGTTTTCTTAATTGTTTTTTGTGATTCTGATTTTCAGATTTAAAAAAGTAAAAAATAAAAATAAATCACTCTCTCTCTCTCTCTCTCTCCCTCTCTCTCTCTCCAATTACCCATCTTCTTCTTCCTGAAAATTGTCCAGATGAACAAAAAAAGAAGAACAAAAAAAACACCTAGAACAAATTGTTGAGCACGTCAATTCTCAATGGAGATGGAGAAAAGAGAATGATAAATCATATCTAAGGTTAGTCTTCTCCATCTGTTTTCAGATATGTTCGTCTTCTCCATCTATTTTCATATCTATTTGTGTTCTTCATCACTGTCAGGATCAATACCACACCCTTCTCAGTTCATCTTCACCATATGTGGCTCGATTTTCAGTGTCACCGAAAAATCCACCCCAACCACACCCTCCACTCCTCTAGTACCACGATATCAGAAGACGAAATAGAGGGCTGATCGAATAAGGGAGAAAGAAGAAAACGAAATCAGATCGATTTCATGGGTTCTTGGGCTCTTCATCTGAACACACAGGCAATGATCTGAAGACGAAATGACAGAGGAAAACCCTTGAATCGAAATCTGCTTCTCTACACGTCATCTCTCTGACGATAGTCTTCAGTCTTGAGCTCATGTCTCTGATCTCCTCCTCAGACAAGAAGAGATCTGAGTCAGTGAAGTCTGAAATCCTTCTTCAGATCTGTCGGTCTGAAATCCTTCTTCAGATGTGTCGATCTGAAACCCCTCCTCCTCTTCATATCTAGTCATCTAACTTTCTTTCATATTTTTATTCCTGTAAACAACCATCGAAGCATAAATCCAATTACACTGAATCGATTTCCATATGAAGATGAGAGATAAACACCCATTTCTAGAAATTTAGAACATGCACACACACCCTTAAATTGATTTCCAGAAACACGAACACACACGATTTTAGTTTTTTATTCGAATTTAGGGATCTGATTCTTAAGTTACCCTTGAAAAAAACTCACAAATGATTTCCATTGAATTATGATTTTGAAAAAAAACCCAAATGAAAACGAGATTGGGAAGATACCCAGATGAGATATTTTTTTCAAAAGAAGAGAGAGAGAGAGAGAGAGAGAGAGAGAGAGATTTGTTTTTTTTAATTTTCTTTTAATCAGAAAAATATTTAAATAAATAAAAAAGTAAAAAAAGCAAAAAGCAAGGGCAAAATCGTCTTTATAAATTTTTTTAAAGCAAATCGGATCAAACTCGCAACAAAATGAAAAGTTTGGACCTCTGATGCTAGTCCAAACTTTTTTGGACCAAAGTGGCAATTTTGAGCAAACCACAGGGACCATTTGTGCAGTTTTGTCTATATAAAATTACATAAAAGGACAATTGATTAAAAATAAATAAATATATAAATATATTTTTAAGGGTAATTATGGAAATTGATTTCAAAAGCTTAGTAGCGTTTTGTTAAACGCTACATGAAGTAGCTTTTAGATTTGGAGTGTTTGTTTAAACTAAAAGCTAAACGCTCGTACTACTAAACGAAGCTTTTTGTTTAAACTAGAACGTTTTGTCAAAAGCTAAAAGCTAGAAGCTTCCAAACGCTTCCAGAAGCTTCATGCCAAACACGCCCTATAACTCAATCACATAGTTATATTCTAATCGAATAAAGTAATTGAGAGTGATCTCACTAACGAATCAAACACCCTTACATTGTGTTTTCTATAATATTGAGTATGCTCGATGATTCCTGGTTATTATAGGTGAACAACTTGAAATCCTTAATTGATTCTTAAACTATTTCCTAACTCATACCTTCTAAAGTTGTTATGCATCAAATTTTCATATAGTTTCGCATTCCAACGATATGAATGCCATAAAATAATAGAAAAACAATGCAAAAACCCATTTTGAGTCATAAGATCCACAAATAAATTGTTATAAAATGTGATTTTAGTCATATCCATTTCAATAAATGATAATACATGTAGAAGTCTTCTAATAGAGAATCGAGATAGAAAAATACTAGAATAGATTAAGGAAATGAAAACAGTCTAATAGTTACAAAATACAAAAGTGAAACACATATCGATGAGGAATTGAATCAAGAATCAAGATAGAAGTTAGAAGAATAGAAGATGAATGTGTATTGTGTCGGACTTAGTCACTCGAAAATCGGAAACGGATGAGATGAATGTGTCGCAAAAATCAGAATCAGTAGAAGAATGCATCGTCGTTTCGTTTCATGAGTGCAATGATCGTTTCTTCCGCTTGATTTATTTTGTGGTCACTAGATTGGATGTTTTAATGGACTAAATTTTTGGACTTTTAAAAATATAAAACCCCTTAGAATTGAGGGTCCTAAGCCCTAGCTTAGCAAACCTCAAGGTCGGTCCTGTTGGCGGGAGAGAATATGTTCGCCGAAGTGATAGGAACGGCCATGACCCAGGATGGCAGAATTGCAACGAAGTCTCAGAAAGAACCATAAAAATATGGGCACAACCGATAGTTATCATACTAGCATTTAAAGATATTTATGCGAGAATTAAAAATATTTGACCAAATTGACAAGGCTTTGTTACTTAAAGTACTTGGATAAATTTTTTCTTGTTTTCGTAAGACAACTAAAACTTTGTATTCGTTGATTTCATACATAAGTAATATCTAGGATCTTTCGTGTTTATTTACTTGAAAGCGTTCTATTATTGAATGGAATAAGAAAAAACTTTATGTATACAGAATCAAACATTGGAATATAATGAAAGGCAATTCTTATAGAATAATTAATTCGTTTCATTTTGAAACGAATAATATATATTTTCCGCTCGTATTCGAACAGGGGGCATCAAGGCGACATGACCCGCTACTAGGATGGAATAATTCAAATTTCATAGATCATAATTAAACAGATTAAGTAGATCAAAATGGTTTTTTGCTTATTTTTACAAGAAACAAATAATATTTTATTTTATTTAACATGATTTTAATATCTAATAAAACCTATATACTTGGGAAAAAATGTTTTGTTAATATTTTTATAAAATGATGTGTATTAAATAAAAAGTTTAAATTATTTTTAGTCACTGAATTTTTTTGAGTGTTTTATTTTTGTCATTATTTTTGTTTAAACTATAATTGATCATTAAATTTATTTATTATCAATGACCAATAGTAGTTTAAACAAAGTATAACGACTAAAATAAAACATCAAGAAAAACTTCAATGACTAATGTTATATACATGTTATCTCCGGTTAGAATAAGTTTAATGACCAATGATACCTTTAACAAACTATAATGATAAAAATAAAACATTCAAAAAAATTCAGTGATAAAAAAATAAACTAAACCTTTAAATAAAAAATAGGTAATTAAATCATTATTTTAATAATACCCTCTTAATCATATTAATTTTTTATAAAACTCAAAAGGAACGAAATGATTACATATCTTAGCTAAATCTTCACTTTGACATGTAACCAAAGTCAATAAATAATAATACATATTTAGATTTTAGCCCCGTTAACAAACTTATCCTTATTATTAGCTTTACCAACTTCAATTTTTAGCTTTAAAAAGGTTTTAATTTTGCTTAAATTTGTAAGATTAGGTTTCTATAAGAAAAGATAATAAAATGATATTAAAAAAAAGGGTAAATTACATCAATCGTCCCCTCATGCATGTGTCAGAAAGCACGTTTAGTCCTTATTTTCAAAAATTAACTCGGACCGTCCCTCGTATCGTTAAAATGTGCATTTTTCGTCCCTCGCATACATAAAATGACTATATTGCCCTTTTCTTTTTCTTTTTCATTTATTTTTTATTTGTTTATAATTTATCTACTATTTTTTTAATTTTAACTTTTAGAAAATAAAATTTCCTTTTAAATCAGTTCCAACCCCTCCGATCGCTAACCACCTCCTACCACCAATCACTTCCAACCACCAGCCACCTTCGGCCACCTGTCACCTCCGGCCACAAGCCAACACCGGCAAACATCACCATTCATCTCCAAAAAAAAGTACTGGAATTAAACCCAAAAATCAAACCCAAATCCATACACTTGATCTACAAATCAGTGAAACGAAGAACAAAGATGAGAGGATACGAGGAAGATCATGGTTGGACTCAAACTCTTCAACCCCTTATCCTACCACTGCCATGAAACCTGCGACTCCGTTTGGTTTCTCCCCCAAACTCGTTTGAAAAAAAAATACTAGAAATTGTTTTAATGAGGAGAGTTGATTCGATTTATTCAAACCTTGTTCTTCTTTTACTACGTGTCGTCGTTCCCCTCCCTCTCATTCTGCTCCGTCTCGAAACACTAAGAGGTACGATTTGTAAGATGATGTTGTAGATCTGAGACATTGGTGCAAAGATGGCAGCCTCTGGCTCTCTCCATTACAATGTTATGAAGACAATGATGGTTTTCAGGTGCTAGGGTTTCAACCGAAGAGGTGGTGATGATGGATTACAGGTAACAATCGGCATTTCAAGGGGCGATGAGGACGTTGGAAATGGTTTCAGAGGTCGATAGATGTAGAAAGAAGGTTAATCGGAGGTTAGGGGCGGTGATAGGAATAGCCACCTGAGGGAGTTGTCGCCAGAGGGAGTAGTTGTCGATGATGGTTTAAGGAGGGTAGTTTTGGGTTCTTGGAAGGCGTTAGAGATGAGAGGAAGAGTGATATGGACGATAAGGTCGGTGGGAAGGTAGGGTAGGTGGCTTTTTTTCTTTTTTAAATTATTAATAATATTAATAACATTAAATTTATTGGAAAATAAATACACAAAGGGTATTATAGTTATTTTAGATCAGATAGGGACTAAACCTGCAACAAAATCATTTGTTAGGGATGAAGCGTGCAACTTTTAACCAAATGAGGGACCGTACGAGTTAATTTTTGAAAATAGGGACTGAACGTGCTTTCTGGCACCTCCACAAGGGACGAATGGTGTAATTTACCCAAAAAAAAAAAAAAAAAAAAAAACAATAACCTTGTTTATAAAAGGGAAAATGACTTAGGATGGTAACTACCTCTTATCCGTGTTCACATATTAGCAACTTCTTCTTTTTTGTACATAATAAAGCAACTAACTTGCTTTAACTGTTTAAATTACAACAATATTACCGCCTAATACATGTTTTAACCGGTAACTCAAAGGGAAAATGACTTAGGAGGGTAACTACCTCTTATCCGTGTTCACATATTGGCAACTTCTTATTTTTTGTACATAAGAAAGCAACTAACTTGTTATAACTATGTAACATCCCAAAAATCATGACCAAAAATTTCATTTTTAATTTAATACTAAAACCATAATTATCAAACCATTAATTTAATACTCCGGCATCAGGCCCCGCCTGACATCGAGCCCCGCTCGGTATACATATCCCTCTCTCTTAGGCCCCGCCTGTCTACGGGCCCCGTCCGCTAAACACATACAATCATGTAACATGCTAACACATACAGAAACATACTCTATTATATCCATGTCCTAAGAAACATACTCTGCTAATAATGAGATACGGAACATCGTCCGTACTCAACTGGTGATGAGATACGGGACCTCACCCACACTCACCTCTTTACCAGGCACATACAAGTATCACACAGACAATAAGTATAACCTAACATGCAAACATTCCTTGGGCACCCGCCCGACATCAAACCTTGGTCTGGAATAACATACTAGCATACAATACCTAGGGCTAACCCCCGGAACTTCCTACACATAGACTACATGGGCTGGCATTGTGGCCTTAGACCCATTCACACATTGAGGAGACTCACCTTGCACTGTTGAAGCCCTGGCTGGAACTAGTTGAGTACGGACGAAGTTTTGTATCTCATTATTAGCAGAGTATGTTTCTTAGGACAGGGATACAGTATAGTATGTTTCTTTTATGTGTTAGCATGTTATATGATTGTATGTGTTTAGCGGGTGGGGCCCAGAGACAGGCGGAGCCTAATAGAGACAGATCGGTATACCGAGTGGGGCTCGATGCCAGGCGGGGCCTGATGTCGGGCGAGGCCCAATGCCGGAGTATTAAATTAATGCTTTGACAATTATGGTTTTAGTATTAAATTAAAAACTAAATTTTTGGTCATGATATTTTGGATGTTATACAGTTAAAACAAGTTAGTTGCTTTCTTATGTACAAAAAATAAGAAGTTGTCAATATGTGAACACGGATAAGAGGTAGTTACCCTCCTAAGTCATTTTCCCTTTGAGTTATCGTTTAAAACATGTATTAGCCGGTAATATTGGTTAATTTATACAATTAAAACAAGTTAGTTTCTTTATTATGTACAAAAAAGAAGAAGTTGCCAATATGTGAACACGGATAAGAGGTAGTTACCTTCCTAAGTCATTTTCCCTTTATAAAAATAAGGGATAACATGATCATATCGTCATCTTAAAGATCAAATTTTGTCACTTTGGAACACATGCTCTCAAAATTATAAAATTAGAAATCTACTATAAGGCTATCCAAAATGAACGCAAGAAGACGCACGATAGGCTGACGTGGAGTCCCTCAAGACACGTGAACACCGCCCTTAGGATCAGTGGTTTGGCTGTGACGTGAGTGCAAGGACAAAGGATGACGGGGGATGTGATTGGCTAACTCAAATCTTGACCGTTGGGGGGCATTTCGACCATTTGAAAAATATTAAAAAAATACTTCATTTAAAACCATTATATTTTGTAAAACGTAGGGACGCAATCATAGTTATTCATTTTCGAGATCAAAAAAAATATTTTTAAAATGCAAAATAATTAAAAAATTTTGAATTTTTTTTAAATATTATTTTCGTCATATATATTTTACAAAAAATAATAATAAAAAAATTACCGTTTTCTTTTTAAATATTTGTGAAATATTCTAATAGAATATTTTAGTATAAAAGTAAAAAAAAAAATAAAAAAAATAAAAAAATAAAAAACTGTTAGACTCTAATAAAATAATAGACTACAAATATTCAAACAATTTTAATAGAATATCATAAAATTCTATAAATTCTAACAATTTTAGTAGAATATTAAAGCATTTTAACATATATAACAATTTTATTAGAATACTAGAATATTTTAACATTCTAAAAATTCTATTTGAATATTTACAATGTAATATTTTTTTAGAATATTTCACTTATATTAAAAAAACGATAATTTTTTTATTATTACTTTTATTATAATTTTTTTAGTAAATAAAATGACAAAAATAATAATTAAAAACAGAATTTTTAGATTTATTTTTTATTTTGCATTTTAGATTTTTTTTTATCTTCAAGATAAGTGGTTAGGATCACATCTCATATCTCACAAAATTAACATGATTTTTTTTCTACTATTTTTTACATAGAAGCATTAATGTAAATTTGCTATTAGACAATATCATTTTTAGTTTTGTGAAACCTAGGGACAACTTATGTAATTTTGCTTTTCGGGGATTATTTTTAATTTTTTGTAAAAACAGGGACCATATCTATGATTATATGAAACGTAAGAACCATTTCTATAAACTTGTTATTAGGAAGGAGCCATTTATGTAACTTTTTTGAAATATAGACTATTCTTGTAAAAATAATTATGCACGGGGGACCTATTATGTAAACTATAGGAACCATTTTTATTATTTGTTTTCAATGTATGGACAATTTATATAATTTTTTAAATGGTGGACCATTTTGTAAGTTAGAGGATTTTTGTAGAAACTAAAAAAAAAAAAAAAAAAAAAAAAAAAAAAAAATTCTTTGGTTAAATATCGCAACAAATATAGTTATCGACGAGTTATAAAAATTAGTCATTATCTGTTATTCTATTGTAGTCAAAAGATGGAACATTGACATTATCAAAAGATTTCAAAAAATACTTGGAGGTGGAACTTTGGCATAGCATTAGTTTATCGGTAACATGATGGGACATGAAGCATATAGAATGTCATCGAGATATCTTTTTCGAAACAATTTGAATATCAATCTGAATGTGTTTTGTAGCTAATATTAAAGATAAAATGCATTAACATTGTCACAATATGCAAAAGTTACCTTAGATAGTAGACAATGCAATTCAAACAAACATGTTTCTAAAACGACAATTTAGCAATGTCCATAATTGCCCATCTCGTATTACATTATGACTATGAATTTTTACTATTATCCACCTCTACATCTAAATATTCAGATTTTTTGGATTGATATCGTTTGATATTACATATTTGTTTTGTTTTTGATAAAATACAAATGAATGGTCCAAAAAACTAAATAACATTTATTTATTTATTTATATTTTGTTTTTAATATATATCTTTAATCAGTTAATAATGTACTAATCCCAATAAAATATCGTAATATATACTTCTTCAAAAGTTTTTGATATGTAAGATATTAAATTATAATATAGTTTTCTTATGAATTTTAAATACAACAAAACCATTTGTTTTCATTTATTTTATATAGTTGTTAATATTCAAGATATATATATATATATATATATATATATATATATATATATATATATATATATATATATATATATATATATATATATATATATATATATATTTATTTATTTATTTAAATGTTTTGGGCTCTTGAAAATCAAAGTATAATTTAATTGGTTTGGATTGGATTTGAATTTAACTTAAACTATTTATATTTATGTTTTGAAAAACGAAATTAATTTGGATTCAATTGATCAAGTTGAATCAAACCAATCCAAACAGACACACATAAGTGCAACGACATCGATTGACGATTGGAGGACCAAGAGATAAAGTTATCTTCTAAGGCAACACAATACCCAGAGTTTGAACACCAAAGGTTGTTTAGGCACCTACCAACTTCATTGTACCGACCTATAACCATTTTCTTTCGAACATCAATTCAACGTCCTCTTCTCTGCTGCCAATATAATGTCATCGGCAAAGAGCATAGAACATGCCACCCTCCATTAGGCCATGAAATATAGTTTGAGATTTTTACGCGTTTAAAAGCTGCCACATCATCCAATTAACAACTTCAAAACATATTTACTATCCTTGAGGGTGGTGTTCACTAGTGAACAAAGAGAGAAAGAGAGAGAAAAAGAAGAGAGAGAGAGAGAGAGAGAGAGAGAGAGAGTAGTGAATTCTTATTGGTTGTAGAGAGACGTAATGGGCATCAACCCACACCACAACCACTGGTGAGGGGGGTGGTGTTCACGCGTAAATACCCCCTCCACGTCACCTTTTACGCGTAAAAAACCATGTTATATCCCAAGGCCTTAATCTCCTGAGAAATCTCAACACCAATCAAAACCAAAATGCGGCTAACAGCCACTACATATCACATATGGCATCGCATCTCCTTAAGATCATTCTATTGGTCGAACTTAGGGTCGACATTCTCTTTCATGGAATATAATTAAATCTTTTCTCAAAGATCAATCAAAACCATATAATAATTTTTTTTCTATATTTCTACATATGACATCTAAATAGATGGACTTTCCTACTCATCGAAATATAACTATTTAGATTTTCTATTACGAATGTGTCACATCGCAATATCACCTTCGACATTTTCTCATAGTTTCATGGTATAAGGAACTTTATACCTCGGACAGACGTAGCAACTTTATGCATCTCATTTTTCTTTTTTTATAAATTGAGATAATTTTGTATATACCTTTATTAAACGTTTAAATATCATATTTGTCCTTCTTAATGTTTTAAAATATCGGATTTGCCCAAATTTATTTTTTA
This sequence comes from Lactuca saligna, assembly GCF_052625555.1. Classification (NCBI taxonomy): domain Eukaryota; kingdom Viridiplantae; phylum Streptophyta; class Magnoliopsida; order Asterales; family Asteraceae; genus Lactuca; species Lactuca saligna. The sequence goes on from NC_136425.1 coordinate 53,954,006, forward strand.
AACAGTTTTTATTATTTAATAGTCTTTTTTATATTTTAAATTTATTAAAAATAAAAAAGATAACTAAATGGACCATAATCCCCTTGCCTTCAAAAACATAGGAATCCCCTTATCGACTTCTATATCTAACTACATGAACATCATCTTTAACCCTATCAGGTAATTATATAAAAATGAAATTGGGAGCAGGGATACAGACACACGATGTTCAAAAGGAGATAAGAATGTTAATTTGAATGCCTCTTCCAATAATTTTATGAATGAGAATGCAATAGTTAATGAGTTTCATCAGAAGCCGATACCATATGGAAACTTATTGAAGCTAATATGAGATTTATGAAAGTTTATCTATCTATTACTACTTGCCTAATAGCTTACATAAGTTTTTGCTAAAAGAAGATTAAAGCCTAGAGAAAAAAAAATCCAATATCATGCCTTGTAAAACCTATTTTGTCTTGAAGAACAAAAGACGAGTTCAAGAAAATTACAAATGGTGTACCCTGAACTACATGTTTTTATTTCAAACACCAATGTTTCCATTTGTTTGATGGTATATATTTTTGTGATCCTTTCATTGATAGGAACTACATAAGTTTAAAGATTGAAAAGAAATCACTAGGTTCTTTTAACAGGTAGCTTCATTTCTTCTTTATTTTCTTTGTTGTCATTCAAGGTAATGCTATCTATCAATTGGTGTATGCCCCGAATTTAGTTTTGTTCTTAAGTGGGTTTGGCTTCAAATGATGTTAGTATAGTTTATTATATGCAAATTATTATAATTTATAATCTTCTAAATTGCTAGTTCATTGCTCTTTTTTTATCTAGCCACATATCATCAAATGTAATTAAATTATCTTCTACAATAGTACCTAATACTTGTAAGGAGTTCTGAATGACGACTATATGTTTAATATGTTTAGTTTGGTAATAATCAGTTATAATTTTACGTTTACTTTCGTTGATGTTAGTTTTATTTCTAACATGCTATTAAAAAAAAAAATTATTTGTATTTTTCGGTTTTTGGAAATTTTCATTTTCTTTTCCACTATTTATGTCTGTTGTCAACTTTTGATGCACACTTAAGGTACTGTTTGTTTTTTCGAAACGAAAATATCTTAAGTCTGCGGACCACCTCTGCGATCCTCTGTAGCAGAATGAAACAAAAGGTTGCATCATTTAATAAAAAGTCTGTTTGTTTTTTAACGTCTGCAGACTGCTGCAGTAAGTTAAATTAAGGTGTGAAGAGGTTTGAAGCAGTTGGTTTAGTGCTGCACCACGCAGCACACATGCAACAGTTTTTAAGTCAGAAGTCTTTAGGAAAACAAACAGCTGCGAAAGGCCAAGTGTTGCGCAGCAATAAGTGATTTGAAGTGGTTTTTTAAAAAAAAAAACAAACAACACCTATTTAATTATTTAATTGCTCTTTCATTGATGCTCTTATCGCAAAGTAATGCCATTTATCGGTGTCAGTTTTATTATTGTTGCTATTAGCGCATTAGGTAATTTTAAAGCAAATAAACATTTCGTTCTTTTTGCAAGTCCAACAATTCTGACTTTGTCCTTTTTATTTAAAAAATAAAAAATAACTCTTTGTACGTTTAAAATGATGCATTAGTACATGTAAATTTATTTAAAATGATGTGTTAGTACATGTAAAACGGGGATAATAGAGAGGTATGCATAGGTTTTTTATATGGTCATAAATAACAATGTACTTGCAAAATACAATGCCATGTTAGTTTTTAATTTCGTTAATTTGATTTTTTTTTTTTTTTAGTTTTTATAAAAACTTTTTAGCCACAAGGACAAAAGTTTCTCATCTTACAATTTCTCATCTAAGATAATAAAAACTTTTTTCTTTTCTTATAACATACTTCAATCAAGATGCTTTTTTAGCCACAAGGACAAAAACTATAAAAAAAATAACTCAAAGGGACAAAAAGCATTACACAAAATGAAACCATATGGACAAAATCAAATATTAATCTTATGCTACTATTCCCTACATTTAAAAAATCACTATCTTTCTCCTCAAATCAACTACCATTACACAAAAACAAAAAACCTAACAATCTTTTCCTTTAAACACTAACATCACAATTCCATTCAATCAATATTCAAGAAAACTATTTACAAGTTTCAACAACTCCACGAATTCGTTCCATAACTACACTAACATCTTCTTTCTCTAAAGTAGTAAAACAAAACCTAAACCACCCTGGTTCAATACAATGGCAACAAGAACCAGGGGTAGGGTTAATCTTACCTAAATTCAACATCTTCTCCCATAAATCCAATTCCCCTTTCTCATTATAAGGGCGAATTAGTCCACTCATATCAACCCAACAATACAACCCCCCACTACTCTTCACACAATCAATCCCTAATTCCTTCAAACCTCCAACAAACAACTCATACATACCCCTTAACCTTTCTAGATTCTTTTCTATATATTCTTTTATAAAATTCGAGTCACAAAGCATAGAGGTTACTAACCGTTGTGTAGGAGCTGAAATTGGAGAGAATCTTGTCATCTTTTTGGAAACAGATAATACGGTTTCGTTATATGAATATATAACCCCGACCCGAAACCCGGGTAGGGCTAAATCTTTGGATAATCCGTATACAATATGGACCCGATCTTTGTCAGGATCTTCTTGTGAGTCTAGAACTTCTGCCATGCTTATGAATTCATCTTCTCCAAAAGTTGAGGCTGCAAATAATTCGTCTGATATGATATGGATGTTCTTTTCACGGGCAAAATCGAGAAGATTGAAAAGGGTTTCACGGGTCATTAGGGTTCCAATTGGGTTTGATGGGTTTGATAAAAGGATTCCTCTGACTTTTTGACCTCGTTTTCTTGCTTGATTGAAAGCTTGATCGAGTGCAGGAATGGTTAAGGTGAAGTTATCTGAGCTTCTACAATGGACAGGTATTAGGTCTACTCCTGTTCTCCATTTCATGTCCCTATCAAATCTGAGGTTTTGATTTTGAGTTAGAAGATATGGGGCTTGGAATTGTGTAATGAAATGAATGAAACTTACCCGGGGTAGTATGGAGCAGGTATAAGAAATGCATTTCCTTGGTCAGCTAAAGCAAAGCAAAGTATCTCAATAGCAGCAGTTGCACCAGAAGTTAACACTATTTGTGATGGATCAAATGACACTGTTTTTCCCACAACTTGTGACATGAATCCAGCCATGGCCTTAAAGAGGGAAGAAAATGGTAGCATGTGAGAAGGAAGGAAGATTGAGATTTTCTCGAATTTGGAAATGATAGAATACATAAGAAGTAGAGATAGTTTACCACTTTTAACTCCATTATTCCATCAAATGGTTGGTAGGTAGCAATGCCACTAACACTCAAACCTACTCCTCCAAGTATAGAATCGTTCAAATTCTCAGTAATCCAATTTTCAATCAAATCAAGTGTCAGCTGCAATCGGAAAACGTACAATCAATTATGATTCAAAAGCTAAAACGATAAATGGTCGTAGCAGTATTAGCAGATATGATTGAAACACACTCAGATGCATAAATTATTAAATTATACCCGGTTTTCGGCCAATCCGAGCTGAATAACACCATTGGGATTATTCACTCTGTCGTAAGGATCTTCAGAAGCTCTATCCAACCCAATGTAATAAGGAGAAGTGTTCGATTTCGCGATAGAATGAACCCTAGCAGACACGTGAGGCCGTACAATTGAGCCACGAGACAACAGATTAGAGCGGGAAGCTGACCTAGACAGTTCCGGTAGATTAGACGACGAAGGAGTCGGCGACGGAGGGTTCGAGGTCTGCTCTTGCCGCGGGTTCGGCGGTGAACGGCGTCGTTTGAGGTAGAATTGGAGGAAGTAGAACATAGCACAAGGAATTACTGAACCTAAAATTAAGCCACCTCGACCTTGAACTATTCCTTGCAAGGGAACAATGAGTCGCATACCTGTTGAAGAAGATTGGGATTGTTCCCGCGATTCTTCCTCCAGGCCGGAGTTCTGGATTCTCCGGGGACCTGTTTGGGTCATCTGAGCCGCCGGAATCTTGCCGGCGGTGGGCGTTTTGTTTGATTATCGTGTGGAGAAAGAGTATCGGAAATCTAGTAGCGTTTGTGTTGCTTGGCTGTGGAGTGATCCTTTTTGTTTATGTTACTAGGAATCTTTGAAATCTGAAGCGATCTACACACATCCGCCATTGTTATTATCATTTGCAGGTTTGTCCCTTTTAGAAATCAAAATTACATTTTTCCCTTTTCTAAGAACTTTCATTTCACTTTAGTCCCTTATTACATTACATTACAATATTACCCATTACCAATTGGTTTAGCATCAAATTCCGCCGCCTCCTGCTTCTTCATAAAGCTTCATTTTATTAAATGCCTTAATTGCTCTTCCAATCCTTATTTAAGTTGTGATTTATTGTATGAGTTTAAAAAAAATATTGAAAAAGAAATTTTCTAAGGTGACATGAGGATTGATTCCAACAAAGCCATGGCTAAAATCTTTGATTTAATCAAACCCATATCGATTCTTTCTTTAATTGGTAGTTTTACTTGGATTATTTTGCAGATACATCTGGTTGTTAGATTTCTTTTGAGAGAAAGTTGGGTGATAAACACTACATATAATGTAGCCTTCTTAGATTATCCAAGCTACTTTTTAATATGAGTACATGTCTATATAGTAACGTTAGGTTTTGGATCCTAATAAGTAAACCCGAAGGTAAACTTTTGAATGGAATTGGATAATAGCAATAATCTAAATCCAAAGTTAGATTCCTAAAAATGTTGTCAAAACATTTTATAGTTATAAGCATATAAGGATAAGATACATTGATAATTATTAATCAAAACCAAATCAAATTATGCAATGCACATGCTTCTAGTTTTCAACCTAAGTTTTCTATAGTGTAAACAAACCCTTTTATAATATGGGCCAAAATAGTATAATTGTATAAAAAAGTTAGTAGAATAACTCCCAAAACCCATTTATATGCCCAAACTATAAACCTGTCATTTGAGGCATGTAGTCAACCCACATGAAACCATGGAATAGGTTTGCTAAGTCCATCATGAATCTTTAATCTTAATTTTCATGCAGGTAAACATGTCATACATTAAAAATAAAAATAATAATAAAAATAAAAATAAAAAAGGTGACACAAGCCAAATGGGAGTTAATCTCAAAAGGGTCGGAAAAGACTCAAGTTCACTCATTCTAAGCCCCATTTGATATATATATTTTCATGTCGAAATAGATTTTTTTACTGAATGGACTGGAAAACTGTTTGATTTGTACAAAAAAATTATCTTTCTCGGTAAAATATGTCTTTGCCAGAAAGCTCCAAAATCATATCTTTCTGACTGAATGCGTTGAAAAGACAATTATTCCCCAAACCCCGCCTCTTTCTTTCTTGCTCGGATTATTTATTTTTTTAAATAACTTTTTTTAAATTGATTTTTATTGAATTATTACTTTTTATAATGTATTATTTTATATTATGAAATATTATTTTAATATAGAATAATTATGTAATAATAAATATTATTTTATTGGGTTATTAATTTCTTTTAAATAATTTTTTTTTTAATTTTTTATGGGTTAATTCTTTTTATTGGATTATTATATATTCATAAATATTATTTATAATATATAATATTTATATATTAATAAATATTACTTTATTAGATTATTAATTTATTTTAGTTAATTTTTTAATTCATTTTATTGGATTAGTTTTTTTTTTTAGAAAACATCACCACCATCCTAATTTATGTTAAAAAATTTCATCCATCCCACCACTATCGGACATAAACGATATCATTTTTCATCATTCAGCACAGTCAATCATATGTACAATCAAACAGTATAGTTTCTTTACCAGTCAAAAAACTTTCCCAAACAGTATTTTTCCAAACAAAAACTATAAAACGAAACCTAATTTCATGAACAACGTACTAGGAATTTATGCAACAAGATAGTAGAAATTTAGCAATCAAGAGTATTATACTATAAAGTTAAGTCAAATCATTTATCAATAGTTGGTAGGAAGGACATGTTCTCTTTGTATTTACTCACCTCTTCGAAGATTTTGAAGCTTTTAATTATCACCTTTTAAACAAGTCTAGTGGTTACAAAATGACAAAAATACTCTTATTAATAATAACAACTCAAAAAAATAAAAAAAAATTATATTTTTGTCATAATATACAACTTACTTTTTGATTACTTTAACAAATTTGCAAACCAAACTATACATTTCATTTCATGTGAACCAAATTTTTTGGGGCTATTATTCCGTTTCAGTCCGGTAATATAAAAAAAATGTTTTTTCTATTAAGATGCAACGTCTTTAAAAATTAATACCGCTATTATTTTATATTTGATCGGATTATTTTTTGTGGCACTATAATTAAAAGTTTATGTGTCCGCTATAACAATCTTTAATTTATTTATGCTCCAATTCTTTTATATTCTAATTCTTAGGACCAATTTCGTTCGTTATAAAAATATTTGAGAACTAAACATCCCATAAATAATTGCATAATTTAAAAACTTTTACATGAAAAATAATTTACTTGAGCAATTTTTATTCACAGAATGAACCAAAGTAAAGCTTTCGTATCCACGTGTTTAACAAAAAATTAACTATTTTTTTCTTTTTAAAATTGAAAATCTCAACATGCGATAAAAATATTCCTCATGATACATTATCAACAAAGAAAAAACAAATTTCTTATTTTCATTCATTTTTACTTCTTTTGTATCAACCATTCATAGAAGTAGGCATCGTCTGGTATGCAGAATCACACTAAAATCAAAGCTTTAATAAATTTTGTATTATTTTCAAAAATTAATAAAAGTGTTTTCTTTATGATAATTCTATTTTAATATTTAATGGCATTCGGCTTTTACTTTTGTAAACAAAACTTTGAAGTGATAGCTACTTTTTTACTATTTAAAATACACATTATTATTCACACATAAAATATGTTTATGCGTAATTCACTTAGGAGTATATTTTTAATCGATTAAGGATTATTTTTATAAAATAGTTTTTCATTTGTTCAATTTATTTCATTGATTTTGCAATTATACATAACCCTTGTTTGGAAAAAAATAGTAAATTGCTAAATAGACGTTATATCTTTTATCTTTACAAAACTGTTTGGCAAAGTAGGTAAAGTAGATGTTAGTTTTTAATCGTGTAAAATTAGATAAAAATAAAAAGAGGAAATTGCTAAACTAGTCAAAACACTAACTCCTTATCCATATTTATCAATATTAGTAATTATCCGAAAATAGCCACTAAAACCGTAGACGATTAGGGTTGTCTACTCTTTCACCCTTTCACTTATGGTTTCGGTTTAAGTGTGTGTGTGTGTGTGTATATATATATATATATATATATATATATATATATATATATATATATATATTTCATTCTTGGAAATCAAAACCATAGGTTTTTAGAAACCTACAGTATGCTCTCGATGGCATACAATCTTCCTAACCGTAAGTAAAAAAAATACAGTTTCGGGGAAAAACCTATGATGTATAAGTCTACGTACAAACTAGGCCAAAAAAACCATCAAGCCAAAAAAATCGAAGTTTGGACTAAACCTCGGAAAAAAAATGTGTACCACAGGAATCATTTTTGCAATTATATATATATATATATATAATGGGTTAATGGGTCCTAAAAGAGTGGATGGGCCACAAAAAGGGTAGCTAATTGCTTGAAACAATAATAAAACTTCTAAAATGGCCATTGGTGGTAGTCAAACACCGTTTGATAATAGATAATCCTAATCGTCTACGGGTTTGTGGGCTATTTTAGGATAAATGGATATTTTTTGGCTAAAAATAGATATGTCATTAAGGTTTTTTACTAGTTTAGTAATTTTATCAAATAAAAAACTAAAAGTCACCAAAATCTACTTGAAGTAGCTTTTAAACTAGGAGTTATATATATATATATATATATATATATATATATATATATATATATATATATATATATATATATATATATATATATATATATATATATATATAAAACCTCCTAATATACACTCACATGAATTCATTTTTTGTGATCAAATTTTATTATTTTTAAGGTTATAAAGATATTAACATCCTTCTTAATAAATGAAAGTTTTTTTTTTTTTTTTTTTTTTGCCTCATATCAACCTCTCATTAGTTTTGATATTTATCATTTTGTGGTATTTTTGAAATAAATATTATCACTTGTCAAGTTTTGATTTGTTTCAATTTTTAAAATTAAAGTCATACTTATATATGTAAAGTATTAAATATCATATATATGATATTAAATTTTTAAAGTTATACATTAAAAAATATTTTATGTTACATTTTAATTTAATGTTTAATCTTTTTTTTAAATCAACCCGTTTAATACACGGGTTTCACACCTAGTTTTTAATATAAATGGAAAACAATCCTCTACTCAATTTGTCAACATTTTTATAAAACTCTTTCAGTTCTTTAACACATTGAGCATCTTCATCACAATCATCATACTCTATCTTATTTTGCTTGTCGTTAGGTTTTCCATGGAATCCTTGATCAACCATCAAAACATAGAACTCAAGAAGATAGACAATTTAACCACAAGAAAACGACACCAAAAAAGAAGATCATTCTTCATAGATCCCGAAGACTTTGGATAGCACAACCCTGTAAGATCAATCACCACTTGCCTCCAAATACACAAGACATAAACAAAAAGACAAGTACACCCACACACCAAGCATTCACTGCCAATCACATTCTTATATACAGAAGAATACTTAACACTTATATACAAAAATAAATCCATATTTGAATTTTCAGATATCTGTTTGAACACCCCTAAGGAAAATTGCTTCCACTAAACACATCCAACATTAAAAAATAAAAAGAAAACACAAACCTACACGGAATGATCTTTTGGTGCTTGATTGCTACTATTTTAGAATTTAATCCACATAACCTCCAAAACTCATTAATTGAACCAACCCTATTTCAAATAAATAAATAAAAATTCCTCATTTTTATCATTGATAAATAAACAGCTGACCTATTCATTTTGGTATTGACACTATATAGGAAGTGGTAAAAAGGAATTGCAATGATGGGGTGTAAAGTTTATTTTATGCATAAAAAAAGGCAAAATGATGAGGTAAAAATATAAAATCAAAGGACCCAACTATAACTTCATTTGGCACTATATAACATGTTTCCTTGCTTCACGGCACATCTCTTTTTCCACCCGTACTATGGAGGAGCGTCTCTAACTTTTTTCTTTAATGCTAAATATTTAGTTTATGTCTTATTCATTTAATAACAATACAATGTAAAATTCTATAAAAAAATATTTTTTTTTTTATATTATGCATGTTTGACAAAGACTAGTTACTAGCTAGTAGGTGAAAGTTGGATGTTGAAACTATAGTTTTTTTGACATAAATAAATAAAAGTTTTTACAATATGTAAAATTATATAAAAGGATATTGTTTAAAAAGCTAAAGATGAAACATATAAAAACACAAGTCTTGAAATTGATTAAAAAATTGCTTAATGTGAAACATAATAAATAAACGATAATTTTAAAAACTGATTAAAAATGTCAAATAGTTTTTTATTAAACGATTTTAGATTTTGAGTTTTTTTTAAACAAAATTCTAAAAGCTCACATTTCAACAAAAATTATTTTTTATTTTTTTTAACTAAATCAAGTTTTTTATATAGAAGTTACAAAAAAAAAAAAAAAAAAAAAAAAAAAAAAAAAAAAAAAAAAAAATATAAGAGTGTGACAAATGGTAAAAACTTTAATTTTAAAAAATTTGAAATTAAAAGGTAAGTTATTAGTAAATTGATATTCATTTACATTAAAATATTATGTGGAATATAATAAAATCAAAAAATTTATAAAATGACATGCGGAAAAAGAATTAATTCAAAATAACCACAAAATGATATTTAACAAGTTGAATAAGAGTGTGACAAATGGTAAAAAAAACTTTTATTTATTAGAGTAGATTGTTATTAAGAAACTATTAGTCATCTATTTATTGTTTCTTAATAAAAAGATACTTCTAACTAGGGCTGGCAAAATAGTACCATGGAAAACCAACCAACATGTTACCAACCGAACCAAGAAATTTGGAAGCCAATATATTTGGTAGCCAACATGTTTGGTTGGTAGTATTATACCAATTGATCAATGTTGGTACGGTAATGGTATAAAAATTGGAATACCATGGTAATACCGTACCAACCAATTCATTTGATATATATATATATATATATATATATATATATATATATATATATATATATATATATATATATATATATATTTCAACTGTTAATTGTATTTAATCTTTATAGTTTTAATAACATTATATTAGTCATTTGATCGTATTAATCAAAAGTTATTACCACGTTAAAGCACAATATTAAAACATTACTTTAGTATTACTTCAGTAAAATTCTTTTGTAAACTAAAAGAACTATGTAACTAATTTCTATACTACACATCAAAATCCCGATGTTTTTATTCATTTTTAAATCTTACAATAGAAAATTAAAATAAGTTGATATATACCATTACCAATTTGTATCAACTAAACTTTTTGGTAGCCAAATAAATTGGTACCAAGTATATTTGGTACGGTACCGATAGCAATTTTTTTATACTAATTATAGTTGGTACGGTACACGGTTTAGATAAAAATGAATTGGTATCGTACCAATTTCACCCTACTTCTAACTATGATGCTTCTAGGTTTTTTTAGGAATCATTATGATTTGAACATTATGTGAAAAATATTGTATATGAAAATATTTTGTACATTTATAATTTTTATATTGAACTTTATAATTTTATAAACTTTATGATAAAATAATATTATTCTTATCTAAATATTAACTTTTATTCTTTTAGAAACTATGCAACGCACTAGATTTTGGATTATTGAAAGAAAGTAACTTTTTAGGTAAGTTTCAATCACATTTTAACTTATTAATAATTATAACTTAGAATTATCAAAAATAATTTTGGTTCACGTGTTTCTTTTAGGTTTGACGTTGAATATTTTAATATTTTTACTAAACTCTACATGAAATAAAATACTAAATATTTCAAACGACACAAACAGTAATTTTTAATCTCATTTCAAAATTTAAAATCGACGGCACCATTGACAAATTGCATGCGTTAACCCATAAAATTATTTATTGCGACTTTGCACGTTTGAAAGTAAACAATTATTCCTTCTAAAAAACAAATGACAAAAAGGAAAGGGAAAAAAAATATAGCCTATGGATGAGGATGGTCTAAAAACAGGATTTTTTTTTTATTTTTTTGAACTTGAAAATTTTTACTAATTTAATTATCATCGGATAACGGGTGAGATGACAAATGGACAACAAGTTGTATCGTTAAACCTTTTTGTATGGTAAAATTAATTCTTTTGAAAACTACATTCATAGATCTAGTGGATATAACATTGTTATGCATGATCTATTGTACTTTATTAAGAAGTTTCACCGCATCCGACGCAAGGAATCAGACGTATCAAATGCAAATTGTATGAACACGTGTTGATTTTTCATGCACGATTTCTCATGTCTAGTAACTTTGCATGTAACAGCTTTTAAAGCAGTCTGTCATTCCGTGAAACCCCTAACCCTCAAGCCCACAAGAAGGGATACTCATGTAAGGTCCACACATGTGTTCCCTCCAACCCATCCACAAATCAAAATGTCAACCAATCTAAGGGTTGACATTCCTTCTGTCGGGTTAGTCAAGAAATTCACAGATGCCTCTTTCTTGACGGAAACCCTGACACGTTTAAATATGTCAAACAAAACATCCCTAACCATATCGTGCCTATATTTGAACCCCAGGAGTTCTTTACAGTGAACTGCATTGTAGCATCTAAATTGTTGAGGTACTTAATTTATTCAATTCTTGCATTTTGGAAAGGGTCGTGACGTGAGCCATAGTGGTTACGACGTGAGTAACCATTGACCGTTTGATCCCGCTTTCTTGAATCTCACGAGGTGAGCATGAGGCCTCACGATGTGAGCCATGCCTAATGACCCAAAACCCTAATTCTCATGTATTTAATGGAATGCGAGAGTTAGGGTTGCCCATCCTCAGCCTCTCTCACTCTCTAGCCTCCTGAAAACCCTAACTTCGACCTCCTTGAGACCTTTAGCTATTGTTGGTGACCTTGTGTATCGCTTGTTATGAGTATGTTTCCTTTTCTCCCTTTATATTTTAAGTTTTTGCATTATTGGCCCTTGGAGTTAGTACACGGGGCGTACCACATGGTATCTTAGCGTACTAAGGAGGACTTTGATCGCGGGTGCGAGGCTTCGTACGCTGGGCATTCGAGGGTTTCACATTGCGTACATGGAGGATAAGAAAACCTAATTTTAGTGTAACACCTGGAATCTACAAGGTCAATTATGGAAATAAATCCTCTCTTCTAAAGGCCAACTCGTCGAGTTCTTGGAGGGGAACTCGACGTGTTGGTGGTCTTTGGCACGCGCATTCATAAGGACCAACTCGACGAGTTGGTGAAGGCAACTCGACGAGTTGGACGCTGTTTGGGAAACCCTAATTTTTAGGGTTTTGCACCCTATTTAAAGACCTTAAACTTCCTTGACCAGCCTCATTATCCTCTTGAAACCCTAAATCGAGTTGTGAGCCTGTAACACCCTGAATCCAGAAGACCTAGAAAGGAAAGGAAAACCTGAAAATCGGGAAGCGACTCGTCGAGTAGGTGGGATGACTCGACGAGTAGGAGCACGATTTGGGTCGCAGGCTAAATGACCTACTCGACGAGTTTGGGGACCGACTCAGCGAGTTGGTTTGGGTTTGGAAAACCCTAAACTCGGGACTTGGTACCCTATTTAAAGATCTTATTCCCCTCCTCTTGATCTCTCCTGCAGCCTCCAAGACCAGAACCCTAAATCTTGAAACCTTAATGCTTGTGAGCCATTTTTGAGAGCGTTGTGTGTTCTTGAAGTCAAGAAGAAGAAGAAGAAGGACTTAAAGGCTCAAGGAAAGGCTTGTGGATCCAGAAGTAGCTTCTCAATCTCATCATTTTCTGGTAATCAAGTCTCTAACTTGATCATTAGTTCATTAGATCTACTTTTTTCCCCTTCTTGAAGACTTTGGTCCAAGAATGGTTGCTTTTGAGATTTGGACGTCCCCAAGCAAGATCCTTTCAGTTCTGGATGTATTTAGGGAGGTTAAGGCATAAAGGTGCAAGCTTTATGCCATTAGAACTTCCCATGCAAGATTTAAGAGGTGGTTATGGCCTTTTGAGCAAAAAGGGCCATGCATGGACGTAAAGGCAGAGGCTTTACCTGTTATTTCGACCTTAGAAGGTTAGATCTGGGTCCTGGATGCTTTATTTTTGACTGAAATTGTTTGAATAGAATTGGACTTAGGAGGACATGACGAGTTGCTCTTAGGACTCAGTGAGTCAGGTCGTTTTCTGCCCAAAACCCTTATGATAGTGGGTGTGTGTTGAGTTGGTAGAAGACTCATCCAGTTGGGTTCATTATGGACTTGAAGATCATCATACTCGACAAGTCCAAGGAATGAACTCAGCGAGTCCAAGGTGAAATTCCTAACTTATGAAGATGGACTCAACGAGTTCAAAGGTGAACTCGGCGAGTCAGTTGAACAAGGGTCTCGACGTGTTTGAAGGTGAACTCGACGAGCTCAAGGAAGACTCGGCGAGTAGGACCGAAGTCTAGAGTTACATGTAGATTGTGGGACTCGATGAGTTGGTGGGTCAACTCGGCGAGTTGAGTCAACTTGGAGCGTTGACTTTGACCTGGTTTGATTTTTGAGGTTTCCTTTTGGTTCCCAACGATTCTCGATTGCTCACGACCACACATCAGCGAATTCAACCCTTCGCCAGCCCCTGGTGGTCGTCCCGGGTGATCACAGTGTCACTAGCAACGAACTACGGGGATGGCGACGCTGGAGGTTGTTGAAACGGAGGTGGCAGCTTCGGTGGTTGACGGTCTCAGTGGTGGTGGTGCAGCGCCGGAAGGTGAAGAAGTAGGAGTGACAGCCGGTGAGGGAGGTATAAGGAGGGGTGACAGTTCTTCTCTTACTTGGGCTAGGGTTACGGGGCCTTTAAATACCCGACTCCACTTAAATTTTGCCATAATGGAAACAACAGTCCATCCCCTTCCTTTTTGTTTCAAATGTAATCCAATATTTACCCTTTCTACCATGACTTTGGAAATCTCCTTTAAATTAAATCCGATATTTACTCCTCAACCCCCAACTTCCAAAATCATTTCGAATAAAGTCCAAGAAGTTACCATCTAGCCCCTGCCTTCATAAATACTTACAAAACCAATCCAGAACTTACACTTTTAACCCCGACTTCCAAAATTGTCACAATTAGCTCTTCGAGACTAGCCTTTGATATATAATTATTTGTTTTAGGGCTACTATTCGTTCATTAATTTGTATCTATTTAATTATTTAATAAACACGGTGTTACAGAATCATTGTCAAGTGAGGATGAATTTTGTTTGACTAATGATTATAATCCCGCATTCGAAAAAGTCGACATGATTGATCACCACAATGAACGTGAGTTCATATTTCTTGAGAATTTTCATCAAGCAATTCAACTTCCTGGCATGTTATTTTGTTGTAATACTATAAAAAAATAGTTTTCAGAATCGTATACTTTAATGAAAATTTATATTTCAATTTATTTAATTTGTTTATTTGTGATTTGTATTCTGTTATTAACTTGTCCCTTTTAAGATGTTAAAAAAATTGAATCATGTAAAGAGAGAAAAGATGATTGTCTTGATCAACAATCGGTAATAGCCGGTAAAGCTTATTGGATCCCTACCGTCTCTGATGATCTTAAGCCAATAATAGATCACAAATACCCATCTAATGATGCAATTGAAGATATATATGTACAGAAAAAATGCATGTACAGCGGGTTTTGATGTTAGAAAGTCAACAAACAAAAAGAAGTGTGGAATTGTATACACGAAATATCTTCTATGTAACAGGGAAGGTTTTCCAAATACATCTCATGTTGATACTTTGGACCCAAAAATGAGTAAAATTAAAAGAAGGGCTGACACTAGTAGGACCGGATGCAACGCACGTATACGATTTAAAGTTTTCCATGGAACTACTAAATGGTGGTTATATGAATTTGAAGAAAAACACAATCATCCACTTATATCAAGAGACAATATGTTGTTTCCACATTATCATAGGCAGTTGGATAACACTCAAAAATCTTTTATTCTTACAATGTCTAATCAAAATATTGGTGCAACCATAGCTCATGGACTGTATACAAGTATTCTTGGTGGATATAATGTGATATCCCCAATTTCACGGCTAGAAAAGACCGATTTATTTATGCTTTGTTTTAAAATCAGAGTTATCTTTTAAAGAAAACAGTTGCGGAATTTGTCCCCAAAACAAAATATGATAACCATTTATCAAAAATATTTCTCAAAAAGAATGTATTTTTATTAAATAATAAAACCTCGGGATGTTATGTTCCGATATAGATCAAAAGCTTAAACAATATAAAATAGACTTTACAACAGTCATTTATAACCACTGATTTATAATCCAAAATCTCTCGTCAAGTCCACCAACTTATACTCTTTTGCCATTACCTGTAATGCAAAGAAAACTGAGTGGGTCAGGCTTGGGAGTCTAGTGAGCATATATGGTTTTCAACCCACAATAATATATTTATTATATTCAATCATCAAACAATCAACCCAATTACCCATTCACATATTCTTCTTTATTTCTTAAGGTTTTACCCTAAGAATCGACTATACTTTCTTCATTTCATTCCTAAGGATTTACCTAAGGAACTGGCACAAAGTTCATTTGCTACCATGATTTATACAACAGACACTACGTCACATAGTCACCAGGGTTCATATAATTGGAACTCATCTCATAGTCACCAAGGTTTACACAATAGGCACTACGTCTCATAGTCACCTGGGTTTACACAAAAGGCACGAAGTCACATCGTCACCAAGGTTTATCAAATAGGCACGAAGTCGCATCGTCACCAAGGCTTACTCAATAGGCACGAAGTCGCATCGTCACCAACTATTCCATCTGCCCATGTTCTACCCAACATTTTTGTAGATATAAATACAAACACAATTTAAATCATTTAACATCCGTATAAAAATATTAATTCCAAGTCCATCTCAAATAGATAATTAATATATAACACACAACACATATTTCATAGCTAATACTTTATATTTATGTGTTAGAAGAAAGTAATTATGCACTCACGCATATAAACAACAATATATATATATATATATATATATATATATATATATATATATATATATATATATATACATAACACGTATTTTATAAAATACTTCATATCTACGTGTAAGATGAAAGTGACTATACACTCACCTGATCAGAAGATGATCGGACAGCACTACGACTTGTAGAAGTAGTATTCTTAGGTAGATCTGAAAGATCTTCACAAAAACCGGGCTCTTCGCGGGCAGGGCTTCGGCTCGGGAATATCACTTCTCGGGATCTTCGGGACTTCGGAACTTGCTTCGGGGCTCGGGAATGATACCGGGGCTTTGGGATATAATTGACATGCAAATCGAGGCAAAAACTAAAGAGAAAAAAGAAAATGAGCAAAGAAAATGGCTGATCTCGGTTTCTATTTATAGGCTATTGGGTCTGGGATTACGTTGTGCGTAATTTCCAAGTACGTTGGGCGTAATCTTGGTTACGTTGGGCGTACGCTTCGGATAAGCTTTGGTTTGCGTGCCACGATCTTCAAAAATTCATAACTTTTGCATACGAGCTCCGTATTCGACGTTCTTTATATCAACGCGTAGGTGAGATTATGCTCTATAACTTTCATTTAGACTCCGTTGGCTAATTTTGACTTTATTTTTATTATATTATTTTTAGTAGGCCGGAACAAAAAAACTTCATTATAAATTCACAACTTCTTCATCCGACGTCCGTTTTTGTTTGTCTTTTTACCGTTGGACTACTATCAACAAGATCTTCTATTCTCTTTTGGATTGTTTCGGCTAAAAACCGCTCGATCTCAAATCGAGTATTCGGGCTGTATACCGCTAAGTCGAAACTTAGAAAAATCATAACTTCCCCATACGAAGTCAGATTCGGACGTTCTTTTTATGCACACTCATGGTTTAACGAACTCTATGACTTTTGTTTAGGTCGCTAAGGCTAAATATCAATTTAACGTAAATTCACTTTTTACGTCATTCAGCGTCGTGCCAGTTCTGTCGCGAGACTTCGACAGGTCATAACTTCTTCGTTATAACTCGGATTTCGGCGTTCTTTATATGCACGGAAACCTTTTGACATATACTAAAACTTAGTTAAGATTATTCATTCTAAATAATCTTCTATCAAAAAGTCATTTTGACGCTTATCGTCTCTAAATTGATTAGCCCTAATCTACGGGCGTTACATATAATTTTGTAGGCGGTCTAATTGATGACTTCAAAAATTACACGAGGGATCTCAATTGCTTTATAGGTGCTAGTGATGCTCAAATGCTAGTGGACAAGGCGAATAACAGAAAAAAGAATGTTAAGAATTTTTCTTTTGAGTATCAAGTTAAGAATAAGCAGTTGAATGCTATTTTCTAGGCATATGAAACATCCAAGATCAATTATAAAGAGTTTGGTGATGTAGTTTCTTTCGATGCTACTTTTCGAACTAACATGTTGTAAATGATTGTAGTTTAATATATTTTTATTTATTAAAATACATATATTAATTCAAATACTTTTACAGGTACCATATGATTTTTGTACCTTTTACTGAAATTGATAATCACAAGAGGTGTGTCACTCTTGGTACTAGCTTATTGAGCAGAGAAGACACTGATTCATATACATGGTTGTTGAAATCTTTTCTTAAAGCTTTTGGAAAACAACCATTGTTGGTTTTATCCGACCAAGACCCTGCAATGAAGAAAACCATCGAATTTGTTTTGCTACAATCGATTCAGGGGCTTTGCATGTGACATATCACATCCAAATTGCCATTAAAGGTATTTATTCTTGTCAACATGTACTGATAAATATTATAAATTTACCAATTAAACAATTGGTTTTTTAGTGTATTCAAAGAATAATTTACAATTCCTATAATTGATTACAATTACAAAATCCCTAGTTTCTTTGAACATTGTCAAAAATCCAGAATTTCGTAAAAAGTTGAACTTCTTGGTATGTAATTCGAGGCTAGAAGTTGATGAATTTGAGTTAGGGTGGAAGTCCTTATTGAATGAATATAAACTCACATATATATAAAAAAAATGGTTAGATGATATGCATGGATTGAGAGATTTATGGATACTTGCATTCTTCAAGCATATACCTTTATCAGGATTAGTGAAAATCACCTCTCGTTCTAAAAGTGAGAATTCTACATTTCACCAAAACACTCATTATGGTTCTACTCTTGTCCATCAATGTTTGGTATCCAAAAATCTCGTCTAGAGATTGACAATATCAGTGGTTAACTGAATCGATTTTTTTTTCTATTTGAGAGAATAGGAAATTCAGTAGGTTCAAACTGAATAAAGGGAGTTGATGTTCACCGGAAGACGATGTCTACAAACAAAGTTGGTTTGATGACATTGATTATCGGAAGTGGTGATGTAAGTACCATCAGTAAGATGAGAGATGAGGGAGAGAGAAAGAGTGGTTAGTTTTCACCTTCAACATGCACCATCCTTGCTTTCACATCCCTCGATCTCCAAAAAAACGTCATTGATCTTCAGAAACCCTAGAACCCATCTTCACTATTGCCATAGTTTTTTCCTATGAACAGGAACAAAAAACAGAGGTACAGAAACCCTAGTTCCTGTCGCCAACTGTCATGGTTGTGCTTTCTATAATTTCCGACATACAAGAAGGAGAAACTAAGGTGTGAAAACTGTAGATCCCTTACCAAGTTGTGCGTTCATTTGAGAAGGATGGGAATTTGAGGGAGGTGGAGGATGGGGTTTGATGAGAGGGGATAAGGAAGTGGACCTACATATTTAATTAATATTTTGTTCATATTTGATTAATATTTTTAAATATCTAATAATCTAAAAAATAGTTCAAGAAATCAGTAAGGGTAAATCAGTCTTTTGAGAACGGATATGGACCAAGCGTGAAACAAAATATAAAGTAGAAACGGTCCGAGTTAAAAAAAATTATTAGGGACCAAGCACGCAGATTACCCTAAGCCACATGGAACATCAATGTAATTTACCCTAATAATAACTGACAGACGAATGACATATATAATAATTACTCGTCGCCCTGTCAACGTACTCCTAGCCTACATGACTTCGGGTAGGGTACTCAACGTCCATCTACCCCATTGAAGGAAGATGAGAGTGTTGTTATAATGTTGAACAATCATTTGCCCACGTTTGAGAGAGGTAGATAAAAGTTTAAATTATTTGTAATATTGTTATTTATGAAGTGTACATATACCTACCATTATAATATTGTATGCCATTTTCGAAGATGTATTATGAATTCATATCCATTTGTTAGTTTGACTATGAATTCATACCCTTTGACTAGTGAAAATATACAAAATCATACCCTTTGATTAGTCTAAATTTTATATACATACAGTGAAAATTTATGAAATCGTAAACCGTAGTCAAAATGTATAAAATCATAGTCAAATGACATGCTTTTTCGCTGGTTAGGCTAGAGGAAATCACAATGGCTCTTAACCATCTGCAATTTTAAGAAATAAAAAAAGTCAGGCTTTTTATATCTACATACTATTAGGCCGACCATGGGTCGAAAATGGACTAAATCGAAGACCACAAGGCGTCGAAACCGAATATTTGTTTTGCGGTTTCATTGTTTATTTTTAAATAAAACTTCTTTTTAGCTATCTTAACTAAGTTCTTAAAAAATAGATTATTTTTATAAATTCCTATAAAAATAAATGTTCAAATAATTAATCCAATGTCATACATTAAAATTGACTTTTTTTTTTTTTTGTTCTTCATATATTTGTTTAAACTTTATTATCAAGAATATACTCTTCAAATCAAAGTCAATAAATAAATAGTTGAATGAAATATAAAAATTGGCCCCACATTTTCAAAATACCAGTGGGAAAGGGGAGTTCTGGGCGCTTCATTAAACAACGGATACAATTACAAACACAGACAGGCGCAGCGCATGTATGTCTCCATCGATTTTAAGCTTCACGAAAATTTCGCCGTTCACTTCGACGATTCTCAATCTCTCATATTCCCCCTTTCTTTCTAATTTCACATTTAGGGTTTCAAATTAATCGGAGTTTGATATCTCTCGAACCAGGGCTTTCCAATGGCATAATCTGCATTCTTCCTCCGCCGTCTCCCCTGATTTCCTCTGAACCAATTCTTGGCTAATATAAACGAGGAGGAGACAATGGACGAAGAAATGGAGATTATGCAGGAATTGCTTGCAGATGAAGATTCGTTTTCCAATGAAATTGATTCCGAATACGAGTTTGATGCTTGTCAGTTTTTTGATTTTACGAGAGGCGAAACGGAATCCGAAGCGGAAGAAGCCGAGAGCTGGTTCCGATACGCTCATGAATATCCACCTTCTCGTAAGCGTTTCGACCAGTGATCGTGTTTCGTTTATTAGATTAGCGTTGACTATGTTTTATTTCAATCATCACGCTGCGAGAGCTATATATATGTTAATTTATTGACTTTTCTGATTGTATTACTAATTAAACTGCTGATAATTTCATCCATAAATCATGAGCTCCGCTAGCTAGATTCAGTTTCTGCCATGAATTCGTTTTTAAATTGACGAGCTACCAGCCGGTATTGAGTTTTCAAAATTTGTGATTGTTATCAATTGAAACTTTATACCTGATGAAATTCGAGAGCTGTCACATAATCAGATTATGGAGTAAACTGTTTTTCTTAACATCAATCAGATTAGAGACCTGTTGCATAAAGATTGTATCATTGTTTTCTGCTTTGGTTTTTATCCAACTGGCTCACTTTTTTCCTATGAAAATTTCTGTTGTTTTAGCCTTCATTCTGAAGTTAAAGATGATGAAAGCAGCAAAAGCCAAAGCCAATCAAATGAAATCTCATAAAACCAGCTTCAGGAAAAAAACTAGCACATCCAGTATTTCAGATGGTGGTGACATTGATCATGAAGCCCCCTCAAAAGAAGCAAAAATCAAAGGTATGGACTATGTCCCGCTTAATCCTGCATCAATGCCCTAACTTTATATCTGAACTGAAAAAAGAACATAAGAGCCCCATCCATCAATATCAATACACATTAATAATCAAAGACACATCTTTTTCTGATTCAGGTGTGAAGCATCATAATCATACGCCTCAAGACAATTCAAAAACCAAGTCAAAGTCCACAGTCAACTCATCTAAACCAAGTGGTTCATCATTCATGAAACCAACTGCTAGTCATTTAGCCAAACAAAATAAAGAGCGTGACACAAACACACATTCTGGAGGCCATGGAAGGTGTTCATATTTTCTCTGGTTCTATTCCCCTTCTTTTCATCACATAATTCTTTTTAAAAAACTTCATTCTTTTGTTATTTATCACCTCTCAGGGTGCAGAAGCCATTAGTTAGCCCTGGTGAAAAGTTAACATCTCCTCCTAGCATATCTTCAAACCAACCTACCAAAAGACAAAAGCTAGAAATTGGTTATTTGCGTAAGGTATAAAAAACTAAACATCTCCTATCATTTACTTCAAATCATCCATCTTTCAAAACATCAAACAACAATCCCAATTTTCTTTTTTCTTATAAAATAGGTTGCCCAATTGAAACATCGCACTACATTTATGCACAAGATTGTGAAGAAGGTTGCAGAAATGGAGAACAACTCAAATTCTAGATGTAATAAAACTACAATTCCCCAAAAACCTGAATTGGTAACAGAAGAAAAAGCTCAAAAGCTTAGGTACTATTTCTAACATTTGTGCCATTTATACTGTATAAACTATAAAGTAACTATTTATAATTTTATACTTATACATCTTGTTTTTTTATATTTAGGTCCCATAATAAATCTGAAGCATTTCAACAACCAAAAGCAAACACTCTTAAATCACAATCATTCAACAGAAAAGTTAATGCTTGTGATAACTTAACACTCTGTAAACAAAAATCCGCTCCTCCAATGATCGAAGAGATACTGATTCAGAGGTTAGATACCTTTTATTATTTTGGAATTAACGTTTAAAATTTTTTTAAATGTTTTGTTATTTTTTGCAGCAAAAACTCTGGAAATGATAAATCCAGATCACCAAATAATCTAAAAGCTTCCAATAGTGCCAAGGTGGAGACAACATTACAAAATAAATAAATAATAAATGATAAATTGGAATTGTAATATATGAATATTAAAATACATATATGATGTTGTAAGGTAATTAGCTTTTTGTCATAGGTACACCCAATCAAAGAAGGTGGATTTATTTTAAACTCACAGCAAAATTCACATATGCCACCAATAGAGCTATTCAAAAAGGTAAAAACTTTTTTATAACAAATTTATAAAAAATTGATTGATAGTTGTTGATTGAGTCAGATATTATGGCAGCTTTCTTTGAAAAATGAATCGGATACTAAAGTTATATCCTTTGTAAGGCCACCTGGTTTGAGTAAGGTTAGTTTTTTTTATAAATTTTATACTCTTTATGTATTTATGTATGGTATTGCTATTTGGTAATTGTTGTATTTAAAAAAAAAAAATGTGTGTAGGGGTTAAAGGAGAATATGGCTAGATCTTTTCAACAGGAGTTTAGGGTACGTATTATTTTATTGTTTTTAAGTTTTATATTATTATTCATAAAATGTGAATGGAAGATTTTATAAGGATTTAATTTAAAGTTGAGATGTATATAGAGGTGTGCTGGGAAGCCAAATCAGTGTGGAAACGATAGGAGGATCACTGAACTTAAGACCTAATTAACAGGTAACCAAACTTATTTAGGTTTTTGGAATAATTTAAAGAGTTAGTTACATAAATGATCCTATATATTGTTTTTTTTTTTTGGATTGAACTACAATTATGTTTTATGTTAAAAACCTTATATTTTTCCATTCTTTTGGACTTGGCCTTTTATTAGGGTTGCGGGTTTAATGGTAATCTTCTGGTTTTACATAAAAATGTAATGGTTTTTTAGTAATAAAATAAAGTTGAAAATTGCAAAGGTTTTTTAGGAGAAAAAAAAAAGTTGAGGTTTAATTTAGAAAAATAAAAAATGTGAGGGTCAAATCGAATAAAATAGAAAAATATGAAGACCCAACGAAAAAAATGAAAAAAATGCAAAGGTTTTAGAGGAAAAAAATGGTTGTGGTTAGGACAAATTGAAAAATGGAAAAATATGAAGGCATAACAAAAAAAATGGAAAATTATGAAGTTTTTTGCTTAGAAAAAAAAAAAGATAAAGTTTAGGTTTAATATGGACAAATGTGAGGGTCAGTTCAAAAGAAATTAAAAAATGTGAAGGTTTTTTTATCAAAAAATAAAATAAAATTATGGTTTAATACAGAAAAATATAAAAATGTGAGGCCCAAATCGAAAAAATGGAAAAATAAAAAGGTCAAATAAAAAAATTGAAACTTTTAATGGCCAAATCAAAAAAAATGAAAAAATAAGAGGTTTTATTGAAAAATAAATAAATAAATAAATAAATAAAGCTGATGTTTTATTCGGAAAAAAAAAAAAAAAAAAAACTCAATTTGACAATATGTATGATTTTTTTGTGTAATTAACCCTAATTTAAAGTTTTGGTATTTGTTATTTATTTTAATTAATTAATATTTTATGTGTTTGATATGAAGGTTGTTTGAAAATGGGTTGAAGATATACATGCAATTTATGTATTTTTGCTTCCACATTTTGAAAAAAAAAAAAAAAAAACACAAATAGCGTTTGCTAATTGCTATTGATAGAGTGGAAGATTTAACATTGTCATGTACAAAAGAAAAGAAAAGCGGAATACATACACAGAGCAGCTCCTCAATTCCCATGTGGCCAACCACGGTTCAATTGTTATTCAATGATATACATACATACACTATATATATATGTAATAAACGTTTTTTAATTACATATAAATTTAACCAACCACTTCTTAAAATCATTAAAATATAAAGTTTCATGTCATTGAAGGGAAAATAATTAACTCAAATAATTATTATATATAAAGTTTCATGTCATTGAAGGGAAAATAATTAACTCAAATAATTATTATGATCAAAATATGATTGAATCTCTCAATGTTTGGTAAGTGCACATGCATCACCCTATAAATAACCACTTTCAAGTTTTGAATTGGCTTTTATTTTAAAGTGACATCATGTCACTACTCTCTCTATATCCATTTTAAGTTTGTTTGCAAGACCATTTAATCAATTGTGGGTCCCATTATCTTATTTTATATACCCATTAGTATTAATTTATAATTTTATAAATATATTTATAAGGGGATGAGTTCTTTACGACTCAAGGATATTTTTTCAAACATTTGATACTGTTAGACTACAAACTTTTTAATTAATGATGTGTTAAATGAGACCATTTATACAAAGTGTTAGATATTACATAGATGATGTTAGGATTAATTGCAAAACGTAATATGGCACAACTGAAAAACAATATATATTGATGGAAGATTTTGTTAACATCACATGTAATCCTTATTGAGGGTGAATCCAGCAAAAAATGTCGCCTTGTGAACTACTAGTGGTGGGCCTATGTTTCTTCAATGATTATAATAGTATCGTATCCTCAGTTTGTTGTTTCCTTTGTTTTCTGTGTAAAGTTTTTGCTTACTAAATCACTATCATGAGTATCATGTATTCATGTCCTCTACTTCTTGTTTTCTCTTTTGTTTTATTAACACTACTTTTGCTAATCAAGGGTTTGATTTTCTATCAACAATTGATAAAGTATATTTAAATGGATCTAAATGATAATTTTTCTATAAATATTATATTGTTTTTTTTGGAATAATTGTTTGGATCCGAATAAATGACTATTTTATCCTTCTATTTAAAATTGATGAATAGCAATTTATCATTTGTTTAATAATCATTATAAATTAAACCGTAGATCATCATATTTAAGATTCTTTTGTTAAATAACATGATTAGTAACTTAAATTAAACATAGAGTAAACTGATAGTATAATTAAAAATTAAATATTAACATTTGTTATAGCATATTAGCACCCTTTCTATGACGTTTTGTTAACATTAAGTAAAAAATTAAGGCTATATAATTTACTTAATGGCTATACATATAATTGAATTCGTTAATCTTTTTATACATTAAGTACATTTGAGTAAAAAAGAAACAATACCTAAATTCGTACTCATGAGGACAATTTTTATGTATTCTTAGTCGATGATGTCGAACAACCAATACAATACAAAACATGTATCATCGAAGAAGTTGTACTTTCTTAAAATATGTTTTGAAGAAGAAGTTAATGGACAAGAAGTTGTTAAATAATTTTTTATTTTAAACAATCTACATTTCAATTGAATAGATATTAATCTTGTTTGTTTTGTATGGTTTTTAATTTAGTTATAGAGCAGCTTAAAAAGATTTCAACATGTAGGCATTTCATATTCATTTTAGTGAATAACTAGCTACAAATTATTTTTGATGAACTAAAAGACAAACAATTGACAAGAATTAATGTACACGTAGTCATAGAGCGATCTTCATTGATCATGAATTTTCTTCTTCAACTGAAGGCCTACATCGATGCATTAAAATTATGAAAATATATGTATACTTTGTTCTCTACCAAGTGGTGGAGAGACGTGTATTTATTGCCTCTTCAATGTTGACATTCATGTTAGTTTGCATTTTCTATTTATTTTTATTTTGTATGTTGACATTCATGTTAGGACACCCCAAAACCCTTCTACCATGTTTTAAAGGAGTCAATGACGTGAACAATAGAGCTTCGACACCATAGTGACAACTTTGGATTTCATCTTGTATCAACTGCAACATCCTTCAGTGACTTGATAAAAATGGTGAATAAGTCGTTAACAAGACAAAGTAATGAGTGAACAAGCATCAAATAGCTCCCTCAGGATTATCAAGTAAATGTTTGCCTCACACGCTTCTTGCAAGTACCTCCTCACAATAGTCGAAACATTTACGATAATTTAAATGATAAAATGTTTACGCCTATCGTTTTTGTTATTCATGAGGTACATTTATGAGCCTGACGTTCCACATGAATATGCTAATCCAAATTATGTATCATTCTCGAAGATAGTTAATTAAAATGTGTGTTGCTCATGCAAGCGGTTGCATCTCATCACATTGTTAATGTAGACCGTGAATTTTAACATCCAAAATTTGGATGTTTAGAAAGTGAGAAAGAAATGGAAATAAGTTGGAAAATGACAAATGTAATAAATAACAAAATTGTCAAAGAGGTAAATTGGTTATCTTACATAACCAATAAGGGATATAATAGTAAATATGTCACCATTTTACAAGTTATATGATTTTTATATGATGTAATGTATTAAGTTCAAGGGCAAAAGTGGAAAATAATATGAAATTTGTAGTTCCATGTAAAAGTGATAAAATTCCAACTATGAAACCATAAAAGTGAAACTTAGAGGAAAGGTAAGGAGAGAGGGTACAAAGGAAACTTGTAATGGACTTGCAAATGAAGCAATATAAAAATCAATCAACTTAAAAGGTGTTCACAAGGTTGCAAAGTTAGATAAAAAGTTAATGTAAGCTGATTTGGAAATTTGGCAGTTGCAAGGTGCCAACTTTGGAGTTTAATAAGTCGATATCTATAATTAACTATAAATAACATTATCACGGAAAGTTGTATTCCATAAAACAAAGAATACACAAGAAAAAGAATCAGACAATATGGATGTATAACGAATGAGACGTGGTTGTTTGAAAATTGTAGATTAAACATTTGAAATGTTGTAATATTTTGACTTTCCATGTTCACGGTTGAATAACTCCAATTTTGGTCATATTCATACGAAACAAGTAACATAGGACTTGTAGTACTCCTAACAGAATTTCCAAATATACAATTTTTTCCCAAATCGGAGTTTGTATGGCCAAGTTACAAGGCTGGAAAGATAGAGAAAAATCATTAATTATGTTGGAAAAATACCCCAAATCAAGGAGAGTAAGGGCATTTTAATAATCTTACTAAATTAGGATGATGGGGGGGGGGGGGGATAAGATGCACATACACTCCCTGCACTATCTTCTAATCGTATTTGGCAACCAAGAACTCTCCCATGATTATTTCTCTATCTTTCTCCATCTAGGGTTTGAATCAAACAAGTTTTAAGGCCTCCAAACAAGAAAGAAGCAATCAAAGGCTAATAAGTTATAAATCCTTCTCCTTTAGCTCTAATTTTTTAATTCAAATCCAATATTAGTTTTAGCTTCAATTGATGATTAGGTTTTGGTTTTCTAACATCCCTTGAGTAGTTTTCATGGTTCTAATCTCAATCCAACTGCCCCATTGATGGATTTGATGATTTGGGTAAGAATCTCCATGAACCTTAGAAATCTAATTTAGGGATTTTGTATCAATAAGTTAGTATGGAATGAATTCAATGACCTATATGTTTTTTGAGGACAATGAATCCAATTGGAATGCTCAAACACATCCATGAAGGTAGTATGTTGCATGAACATGGATTTTGATGGTTTTGGGGCAATTATGATGACAACGATGGAATCCTTTGTATTTGAGCATTTGATGACTATATGATACTCATAAACATGAGTTGATATAAATAATATGATTTGAATGCAAAAACATGAAGACTTGAATGATCTTTAGTTGAATTCATGGAGTTTTTATCTATAAGGACACTTTGGGAAATATTCTATGGAATTGGACAATCCTTTTATTATTAAGAGCTTGGTATGGGATTGGATTGGGTTACAACATGTTTTATACACTTGAAAACACCCAGTGATGTATTAAATGATTTGGTAATAAGTTATATTGGTTAAAGAGTGTTATTGAGATCTTAACCCTTCCAATCGAGTGTTCGCAAGCATTTAGAGTGTAATAATGGAATTAAGGATTCCATAGTTAAATTAAGCACTTACAATGGGATTGGTTGTGTTTGTATGTACTTAACAACATTCATATGGGTGTTCAATGAGTTAGGAACAAACTATGTGAGTTTTATAATTTGCAATTGGATTAAGTAAAGTGTTTTAAGATGATAAAACACCTCCTAATTATGTGTGAGAACCTATATAAACAGTACAAAGTGAATTGGAAAATGGTTTTTAAGAACTGTTGTTATGGAAAACTCCAGGTGTGTTTTTAGCACTATCACCTAAAGGTCTTGGTCTAAAAGTGTTCGAGAATCAGCTCTGCAAAAGATAAACAAGTGCTAGGCCAGATAGCCAGACTGAGGGTTGGACCCTGACATAACTCTCTGATGTCTAAGTTAGCTTGAGATTCTTAGTGTTTCCTTAATTTTATATTAGTTCTCTTTGCCTTACCCTATCCCCCTCTGGATATCGTGTCTCTGGGGTATTTATCTGCCGGTTGTTGTTAGAAAGGTTTATAGTCCTTCCCGGTCCTTCATCTATTATCCGGTCCACGGGCATGCACGTCTCTTGTCCTTTCCTTGTTCTTTTATTATTTCGTACCATATATTTTGCATATTTCTTAGGATATGGTTTCGATACTTGTGTACAATGTATTCGACTTTAGATTCGTTCGTGACAAGTCGTGGTTTCTATATCGCCGATCTGGTAAGTATCGGGCTGGTAATGGATTTCCTTGGACTACCGGCCTGGTACACCATTAAGAACTATGCAAAGTAGAGTGTTATTTTGAAAAAAAATCAAGATTTGGGTGTGTGCAGACCTCAAAACATGACCGTCTTTTGTCAAGGAAAAAAGAAACACGACCGTGTTTCCTTTTGTGAAGTATTCACCGATTTCCTTCGAACTTTGGCATACGGGCTTGGATTTACGCACAGTTTTCAGCTACATTCATATTTTTACATAAGGAATAGTTTTTAGCAATAAAATTTAGTAATGTAACCTATGGGGGTATTTTGGTCATTTTAATAAATTATATACATATATTGTATAGGTAGTGTTAAAGTGTGTTGTTCTAAGGAAAGGAACTAGAAGAGGATTAGCTAACCTTCTTGTGATTAAGGTGATTACGTGTTGGCATTTTCCCACTTTGGGGTACATGGAAAAATGATTTTATGATAATGAAATATCAATGCTTTGATATATGAAATGTTTTAAAATGAATGTGTTAAATACTTTTGAAAGGAATATTCTGAAAGAGTGTCTTGAAAGCAAGAATGTTTTGAAAGCAAAGAACGTTCTGAAAGAACGAATGTTTTGGGTAACGTGTTTGAAATGTTTGATGTAACATTACTTTTGAAATGATTATTTTGATACTAACGTATGAAATGCGTAAAGCATGGAAAGTAATGATAAGAAATGGAAACTAATGACAAGAATATATAGCTCAAGCCATGATGTCCGCGTAACGAGATCTAAAGCAATCTATTGGGGTGGTACCACCCTTTCACGAAGTAGATGTCCTAATGGAAATGATGCCTTAGGGGACTGATTTTGTTCTTTCCACGTTGTTCTAGGGTTAGGAGTGGTTCCTTTATTATACGAAGTCCCTAAGTATAAAAATGGCAACGATTTAAACCGGAATTAACCCTTAATGATAAAAGGAAATGGAATATGGATAAATGTATTATGAAATGATATGATATTATGTGTTATGATATGTATGAAATGATTTTCATTAAAATGCTTGAATTTTTGTAACGATCCAAAATTTCAATAAAATTTAAACTTTTCAAAAACATCCCAATGCATTAAGTTATTACAAAAAGGTTTTCAATACATTTATTATCAGAGTATTCCCAGGTCCATTTCATAAAACATAAACACGAGGAGCGGTACGATCACGTCTTTGCCTTGCCACAGTCTCCTGAAGAACGTGAAAAACATTAAACCACAACTGTAAGCCCGAAAGCTTAGTGAGATACCCCCAAAATACCAACCACATATACCATACACATAACATGCTATATCATAACAAATCACAGAACAACCATGCATATCGGGTCTACTGTGAGACTGGTCCACCGTGTCGGGCCTTCAGTCCACCTGGTCCACCCTCCGAGTCCAGTCATGTCCCTCGAGTCTGCAGTGTGGTTGGTCCGCCCGCACTGGGCCTTCAACCCACCTGGTCCACTCTCTGAGTCTACAGTATGATTGGTCCTCCCGCATCGGGCCTTCTGTCGGCCTGGTCCACTCTCCGAGCCTCGGCACATTTGGTCCCCCCTCGTGGGGCCTACAGCCTATCCGAACCGCTCATTGGGCCTTCGGAACAACCGATCCGCCCTGGATATCTTGGCCTACAGCACGAAGCAGAACCCGCCTCAACCCAACTCCAGTCCAAACAACCATGTGCACATAAACATACAATCACATAACAATTCATATTCAGTCAAACCGATCTAGTAGATCACATAACACAACATACTCTAACAGGATACCGACCTAACCGGTCACTAGCATAGCATCATCCTATATATCAGGACACCGACCTTAACCAGGTCTCTAACGAATACCATCATAACTACCCGGATGCAAACATATCAAAGCCATAACATAACAACAGATACCCGGATCTCAATCCGATAAAGGGCCTACCTTGGTGCCTTAGACCCTGTTGATATAGTGAGGATAACTCACCTCGCAATTGCTGACTGAAAGGATAAGATCACGCTGCTGAAATCTCCGATCCGAACTCCTCCACTGGCTAACACCAACACAAAAGCCAACAATTACCAAAATGCCCCTGGAAGTCAACTGGTCACCCTTGGTCAAAGTCAAAGTCAAAGTCTACCCCTGACTGACTCTACTCGCCGAGTCAACCCGATGACTCGCCGAGTCCCCATACATAGAACCTCCTTCAATTCGAGACTTAACTCACCGAGTCATCCATTGACTCACCGAGTCACAGCCTTCCCAAAAGAACTTGGTCCCTACGACCAGACTCGCCGAGTCCAAGAACAGACTCGCCGAGTTTATGACTATCTTCAACCTACTCGCCGAGTTGTTCTTCCAACTCGCCGAGTTCCAGTCTTTCTTCAAGCAACTCGCCGAGTCCACCCATGTGACTTGCCGAGTACCACCGGTTCTGAATCCATACAGAGGCTTTCCAAGCCATGCAGATGATCCAAACCATAGATCTACTCCTCCTAAGGCCATCCATCACGTAAAGTGGAAATCTTTACATGAATCTAAGAAGATCTAGGCATTTTCACTCTAGGGTTTGGTTTTGGGACAAGATAGCTCCATCAATCTTTCAAAGACAGGGACCTTTATGCATTCAAATCCCTTCTCCATTCAAGATCTGAGGTAGCAACTTCAGATCTAACCTCTAAACTCCAATACATCAAAAGATATGATCTCTAACACCTCCAAAAATGATGAATCTAGATAATAGCAGCTCAAACAATGAAATAATACCTCAAAAGGAAGCTCCAAGAGAGGATTAATCTGAATCCTTGCAAAGCCCTTTGATCCAAGTCCCTTCTCCTTCAAGATTTCTTCAACAAGCACTTCCCCAAGCTCCAAATGCACTCCAATCCTCCACAATCACGTATCTAGGGTTTCTGGACTTCAAGGGAGATCAAGGAGGCTGGGGAGAGGGTATAATGTCCTTTAAATAGGGCTCATCCTCCGGATTTAGGGTTTTCTCCACTCAGCACCTACTCGCCGAGTCCATCTTTGGACTCGCCGAGTAGGCCACTTAACACGCGATCAAAGTTGCGACCCTACTCGCCGAGTCCACCCATGGACTCGCCGAGTTGCCCTTATACAATTTCACTTTTAGCCCTTCAACTCTACTCTTGATATTTCGGGATGTTATAATTTTTTTTAAGAAAATGTGATAAAGGTTTTGGGTCGCAAGCCTGCGTATCTCACGAGATATTTTTGATGGGTTTTTGGTCATAAGACATCCTATGTGCTCATACAAACCCTAAAGCTTGGATCTAGGTTTCTCTATTGTACATGCTTTGAATCCAAGACTATAAACCCTAATTCTAGCATATGGAAATCAATATTAACATATAATTAGGTTTAAGATATTACCTTGATTGTTATGTAGCAATAACAATCATAATTCCTCCTAGAATTGACTTTGGAAGGCTTAGAGTCACAAGTGTCACTCCTCTAATGGCTTACAAACACCAAGAGCAAATGGAGAAGGTATAAAGAGAGAGGAGAGAGGTTCGAATTCGTCCTTAGGACTCCTTGGGAACAAGTACACGAATTCTAAGGCCTTAGGGTCTTTATATAGGTGTAGAGATAGGGTTTCAATCATTATCCTTATCTAGTTGCTTATCCACAAAGCAACCATAAGATAAGCCTTGAAAACCCTTATCCTTTATCCTTTGGACGATTTCAAGGATCCTTATCTCCTTGAATTCGTTCAACCCATATTTAGGATAACCATTACCATATTTTGTAACTATCACATAATTACAATTCAGCCCCTCTAGTTTAATTAATTACACTTGATCACAAAATTAATTCCTAATTAATAATTGACCAATATTAATTAAGCAAATATGATTTCTCCTTTAATATATTATTCTTATAACATATTAATAAATCATAATAACCTCTCTCTCTTTATTTATTTCTCCAATCAAGTTGCTTTGGTGAAGGCAACCCAAAAGGACCATGCACCATCGGGTCAAGTACATACCAAAATAGTTATGGACTTAGACACTAATCCAACAGTCTCCCACTTGGATAAGTCTAATAACTATTTTGCGTATGACTTCAGATCCTGATCTGCAATCGTAGCTTTCCAAAGCCGCTGTCAACTCTGATCTTATCAGATACGTGTGTCCTTAGATAGGGGATCATGTATTCCTCCATTCTAGATATCGTATGAGATATGATTTCAAATCATTCTCTTTGTACTATATCTCGATTTCCGATTTATGACGATAGACTAATTGAACAAATCAAATTAGCCCTAGCCCGGCCGAGCATTTACGTTTGTCATCACTAAACCATCGAGGGGCCCAAAGATATCGCTTTTATCCTTCTTTGGATAAAAGGAACGGATAAACTTTGATACAATGCTTTCTTGCACTCACTAACCAAATCACACACAACAATATGTTTTATAACACCAAGTTACTAGTGCGTTTTCATATTATCAATGTGCAACCGATTAGCAAGATACAACTCACACATCTCGGTTTTAAGAATATAAGATGTTATCGTCTCACCAATCACTCGTGATACAATTCATGGAGTGATCCAAGTGAGCGTGGGTTTAATCCAATGCTCAAATTCATATTCATAAGCACTCATGAATGTTGCAGCAAACATTTGCTTATGTCTAATACTCTTCTTAGACAATCCACACACCAATTCACGACAGTCTTCATTCATATCTACTTCCAACATATGAACGACTGTGGCCTGTTCGAATAATTCGATTATTCTTAATAAATTCAATTATTCTGGAAGTCAAAACATGCAAGGTGAAACACAAGAATAATACTAATCCCATATGGTCTCAACCCTTTGAGCATAAATAAAACACCTTTTATTTATCACCATATCAATTACTCATTATTTTTCGTTTCGGGTAATCAACTTCTTACTTGAATTCCAACACTTGTCCCATGCTCCTAGCATGCACACAATGTTTACCTATGGTTCTTACTTTTGTGAAATAGACAAATTGAACACATTTCCAATCATTCTTATTTTACAACTCCAAATCCTTTTTCATAAGTGTAAGAATATCAAATTCTTGCTACTTATAGAATATGCTAGATTCTAACATTCTATGCAATGATTCTTTCATAATGTCACTGCACCAAAGACACAAAGACTATTGCCAATGATATTACAAAAATCTTCTATCGGAGATTGTTACAAGACTATTCCTTAGATATGATGTCCCTCACTCAAAGTACATTCCTTTGAACATCATTTTGCATAAAAGTTTCTAATGTAGTCATAATTTTTCAATATTTACTTCCCAGTTATGAACATGCTTCCATATGTTCCATATGACAACTCATTTCTTAATAGAATCTTTTCTATTCATCATAATGTCAATATGGTCCATTAATACCATGCTTCCATCTACTCACAAGCAACCAATCCTCGTCGAACTTTGGATTGTCCTTTGATAGTTATTTAATTATTTTAGTCAAAACCAATTCTAGTCCCTTTTCCCTCTAAATGCGCTAGACATTTGGAAAATTTTAGAATGGTCAAACATTAAAGCATTTGCAATCGATCCTATACCCGAAGCGTATGGGACATGACGCATAATGTTTTATTTGCTATGTTCTCAAAATTCGAATTGTGAAGAGGAATGCCGTAATCATAATCGAAATTTTAAGAACACACAAGGTACCTTTGACTAAATTTATTAACATTCCACAACCTAATCCTTTAGATTTAAAATGAAGCATAATATTCTCTCCCTTAATTATAGCAAAACAACTTTATAACCCTTACTACTTTGCAAGGTTTAACTCTTGTTTTCTATAATTAATATTGTCAACTTTGCAATACGTGCCTTAATAATCATACAATCATAACATTTATGCTCCCACTATCATGATGATTATTGTAAAACATAACACTTATGCTCCCACTAGCTTCGACATGTATTAATAAGCATCTTAACTTTCAGAAAGACAATACCTATTGAATTTCTTAAGTCCACGTTTCTAATGCTTAGTGCTTTGATAATCTTTTATTAAGGCTTCTTGAACTTATACACCTTTGCCTTAGATAGTTCATATGCGTGTCTTAACAATTAAGACTAATTGCCAAACCTCACAATTCAAATTATGGAAAGGGATACCGTAACCATGATCGAATTCGAGAATGCAATTTTACAATCACTATCTTCTTAAAATCTTTCTTAGTGAAAGCATTTCCTCACAATCATTTTCATGAAGGAGGAAATCTTATGACACTTAGATTTAAATGGTGTATTTGTTCCTATCCATGTGAATTTGTTAAAACCAAAGTTTACGAAAATTTCAAACTCATATGGACCGAGCCTTTTTTTTAATCTTGATTTCTTGCCTTATGGTAGCACAGCTGCCCACCACGTCTTCCAAGTAGTTAAGCAGCTCACCTTTTCCTATCAATGTACCTTTCATTGATTAAGGTGTCTTGCCTTTTATGCGTTCAACATGAGAACTCATA
Organism: Lactuca saligna; assembly: GCF_052625555.1. NCBI lineage: Eukaryota > Viridiplantae > Streptophyta > Magnoliopsida > Asterales > Asteraceae > Lactuca > Lactuca saligna. The sequence continues at coordinate 53,989,396 of NC_136425.1, forward strand.
GGACTCACATGCATAATTAACTCAATTGGAACAGCACATAATCAAAATATTGTCAACACGATAGGTTGTAAACCTCAACTCGTGTGCTAGTGATGATCGATAAGGTTTATTTGATTTGTTCTTGAAACCTTTCCAGACCAATAAGACTCCCACTGACTCCTTGACATATAAGATTCTTTTGTCAATAAACATTTCTTGACAAACAAATATTCAAGAGTTAGTGTAGTTTTTATCAAAACACTTCATAAATTGGTCCTAGTCGATCTTTGTCTTATCCAAGACATCACAAATTTCCACATTTGATGAATGTTATAAACCTTTAATACTTTTTACTCATTGTCACAATCTTAAATTTAAGACTTGTTATTGGAACGAAGTATGATAGATTTGTTGATTTAACCATTTCTTCAAACCTTGATTCCTCTTCTTAAGCATACAATTGTACTAAGACTCACTTAGAGGATCAATTGAGATATGGTTCTTAATCATTAAGACCTATCATAAAGCATAAAAGCTACTCTCCCTTCTTCTTAGAATGGAGAAACTTTTATTTTTCTACCTACTTAATTCTTCTTATTCGTTCTACTATTGATCTAAACATTTTCAATCAATTCAAAATTACACTTAATCTTATAAGCATAATCATATTTACTAAGCCTTTAGTAAATCATGACGAATATCTTTGTTACTCTTATGGTGAACTTGATCAACACACAACTTTGTGTACTCGATCTCCTAGTCCTTCACTTGACACTTTGTCAACGAATTTGTCTAATTTCCAAATATGAAATTTCTCATTCATCATGCAACCAAGTTGTGTGATTCCAAATTTCAGTCCAATTGAGACTTTGGGCGATGAGAAACTCTCCCTATTTGGTAAATTCTCGACACTCCCATAAATAACATAACTAAGAATCATATCCATTCGTTGTAGAAATATGCAAACATCAATTTTCATAATGATTTCATTGCAAGGAAGTAAACAAATAAATAATTCAAAATTCATTTTATTTATAAAAGCAGCGGAAAAACATTTGTCCTTACAATGCAAAATCTATTGAAAACTATGTAAAAGGAAAATTTCTAACAACTCTATCATAACTATCTAAGCTCAAAATCCAATCTTCAAGTCCATGCGATCGAGATCCATCTCTTGTGATTAGATTCATCTTGCTCTCTTATCAAGCTTCCTTTCTTTTCACCGATCCTGCAAAACATTCAAATGCAATCTTATCACATCATGTATTAAGAATCAATGAATAGGAACTTAGCGGAGTTAGATAGTGGATTTTACCTGAAGCGTAGTCATACTTTTGACTCTCCCATCTCTTAGATCTCTTAGGTAAATAGGGCAACTTCGTCTCCAATGCCCCTTCTCTTGGCAATAAAAGCAAATTGACTCTTTTGGAACAACACATGGAACTACTTCAGACATCGCCTTTCTCTTATGATCAAACTTTTCGATCATTGCATGTCTTTCATTGCCATTGTCTATATCCATAGAGGTCTTGAAAGCAAATTCACCAATCAACTTTGCTTTTCTATTGCGCCAAACCATTGTTGATTCAGCCGCAATAAGCATATAGGTGAGATCAATAAGGGTCACGTCGTGGTTCATCATATAGTACTCTCTTACGAACTCACTATACAAGTTAGGAAGTGACTGAAGAACCCAATCAACAGCCATCTCTTCACCGACAACGGATCCCATCATTCTTAACCTATCAATGTGTGACTTCATCCCTAAGACGTGTGCACACACCGACTTTCCTTCTTTATGTTTACTTGCCAAAAGGGCTTGAGTGATATTGAACCTTTCAATTTTACAATCTTGTGGGTTAGGGAGAATAATTGGAGGAGGAGGAGGAAGTGAAGCATGATTTCTTGTTCCTCGATCGAATCGTGGAATATCATCTTCATGTGGAATGCTTGTTCCACGGGATTTGAGAAGACCATAGTTGTCGAACTTTGACATCTATAAAACGGGAGAAAAACAAATTCAAGTTGGTTGATAGATTGAGTCGTTAGTAAATCACCCAAATGAAATACTAAGGCTAGGACCCCAACACAATATTCTACAACTCGAGAGAGGGATGCCGTAACCCTAATTGCAGAATATTTGAAGGTAAGTGAATGACGATTCACTAATTTCCACCATGAAAAACGAAAAAGAACTTTAAGTTTTAAATCTATGAAAACTCCTAGATCCTTTGAGATTCATTGACCTTTCAATGGCATGTTTAAATCTCGATACGCCCCTCTAGTTTGTGACTGGGATGCCGAGGATCACAAAGTGGGTGTGAATAACCATGCAAATTACATGGTGCCCTCACATGTTACAGTCACCTATTCGATGTGCCGGTAAACCACACACGCTCCACCGAACTATGACAAACATTGAGTCACCCTTTGCTACCTTTGCTTAGAACCATTTAGTGTGCCGGTTAACCACACACGCTCCACTAACGTCTTCGCAAGGGAACAAAGTGTAATTTCATGGAATTGCATCAATTCACTTTTCCTAAGTAACTAAGATTGGGAATTTGAAAAACATTTAGTTACTTTGTATTTCATTATACTTATAATGGAAGGTTTCGTCCTATCCTACCCGTTCGGCTAACGACCCTCCACTAGTCAAGAGTGCGGTGGGTAAGAGTGGATACCCATTCAATCGCCATTTTATAGACAATTTCTTTAAACACCCCTTATAGACCAGCTTCGTGAATGAGGCCTACTAACGGTAAGACTAACTTTTACTCATACATATATATATAATGTTAGACTTTTAATGTTATATATATAGTATAGGGTGCATTTTATACTTTTAAAATACTATGTGGTTAACTTTAACAATTACACTTTTAATTCAATTAAATGGTTAACCTAAACTTTTATGGATTTATTAAATCTCTTTTAATTATACTCCTTAATTAATTAGTAAAACCATAAGGGTGTATTTGAACTTTTCAAAACTAGGGTTTTAGAATTTAATATTCCTAATCAACTTTTAATCAACTTTTAAATTCCAAAACTTGAGGGCAAGTTTTGAAACATTTCAAAATAATTTAGTTTTAATCTATCTTAAAATTTCGAATTTATGACATTTAAATTTAAAATTTTAAATATTAAAACTCTTGATTTAATAATTATCTTGAATTAGACTATTAATTTAATTATTAAATCATAAGGGATTATCTAAATAATGAGGATAATTACCATTTAGACATTTAAGTTATCCTAATCCCTTAAATATCTATATAGATTTCGAAAATATGGATGGATAATGCAAGATCTTGAATTACCATATATAACAATTAGAGGATAATTACAAGATATGGGATAATCCAAATCCCTAAAAATTAGGACCTTATCTTGGGGAGGAGGCAAATTTCGAAAAACAAGGGATTATAACAAACCCTAAATTTCGAAATTTAAGGGTTTAAGGAAAGGATTTGAAGATCTTATTCAAACTCTTGCAAATTAGGGTTTGCAAACCCTAATCTCAAAAAAACCTAGCCTCCTAGGGTTTATTGGCAATAAACCCTAATATATCAAGTTCATACAATTGAAACCAAACCAATGGCTCTGATACCACTGATGGGGTTTTGGTCATAAGACATCCTATGTGCTCATACAAACCCTAAAGCTTGGATCTAGGTTTCTCTATTGTACATGCTTTAAATCCAAGACTATAAACCCTAATTCTAGCATATGGAAATCAATATTAACATATAATTAGGTTTAAGATATTACCTTGATTGTTATGTAGCAATAACAATCATAATTCCTCCTAGAATTGACTTTGGAAGGCTTAGAGTCACAAGTGTCACTCCTCTAATGGCTTACAAACACCAAGAGCAAATGGAGAAGGTATAAAGAGAGAGGAGAGAGGTTAGAATTCGTCCTTAGGACTCCTTGGGAACAAGTACACGAATTCTAAGGCCTTAGGGTCTTTATATAGGTGTAGAGATAGGGTTTCAGTCATTATCCTTATCTAGTTGCTTATCCACAAAACAACCATAAGATAAGCCTTGAAAACCCTTATCCTTTATCCTTTGGACGATTTCAAGGATCCTTATCTCCTTGAATTCGTTCAACCCATATTTAGGATAACCATTACCATATTTTGTAACTATCACATAATTACAATTCAGCCCCTCTAGTTTAATTAATTACACTTGATCACAAAATTAATTCCTAATTAATTATTAACCAATATTAATTAAGCAAATATGATTTCTCCTTTAATATATTATTCTTATAACATATTAATAAATCATAATAACCTCTCTCTCTTTATTTATTTCTCCAATCAAGTTGCTTTGGGGAAGGCAACCCAAAAGGACCATGCACCATCGGGTCAAGTACATACCAAAATAGTTATGGACTTAGACACTAATCTAACAATTTTGTCTTGTATATCTCTTTTTAATGTCATGTATTTTAGGTTGCTTTTAAGGAGAAAAGATGATATGTGGAAGTTAGAAGTTAATAGATAGAAAATAGAGGGGAACTTGTTAAGTTCATTATTAATTGTATTAATCTAGTTCTTATCTGCTTGTTATAGTTGTATTGATGCTTGATGGTAACAACCAATGTTTTAATTGTAAATGTTTTTGTGGGACCTAGTTTTTATTAAATGCGGGTTAATTCTCGAAAAGATTTTATAAGCATAGCGATTGAAATTTTGAAAAAACCAGGGTGTTACACAAATTGTTGTGAATAGTTCTAAATGTGTTGTTTCTTTGTATACATATCATCGAATATAGATTTTGGATAAACCAAAGTTAAGTTCGAATTATTTTCTTATCAGGAAAATATTATACGTAAACTAAAAGTTTGTAAGTAACTATCAATGGAGGAATAGATCAGCACACTACTTTTCGTCCACATTCTCGTATCTCCATTTCTAGTGGTTCTTCTTCATCTCATATATCTACTCCTTTGTTCCCAAATTCTGAGTCCAACGAAGATTCATCGACTCTACGATACACTAGTATTCATCATGATCCTCAAATATATGTGAAATATAGTTGGAAAAACTTAGATTTTAATAAATGTTGATATACCTATGTTGACTCGACTTGACAACACTGTTCTCAAAATATCATTTATGGCTCACCGTCAATTGTCATACCAAACAACACTATATCGAATGTCAAAGTCATTATAAACCCCACTACATCAGTATTTGTTTCAAATGGACCAAATAACTTTTGGAAATGAAAAAAAGAATGTTAGAAAATTTTCAAAAGTTACAGATGCAATATTTTTCTTTTTGTAATAAGTATATTAAGTTAACCAGCATTAATGTTTTTTATGTTAATTTATTCAATTTTACATTAGAAAAATGGGATATTAACTAAACTAAACCATATAAATGAGAGTATTTACAAAAAAAACTTCTTTGTCTTAGAATTTGAAAATAACCAACATGTGGAATGTCACATTCTGGACTAGTAAAGGTCATTTCGATGTTGGTGGTAATTGGCATGATGTGGTGTAAAGATATTCTAGAATTTGGCATCATACATTTTAGACTGATATTGTGTATTCTATAATATAGTTTGAAATATAATGACATTCCAGAGTGTTGTTCCAAAGTCACAAGAGTAAGGTATTTCTAGTACATTGCTCCCATTTGAATAGAGTAAATGCAAATTATTTAGACTAGCTTTCTATTATTAAAAATGAGTTCCTAATATTTTTAGAGTACTTGTTTGTAGTTGAGGGAAATAGAAGTGAGTAAACGGATCTATGTAATATATTGGTCCATAATATATATATATATATATATATATATATATATATATATATATATATATATATGATTTGTTGTAGATTTAACCAATGATATAAACTTTTCTATGTTGATTTAGTTGGTTGTTTCGAAGCAGGTTACATACTAATCATATTCTTTTGTCCTTTCAATGGATCAGATCAAACAAAGTTATGAAAAGTATTGATGATACTGATGTAGATATTTTACTAGTTTTGTAACTACTATACATCCTAATAAAATGCAATTCTTTATTGTTAATCATGTTCTGAAAAGTAGCGTTAATAAATTAAAAGGGGAAAATTGTTTTGGAGGAAATGAGTCATTTGGTGTCGGAAGTAACAAATTTTGTAATTTATTATTTGTGACATTGAATCATGTTTCTTGTTACAATGGGCATGTAGACGGGAGTCATCTTAGGTATAAAGGTAAGATTGTTGTTGATGACAGTATAACATTTAAGGGTGATAAATCAATAATTGATCATAAAAAAATTCATAAGGTTGGATGATGATGTAATTTTACTTCCACATGAAAAAATTATACTGTTTCAATGAATATGAGGATGACTAGACTGAATCAGATAATAATGAATTGAACCTCAACGACCCCATAAGGAAAGTTACCCTTACTATTTTTCAAATTTTGAAGAACTAAAAACCATTCATTGGGGAATGCATGATCCCTTACTGTTGCTCGAATTACAAAATCAAAAGGGTAAAATTTATGTAGCCCATAATCCCTCTTCACATGTCAAGTTGTTACAAATATTCAAAAGCAAAGAAAATATAAAGCTATCATTGTGAATGAGATTTGTTAATGGGGATTTCAAACCAAAGTTACATATTTTCAACATCTTCAACATGCATGTTTGAAGCAGTTTGATATATTTAAAAAGGTATGACGGATAAGAGCTACAAAAGATAAGATTATAGATACTTTTCAAGTCCATAAATTATCTGAAAACCATGTTTGTTTAAACACACGAATGCGTCCCCATCCTCACCAAGGAACCAAGAAAGTGTTAGGTCACTTGTTGAAGCACATTATAGGTTATAGTAAAGAAATATGTTATGGGGGAAGCAATTATGACAAACTCTAATTAACCACTTTAATGTTCATATATCATAATGACTAACATAGTGGAAAATTTTGTATGCTCTAAAGAAAGGTTTATAAGACGTCTTCTATATTATTACAATTTAGAAAAGCCGAATCCAAAGACTATTACACATATAAATACAAATGACAACAACCGATTTAAATATTTTTTTGCCACTATCAGTTGTGTAATAAGAATTCTTTTATACACTTTTTTCTACATAGTATAAAGTTATTTGAGTTATTACAAATCTACTATTTGTATATTCGAACATTTAAAACATGTTTGTGTCCTACTATTTTCATTGATGGTGACCACATTAAAAGGAAATATCTGAAACTATGTTTCTAGTCGTAGTCATTGACAGTAATAACCAAATCTTTCCACTCGTAATTGGAGATGAAAAAAATAGAAAGTGGGAAATCATAGATGTGGTTTTTATCAAAGATGCAAGAATGTATTGTTGATATGTACCCTTTTTATCATCATATATGATACGGCTAATTCCATTGAAATGACAATCCAAAGTGTTTTCCCAAATGCATGTCATGCACTTTGTTGTCGACATTTGTTGATTAATATACAAACATAAATCGGCAAACAAGAGAGAATTCGTTTGCTTTATGGGGAAACATGCAAAGCTTAAAAAGAGTCTGGTTTTTATGATAGTTTTGCTAGGCTATGATGTTCACTCGATGTGATTGTCGTAATCACATACTATCATGCCCCATGATACTTATGTCACAAAAAGATCACATTTCATAAATAATAAATTTAACTGTAAACTAAAAATTATTATAAAATTGATAAATTACTTTATACATGTTGAATTGGTTAAAATCTAACATTTATGCAATGTATTCGCTATACACCGAGTATCTACCATAAAAACTCTCTGGTCTTAAATATACAACAATAACACTCAGACTATATTTTTGTGGTATGACTTACTAAGTGAGTTATTGAAGACTAGTTGTAAGTCGGCAACTTTTAGTGTGTCTAATGGGGAGACAAATAAAAACACCTTACCTTTGAATTATGTGGATGAAAAACGAGCTTTGAAATACTCCTCGAACCACAAACTCATTAGAGGCAAAGTGCCATCTTGTCAAGAAAGAGTCGATAGTCAACCAACTTGTCTACCTCAAACCTTGGATGGGTCGCTACCTCCTTGCAAAACAAGTAACGACATAGTAACAGGTAACCCTCCACACCCCTCAGGATATCGAGCCACCTGCCAAAAAAATACCCTTTGAAAATCGTCACTCATGTCGGGGGTAGGCTGCATCCTAGCCGTAATTTGCCCACTAAATTCTCGTTTACATGTTGTAGTGAGAATTGTGTCGTATATATCGTCATGCTGCAAAAAACAATGAGAATTTTGTTCCGGATAAGATTTGTGTGTACGTTGGATATATTTTTCGTCTTCCAAACATGAAGTTGCTGTTTCGGAGACAGTTTTATTGCTCTATACAAGTTCTAATTGTTCTTAATACAAATATTACTAGCATAAAATACCTAAATAGAAACAAAAACCACTTCAAACAAACATTTCGTTAAAAATTACACTAAATTTCATATACCTTTTACATGTTTCGGATCATATTTTCTTATTCTAATCTATATTTAAATCAATAATATGCTTAAAAGTAACATTGTAAAAATAACTTATCCACAAAAATGTCAACTCTTCACCATTAGAAGACATTTTCTTCAAAAAAAAAAAAAAAAAACTATACTTCGGAATGCAGGTTGGAATGCAGGTTACCTAGACTGTGAAATTCGATTTTGAACTAAATTCTCTGAAATGCTACAAATATATGGAGGACTACAGTAACGGGTTGGGTTCCCCATGACTGTGACTCAGCTAAATTCGGATCCGAAATACCTGATTTCGAAATTGTTGGTTATTTTGATAAAAACAAATTTTTTTGAGCTATTTCCTTTAAAAATGGATTCTAGGCCATCAACTGTGGCTGCTTGCTTTTGCAGAAAAAATAAGGGAGAGGGGTCGTCCGTTGCATACCCCTCTCTTGGCCAACTCCTAGTTGAAACACTCGAGACTTGAACACTTATGAGAAGTCAATGCCTTATTAGGTTGTTGGTTAGTTTTATAAATATCCTTTTGAAAAACTATTATCGCAAATGTGTCGATCCAGGCAAGTGTTAAGCATAATCAATAATCATATTCCAAGATAACCACGAACAAGTACTTAGAAAAAACAGGTCGTGACTTACAGAATCTGCTCTGGTTGACATCAATTTACCTCGCTGCTATTCGGTGTTTCAAAGTTGGGTGCTCTTGGTGAAAATGGTGCCATCTCAAAGTTGACTGATTTCATTTTAGTATTTAGTATTTAGTGTTTCTTCTTATTCCTAAAGGCTGGCTTTTGTTTTTTTATTTAAAGTCATTAACGTAAAAAAAATTAATAAAAAAAAAAAGATAGCGCAAACTTACGGTCTGATTTTCATATAATAAGTGGTCATTTTTTAAAAATCCAAAGAAATATAATTATTTTGAAATATGAGCATCTTCCTCCTTTGGCATAAATACCAATGTTATTGAACAACCAACCATATAATGAAAAAAAAAAAAAGTGACAAGCATAACAAGAGATGAGGTCCAAAATATAACAGCTTCACCTTGTGTATCAGTTTTTACAACCAACCATTACATGATAATATATAAGTTATAACAAACATTACACCGTGTTTCCTTCCTACTTCAAAAAAATTTATCATATCCATCAGACCAAAAACCAAAACACACAACAAAAACATATATCATATATCATATATTTCCCTTACTTCCTTCCTAAAACGTGTGATTCGACACAAGTTCACGGAACCTAAAAAACCACTGCGCATCAGACGATGAATTCTCATCCTCTTTCCCTTGTTTTTTCCTATCATCTCCCACCAACATCTTCTCATACTTCTTCTCCCCACCACTCTTCTTGACACCTGTCAACAACGACTGCAATATCCCTGCCACCTCATGCATCGTCGGCCGCTCACAAGGATTTCTCCTCGTACACAACAACGCCAGCTGGAACGTCTTCTTCACATCCCCCAAATCCATACACGTCACCCACACTTCCGGATCCACCGCCTCCATCACCGTATTATCATCCGCCTTTGACAATATCTACAATTAAATCATTAATTAATAATTACAAACCAATTTCCTTTTCTTATCTTATCTTATGTTAGTAATAATACAATACCAGTTGATGTAAGTTTGACTCGTTCTCAACGGCTTTCTTTCCGGTTAAGAGCTCAAGAAGGACGATGCCAAAACTGTAGACGTCTGATTTTTCAGTGACGCGAGATGTTCTGGCGTATTCTGGATCTATGTAGCCGATTGTTCCTAAAACGTAAGTGGAGGCGTAGGTTTTTGTTGTGGGGAGAGATTTGGCGATTCCAAAATCGGATAGGTGAGGTTCGAAATTCTCGTCGAGAAGAATATTGGAAGACTTGACATCTCGATGGATGATTCTTGGGTTACAATCGTGGTGAAGATATGCCAGTCCCTGTGCTGCTCCTACTGCTATCTTGTGTCGCGTTTCCCAATCCAGTTTCACCTTCTTCGATGGCCCTAACAAATTTTCATAAAATCCTTAATTACATATATAAATTAGATTTTTTCTAACTTCTTTTTTTAAGAAAACAATTTTTATTTTTTTCATTTCTTTTTCAATTTGGTGTACAGACCAAAAAAGTCCTAATTATTTTATATTTTATCCAAACTAATCAAACACTTTATTTTTTTCACCAGAAAATAATAAATTATTATATACAAAAATAAATATTATGATTAAACCGTAAACCCACTCAAATACTTGGATTTTCGAAGAGATTTTCCTTTTATTTTTTTTCTTAAAAAATATTTCCATTTTTCTATTTTTTTTTCAATTTGGTCCTTACACTTTTCCATTTTTACAGATTAAACCTCAAACTTATTTACAACCGACTCAAATCCTTAGATTTTCACAGAGATTTCCCCTTTATTTTTTTTTTTCAATTTTTCTATTTTTTTTTTTCAGCTTGGTCCTTACAGTTTTCCATTTTTACAGATTAAACCTCAAACTTATTTTTTTTAAAACCTTACATTTTCCTCTCTTTTTTCAATTTCACGTTTACATTTTTACCAAAAATAATAATAATAATCCTACTTGGCCCTCACATTTTTCTATTTTTTCAGATTATAAACTCAAACTTCATTTTTTTCTAAAAAATATTTCCATTTTTTAGATTTGGTCTTCACATTTTTCCATTTTTCGGATTAAACCTTCACTTTTTTTAAACCCTTACAGTAAACTTGCTAAAAAAGCCAAACTGAAAAAGAAAAAAAAAAAAAAAAATGAATTAGAAAAAAATAAGGTTGAGGTTTAATATAAAAAAAACAAGATATAGAGTCTCTTTTATGTAACTAACTCTTTTAGAAACATAAAAATTATAAATAATGTCATAATTAACTAAGATCAAATAGGGGCAAATTGGTAATTTTGACATACCATGAAGAAGGTCCCAGAGGGAACCATTGGGCATGTAGTCGTAGAAAAGGAGGTTTCCAGTAGGTGAAAGGGAGTAACCGTGTAAGCTCACAAGGTTTCTATGACGGATGCTTCCAATTGTAGCAAGCTCAGTTTCAAACTCATGGAAAAAATTATGTTGGTATTGAGTGTAAGGGTAAAGCCGCTTAATTGCAATAGGTCGGGAGTTTTTCAAACAACATTTATAAACTGTGCTTGATGATCCGTATCCGATTATGTATTTCTCGTTGAAGTTTTCCGTCACTCTTAAAATATCATCGTATGTGTGAATCGCCATGTCCATGTGTAAAATCACAAGTTTCGGAGGACCTAAAATGAAAATTTATCTTGCAATTAATAAAAAGTATTTTATTTGTTTATATGTTTTTATTGATGGAAAATTGAAAAACCTTGTATGCCTTTGTTGGGTTCTGGGATGTAATGTTTTGATTTGTTTGATTTTAGAATCGTGAGTGTCACCATGGCGATTAGGATTACGAACCCTAATGTCATGCAAACGATGGTTGTTCTGGAGAATAAAACTGTTAACAGAAAATGAAGATATTAGTAATTTAGTAATTTTGGTTTATTTAACTTTTCTTTAAAAAAATGAATTTGAATTTAAATAGATAAATAGATAAGATAATAGTAAATACCTTTTGATTTTGTTGAATATGGGTCGCATATGGAGCCTAGCCAGTTCCCGCATAACATAGGATTTCCAAGAAAGCTGGAAATTGGAAATAGAAAAGAAAGGTGTTCATAAGATTTAAAAAAAAAAAAAAAATTAAAGAAAAAAAAAACAGAAAATTATTGAATTTTTTTACCTGTTGGGGGGAAACCGAGAGAAGATTCTGGTAGGTGGAACCACACCAGAAATGTTATTGTAGGAGATGTTTCTGATGAATAAGAGTGGATTAAAAAAATAATATAAAAAAAAGTTATTGATTATGAATTTAATGAAAGTAAATATAGATTGTGAATTTAAGTAAAGCTTACAGATTAGCGAGGCTGAAGCAGTTGGATAACTGATTAGGAATCTCTCCATTTAGGTTGTTGTTATTTAAGATTCTGGAAAGTAATAATAAAAGAAATGTAAAATACAGAAATTTATTTTAATTTTTATAATAGAAGAAGAAAATCGGCTTACAGAGAAATGATGTTTTGTAACTGTCCCATTTCTAGTGGTATAGCTTCGTGGAGTTTGTTGAATGACATGTCACTACAAAAATAAATTATAATAAGTGTACGTTTTATTTTTTTTATTTTTATTGAAAAAGTCAATTTAAATTAAGAAACTTACATAATTTGGACACTTCTTAAATTCCCAAATTCCTGTGGTATTGAGCCATCAAGGTGATTATGGCTCAAATTCCTATGAATTAAACAAATAAGAAATGTAAATTTTATGAAAATATGATCAAATATTATTTATGTAAAGAATTGCTTACAGCGTAAGAAGATGCTCCAAATCGCCGATAGAAGCAGGAATGGGACCCGAGAAATGATTGCTTGAAAGATCCCTTGAAAATGTTCAATTAGTTTTTTATTAGAAAATATAATTATTAAATAATATATCGGAAGTTATTTTATAAGTGAAAAAACTTACAACGTATCTAGATTGATTATTCTCCCTAGTAGAAACGGGATAGTTCCCTTAAATTTGTTCGATGAAAGATTCCTGTAGTTAGAGAAAGCAATATTTGTAACATATTTAAATAATAATAATAATAAATTAAGAAATAGAAAGAAATAGAACATACAGATAAGTTAAGCTCTCTAGATTCCGGAATCCCGAAGGAATTGAACCATTTAAGAAGTTCCCATGTACATTGCTGCAAATTAAATTCACACATATATATATATATATATATATATATATATATATATATATATATATATATATATATATATATATATATATATATATATATATATAAAAGGAATTACATACATAAAAAAAATGGAAATTAAGTTATTAAACTTACAGCTGATTTAAAGCAGTGCAAGAACTAATGCGTTCTGGGATAGGTCCTTCAAGATCATTGAGTGCAAGGTTCCTAAAGAAAAAAGCATATGATTTCAGCTATTTTTAAATAAAAGAAATTAAAGATAATGTAAGAATTTAGAATTTAGAAATTACAATTCAAAAAGCTGATCAAGATTCCCAAGTTCAGGAGGGATTCCACCGGTTAAATGGTTGTTGTTCAACTGGCTGAAAAGTGAAAAAAAAAAAAAAAAAAAAAAAAAATCCCAACAAGAATATAATCAATTTTGTTTATATGGAAATTGCCTCAAAAATACAAAATTTTATAAGATTTGCTATTTGTACTTTTACTTACAGATAACTTAGTTTTGTCATGTTGCCAAGCTCTGGTGGAATTGGTCCTGTGAGTTGATTCCCATGAAGGTACCTATGGAATGGAATTAAACAAATCAGTAATGGAATGGAATTAGACAAATCAGTAAACGGAATTAAGAGATACCCTGGAATTGAAAACACTTACAGTTTTCCAGTGAAGGATAAGTTTCCAAAGATTGGGGGAATTGGTCCCACTAGTTCATTCTCGCTTAAATCCCTAGAGAAAAATGGAAATTATTAGTCAAACAATACAGAAGGGTATTTTAGTCTTTTGACAATGATGGAAATCCTTACAGAACTGCCAGCGCTTGCATTAGACCAATGACTTCGGGGATTTTTCCAGTCAACTTGTTGCCTTGAAGAGACCTGGAAAACGTATGAAATAAAAATAGAGTAGGTTACATTTTTGGTCCAATAGTTTGTTTAAAATTTTCAGTTTTGGTCCCAAATAATTTTATCTTGCAACTTTAGTGCCTATTTTCAATTGTTGTAACAATTTTGGTCCCTATTGGTACCAAAACAGCAAGAAGAAACTTACGAATATAGATCAAACTTATGCAATACAACTTTTCATTACAAAAATTAAAAAATTAGTACCAAAATTGCAAACAGAAAATACTTGGGACCAAAACTACAAACTTTGAACAAGCTCAGGGACCAAAAATGTAATTACGAACAAGACAAACTCACAAGGTAGCTACTTGAAGGAACCCAATATTGTATGGGATTTCACCGGTGATCTGATTGTAAGAAATATCCCTACAAAACAAAAAATAGTTCAAATAAAAAAGTACGCTAATTTTTTTTTTTTAGCATAATGACTACTAAAAATTAGTCTTACAATATCTCAAAGCTTGTACAGTTGCCAATGTTATCTGGAATTGTGCCAGTCAAATTATTTCCACGAACATCACTGAAGAAATGTGAAGAATTTATGAGAAGAGAGAAGAGATAAGAGATATAATTTATAAAATTCATTGTTAAAATAGAAGACTTACAAATACCAAAGACCAGTCAACTGGCACATATCAGCAGATAGAGTCCCAGTTAATGAATTGCCTCTCAAGCCTCTGTAAAAAAAAGAAGTCCAAAACATGTTGAGAGTTACAAAAAGATGACTAAAAATAAATTTAATTTAAGTTGTAAGGTGTCATGAAGGATGAAACTCACAGATACTGCAATACTTCGTTCCAGTAAATCAATCTTGGTATCTCACCAGTCAGTTGATTCTGAGCTAAATCCCTAAACAAAAGAAAAAGTTTTAACGTTAACAGCTTGAACTTTCATGAGGAAAAGGATGAAGATAAGTAGATAACTTACAGAGTCTTAAGGTTCGGAATTTGAGTTAGTGTTGAGGGGATAGGGCCTGTGATTTGGTTGTTCTTCAGGTTCCTGTTTTTAGCAACATTACCGCTTTATAAAGAGACGAATGTGTGCGCTATAATTGAATTTCTGGATTTACATAAGCATTAACTCACAGTAGTTCAAGTTGCTTCAACTTTGAGATCGAGAAAGGTATGTCACCATACAGCATGTTGTCGGATAAGTCGCTGCATTATGGACAAACAGAATCAGAAAACAGAGTTTTTAGTTTATACTTTCAATTTTTGGTGAATGTGAATGGAAGAAGCTTTGAAGCTTACAGGAGCACTAGAGAAACACAGCTGCCTAATTCATCTGGTATTTGTCCTGTAAGTTTGTTTCCCTGCAAGTCTCTGTAGATCAAGTAAACCAAACGATGAGAACAGATTGAAGTGAAGAGAGACTGTTGATTTAGATTATATATGATTTGGAATACGTACACAGTCTGTAGATTTCTCAAGTCTCCAATGGCGGGAGAAATTTCGCCTCCGAGGTTCAAATTTGACAAGTTCCTACTCGGAACAATGGATTAAGCAACGTGAAATCAAAACGATAGAAAACATATAGAAAACGAGATCAAGTTTGAAGATGAGCTAACATACAAAGCAACTACAGTTGTGCTGATGTTGTCGCATAGAATTCCTCTCCATGAACAGAGATCGTCGTTCTGATCTTCGTCCCAATCCAGAAGCACGTTAACGACATTGCTAAACGACGCCTTTATAGACATTAATGCTTTCCCTGCACACATTTATTCAAAACGATTACTAATTTACTACTAAAATATTCAACAGAAATTTAGAACAAAACGTAATGAATGTAATTTGTAAAAGTTAATAACAAAAATTTTGAAAATTAAAATTGCTAAGCAGAATTTGTTTGAAGTAATTATCTCTTCGGAATTTGTCGTTTCTGCTCGTTTGACTGAAAATACTGTTTTCGAAACTCTCTTCCTAACAGTAGAATCGGATGTTTCATCCATTCGTTCTCTGAGCATATCAACCTTCAGCTTTCTTAAAAAGATAAAAACAACAGAAAAACTCGACTCCCAATATCACTCAGAAACCTTCAGCGTATGTTTTATTACATAACATATTCTATATACATTAACATACATATCCAAAAAGGAAAAAAAAAAAATCAATGCTAGAAAACAGAACTCGTGTATTCTATGAAGTTAATAAATTACCTTCGTCGTTGAGACACGTCGTACACGGAAGCAGAGTCAGTAAAACCGCCATTAACACACATAATCCAAGCACCTTCTTAGTCGGAAACGCTATATGCTTCTCCATCGTCGACTACAGCAACAATGTACGCAGAGAGAACGCAGTTTCTTCCTTGAAACCAAATAAAACAGTCAAATTACCTCAAAATTGAGCTGTTCATGGAGTAACAGTGACAGTAGCACCAGGCATGACACTCGCAGTAGTGCGTGTGTGAATACTGGAGAGAGAGAAAGAGAGAAGAATGAAATGAAGAGAGAACAGGCGTTTGGCGTGAACTGTAAGAAAGAGAGAGAAAGAGGATAGTCGTGTTAATGGCGAATTGTTATGAAGAGAGAGAAAGTGCTGTTGTTGTTGTTGCAGAAGAGGGAGGGAGAGGTAAACGGCGGTGAATGGACGTTAGTAAATAGGGTGCTGGGAAAAAGAAGAAAAGTGGCAGCGGCCGTCACTACCCGTACTGCCGTTTCCCTAACTCGCTATATTTTGCGACAGTTGTCCCTCTTCTTTATACTTTACCACGCGCTGCAAAAATTCAATTCACTAAATTTAACAAAAATAATGATCATTATTTAATCATATAGATAGTATTAGACTAAATTATGAGCTATTCATGAATATGAATGAATAGAAATAGAGAATATTAAACATTTTATTTTTTTAGGCAAGTTTGTTTTTAGATATCAAAAGAAATAGAGGAGCTAAGTGGGGAAGTAGATTGATAAAAAGGGAATAAAATCAAGAAAAAAAAATTGGTTAAAAATAGTTATTTTGATATGTATTTTTTAGGACAACTACTACAAATAATAAAACTTTTAAATTGATGGTCTTTTCAAATAAGTTTTATTATGGTTTTGGTTTCCATTTAAATTAAAAAGACTATTATAATCTTGATATATTTGTTTACATTTTTATTTCACTTACTAAAATTACTATTATTATTATTATTATATATAAAAATGGACTCACATATTCACCAACCCTTTTTTCTCTTTTACATCACTCACCACACACCCACATCACCTTCCTCAATAGACACACTGGAAAGAAAAAAAAAATATGTTCCTTCCCTTTTGCTATCCTCTCCATTCTCATACCTTAAACTATCCTCCTTTTTTTCTCACTAGCCAAGAATCGCTACCACCTATTGTCACCAGAGGTGACAATAACCGACAACACTCACCATGGCTATACCCCCCCCCCCCCCTTCGAATTTTCTAAAATGAGAACCATAAACAAAGATCAATGAAGGGTTTTAAGCACACACATAATTTTTTATTCGATTTCTTGAGTTTCAAATTTGCATATCATTAATGACTGAATCGATTTACAGCCTTGGTTTCAAACAAATATTAATGGTGTTTTATTCGATTTCTTGAGTTTTATCCCCTCTTAATGATATGAACATCAGTCCACCGCGCGCTTTATGTCCGCACTATTGTCATCCTCTCCCAATACGATGAACCTACAAATAATGATGAAATTGTAGTTGATCTTAATTGGTCACAATACCTCTCATTTTGTGAGAACAAATTGAATGATATGAAAAAGGAGATTACTTCACAAAATGAATGATATGAAAAAGGAGATTACTTGTATTTGTGTGTCAAAACACAAGAAAATAAGATTATATGAATATGTTTTGTGTGTGGTTGTATAATATAGAAAAAGAGTCATGGTGATGAGGTGAGTTGAAGTGTGGTTATTTATGTCCCAAGTCCCACTTGAAGTCGGAAAAAGAAGATGTGTGGGAGTACTTGCATTTTAGAATGAGAGAATGATACGTGGTGGGTAGGTGGGTCTGTTTTATATTTAATAATAATTTTATAAACTAAAAGAAAAGTAGAAAATAAATATATTAAGGGTATAATAATTTTTTTTTGTTTTGACAAGGACCAAAACTGCAAGCAAACTTGGTGAAAATGATCACAAATCCAAAAGTTCAGTGGTTTGTATTTTTTTTTTCTTGAAAAAATGCATACCACAAAGACCATTTTTTCAGTTATGTCTAACGATAAAAGATATAATTAACCAAATTTAGAAAAGACATATACTTTGTATTCGAGTATCATATTACAGTTTCATATGTGTGAGAGTAGTTGTACTTCCTTGTCTTTTGCCGTTTGTTCGTTTTTTTAAGATTGTTGAGTTTCAAAATGTCCATATTATCCGAATGAAAATCAAAGATGATGCATTTTTATCTCGAACATGTAATTTGGTCGAATAGAACCTCGACTATGTTGTAGTAGCTATGGAGTTGAGGAAAGGTTATCCAACAAGCTATGTCACCAACACTCAACTCCTGTCGTATTTTCGTTATTAATGAACATGAAATAAAAAAATTGTGTTGTTCATCGTCATGTCATGTTTTAGATGTTTTGTCATTCGTATAATAACCGATAATAATCATGAAGTGAATTTTTAAGGTTAGTAGCCAACCACGATGAACTCTCTAAGATATCATATTGTTCCAATGCCACAAAAATCCATAGTGAGGACGAGATTTTCCATCACACTACTTTTTAAATGAGGAGAAAAATGATTTTTGAGCTATACATGGTCTAAGACCAAGAGGAAGTCTCATTCGCATCATGATATAATTATAAATATTTTTGAAACTGAAGACTGATTTTTAACAGCACAAGAGGAAGTCTTGTTGGTCCTAAATGGATTATTAAGATAGCCATTAGAACCATGTGCAACTTTGATAACATGCTTCCAAACATTGCTGCTAGAGTCTCTAGATTTCCGCCACCAGTTACCAAGAAGAGCAAAGCTTTGTGCATTTAGATTGACAATATCTAATCCACCTTGTTCTTTGATATAATAACCTTGTCTCATGCAAACCAAACCATTTTTCTTTTCTAACCTACCTCCATAAAAGAATCTTATTCTCAAATTCTGCAAACTTTTAATTACTATGGATAGAACTTTGTAAACAACAAATAATACAATCTGAGACTACTTAGTATAATTCTAACAAATGTCAGTAGACCACCAAATAAGAGTGTATATACTTTCCATCTATAGAGCTTAGATTATAATTTCCCAATTAATGAAACCTATTGTGTCGTTCTACCCATAAGTGCACCAATAGGAAGACCAAGATATATAAATGGGAGAAACCCAATTCGGTAGTTAATTCTTCAAGGATTGATTTCTAGTTCCACATGTATGATTGAAAATCCAAAGATTTTGATGTTATCTAGATTGTCATTGAGACCATATGAGAGTGTAAAGAGTCATATAATCTTGATATGCTACTTTATTTCTAAAATATGTAATCAATTTGGGAATTGAGTTAAGTAAAAAGAATAAAGAGGACTCTAACAAATGAATGAATTTGTTATAATTATATATTATGTGTTTGTCAAATATTGGAGATTATGAAATGGTTGAACAATATTAGAGCTCAAGAGCGTAAGAATGTGTGATTTTGGTTTACATTAAAATAACTCGTTTAAAACCAATTAAGTGTTTGCTATTGGTTTCAACTCACAAAACAATTACAGATTTTACAAATCAAATAACTTAAATGATATTACCTTAATTCATATGGCCAACAATAATAAAAATAAAACCAGAATTTTAATTAACATAAAACCAAATCCACTAAATAGAATTCAAACAAAACATAAAAATCAGATGATTGACTTGCAACCCATAGTCGAGACATAGAATTCGAACGCTAGGGTTTTAGCCATATATGGCTGAAACGAACACATGTTAATAAATATAGAATAGTATGTAAATATGACTTGTAGTCGGACAAAATAATGTTTCCAAATGATAAAAAATTAAACCCTAATCACAAGCTTCCAAATCGTATGGATGCTGATGCTCTTTGGTGGTCCATGTATGTGTAATTGATTACAGTCCCCAAAGTAAGGCTAAAAATAAAAAGCACTAAAAAGCAGTTATATGCAAGACACGACCCATGCCATTTTATTGTAAGCACATACAAATTGTGTCGAGGGTTAAGTGTGTTGCCTTAAACGGGTCCTCATCCAAAGTTCATTGCTAATAAAAGTTTGTCTTCACATGACACGACTCATGTCATTTTAGTGTAAATTGACAAAATTTGTGTCAACCTTAAAATACTTAACCGTCTTCACTGTATACGACTTGTGTCGGATTTAAGGCCAAATATGGGGTCTGACCCTGTTTTGGTCAAAAATTAACATTCTAATTTTGTAACCAAATTGGTAACTATGGTGTGATGTTGAAATTGTGATTTCAAGAACTAAGATAGTAAAAGTCTTAAAATGTGTCGTAGATCTTAGTAGTGCCCAATATCCTAGGAATAATATAATGGTATTTTGAAAATTGTAGAATATAATTGATTCGTTTTAAGTTGCAAACAAGCACATGTTAGGTAAATGGGACAAAAGTAGTGTTAAAATTATTATCGAGTGATTTGGTGTAATATGTTTGTAAAGTATTCAAAAAAGGTATCAACATACCACATAATATATTAATAACTCAATATGTAAATAGATTAACGATCAAATAGGTGTGCAAAGGGTATTGTAATCGATTAAACAATCACAAGTAAGTAAAATCAAAACAAAAACACGATGATATACGAGGAAAGCCCTTAACCATTTTAGATATTCGACATAAAACCTCGAGAGGTGATAAACTTATTTACCTTGGAACTTATATTAAATCGTAAAGAACAGTTATAGGTGTTAGCTAATCTTAGAAAGAGTGTGTTCATGCTCAAGTGTCAAGAGAATCAAATAAGAAAGAAAGTTAATGTCCACGTGTGTATATGATTAGCTAGTCTTTTATGCACAACAATAATAACTAACATTCCAAGAATCTTGGGATTCTCCTTGATCTTCTCTTGACCCGAATTTCTCGAGGGTCTTCAACGTTCTTTAAGTGTTGACACATGTTATTAACTTGGTGTAACTCTTTTCCATTAAGTATTAAATCTCCACATAAGATTTCACAAGAGAAACGATGGAAATCCAAGATTCTTAATAAACCCAAGATTGGGATTTCCCGAGATGTTAGTACCAGTTCAAGATTTAAGAATAGTAAGTTAAAAAATCTACCATAACAGACCCGTGTATCATGCATGCATGTCGACTCAATTTTGATATTTCAAAATGTTTGTTTTTTGTCCGATAGCTCCGAAAATTTCACCATAACATCCTTTCACCTCCCTAGGCGTGTTCCCATCCTCGTATTACATGAAATCATCATAAAATGTACAAATAAAGACTTTCAACTGAGAAACAAATATCTTCCCAAAATATAGGTCAAATGCAAAGTTCTACAAGTAATTTTAATGCATAAATGGGACAAAAGTTGTAAAAAAAGATTCACAAAGTGCACCTAACAAATATCTCCGGCTTAGTACTTCCTTTTCCTAAAATGATAAGAGAAAAAGATACAACACAAAATGAAATTAGGCAACAAAAAGGAACAAAGAAGCAAAATGGAAAGAACCTAATGAAACCACGAATGAATGCATGCAATCATAACTTTTAAACATTTTAAAATACCAAGCACTGAGCAACAAAAAAGGTTAAACTAAAAGACTTTTATTTGTAATCCATATGTCACATTTATCTTTCAACAAACATCAAAAGCATATAAATTAGGTACCAAACCTACAAGCACAAAAATATTTAATCTCTACTCTAAGATAGATTCAACAAAGTTACAACTTGGGATTTTTTCCTAATGACAGATATAAGACCATAAACTAAGGGGAGGAAGCATGATACTTTATGAAATAGTCATTAGTTTAATGGTTTTAAAAATCTAAATAAACTTGTATCAACTTACTTTGTTTTTTAAGATATCATATTTTTAAAAGGGACTGCTTCCCTATAATTCCTACATACCACTCCAACTTGACTCAACTTTTCAATCCATCATAGTCTCATTGTTCATCTATGCCTTACCTTGAGGGTATATATTATTAGATTACTTATAGTTGTAAAATAATTATTTCCATGAAATAAATACTTTTCCAATTAAGTATAAGAGTTTATGAATATTTTTTAGAATCAATTTCCAATAAATAATCAATTATATCAAGTTGTTGTTAGTATGATCCATTATCATATGTTAGTTAGAAATATCAATTTTATATGATTCGTGAGCATACACGATCCTTCAACCTCCCAATTGCACAAGATTCATATTTGATTGATATAGATAGTGATGAACGTCTAGCAACATTTCTGTAACACCGTAAAAATTTGAACAGTTTTTCACTTTTGGAAACCATAAAATATCATTTGTAATCATAAATAAAAACATTGTGTCAACATTGTATCAGGTCAAAACCCAATATCAAAATACATAAACTCCGGTGTGCGTGTGTACGAATCATGCCGGCGCCTTCCCGCGATCATCACTGGTACCTGAAACACATAACACATAACACTGTAAGCATAAATGCTTAGTGAGTTCCCAAAAATACCACTCTAACACATAATAGCCACTCGAGGCTGTAACTCTTTTGACCCTCAGGTCTATGTGTCTTAGTGGGGCCCTCCAGTCCCAACTCTCTATGGGCCCTCTAGCCCTAACTCTATGGACCCGAAAGTCCTAACTCTGTGGACCCGAAGGTCCTAACTCTGTAACTCTGAATCATGTATAACACATATCACAATAAATCATAGCACATAAATAACATGAAATTACACTGGCATATAACTCTAAAATACTCTATCATATAACTCTGTTACCACACTAGGTAAAGTATAGTGAGAAGAGTCACCTCGGGTATCTTGGTAATATCTGACTCTGTAACGCTGGTCTAACCTCCGCCTAATTATATAAAATAAATACTCTTATTATTATAACTCTCAAAGGCTAAACTATGTCCTCATATGACACTCTCAGAAGGGTAAAAGACCATGTTACCCGTCTCACAACCCAAAAGCCCCACAATTAGACCATACCCTAAAAGTCAACTCAAAAGTCAACTTTCCAGGTTACGCTGCGCGTACCAGATGTGTACACTGGGTGTACCCGCCTGCCTCTCAAGATCGGGGAACGTCACCCAGTACACGGCGCGTACTGGGATTACGCCCGACGTACTCCCCAGCTTCAGCCCTTTAACTCTTTAGGTCTTAAACAGTTAAGACTCACGTCCAAATTCTAGATCCGACCATATCTAAGCCTCTTAATCCATAAAGTTGATGACTTTATGCCTTTGCATGGCTGGATAAGTCACCAACTCTCACAATGTTCCATCCTTTAACTCTAGAAGGCTTATACTCAAGCATGACCTCAAACTAATCACTAAAGATGGAAGCTTTATGGCTCTAAATCACTAATAGCGCTGAATGGGGACAGATCTCGGACCATGGAGCACTTTACATTCATAAAGTCTCCACCTTTGGGGTTTTTAGCCATAGCAAAAGCACATGCAACAACAAATCAAAAGAAGAGGAAAGTTTTGAACTTTAAGCCTCTAAGTGTAGTCCCTTACTCTGTAGATCTCAGATCCAAAATGGCACCTCAAGCTTTAGCTTCCAAGAACTCTTTTCCTTCTTCTTCACTAAGTCACCAAAGCACAAAAAGCTCCAATCAACACTCTCACTCACTAAGGACGATGGGGGCTCTCTTTTAGGGTTTCACTCACTGATATGGAGGCTGAGAAATGAGCCTTATCACCCTTTAAATAGTGCACAAGACTGATTAGGGTTTTGCACCTGGGCCGGGTACGCCCGGCGTAACTCTTGGTACACCCAGCGTACCTTGGCGATTCGCATCCAAACTAAGCACACGAGTACGCGCAGCGTATCCCCTGGTACGCCCAGCGTAGTCACATGCTAACTTTTCTCTAAACAAGGGTTAATCATGACTAATTACAAAGAATAAGGGTAAAAGATATGTACCTGAATCTCGAGGTGTTACAATTCTCCCCCAATGGAACCAGACTTCACCCCCGAAGTCTCATCCCTCGAACAACTCCGGATGCTGCCCTCGCATCTCCGACTCTGTCTCCCAAGTCATCTCGGACCCCTTTCGATGTTTCCACTGAACCAAAACCAAAAGTACTTCCTTGTTCCTCAAAACCTTGATCTTTCGATCCCTGATTGCCACCGGTCTCTCAGCATAATTCATGCTCGCATCCACCTGAATATCCTCCAATGGCACCACTGCCGACTCATCTGCTATACACTTTCGCAACTGCGACACGTGAAAGGTGTCATGAATCTAACCCAACTCTGCAAGTAGCTCCAAGCGATACGCTACCCTGCCCACCCTTGCGATCACTTTAAACGGTCCAATATATCGGGGTCCCAGCTTGCCCCTCTTCCTGAATCGGATCACTCCTTTCCAAGGAGATACCTTCAGGAGCACCAAATCACTGACCTGAAATTCGAGCTCAGATCGTCGCCTATCATCATAACTCTTCTGGCGACTCTGAGCAGTCAACAACCTCTGCCTGACCTGTTGGATCTGCTCTGACGTCTGAAGCACTATCTCCGTACTACCCATCACACGCTGCCCCACTTCTCCCCAACAAATGGGGGTCCGACACCTCCTCCCATACAACAGCTCGAATGGTGGCATACCGATGCTCGAATGATGGTTGATGTTGTAGGAAAACTCTGCCAAGGGTAAGTACGTGTCCCAACTCCCGCCGAAGTCCAATACACATGCCCGGAGCATATCCTCGAGCGTCTGAATCGTCCGTTCACTCTGTCCGTCAGTCTGGGGGTGGTACGCGGTACTGAAATGCAGTCTAGTACCCAATTCCTGATGGAATTTCTTCCAGAATCTAGAGGTGAAACGCACATCTCGGTCTAAGACAATCGAGATCGGCACTCCATGTTGTGCTACCACTTCCTTCACATACATTTCTGCCAACCTCTCTGCGGAAGAGCTCTCGCTAATAGCGAGGAAATGAGCGCTCTTCGTCAACCAGTCTACAATCACCCAAATTGCATCGACGCCCCTCGCAGTCCTCGACAATTTGATGATAAAGTCCATGGCAATCTGTTCCCACTTCCACTCGGGAATTTCTAACGGTTGCAACTTGTTGTGCTGTCTCTCGTGCTCGGCCTTAACCCTGCGATAGGTTAGGCACCTCTCCACGAACCATGCAATGTCCCTCTTCATACAGGGCCACCAATACTCCCTTTTCAGATCCAAATACATCTTAGTGGCCCCGGGATGGATCGAGAACTTCGATCGATGAGCCTCTTCCCTCAAAATGGTACGCGTTCCGCCCACATGCGGCACCCAAATTCGACCCTGAAACGTCATAAGCCCCTGACCATCGGTAACGAACTGTAATACTTACCCGATAACCCGCTCTCTCTTCTGGTTTTCTGGTCTAACGACCTCGGTCTGAGCTCCTCGAATGGTGTCCAACACCGGAGTCATCACTGTCAACCTCATAAAAATGTCACGCATCGGAACACTCTCCGCCCTACGACTCAAGGCATCGGCCACCACGTTGGCTTTCCCTGGGTGGTACGGGATCTCGCAATCATAATCCTTTACCACATCCAGCCATCTCCTCTATCGCATATTCAGGTTGGGCTGATCCATCAAGTACTTCAGGCTCTTGTGATCCGTGTATATGGTACACCGGACCCCATATAGATAGTGACGCCAGATCTTGAGGGCGAACACTACTGCCCCCAACTCTAAATCATGGGTAGGATACCTTGCCTCATGAGGCTTCAGCTGCCTTGATGCATACGCTATCACATGGCCTCTCTGCATAAGTACTGCTCCCAACCCTGATATCGATGCGTCGCAATATACCACAAAATCCTCCATTCCCTCCGGAAGGGCTAACATCGGGGCTTCGCATAATCTCTGGCGAAGTGTCTCGAAGGAGGCATGCTGGTCTGGACACCAAGCAAAAACTACACCCTTCCGGGTCAACTTAGTGAGTGGCACGACGATCTTGGAGAAATCCCTGATGAATCTCCGATAATAGCCTGCCAGTCCTAGAAAACTCCTGATCTCCGTAGGTGACCTCGGCACCTCCCAACTCATCACCGCCTTAATTTTGGCCGAGTCGACCAATATCCCTTTTTGGTTAATGAGATGTCCCAGGAACTGGACCTCTCGTAACCAGAAATCACACTTGGAGAACTTGGCATAAAGCCTCTCCGATCTCTAGACCCCTAGGATCTCCCTCAGATGTTCCTCATGCTGCTCTCTAGATCTCGAATACACCAAAATGTCGTCGATGAATACGATCACCGAGCGATCCAACATCGGTCTACACACCCTGTTCATGAGATCCATGAACACCGCTGGTGCGTTGGTGAGCTCGAAAGGCATCACCACGAACTCGTAATACCCGTAACAAGTCCTAAATGCAGTCTTCTGGATATCCTCATCTCGCAACCTCACCTGATGATATCTAGACCTCAAGTCGATCTTGGAAAACCAAGATGCTCCCTGGAACTGATCGAACAAATCGTCAATCCTCAACAACGGGTAACGGTTCTTGACCGTCAATTTGTTCAACTCCCGGTAATCAATGCACATCCGGTGTGAACCATCCTTCTTCTTGACAAAAAGGATAGGAGCTCCCCACGGCGAACTACTCGGCCGAATAAACCCCTTTCCCAGCAGCTCCTGAAGCTGCGAGGATAACTCCTGCATCTCTGGAGGCGCAAGGCAATAGGGTGCCTTGGCGATAGGCGTGGCCCCCGAAACCAAATCGATACTCAACTCCACCTGCCTCACAGGAGGTACGCCCGACAACTCCTCCGGAAATACATCCGGGAACTCACACACTATCGGAACCTCTCCCACAGACCTCGGTCTCTCCGTCTCAACCGTCGCGTCCATCAGATACGCTATGAATCCCTTACATCCCTACTGAAGACTCTGCCTCGCCTTGGCGGCTGAGCAAAAAAATGAACTGGAACGTGTACCCTTGCCGTACACCGTAAGAACTCCCCCACTAGGGTCTCGCATGGTCACCAGCTGTCGCTCGCAGTCGATGATCGCTCCAAATCTGCTCAACCAGTCCATGCCCACGATGACACAGACATCCCCCATCGCAATAGGGACCAAATCTATCGGAAACTAAACCCCGAAAATCTCGAGTACACAACCACGAATCACCTCGGTGGCATACACCGCTCTCATCCACTATGGAAACTCTTAGAGGTCGACTCAACGCCTCTCGACTAATACTGATGTGTCGGCTAAAGGCCAACGATACAAAAAATCGACTCGCACCCGAGTCAAATAATACTAGAGCAGGTATAGAATTCACAAGGAAAGTACCTACGCATAACATAACATAAGCACAATATCACAAAATAGAAAAGAATACATGAAAGAGTACGTACCGACCACGACATCGGGCGCTGCGCGGACCTCCTCCGCAATCAACTGGAAGGCTCTCCCGCATGCCTTCGGTGCCTCAACCTTCGCAGTCTAAACATTCGCAGCTCTCATCGCAGCAGGGGCTGATCCCGGAAATGCTCCCTGCACTGACCCCCGCAACTGTGGACACTCTGCCTTCCGGTGTCCAGTCTGGTTGCAATGAAAACCGACTGAAAAACCCTTGGGGCAATCCTTGGCCATGTGCCCCTCCTTGCCACACTTGTAGCAAGACCCTGCTCTGCATATCCCATCGTGGCTCTTGCCGAACTTGCCACAAGTGCAACCGTTCTGGTTCCCAGATCTCGAATCAGTGGGTTTGGCCCGCTTGGCTGCCGGCTGAGACTGAGCCAGCCGTCGATCCTTTCCCTGAGACTCAGCCTCCTCCCTGTCTTGGGTCTCCAGCTCTATCTCCCTCTTCCGGGCATTTTCCTGAAGCTCGTCAAATGTCTGGTACATCGAGTTCGCCACGAACTCACGTATATCCCTCCTCAGAATGCTCAAATATCAGCTCATACGTGCCTGGTCGGAGGACACGTGCTCTGGGCAGAACATCGCCCGCTCATGGAACATCCTCGTGATCACCGTAACAGACTTAGTACCCTGCTTGAGGGTCAGAAACTCCTGGGCCAAACGCTCCCTCTCCACTTGGGGAACGTACTAATCTCGAAACATAAGGGTGAACCTCTCCCAGGTCACCGTAGCAAGCTCAACAAACGTAAAGTGCGCAGTCACAAACTTCCACCAGTCCTTCGCTCCCAAGCGAAGCTGGTTCAGCGCGAACCAGACTATCAAATGCTCTGGAGATGAGCAAGTAAAGAAACACCCCTCTATGTCTGAAATCCATCTCGTCGCCGCGATCGGGTCCTGGGTCCCGTCAAACTCCGTTGGTTTTGTGTTGCTGAACTCTCGGAACAACAACGCATCGCCACCCTGCGGCCTAGTCGCAACTATAGTTGCAGTGGCCACAACAACAACAACCTCAGAAAGAGAAGTGTATCTCTCATCAAATGTCTCCATCAGAGTGGTCTTGATAGACCGGAACATCTCTGGTATCTCTGCCCTGATGGCCGCAGCCACCTCTTCCTGGATGATCCTATGGATCTCCTCATCACTCGAACTGCTGGTCCCTGGTGTGTGGCGCGTCTCAACCATGGTCTGCTTCTGAAATACAACATAAGAATATTAGAGACCCTTTCGAGTATAATCACACTCGATAACTCCACCCTATTTGTTCCTTGGTGCCCTAAGGATTCTTACTTGGACTGCGCACCAACCCGATATCTTCAGTAGTACGGGCCCAATACCACCGTCCATACCGCATCGGTATTCATCCCAAGTCCTCCTCCTTGAGCCCCAACTCCCAAGTACTCTACTCTCTCTATCATGTGCTACTCACTAGCAAAACTCTCATAAGCACCTCGCTGCTATCTAAATCACTCTTAAGCATCTCTAGCAGCAAAACCCCTAGACTAAGGCATCATATATCAGGCCACTCTAGTCCTAATAAGAGTACCTAGTCTACTCTAGCATGCATATCGTAACTCATCAAGCATACATAACATATCTGATAATCACTTATTATGAGGGTATTTTGGGAAATCACCGTTCGGGCGCTGGCTGATCGTACACACGACTCTGCTCAGTTTGTCTCAATACTCTTTTTACTCTTTTTCAAAGATATTATTTTTATTATTAAAAATTTCCTCAAATCCCCAGTTTGAGTTCAGATACGCCCGAAGATGTATCCGAATCCCTCAAACCAAGGCTCTGATACCAACTTGTAACACCGTAAAAATTTGAACAATTTTTCACTTTTGGAAACCATAAAATATCATTTGTAACCATAAATAAAAACATTGTGTCAACATTGTATCAGGTCAAAACCCATGATCGAAATACATAAACTCCGGTGTGCGTGTGTACGAATCATGTCGGCGCCTTCCCGCGATCATCACTGGTACCTGAAACACATAACACATAACACTGTAAGCATAAATGCTTAGTGAGTTCCCCAAAATACCACTCTAAAACATAATAGCCACTCGAGGCTGTAACTCTTTTGACCCTCAGGTCTATGTGTCTCAGTGGAGCCCTCCAGCCCCAACTCTCTATGGGCCCTCTAGCCCTAACTCTGTGGACCCGAAAGTCCTAACTCTATGGACCCGAAGGTCCTAACTCTGTAACTCTGAATCATGCATAACACATATCACAATAAATCATAGCACATAAATAACATGCAATTACACTGGCATATAACTCTAAAATACTCTATCATATAACTCTGTTACCACACTAGGTAAAGTAAAGTGAGAAGACTCACCTCGGGTATCTTAATAATCTCTGATTTGGGAACGTTGGTCTAACCTCCGCCTAATTATATAAAATAAATACTCTAATTATTATGACTCTCAAGGCTAGACTATGTCCTCATATGACACTCTCGGAAGGGTAAAAGACCATTTTACCCCTCTCACAATCCAAAAGCCCCACAATAGACGATACCTTAAAAGTCAACTCAAAAGTCAACTTTCCAAGTTACGCTACGTGTACCAGATGTGTACGCTGGGCGTACCCGGCTGCCTCTCAGGATCAGGGAACGCCACCCAGTACGCAGCGCGTACTGGGATTACGCCCGACATACTCCCAAGCTTCTACCCTTTAACTCTTTAGGTCTTAAACAGTTAAGACTCACGTCCAAATTCTAGATCCGACCACATCTAAGCCTCTTAATCCATAAAGTTGATGACTTTATGCCTTTGCATGGCTGGATAAGTCACCAACTCTCACAATGTTCCATCCTTTAACTCTAGAAGGCTTATACTCAAGCATGACCTTAAACTAATCACTAAAGATGGAAGCTTTATGGCTCTAAATCACTAATAGCACTGAATGGGGACATATCTCTGACCATGGAGCACCTTACAAGCACATGCAACAACAAATCAAAAGAAGAGGAAAGTTTTGAACTTTAAACCTTTAAGTGTAGTCCCTTGCTCTGTAGATCTCATATCCAAAATGGCACCTCAAGCTTTAGCTTCCAAGAACTCCTTTCTTTCTTCTTCACTAAGTCACCAAAGCACAAAAAGCTCCAATCAACACTCTCACACACTAAGGATGATGGGGGCTCTCTTTTAGGGTTTCACTCACTGATATGGAGGCTGAGAAATGAGCCTTAACACCCTTTAAATAGTGCACAAGACGGATTAGGGTTTTGCACCTGGGCCGGGTATGCCCGACCTAACTCTTGGTACGCCCAACGTACTCACATGCTAACTTTTCTCCACACAAGGGTTAATCATGACTAATGAAAAAGAATAAGGGTAAAAGATATGTACCTGAATCTCGGGTTGTTACAATTTCACTGCCCCCATCAACATATGACTTTGTGTCATTCTATCAACGCCCAATTTCCAGAAATGTCAAAGCTACAATTAGTGTATATAAGGTAAGTTTATCATTTATCCCTTTGTCACAGACATCATGTTGAACATGCGATACAAATAGCGATCAATCTCATTAGGTATTTAACTTTTGGTAATGCACCTTAGATATCTAACTCTTAACACATAAGTGGAATAAATCTCATCTTTATTACATAAGTCTCTTGCATAGTTCACACCATATCTAAAAATGGCTTTTATAACTATCTAGTTAAGGACCAACATTTTACCATATCAAAGCATAACACTCCCTACATTTAAGTCACACTATGAAACTCAGGAGTTAAGGATACAAAGATAGTACCTTTTAATCAAGTATCATTCATGATAGCGATCCATGAGATGGTCTTGATTCAGATCAATTCAATACTAGTTCTCTGACAAGTACCTATGAAAATTAGTTACAAACTATTACCTACCTTCATCTGGTGAAAGTCAACCAGTTTAATTCATATTAGTCTTACTTCTTCATTGCTCCTATAATTATAACCAACTATGAACTTTTAGAATAATAAGTGTATTCATGGATTAAGCATGTTAATATAGAACACAACAAGTATTGATGTTATGATCATATCCCAATATATCAAAACATTATATAATAGTTGTTGTCACAATGTTCCAATATCCAAATACTAAGTCCAAATCAAAATCTCATTTCTAGAATAATACTTACAGCTAAAGTGTGACCATTCATACTTAGAAGAAAGGCTTTATTTATGGGTTCGGCTAAACTTAATCTGTGTGAATTCCGCGAATACTATCATCTCCATATTTGACTTTACTTTAGGTATAGCTAAATGTCTTAGAGTATATGATTGTTGTTATTTTTTCACATAGAGTCTCTTAGCTCGATTAAGTATACTCTCAAAGCCAAAAAGATTTATATATGATACTTGAATGGAAGAAATCAACATATTTTTTCAATGAACTCATTCATCCAATCATATTAGATTTCAACTTTTAAAGTAGTGTATTCTTATTTCATAGTAGATTGTGTCATTTTGTTTGGCTTGGACCTCATTTGTTAGGTCATAAAATTTGTGGTTTATACTTTGCTTTTCTAGGTTTTTTAGAGTTCTCGGTCTAAGTACCGAAAACTCCATGGTTTCGGTGTTGTGTGGACCGAAATATTTTAATGATTTTGGTTGGGCTTTGTATTAGGTCTTAGTATATATAGTATATGTTTCAACCATGTATAGGGCTGGACACACATTTTAATTTTGAGATCTAGAGAGAAAAAGAGAAAACCCAGAGCATGTTGTGTATCTTATGTACAAGACTATTGATTAATAATAGTGTGCGTTAAAGATTTGTGTTGGTGTTCTTACTCCATATTTTTTATATCTTTTATACTCACTAGATTGGGATTCTGCACCTACTATGGTGAATTCGATTGATACATTCAAGATTGAGTTTTACAATTGGTATTAGAGCTTGGATCGGTATCAATCGATTTGGCAAAGTATTAAACATTTATTGGAGTTTTTCTAGGTGGTTGTGAATTCTTTTTGACGAAGTTATTACCATTTTTCTGTGTTCTTCACTATTTTTTAGAGTTTGATTGAGTTTGGCTTTGAAAATCTACAAATTTCGTCTTTTTGGCAATTTTTGGGAGTCCTCGGTCAAAATCTAGAAGTTCTTGGTGGCAAGCTTCGGAGTTCTCGGTTAGGTTTTAGAGATCTTGGCGACCAACTGTTAGTTCTCGGTTAGGTTTGAGAGATCTCGCGCGGCCATCTGTTCGTTCTTGGTAAGGGTAGCTTCTCAGACTCAACTTCGGAGTTCTCGATCTTGGCTTCGGAGTTCTCGGTCTCTACTTTGGAGTTCTTGGTTGCGAATCTGTGTTCTCGGATCTACATCCTTAGTTTAGTTTATCAGTTGTGAGGTTTCGATTAAAGTTCTCAATCGAGAATCTAAGTTCTCGGTCAAGTTTTTCTTCCGGACAAAAAGGTTGAC